>NW_020664462.1:19737088-19787378 GCF_002925995.2 Terrapene triunguis | reverse complement strand
ATTACTGATTATCCTAATTCTGCTGTATTGCCTATGAGGAGGAGGAGCGGGGTGGTAAATAAATAACTTTTTAATGGAACCATCAATATATGTGCATGCTTTACTAAATGATTTTATTGTCACCTCATACTTCCTCTTCTCTTCTCTTCCCTTCCCTTCATTGTGCCCTGATTCAAAAAAGGCTTTAAGCATGTGTTTAAGTCCATCCCTATTTATGACAGCACTTAAGCACATGGGACAAGAGGGAAGGTCCTCTTATTGATTAGTAACTGGTTAAAAGAGAGGATTCAAAGGGTAGGAATAAATGGTCAATTTTCAGAATGGAGAGGGGTAAATAGCAGTGTCCCTCAGGGAATTGTACTGGGACCAGTGCTGTTCAACATATTCAAAAATGATCTGAAAAAAGGGTAAACTGTGAGGTGGCAAAATTTGCAGATGATACAAAATTATTCAAGATAGTTAAGTCCAAAGCAGACTGTGAAGAATTGCAAAAGGATCTCACAAAACTGGGTGACTGGGCAACAAAATGGCATAGGAAATTCAATGTTGATATATGCAAAGAATGCATATTGGAAAACATAATTCCAACTATACAAACAAAACGATAGATCTCAATTAGCTATTACCACTCGGTAAAGAGATCTTGGAGTCATTGTGGATAGTTCTTGGAAAACATCAGCTCAACAGTGCCAGCCAAAAAAGCTAACAGAATGTTAGAAACCATTAGGAAAGAGATAGATAAGACAAAAAATATCCTAATGGCACTATATAAATCCATGGTATGCCCACATCTTGAATACTCCATGCAGTTTTAATCACCCCTTCTCAAAAAAGCTATATTAGAATTGAAACGGGGTCAGAAAAAGGCAACAAAAATGGTTAGAGGTTTGGAACAGCTTCCATATGAGGAGAGATTAAAGACTGGGACTTTTCAGCTGGGAAAAGAGATGACTAAGAGGTCGGGATATAATAGAGGTCTATAAAACCATGAATGGTGTGGAGAAATTGAATAAGGAAGTGTTATTTACTCCTTCACATAACACAAGAACCAGGGTCACCCAATGAAATTAATAAGCAGCAGGTTTAAAACAAACAAAAAAAGGAAGTACTACTTCACACAACCTTCAGTCCATGTATGGAACTCATTGCCAGGGATGCTGTGAAGGCTAAAGCTATAACAGGGTTCAAAAAGAATTGGATACGCTGAAGAAAGATAGATCCATCTGTGGCTACTAGCTAAGATGGTTAGAAACGCAACCCCATGCTCTGGGTGTCCCTAGTCTTTGACTGCCAGAAGCTGGGAGTGGACGACAGGGGATGGGTCACTTGGTAACCTCCTGTTCTGTTCATTCCCTGTGAAGCATCTGGCATTGGCCACTGTCAGAAGAGAGGACACTGGGCTAGATGGACCACTAGTCTGACCCAGTGTGGCTGTTCTTATGATCTTATGTTCAAATGTTGTCCTGATGCTTTTTGAAGCAGGGCATTACTGAGCCATGTCAAATATAGATTGTAAACTATTCAGGGCAATGTCAATTTTGCGAGAGGACTCACACATTTTTCAGAGCTTGAGTAATAACAAGTAGTTCTGTTTTCTCATAGAAATATTTTTGTTTAGATTCATCGGTAAAAAGTGTAAATCACAGAAAAAATTAACTGGTTTGTTACTTCACACTTGTCAGTTTGCTGTATTTTTCTATGTCTATTTTGCTAATGTTGAGCTTCTATAGGACAGACTATTTTCTTCTTTTCAATGCACTCCTCTTATTACAAAAGTGCATTGAGTGCATCTTAATTCTGTGGTCTGTACACATTTGCTTTTCTTGTTGTTGTTCTTTGGTTTCAGGAATAGTAGAATGAAAACCATAATATCTCATACAAAAAATATTTTTATGAAATGTTATAGTTTGATTAGTAAACTGAAAAATAAATCAATATATTCTTTAAAGTATATTGTACAAAAGATTCATGTGACTTTATATTTGTTTGTCACAAACTAAGCAGCACATCAATTTATCTCTGAATTTTTCTTCTAGCATCCAAACTCTTGACTGTTTTGTTTGCCTCTGACATGTGTATCACATGCCACATCTGTGAGCATTACTGTGCCACATCTATATGCATGAATTGGATAGTTTTTAGTCTAAATTCACAGAAACGATGCCACACTGTACAGCAGCAGAAGCAGCTAGACCGTATTTTTTAAGGTCTTGGCACCTCTCAGAACAGTATCTACTTTGATTTTTTGTTTTGTGTTATGACTAATGCTTAGCAATGTCCTTCGGTAAAGTATACAAATCAACCCCAAGCAAAACTTCCAGTCCCAGCTGTGACTCTGGAAATGAAAGTCAGTTCATCAGCGCATGGAAACAAGATGGTCAGATTATATAATTCCCAATGTTGTTAAATCATTTATGTCTTGCAGAAGACTGTTCCTTCTACATGTTAATTTGCAATGGACAATGAATCTTTTCATATTACGTATGAAGTAGCACATTGTATTTCTGAAACCAGCTGTACACACTATCGAGCCAGAAACATACAATGACAAATAAATGTGTAAATTCCAATTTGCATTCATGTTTTCTAAATTTGTTCAGTGCAACATTATCTTCCAGGGTAGCCAGTTATCTAAAAATCTGGGGTAAGACTATTTTTTCTTTAATTAGTATTGTGATTTAGCTTACAATGTTCAGCAACTCCTTCCTTCCTTCCCATTTCTGTAACTCTTATAGGCCTTACAGTATTACAGTAACCCTTAAGCTAATGGAATAACCTCTACTATAAGTCCTTAGGGTTATCTGAGTAGTGTATTCCTTTGGTGAAGTCTTTATATTTCATGGTATTCACAGTATGAAATTATAACATGATATATGATTCAACACTATAATATAGAACTATTTGGTTTCTTTGCAACTTTGTGATTTCTTTAAAAAAAAAAAAATGCTTTGAGTTTTCTTTCCTCCATCCTGAGTATCTACTACTCCGTACTTGCTGGGGGCTTTCTTTCCAGCTGTGTATGATAGTTGGCCATCAACAGTGAGAGCTTTCACAAGTTTTTGGTGTCATCTGGCTGAAATCCAATCAGTGCCACTCTCTGTGAGGTTCTGCAGAGAGTAGAATCCGGGTCTGTGGGGTGGCTGTTGCATCCATGCTGCTATCTAGCAGCCATGATAAGACTGCATACATTATCACAAAGACTCTGTGGAAGTAAACACAATAGGAAGTACCACCTCTGAAGGCCAGACTGACAGCTTATGTTGTGGCCTCTTATTGGTCCAGAAGCCCTCTTAAGCCAAGGAGTTGTTCCAGGAAGTGTCCATGTAACAAGATGGACTCCTTTGTCAGATCTCACTACAGACCTGCACTTCTGCTCACTCTCGGACTCCTGACCCCTGCTCTGACTCCTGGTTTCTAACTCTGGCTTTGACCTTCTCGCCGTTTCTGGTCTCTGACCGCTATTGCTCTGACCACTAGGCCTGGCTGCCCAAGCCTTGGTTATGACGCTCTCCCCTTCTTTCCAGATCTCTCTTCTACTTTGTGGTAGAGCTGCTCCATTTAAGTTTTCTCCTTCAGTTACCTAATGGCAAAGCTTGCAGAAAGGGATGATTTTAATCTTAAAAGGCAGGACTTGACATGAGATCTGGGTATTACTTCCAGCTCTGCTACTGACTTGTATCACACTTGTGCCTCAGTTTCCCCAGATGTAAAATGGGGATGATGGTAATACTTACCTGCCAGGGATGTTCTGAGATAAATTAATTAATATTTGTAAATTGCTTTGTACTTCCATAGCACCTTATATTATGTTATTTAAAAAGTGAAGGAGGGAATGTATGTGTGGCTACAGCTCTGAAAATGAAGAGCTCACAAGGGTAAGCGTTGTCTCAAACATCACAGTTCACTCCAGATCACCTTCCGTGGACTCCATTTGACTTGCCTGTCTCTCTACCTTATAGCTATGGCCCTCGACCTCAGAAGCACTCCCTGTCTTTTCAGGGACAGAAGCATCCCAGTCAGAAGCTGCAACAGGCACACTCAGTATCTGCTAATCTGCACTGGAGTGTTAAAGGGTCTTCAGAAGCTGTTTACTGGGGAGCAAGAATTTAAGACCGAACACTTTGCAGCCAGGTCGTGCCAAAAACGTTTGGAGAATGCTTACAAGTTGTCATGCTGGTTGGAAAGGAATGAACCACTTTTGCTTCTGTTTTTTGGATGCTGAGATGCAGAAAACAATTTGCAGATAAACTATTCTGAATGCGAGGGAAATATAAAGGTCAAGTTAAGAACCAGAAATGTGCGCTGTTGTCCTGTTTAGTAGAGAATGTTTTTTCAGCTTGACTTCTGGCACCCATCTTCACCAGCAGTATGATTACTGACAACATGTGCTGTGAGACTGGGTTCCACTAGGCCTCACGTGAACTCTTTGTTACAGAGCTGCAAATGGTTTCATCCCATCTTCGTGCACAAGCTTAGGGTGGACCCATTGTTGACAGTTATTGACAGCAATGAGTCATTTTCCTTGGTCTAGCACCGGGACCTGTAGAAGTTGGAGGGTCACATGCATTCTAAATTGTGATAACTTGTTGCCTTGAGAAGCCTGAGACCCTTGATATAGTGCAAGAGGGAACTGACCTATATTGCAAGGAAACTGCCTACAGGGTGAAATGCTATATTTGTGTGCAGCCTTGTTTGTCATCCAGAATAACGATTTGAGACATTTTATAAAGTTACAGCCAGCCTCTCATTGATTTTGTTCACTCTGTATGTGTTTAACTTAAATTTTTTTGCAAAAAATCTATTTGTTGAGCATCAGCTGTTTTATCTAGTTTTGATATTTAAGATTATGCTGGAAAGGTTAAATATAGGGAATCTTTGATTTTAAAAAGATATTTTAATTGTCTGGTGGTTGTATTCTTTTTGATCATTAAGACATTTTTGGAACATTAACATTACAGAAAATACTGATGTTTTCACATAGGCTGTAGTGATAATACACGTTTTTTCTTTTTTTTTTGCAAAGTAGCTGAGAATTGTTCATCAGTATTATTATTATTTTTTTGTTCCTTGCAAACTAGACTGTTGGTGGTTTCTTCTTTTTAGGTAAGAAGAGACTTATTATAATCTTGTCCAACAATGAAAGTAGCTTCTAGCAAATACAAACTTGGGATGTAGGTCTTGTATAGCAGGAAGGAAAGTGAAAATTATCCTTTGATGATCTAATGCACAATACAGCATTAAAAGTTAGTACAGTACCATACTCAGGATATGATCTATTACTTAATTTTCTTGACAGAGATTTTTTCTCACATGTGTATTTTCATTGGAGATTGATCTAGTACAGAGCATCTTGCATTTTTGAAAATATCCAGGTGGGAATATATAAAGGTTTTAGCATGAGAATGTGAAATTAGATGTTTACCATTGCTTGTACAGGAAAGCACTTATGCTGAGAGAGCACAAAGAGAACACACTTAACGTATGGCTTGAAAATGTGTTGGATACTTACTAGCCGGAAGCTGATATGAAAATAAAGATGGATGACTCACCAGTGAAATCCAGGGGCAGCGATCTGAAAGGAGGCCATTCCCAGCTGCTGGGAGGAGGAAGGACACTGGGATTCCTGTTATACGGCTGTCTCTGGACTCTGTCAGGAGGTTGTGGGGGTGTCTTCTTTTTATACCATCCCTTGGCTGGTAGGTAAATTTGAAGCTATCACGACTGTTAGAAGGGAGAATTTATTTTTCTTTCCTTGTTCCTATCTGATCATCACTACTTGATTGTTGTTGGGGGGGGGAAGAGTCAAGGTTCACTCACTTAATAGGGTGAGATGGTGGGAATCTACCTAATCCTGCCCCTAATGAAGGCAATGGTAAGATTTACATGAACTTCAGTGGGGCCAAGATTTTACCCGCAGTGCCAGCCTCTGCTGCAGCTGTTCAGAACTTTTCTGAGCAAGAACTCAATGAAACTGGTGTGAATCTGGTCACTTTCACTGCTGCTTACACACAATCTTCTCAAAAGCAGTGTGGAAATAATACAACACATGTATGGGGATGTACAAAACTGAAGCATAGCTCAAATTCAAACAAAAATGATTTTTGTTTCATAATCTAGAAAAGCGAATGTAGTTGATTTTAATAAAAAAAATTATAACTAAATTTTTTGTATGTGCTGTGGGAAATGCTGTGGGAATTTGACAAACTGACTGATTGTTAGACTTCTCAAAGGACAATTAAACATAAATACAAAAACCTATATATTTATTTTTTTTAAAATCAACAAAACTCCTAGTTAAAACCACCAAAGCAAATCCATTTGTGAATATTGCTGAATGGAGTATAATCTGACATATTTCTTTTTCTTTTTTTTTGTAACTTGGTACAATGATTATACATTCATTTTGTTAAAAGAGGAATACATTAACACCACTGGTATGTCTTTTCCCACTTTCTGTTTATGTATATCTACTCCAGTGTTGTGACTTTAGAGGAGACATGGTGCACCATGGTTATGAGCATTTTCAAAGTTATGATTTCTCCAATGATTTTGCTATCTTGTGTCAATGTAAATAAGTGCACCTTGCTTTAAAGAAGTATTTCCAGGTTAACAGTATCAGACATACTGTTCAGTAAGGAATTACTTGCTTCTTCCTGTACATTAAAGTGGAAGAGAAACTCAGTCCAAATCTGTTGGTGTTGAACCAAAACTGGCTGAACAGTTAAGAGTTGGAAATCTATGTCTGTCTTTACCTAAAGTTACTAGATCTACAGAAAACTGTCTGGAATGTCAGCCAGGTTGACTTTCAAGGAGAATGTTGCTGGTGACATTCAGCTGATATGGCTGACCTTGATCGGCAGGGGCTAGGGAATAATGTCTGCAGATAATTTGGCCCTTTTTCTGTAAATATAAATTCTGTTGTTAAATAGATTAATTGTTTTGGATAACTCAGATAAACTTTGTAGGCAATCTGAGTAAAAATATGGTTGAAATATACAATGGAAGTAATTAAGCAGTATGTACATTAGGGGAAGAATTGATTATTCAGATTCAAAGTCCTTGTCAGGGGTGTTTGAAAAGTACTGTATGATATGTATATACAGATGGAAAAAATAAGAAAAAATATAACTCCAATCTGCTGTATTTGTTTTGACATGCTTTTTGGTCAGATGGAGGTTTGTGATTTTGCAGCTTGTTTAGGCTTTTCTTTCTGTCTGTCTGTCTGTCTTTAGCAGTAACATTTTGAAGTGGTATTGATATTAGGGTATACACTAGCTAAATGCATATGGCCACTTAATTATGAGTCCGGAATCTTTTGTAATCTGCTTAGAGAGAAGAGAGAAGTGCTAAGTAAAATTACAACAATGAAAGTGTTGTATCTATTTAACATGTATCTATTTAAGACATTCTTTATTGGTCAGAATACATTCTACCGTCATAGGAGGTTGAGCTGGATAATATTTTTCCATGTTTAACTATTGTGACCCTATTTCCCCCCTGTTAAATCACATGAAAATGGAGGAATATTTTGTATAACGTGCAGGACTTAAAATATAAAATGCCTCTTGTTCAGATAATAGGAGCAGAGACCTAATGAAAGTGTAAAACTCCTAAAATATACTGACTTGGTGTTAAACCTTTATCCATAGCCAAAGTATTTAAAAAGGGGGAATGGAAGGAATATATTATATCACTGTGCAGCGCTTCATTTGCTGCTGGAGTTATAATAGGAAGCTAAAGATATGTCTATAGGGAAGTGTATAGTTTGCACTGCTTTTAAAAATAGCAGGGGAAAGAAGAGTTAACGTCTTGTGCAGTTAGTTATGATTAAGGATAAGATTTTGTCACAGATATTTTTAGTAAAAGTCACGGCCAGGTCACAGGCAAAAAGACAAAAAATTCATGGACGCTGTGACCTGGCCGTGACTTTTACTAAAAATATCCCAGACAAAATGGGGATCTGCGGGTCCCCACACCGCCTGAAGCGGGGCAGCTGCACAGGGGCTAGGAGCCACTGCAGCAGCTGGGGGCTGCGGGGTACCCCTGCCACTTGCAGCTCTGGGGGTCCCCCCCGCTGTCCATGGGGGCTGGGAGATGTGGGTGCCCCTGCTGCCCACAGTTCAGGGGGCCCGTGGCGACCGGGAGCTGTGGGGGTTCCCCCACGGCAGCTGGGAGCTGTGGGGGGTCCCCCACCACCCGCGGTGGCCGGGAGTTCAGGGGTTCCCACTGCCCGTGGTGGCTGGGAGCTCAGGGATTTCCCTGCCACTGGCAGCTCCAAGGGTCCCCACTTACAGTGGCTGGGAGCTGCGGGGTACCCCACCACCTGCAGCAGCTTGGAGCTCCAGGGGCCGCCAGAGGCGGCGGGGGGTACCCCACAGCTCCCTGCCCTCACGAGCGGCGGGACCCTACAGCTCTTGACCATTGTAGGCTGAAGTCATAGAGGTCTCTGGAAGTTACGGATTCCATGACTTGCGTGACTAAATCATAGCCTTAGTTATGATCTATTATTAGTTTCTCACATCCATGAAAGAATAATTTTAGAAAAGAAAAGCACTTTAAGAAGCCCTCCATGTGCTCTGGACATCCAGATCATTGCCACCTATTGCTAGCAACTTGTCTCTTGATGTTGCTGCTTTGCTAGTTCTCTCGTTTCTCATATGAGATTTTAGTTTTTTTTAATGTTTAATTCGAGCCTCCAGCCTAGCAAACTATAAACTGGATTTACTATTATTGCAGCCCTCGTTGTGCTAACCATTGCATGGTGGTAGCCTTGCCTTGAAGAGTTTACAGTCTAAATAGACAAGACAGACAATGGGTGGGGGCAGTGGGAATTAGAGGCACAGAGTTTGATTTTATTATTCAGCCCTGCTATACCAGGAGTTCATAGCTGCTGCCAGAGTTTCCCAGCTGCTCCAGCATAGCAGCCCAGAACAACCCTTTTCCAATAGCCATTGGCATTTAGAATACAGGGGCCCCCTGACTGCAATGTAATAATTTTTTTAATATAACCCACTGGATTCTGAGATTGAGCAAACAATTCCCGCCCCATCCCCATCTTATTTTCAGCTGGAAATCTTCACAGAGACACTATGGGTTAGTTGTTAGGAAGGCTACTATTAGCATTAGCTCCAGACTACAGCTGTGAAGAATGAAAGAACTGCTAGGAAATCTCGTTGGATAAGGAGGCAAATTCTATTTCATGTTCACTGTTAAGGTTTATGCTGTAGGATTCTCCTTCCCACCACAATGCTTAGTAAGGTTACTTTTACGCTGCCGTTTGTCACTGACCCTTCTCTATTGAAGTTATATCCCTGTACTTATTTTCATAGAAGCTTCTTTTCTTTTATTTGACATTAGGCTTGGACCTTCCCCAGGAGAGCTGCTAGTCTTCTCTACAGGGACAATAGATTCAAAGAAAGGACAAATTACTGTAGGTAATCTCCCTTTCAGAAGAAGGATATTGAGATCTCTACTAATCTAGATGAAATAAAAACAGAAAGAGGTGTCGTGTCCGTTCGTGTCTTCCCTTCCCCCTCCCCCTCCCTTTAAAGAACTGGAATACAATTTTGCTCAGTTAATTCTTGGTTTCTTTCTCAAATAGTTTTTATGGATGCAGGTATTTTCTTTTGAAGAAAATATTTCCCCCCTCCCTTTTATGCTCATGAAATAGTTCAAAGATTGCCCTTTTGACTTCACATATGCCTTAGAAGCACTTGATGCTGTTGATAGTAGATAACCTAAACAGCAGCAACCTTTCCATTTAAACAGATTATGATTTTATCTGAAGATTATTCCTGAGAAAAATCTCTCAGGCTGTTTTCACATATTGATTTAGTTTTAGAGCAGTTCTAGTTCTTGTGCCTGTCCTTTAAAATGTACTTTTACTCTTGTTTATTCACCCTACTCACTTTCTGAAAGTTTCTAGGGTGGCCAGAGGTGTGAATATTTAGGAGGGATTATGAAGTGCTGGAGTCTAACTTTTCTTTTTAATAATAGATTAAACACATACTAAAATATTGGGGAAACTTGATGATGGGTCAGAGAAATCACAGTCTCAGCAGGCAGTAGAAGAAATATGATTGAGTAGAGTGACCATATTTCCTAAAGGGAAAATGGGACACCACATGGGGCTAGCCCGAGCCCCCATCCCCCGCATGGGGCTGGACTGAGCCACTTGCCCGAGGCACCCCCCTCATGGGCTGGCTGGTCCCCCCCCGCCCCAACCCTGCACGAGGCTGGGGCTGGCATTGCCGCTTGCTCCTCTGCACATTCGTCCGCACCCCAACTTGATCAGTCGGCAAGAGCAAATGGGACAAATGCCCACTTTTGCCAAAAAAGTCAGGAGGGCCAGGACAGGGCTTAAAAAAGGGACTGTCCTGGTCAAAACAGGACGTATGGTCACCCTATGATTGAGTAATTTCTAGTTTTAAAAGTTAGGTTGCTATGGCCTCTCTGTCTCAATGGCAAAACTTCCTTCAAAGTCATAACAAAATGCCACGTGGAACAGATTGTCTACCTTGAGTGATCCCTTACAATATGTGTTAACTACTTGTGCTAAACAATCTGTTCCACCTTGCATTTAGCTGGGACACTGGGAGCACCTTCCCCAGACCTGAAGAAGAGCTCTGTGTAGCTTGAAAGCTTTTCTCTCTCTCACCAGCAAAAGCTGGTCTAATAAAAGACATTACCTCACCCACCTTGTCTTTGTGTCCAAATTAGGATAGGTGAAGGAGCAGCGACCTTTGACTTTATAAATGTTCATCTGCCATTCAGCCCCCCCCAGATAGATGGATCATCATCACATAAAGTATATTTTTTTATTTAAGTAATGGGGAGAACACTGGAATAATCCTAATATTCAATGTAATGACATTGTTTGAAAACACAGTGCAGAAGTAGTGTCTGTTTTGTTGCATGTTGTCAGTGGAGAAGTATGTTTATTTTAGTTTTTGAACCATATATAAGTATAGTCCACTAGCTGGGAAACGAGACTGTGACATTTGGAACCTGTGCCCAGGTGTGCTGGGATTATATATTCTTACTTTGTGGGTCATGAACTATTTTGAATTTGGACAGACATGCTGTGGAAATACTGAATAATGGATATCTGACGTAAAAAAGGGATATACTCTTACCAAAGTGGCAATATGTCTTCTGCTTTTCTCTGAATAATACTGATGTAGTTAGTGTACAGTATTTTACTGGTTAGAAACATGTAATATTGGTGATTTCAACTCTGCAAAGAGAATTTAGCCCCTGAAAGACTAAAAGTTTTCTCCATCCTAAATGGATTTTTATTACTGCAAAGAAAAATCTGTCGGTTGTGTCTGAGATGCATTCTTGAAGAATTATTTCCTGAGAACTTTTGGTGTTAATTAAATGTCTAGGATGCCAGATTAGCTCACCACATTCCAGAGCCGTCAGTGGAAGACCCCCGAGACTCTGCACCGCAAACATATTTTAATTTCAAATCATTCTCCTTCAGAATGTCCTTGATCCCTCAGAAATATGCAGGATGAGGAATGATGGGCGAGTCTGGCAAAAGACAATTAGCCATGTGTCATTTAGAAAACAAATTTGGGTTTTGTAAGACCTTAGCAGTCAAATTATGCCTTGATTAGACCCCATGTACTTCATTTGGGTCGTAATCTAAGGCAGAATTTGGCCTAAACTTTTAAATTTAAACCAGATGAGCTATTTTAAAACAACGTTGTGGGTTGCACTTCACTCCACAGAAGGGAAGGAATTCAGATTAGAAGCAGATCGGTAACCCTATGTACTACAGCAACTATGGAGCATAAGGCCACCTACACAAAGGTCTGAGTCCATTGGATAGACCCTATTTGGCTTGAGCTATGGTTGGTCCCATGCAGCAAAAGTGTGTTTGTTTTGTTGTTTTCCTTTCCCTCTCCCCCTTTATCTTTTGTTGTGGAGAGGAGGGACTCCCCATTTTGGCTGGGGTCTCTATTGTAGTTTGATTGGCATTTTCAGTTCAAACTTGTTTTGTAAAATGTCAGTGTATATTAATATTACAAAAAAATCGCCCATGTATCAAGGGCATTTGGGGTGGGTTTCCCCTTTTCCCCTTGGAATTCCAAAGAAAGCAGACTACATTCCAATGGAGACTACATTACAGTACTGTATATGGAAATCTGGAACAAGTCTCCTCCTGGTCCGATGTAGCCTGGGACCATTGGCTTTCAAGGCATGCTGTGAGATACATCTGTTTTCACATGGTGCTGTGAAGATGGGCTCTCAAGGAGAATCAGATTTATTGGAAGGAAAGGGAGTTTAGTGTTCTGCTGGCTGTGTGATGATATACGATTTTGTACTTCATGGCAAACTACAGAGGTTTTGGATGGACATACCTTTTTATTTTCATATAAATCGAGAGAATACATACAATAAATATGCTTTCCAAACAAAAAGGAAAATGATTTAAATAATTGATATTGCATCATGGTATTCTAGAGCGCTATCACGGGAATAATTTTGATAGCCACATGGGGTTAAATTCAGTGCTGCATTATTAGACTTATGCTCTCTCTCCTTTCTTCTGTAGTTACTAATTATTAATGTACAGTGGGTTGTGTTAAAATGTTATACTATTTACTTAATATTTCAGTTTACTTATCAATCAAAGATGTTAAGGGCTCTGAGGGCAGGCTAGTTCTCTCATGAAGCTTATAAAATTAGTATCACATAATGTAAGTGTTGATTTCTCCATACACTTTTGTCTTGTCATCTTGTTTTTCTAGAGATGCATATCAGTGGGTGTGGGGAGAGCTGAATTCACATACATGCATTTTGTATAGCATTCCTTCCTTAAATTAGAAGCTGTTGGAGACCAGCTGCAGTCTTATTTAAAAAAAAAAAAAAAAAAAAGTGAGGGGTGTTAGCTATGTAGCTATGAAAGTATCCTACAGTTCTTAAAACTGCAACTCACAATCAAGAATAGAGATGTTTATATCTTCTTGTCTTGAAATGGTGGGATATATTATTTTGAAAGTTCTACCACTGTTTTATGTTCTTGACTTTTGATAACTTAAAGCTACCATTTCAACAAAATTATGCTAAAAATAAGATGAAAATGTAGAGATCAGTATGCCAGCTAGTAGATTCATGAGACTTATAGACTGATGCTACTGAATTAAATAGTATGTTCAGTTGAAGTAGAAAGACTTATTTTATAATTAAAGTGGCAGATGTTAAGTATAATATTTGGACATTTGTTCCAATAGATGTGCCTTGCCAATATTTACAGGAATGTGAAGAAAATACGTTTGCTTATTTCCTCCATGAAAAGGCAAAGAGGTATGGGTACCTCATGGTGGTGGGTTCTCTTGCATAAAATGGGTGGAAGAGGATTAAATGAATTGTTGGTAGGTTGTACTGTATAATGGGTCTAATTGCCTACTACCGGTGGCTAATATTGGTTGAACTCTGTTTTTGTCTGCACATTTCTCTTCAAGTTAAAACAAGATAAATCTCTTGTTTCTTTTAAGTGCTGAACACCAAAGTTAAACCAGGTTAATATATTTGCAAATGTACACTTGGGAATAACCAGATTTTAAACCTTAAATAAGAAATGATGGATATGGAGTCTATAGCCTGTCCTTCCCCACCTGCTCCCAAGGACACGGAAGGCCCAAACTGCAGTAGAAACAACTGCTTGCGGCTGGCGGGGGGAACAGGGTATAGAGATGCAGCTTGGGTTTCACAATTCCTGTGTACTCGCTGGTGGGTCTCCATATAGCATGGGATTGTTTGTGGGCAAGACAAGGGAGTGGCAGCAGCAGCTCCATAAACTACACCTCCATTAGCAATAAACTCCAGTTGGGGGTGGGGGATGGGAGATGGGTTCTTTGGCCTGTGGCTCTTATTCTGTGTAGGAATTCCATCCCCTGATGCATGATTGGTTGGGTTAATTCCTCTCCTATCTAGTATATGATACCCACTCAAAGTTAATTTAGTCAGGCTTTGCCTGGATAATGTGATTTTTTCCCATAATTGCAACCGGCCTCTATCTAACACCATGAAAATTGGCCCCATTTAGCACTCTGCTTGCTTCAGAGCTGGCTGCTGATTTGCTGAAAGAAACATCTTGAGTATGTGTAAGTATTCCAGAAACAACAATGTAATTTAGAATAGTGCTTTAAAGATTTTTTGTGGGGGTGGATCTGGGTATTGTTGCACTGGTTTGTGGGGCACTGAATGGGAACAATATGAGAGGAGGGAGAGAAGCAAAGGATTGAATTCATACTGGACAAGGAATAAACCACCTGGGACGATTGCTGTTTTTATATTTGTCTCTTCGCCTTAAATTAGCTGTGCAAATTCCTTTGGCTTTGCTGAGGCCACTCATATTTAGTGTAAGTCTTAATCAGCTGCAGAACTCCAGCAGTAATAACTGGGTATGCTATCTGTAAAGTAAGCTATATCTTGGGTACGCTATCTGTAAGTAAGTTTTATGCAGTCACTCACCTCCCCATAAATTTTAGTTTCTATTCCGGAAATTACTGGGAACACATCTGACGTATTTAAAAGCTTTCTTGCTTATTATTATTTGTATCTATTTTACTTATTTTTCCTCCTGGGTGTTATTTTCTGATGTGTTACTAACCAGCTCAAGGGAAATATACCCCAAATTTTGCCCTAAGAGCTAAAGATGACATCATTTTCCCAATTAAAAGTGCAGAACTTGGGGTATGTTTCCATTGAGCTGGATGGGGAAAAGATTTGATTTTAGGGAGTACATCCTCAGAGGGTGTAAATCGTCATAGACCCATGGATGTCAATTTACACTAGCTCAGGATATTCCCCTATAAACCAGATTTGTGTCCCCACACACAGCTTGCTTTCCCCAGGCTGTTGTCTTACTTGGTGGTTAAATGAACCCCTCTCCCTGCCTGTATTACAAGCCTCAAACAATTTTCAGTGAGGCAATGCTGTTGCAAATATTTTATCATTCATCAGAAGTCTAATCCAATCTGATTCCAGTGAAAGCTGCTACACGGCCATACAAATTTTCAATCTGGTGTACTGTAATTCTGATATAGACCTATCTATTTCTGCAGCTAATGACTGAGTGTAATTAGGAGTGAGTTGAGGTTTTTGTTTTTTGAAGCAGTGATCTTGCTTTTCATCTGTTGTAATCCACAAAATTGTGGTTTGGCAAAAGGTTGCATTTCTTGGTTTTGAGGAATACAAATCTGGGTATTCAGACCCACTTCAGAGGAAATAGACAATTAGAATTTATTTTTGATTTTGATGTGCTATAATGAGTTAATTAAAATGAAAGGATTTTAGATCAACTGTGTAGTTCCACACTGTTCTTTGGATGTAAGGGATTATATTGGGGAAGTTCTATGGCCTGTGTTATACAGGAGGTCAGACTAGATAATCGTAATAGTCCCTTTGGCCTTGGAACCTGTGAATGAATGTATGCAAAACAGTAGGACTGTCTAGCCCCCAATATAAAATACTTAATGAAGAACATTAACAAACAGTGCTATGATGTTCCTAGCTGTTAAGCTGAGCCCAGTGCTTCAGCACTGGTATTCTATAAGCAAGGAATAGTTTGAGAACCATTTAATGTATGTGAAGTTAGAAGATGCCAAGGACTATTTTGGAGGTTGCCAGATCCCATTAGAATCAGTTGGATTTTTCCCACTGATTTCAGTGGCAGTAGAGTTAGACTTAGGGCCAGATTGTTGCTGTTGTGAGGGAGGAGATGCAAACACAGTTCCTCTTGCATGCCTCACACAAGAGTCAGTCACAATCAGAGTCTAGTTGTCCCTCCTCTCCTGTTGAATCTGGGGGAGGTCCTGGCTCCACTGAAGTCAATGGTAAAATCCCATTAATGCCAATGGGCCAGGATTTTACACGCGGTGTCTTCCATGTTCTTCACTCTTCCACAATCCCTCTCTTCCATTTCCCTTTCCTACTCTCTGTTGCGAGTCACTGAACAAGGTGCTGGTGTTTGCCATGTTTCTCTCTAGCCAATATTACAGTAATATTTAGAATAATGTACATTTGTGTAACAATTTTCATTCCAACTCCAAGACTACATACATGCTCCTTCATTGAAATGCAGCAATCTCTGGGAAGGGGTGTGGCTGCCAAGGATGATAGGACAGGAATCTGTTCTTTGGAAAAGTCTCAAGATACCTTCATTGTCCAAACAGGGCGCACAGGACATGGATATTTAAGGTCTCATCCAAAAGGTTCACATAGGTAAATTGCATGGTACTCAGTGTACAGTATTGTAATACCAAGGAGTTAAGATGTTTCAAACCAGGTACATAGACCACTAACTTCATCCCATTCTTATTGTATTGCAGATATTGTTGAATTCAAGAGACATTTTCAAAGGGACATCAAATTGGCTTCCATTTGTGCGTGTGCAGTTTACATGCACTATCACTTGTGCACACAAATGGTATAGTGTGCATGTGCATAATTAACCCATGTTTCATTTGCATGCACAAAAGAGATGTGTTACTTGAATGCACAAATGATAGTTTGAAATGATTACATGTACAATCTGTTGCACAATCAATGGTGTGCCTGGACCAAAGGCGACCACATTTTGAAAATTTGGTCTTTTGCTCAAAATCATGAAACATTGACCCCTTGGAATTTTCACCTGGACCCAAAGAGGGGAGAGACTTTCTAAAATCACCATGTCAAATTGTGCCCTTTGTTACATCAGTGCAATTGATTATTTCCCTTGAAACAGAGTAAATCACAGCCGATTATTCTGTAATGAGAGCACACAATTATGGACACCCTTCAAAGCAATGATTGCCTAAGGATTTGTTACCTCTTTTGTTGTTTATCATTTTAAACTGGTCTTTTACACATGGCTCAGAAATGTAGTGTATGACAAGCACACATTCCCACTCTGCACCAAAACACAGTAGGCTGTACAGGGTCAAAACTCACCCCCTTCCTGGGATTTGGTTTTCTTAACACAAAATAAGTAACGTAAGCTCCAGTCCATGCCTTCTCCCCAGGAGTGGGTGTTCTGAGGGTTCCTCCACTAACGGGGCTCAGGCACAGATGCTAGATTTCTCTGTGTGGATGGCTCCCACTGCCTCAGTTACAAGGTGAAATTAACTAGCCACACTTAACATTTCCCAGCCTGGTCAGTGCCTGCTAATGTGATGGATCCATAGAGGTGAGCCCTGTTACACATCTGAAGCTCATAGTGTTGACGAAAATCTGGATAGTCACCTTTACGTTGAAGCTCTTGTACAGTACACCCTCGCTATAACAAACCCCTGGGGATCTAAGCCATTTGTTCGGTATAGCCAGGGGTTCGTTATAGCAAAAGAGAACCGCTGGAGGGGCGGGAAAACTTCTCTGGTCCTGGGGCTGCAGCGGGGGGGCTGACAGCTGGCCAGCGGAGCTCTTTGCCCTTGCCACATCGGTGGGGCTTGAGGTGGGATCAAGGGACTGGGTTTGCTATGGCCCAAAGTACGGTATTGTGAAGGGCGTTAAAACGAATGTATACTGTAGTTCAAATGCTAGCGATAAAAGACTATTTATAATTACCTATCATGTGGTCTTTTGTGCTCTGTGTCTGTAGTGCTTTGTATAATGGAGGACTACAGGTAAGGAAGCTGGACCTTGTAGTTCACTGTCTCAGAGGCATTAACCCAAAGGCAAGAGTTGTGGAAATAATTGATTCCACTGTTAATGGCTTGGCTGGTGTCAGTATTATTGTAGTAAAATTCCTCTTGTCAATGGGTGGAAAATGAAGGTGAAGTGAATTAGAATACTTTGATTTCTAACTTCTGAATAATGAGAAGATAATGCAAGAGCCACACAGGAAGCTTTCGTTGGGGAAATGTAATGAATAACTTGCAGCAAGTCAGTTTATATCTTCAAATCCAAATGATAAAAGACAGTAGATCTGTTCTCTGTGAACATCTTGTTTTTGCTTGCTTTGGGATTCCAGAGGCCTCTTTCTCAATTGCTCATTATATTTTCAGATCACTTGTCCTAAAAGTGTATTTCTGGGCAACAGGTGGCTTTGGTGTTGTCAAATCTTATCGCTTCTCATTAATCTCAGCGGGTGCTATGCCAAAATGGTCTTTGCATAAATAATTGTCGTAATCTGTCCATCTTAATCATTCATGTCTTGCCTGATGTTTTGGCTCCTTTCCTTCCAAGAGGCTGTCCTGCTGTGATGTATCCTAGGTTTTGGCCTTGCAAGATTTTATCCAAGAAGAAAAATTTTGGGAAAATTGGATTAATTCTATGTAATTGGCTTAGTTGCTGTAAGAATGGAAATAAATCTTTCTTGACAGAGTGGATGAAATGCTAACTGAAGTGAACTAGATTACTGTGATCTCAATTCTTGAAGTAATATTAATGTGGAGTGAAAAACTTAAAGTAGAATTCATTTATTTGTGCAGGTGTAAGTCAGACCCCTTTAATGAGGAATAGAAGTAGTTGAGACTTGATTGTCTGTTTATTGAGTCAGCAGAGAATTCTCATCTTTATTACTTTTATTTGCAACCTAATTTTCATACTAATTATTCAGGTTTCATATTTGTTATGATTTAGGTGTACAGGCATCTCAAAAGCACTTTACAGAGGCTGTGGCTATAGTGATTCAACAGAAATCCCTTTCCTATCTTCAGTGACAGAGGTTCAAAATGGTTTAAATCCTTTCAGCATGATCCTGGTCAGATCCAGTGAACACTACAAGTTTGTCTTCATAAGAATAATGGTTTAAATCTTGATATTTATTTGAGAGAGAGAAAAAGATAATGGAGATATCCTATCTCCTAGAACTGGAAGGGACCTTGAAAGGTCATCAAGTCCAGCCCCCTGCCTTCACTAACAGGACCAAGTACTGATTTTGCCCCAGATCCCTAAGTGGCCGCCTCAAGGACTGAACTCACAAACCACTGAGCTATCCCTCCCCCCTAATTTCTCAAATGGCACTGTATTTTTTAGCCTAGGGACCATATCCTCAATAGGGGTAAATTGATATAACTCTATTGAAGTCAGTGATGCTTCACCAGTTTAACCAGCTGGAGACCTGGCCCTAAATCTTTTAAGAAATCACTGTTCTATTTTCGCAGACCCAGGGGTTTACCGTCACTTTATTTTGTAGGTGTAATAATCTAAATCATTACTTTCTCTGGCTTCCCTTCCCTGATCTGTGGACTGAACCAGATTTAGGCCTCCAATTTACTCCCTAGCTGCTCCCGTGGTAGTGGTTGGCTAATGTTTCTTTGTTCTTTTACTATCTATGATAGAGTGAGAGGTCTGAGAGCATTATTTTAAAAATGTTTCACAACCAGAAAAGACTTGAAAGTATTATCACTGGGGAAAACCTGCTTTTGATTTGTGCTCCATGTTCTCACACTGGAAATTTGTAAGTAGTATTCCCCTATTACTGTAGAGTATATCAAATGGTTTATGTTCCTAGGAGATGAATGGAACCAGCACCATTCTTTTTAGTTGATCTTAAACTTGCCTAAAGAAATTCTCTGCCTTACTTATGAATTGAGGGTATTTCACAATTTCTTATCACCTCATCTTTGTGGCTTTGGGCTAAGCAAGTAAAATGTATATTGTGTGTGGTCTTATTGTGGATTATTAATGAACCTAATTCCAACAAGACCTTCAACTGTAGTTGAGGTGAAATTATAGAGACTAGTGTCAGACATACTGTACTGTAATACAGTTTGGTGATGACTGCAAAAGCACATTCAGCTTGTTAACTGTGATTTATTCAGGTAAGGGGCTTAGTTTCCATGCTGAGCTGAACCTCTGCTTGTAATAATTACATCCTGGATTTTTTGCAGTATGAATATTGGACCATTACTCCCTTATGTTTTCCATTGTTCTGTAGCTTCTTAGTTTAGTTTAACAACCTGAAACACTTCTAGTTCCTATTGTTGTAACTAGACAAACATACATCTTAGTGTGTGGATTTATTCTTCTTACTGATGGTACAACAGTTATTTCAGTTTGAATAATTAAAATCCAGCAACCCAAAAAGCAAATATGCTTTGCAGTGGGAAAGGTGTGTGTTCAATTAAAAACACAGTATTGTTTAATCTGTATTAGGTACTTATATGCACACATTTCCATAGTGCCTGAGTGCCTTATAGTCGTTCATATATGTATCCTCACAACACCCCTGTGAGGTAGAGAAGTGCTGTTATCCTCATTTCACAGATGGGGAACTGAGGCACAGAGAGACTAAGTGACTCCTCAAGGACAGACAAGAAGTCCATGGTGAGAAGGAACTGAAACCTGCTCTCTTGAACCTTAGATTAGTGCTCTAACCCCTGGGCCATTCTTCCCTTTCTTTATACATATGAAATAATGACCATTCAAAATAGAGACAACTGTTGTCACTGTTTAGATAAACACCATACCATATGTGTGTGCTGTTTTAATGATACATGGGAAGACCAGGTCTGTGCCCTGATGAGTTTACTATCCTAAGTTAGTTTACGCATGTGTAAGTCCTCTTGATATGGCATGGAGATGGGATATAGGGAATGAGTAGGGATGCCAAAACAAAGAGAAAGGGAGAATTTAATTTGGAATAGCATTATTTTCCCTTTTCTTTTCCTTTTCTGCACGTTACATGTTACTGAATTATCTTGCTGTGTCACTTTATTTGTGCTTTTCTCTATATAAATATATCTTATCTTGACCATGATAATATTAGACTTAGAACTCAGTTGTTTCATGGTAGATGATTTTTAACTTTAAAAAGTTGTTTTGAAGTTCTATGGATGGTTTATTTCTTTATGGAAGAGAAGAGAGAAGTTTGACAGAATAGAGTCTGTTTCTAGGTCTATATGATGAATAGAATGTAATAGTGCACTGATGTATTCATTTTTTGTTCTGCAACTCAATTGTATTGTAATGTTGCTGACATCCTACTGGTAAATATTTCTCTAATCGGAATATTTCTCTCAATAAACTAAAGCCTCTGAAACAGAAAAATGTGGTATATAATAGTGCCCACTGGAAAATATTCTTTCCAGAACTGGTATTCTCTCTGTTATACCCAGCCACACGAATACATTCAAACTTGTGATAATGTTGGTCCCATATCGCCCGGTGTTGGCCAGTCTGACTGTTAGTAGAGGAACATGGAAAAACTCAAAGCAAAATCTGTGAATGTACTGGACAGGGCATTGAATGTAAACTTGGTTGAACTATTACATGCCTTAATTTCTTTCAACATTTTTAGGGCAAGCAGTACCTGTCGACGTACCTTTTGCGCTATAGTACATTGTATACCAGAAATGTAAACAATGAGTGAGGTTTGTTGTCCATTCGTCAATAAATGCAGACTATTAACATTGCCTTCCTCATATCATCCCTCTCACAACTTACCTTGTTTTTTGTTGTTTAGATTTATACGGGTACGGGTGTTCAAGGGGGAGCCTATCTGTGGTTTTGTGTCCCTGCCAAAAATATAAAAATGCAAAATAAAATTAAACACAAAGTATCAGTAATTAAGAATTGGTATAAAGAGTATTTTAAATAAAATGGCACTACAACAGTTATTACTACATGTACGTTCACAATTATAGACCATTTTAAGATGGGCATTATTAGTATGTAATGGCTCTGAAGGAAACTCTTATTGTTTATTGTGTTAAGGCCTGATTACAGAAATTTTTAGTTCATGGACCATTGATTGACCCAATAGAGTATAAAAATTCCATCAATCTGTTGGATATACAGGCACAGAAAATACATCATACAATTCTTTACGGATTTTATATTTTTGTACTTTTTTGGCATGAATGGCTCTATTTAAAATAATTTCAGAGTAACTGTAAAGGGGTTTGTTAGGGTCGCCCCTCTCTGGGGCGTCTCGGAGCCAGGCCTCCTCACTACTGAGGTCCGCTGAGTCAGGGAACTAGCCGGGTGAGGCAGGAAATAGTCAAGGGCTCAGGCCCTCAGATAGGGGCTGAGCAAATAGTTCCAGAACAAGCCCAGGCCCTGGGTCAGGGCGGGGCAGCAAACAAACAGGGGCTCAGACCCTCAGGCAGGGGCTGAGCAAAATAGTTCAGTAACAAGCCCAGGCCCTGGGTCAGGGCGGGGCAGCAAACAAACAGGGGCTCAGACCCTCAGGCAGGGGCTGAGCAAAATAGTTCAGTAACAAGCCCAGGCCCTGGGTCAGGGCGAAGCAGCAAACAAACAGGGGCTCAGACCCTCAGGCAGGGGCTGAGCAAAATAGTTCAGTAACAAGCCCAGACTCCCAGTCCTGGCATCTGGGGCAAGGGGGAGACTGCCACCCGTAAGTGGGGTGGCAGGGGGGACGCAGGCCTGCCCACTCCACTGCGTCCCAGTCCGGGGCCCTAACAGCGGCAGGCAGCCTGCTGCTGTGTCAGTGGGGATCCTGGCTGCAACATACTGACATCGGCTCTGGGTGTGCTGCAGCCAGACTAGGGCCGGCTGCCCCCAGGCTACTTCCTACCTCCCCCTCTAGCAGTACCTGCGTCTGGTCTGGTTCACAGAATCAAACACGATGGGCTCCTCAGGGTACTCGGCGAGCAGTAGGCTTGGCAGCTCCTCTGGGTCGCTTCCCTCCGGTAGGCTTAACAGCTTCTCCGGGGTCTGGCCAGTTCTCAGGCCTTGACTGGTATGGCCAGTTCTCAGGTCGGTCACAGGCTGCAGAAGTTTCCCCGGCGGGAGCTAGGCCCCCAGCGTCTGGCTTCTCCGGCGGCCAGGCAGCTTCTGAGTGCTGGGATGCAGCTCTTATACTTCTGGTCCTGCGCTTTGACCTTTGGGAGGCGGGCGCAGGCTCCAGTGGCTCTGCCCACTTTGGCATCCAGAGAGGCTCGTCCCTCTCTGGGGCAGCTGGGAGCCAGGCCGCCTCACTACAGTAACAAAATACCCTGCAGTCTAGAATATTCAGGTACCCAATGTGGGCTGATATGGATTAAGTCTTGGGTTTCCTTTACTATGCCTTTCCGGAGCCACCATTTTAATCCTGTTTGTCTCTCTCTTTCACCATTATTTACACAGTGAGTGTAGGACACTTACAGCAGTCACCTACCACGTAAGAAGCATGATCTATTGGATGGAGCACTGGACTGAGACTTATTAAACCTGGATTTAATTTCTGTCTCAGCCACTTTCTTCCTATGTTATGTTGGGTTTAATCTATCCAGTTAATCTGTTCCCCATCTGTAAAATGGAGATCGTGCTTCCCTCCCTCACAGGGGCATTGCACAGAGAAAATCCATAGATGACTGTATTGCTCTGATACTATGATGATGAGGGCAGAAAAGTAGATGGAGTAAGCTATTTATGATGCTTTGTGGATTTGCTGGCAGAGGGCTCTGAGAGAGAGAGAGATTGATCTTGCATCTTTCTTTCATCCAACCCCACAGTGCTTTGTACCCTTTGGAACCTGAAACTTGTGTCTCCTCTTGGATACTTTCAAGGGGATTTAAATTTAATTTTAGCCACGTGCAGAGGAGGAAATCCCTGTCCACACCTGTGTGTATGATGTATGCACATGCAGACGCTCTGAGCAAGTGGTGGCAAATCACTATACTGGATGTGTGTAGGGCCAATGTGAAGTGAGTTGGTGCTCTCAGTCTGGTCCCTAGTATCCATATATAGAATCCTCTTGCAGTAATTGGCACCCTTATTGATGTTATCAACAGAAAGTCAAAGGACTGAACTGGGCATGGAGGGTAAATTCCCTAATCAAGCGATCCTTTCAAATCATGACTGAGACACACTGGATGGGATAGGAGAGCAGTTCAATCATTAAAATAGATTCAAGTGGTCTTTATCTGACACCATTCACAAACACTTAAACCCCCCCCCCCCCCCCCCCGAGAAAACACGCTCCCCCAGCCCAAAAGAACATTATTATATTATTAGTAACAATTGCTGTCTACTCCATAGCATCAAAAGCTATGCCGTTTTCAAACACTTCTAGCCATGCAGGGCTGCATAGCTAGAAATGTTTGAAAAAGGCATAGTGTTGTCTCTGCTATTGTGAAAGGATTTTAGTAGTCCTTGAAGTTTGAAGAGTAGTCTATATCCAAGATCACATATAAAAGCAAGTCTTCTGCATAGTATCTAAGTGGGACACTCAAACTGGATTGATAGAAGATCTTGGTGTTTCTTGGGGAGAGAGTGTTTTTGGACAATTTAGTGCCTAATATTCTGGAAGGGGCAGTAAAAATCTCAACCATTTTTTCCATAAAAAGTAGGATTAGGTGGCAAAATTGCGGCCCCTCTTCATTTAATTAATGTTAGGAGTCAGATCTTGTAGCAGATCTGGAGATAAATGGGTACAGTAAGTGTTCTTTACAACCCCATCCCGATTTTTATAGGAAATTCCTTTTATTGTATTTCATTAGTCTCCCTTTATGAACCTCATTATTTGTGCTCCTCAATTAAATCATTACACTTTATTCCTTGTTTCATCCTGCCTCACCTCCATGAGTAAAGTAATTATGCCTCGGTCTTTTTTCACCCATACCTCCAAAAAATACCATTCTAAAGTCAGTTCAGACAGGATAGCTGAATTTAAAATGTTCACTGGGGTTTTCTGAATGGAGTGGTTGGTTAATGATAGTGCAGTAGCTGCAGATTTCCTTAAGGAATGTGTTAGATGATTCCTGTTGGAAGTCTATTAAAGGAACAGTGTTAGCTGAAACATCACACTCCAGTTTGAATTGTTTTTACCTACAGCACAACTGTTACAAGTAGCAGAGATTTTTATAACTGCGGGAAATCAGAGAAAATAATACTTATTCTCTCTCTTCCCCCATGTTGTTTACTTCGAGTACTTGACACCATCCTGAGTGAGATTTTTCAAGAGCGCTATGTGATAGAGGAGCACAAGCCCTCTTATCTTTCAATGTTGTTTGTGCTCCTATGTTACATTGAGAATACTACCCTTTGTTTACAGTCAGTTTCACTGTATGGTCAGTTAGTGCTGTATCATGGGCTCACTCCTAAACTTCTCCGCAACAGCACTTGCTGCTGCGGTTGGATGCATAACTGGAATGCATCTTGGTGGCAAAACACCTCTTTGCCTCATTCTGTCCTGGGGCTGGCTGAAGACCAAACAGCTTCTGGGCAAGTTAGAGCAGGCTAAAGGCCATTGTACCTTGTTGTGACTTACGGCCCCCTAAAGGCTATTAGGATTTTGTCTCAGGGGTACGGTGGGCTGCACCACTCTTTAGGATTCTGCAACTTTTATTCAGTGTACCTAGGCTGCTCCAGGGGCCAGTGTAAAAAGGATGGGGTTCTTGCCTGCCCTCTTCCCCACTCCTCCCTTTTTGAGGTGCTGTGCATTTCCTGTGGTTTCCTGAATGCAACGGACTGTAATTGCACACAACCTCTTTACACAGGCTATGTAAAGCAGGGGAAGGCTCCTTACTCCCTTAGCCCACACCAGAGCAAAGGCCAGCCATGATGTGGCCCCAAATGAGTTTCCTGTTTGTTTGTGTGGGTCTTTCTTACAGCAGTAGGGGACGAAGAAAAACCTCACTGAAAACCAGGAAAATGTGGCTGTAAAATCCTAAGAATTTTGAGGGAGAGACAGAAGCTGGTGTAACTCCTGAAACTACTTTTTATTTTAAATGTACTAGATAACAAATTGATCTCTAAGTGTTGACTATTATTTGTTTCCAGTACCATTGTGCTAATGTACTAGATGGGCGTTCCTGCTTCCAGAGCCATGCTGAATAGCTACACGGTTAAACTGTACACTTCCATAAAATCTGGGAAATGTAATGTCATCCTGTGATGCACTGGACCTCAACGTAACACCCTGTAACCCCTATATTCATCATTTGTATATGGTTGTGATATTTCATACAAAACATGCCATGTAAGATACCATATGAAAGTTTGTGTTCTGTTGAAACTCATTGTTCTGTGAAAACATGTTTATCGTGAATGTTTATGAAGTTATGAGATTTTGCTATATGGTTGTTATTGAAATATGTTCTGTGTCCGGGAGAAGCCCATTGCTAGCTTTTCAGTGATGACAAAGGTGGAGTCCCATACCCAGCAGGGGAATTTTTAAACAAGAGAGTTACAATTCTGTAAGAGACAGTTCTGCAGGCACCACACAATGAGGTTTGCTCAACTTTATGACTCTGTTGCGTATGTACCACACAATGAGGATTGCTCAATTCTGTGACTCAGCAAGGCCCACCAGGAGATGTCTGGGCCAATATCGTCCCTGGGATGTGAACTGAGAGTATAAAATAAGAGACAGTGGCATCATGAGGCCACCTGTCTCCTCCCCCACCTACGCTGAAGGCAACAAGAACGCTGAGAAGACAGACTTTGCACTGAGAAGACAGGTCCCAGGCTGAGAAGGAAATTCAGCCTGTGTATTAAGAACTGTAAACTACCTGCCACATCCAGGTAGATGGGGTGAGAAAAGCCATTTGATTCAAATCTTGCTTAGTCTGGAAGTTTAGCATTAGAATGCATGTTTACTTTTTATTTTCTTAGGTAACTATCTCTGACCTTTATGCCTACTACTTATAATCACTTAAAATTTATCTTTCTGTATTTAATAAACTTATTTTAATATTTGATCTTAACCAGTCAGTTTGTCTAAAGTGCTTGGGGAATCTGTTCAGATTACAGAGGCTGGTGCATGTCCACTATTCTTTGGCGAAGTGGCGAACTAATTAATGAGCTTACATTGTTCAAGAGAAGGTCTTGAGCAGTGTAAGATGGTACATTTCTGGGGTGTAAGGCTGGAGGCTGCGGGTATTTGCTGGTGTCTCCCACTGTGTAGTTCATGAATGGCTTGAAGAACATTCATGAAACGTAACTAGGTGTGTGTCGGCATGCTGGTGGCTGAGTGATAACAGCACCTGGAGGAGTTTGCTGCTTGTCACTAGCAAAGCATTGTGAGAGACAGCCCAGGCTGGAGAGTTAAGGGGGCACAGTGGCCCCACAGTCCCAGGTTGTACCCTGGGATCCCACCACACATCCCAAGTTAGGGGGTACTTCTTTAGGGGACAATAAAATTCTGTAGTCTTTAAATTTAATTTCCTCTCCCACTCTTTTTAAAGCCTGGCCTTTGCTCTCTTCCCTCCAAATATAGTACTGATTACTTGTCTCCTCAAAAGCTTCCTGTTTTACTCCTCACTCTAAAGAACATTAGAGAGCAAAGTTCTAATCTTGTATTTTAAAACTACTAACCCATGAATATTCTTCCAATTTGTTGCCCAAAGAAATGTGTGCAAAGAGTGTTTTATGCATTCCTCTGAGGTCGAGAGGCTTCAGTTGTTTCCAGCAACTTGCTTGGAGATAACCTCTATCTTCTTAGGCCTGGTCTACACTAACCCCCCAAGTCGAACTAAGGTACGCAACTTCAGCTACGTGAATAACGTAGCTGAAGTCGACATACCTTAGTTCGAACTTACCGCGGTTCAGACGCGGTCCACACGCGGCAGGCAGGCTCCCCGTCGACTCCGCAGTACTCCTCTCGCCGAGCTGGAGTACCGCAGTTGACGACGAGCACTTCCTGGTTCGACTTATCGCGTCCAGACCAGACGCGATAAGTCGAACCCAGAACTTCGATCCCCAGCCGCCGAACTAGCGGCTGGGTGTAGACCAGCCCTTAGTGATAAACTGTGATGAACAATCTGAGATGCAAGCTACACGAACAATAAAAGTTACGTATTAAATATGTTTAATTTTTATTATGAGACTGTACATTGCTGAACTTTAACAGGAGCTCAACCTAAAGTGTTTAGAGGCATTTCTAACAGCAGTGCATGTCAGGTCTAACACATGTACATGTACTAAATATAGAATGCAAACTACCTGTTCTATGCTGCAGTCAGTTTTCAAGGTATTGTATTAATAGAACTCCATTTGCCATGTCTACTAGACAATGAAGTGCAGTAAAATAAGAGGCATAAGACACAGAACAAAAGTGGGCTCTGATTTCACCTTCCGAGGCATTTAGTTGCTTGTGCTTAGAATTTTTAATTTTTGTAAGTAAAAAGAAAACACTCTGGATTCACTCATTTATTTTAGTCCTGCATCAAATCCAGCTCCAAATATGTGGCCCTGAAACCTTGTTGTTTTCAGGTGTGTATATTGTGCTTTTGATTCTGGGACTGTATTCATGGATAGTCTTCATTGAAAAGGGATGGCTCCTTGCTAAAGAACTCACCCTCAGTTGTCATAGCTCTGAATTCTCAAATGAAATGTGTGTGTATGGGAAGCCAATTGCATCTAAGATATCCATATACAATGTGAGAGAATAGAAATGTACCATTGCAATACTGTATGCAGCGTTATTATAGCCGTTTTGGTCCCAGGATAATAGAGAGACAATGTGCGGGAGCTAATTTTTTTGCACCAACTTCCGTTGTTGAGAGAAGCTCAAAAGCTTGTCTCTCTTACCAACAGAAGTTGGTCCAATAACACTGGTCTACAATTTTTGAGAAGTCGTCTGCTTCAGAGTTAAAATGTGCTATTTATTATGTATTTTGATGTGCTGAATTCAAATGACAATTAAAACAACTGATTGGCTACTGTTTCTAAGATATTTAAGTTTTTACATTTTATGTCTATGTATATTGTGTAGATAGTAGAGTTTTAATCATAAATTGTAAACCTAGGTCTTTTCATGTGTTTATGGTTGCTTTACATGATAATATTTCACCTGTCCTGTTTATGTAACACTTTAAAAATCAGCAAAAGGGTTATATAAATAAAATTGATTATGAAACAAAAGGCAAAAAACTATTATGTACATAGTTTAGTCCTATTCAGTGTCTACTCGGCGCTTCTTGGCTTGTCTCTTGTATTAATTAAATGGAGCATCTCTCGTCACTGTCCAGCAATAGTCTGCAAGCATTGATGGGCTCCATTTGCCCTGATAGCGTTTCTCCATTGTTGCAATGTCCTGGTGAAATCGCTCGCCGTGCTCGTCGCTCACTGCTCCGCAGTTGGGTGGAAAAAAATCTAGATGAGAGTGCAAAAAATGTATCTTTAGTGACATGTTGCAACCAAGGCTTTTGTATGCCTTGAGGAGGTTTTCCACCAACAACCTGTAGTTGTCTGCCTTGTTGTTTCCGAGAAAATTGATTGCCACTAACTGGAAGGCTTTCCATGCCGTCTTTTCCTTGCCACGCAGTGCATGGTCAAATGCATCATCTCGAAGAAGTTCACGAATCTGAGGACCAACAAAGACACCTTCCTTTATCTTAGCTTCACTTAACCTTGGAAATTTTCCATGGAGGTACTTGAAAGCTGCTTGTGTTTTGTCAATGGCCTTGACAAAGTTCTTCATCAGACCCAGCTTGATGTGTAAGGGTGGTAACAAAATCTTCCTTGATTCAACAAGTGGTGGATGCTGAGCACTTTTCCTCCCAGGCTCCAATGACTGTCGGAGTGGTCAATCTTTCTTGATGTAGTGGGAATCTCTTGCACGGCTATCCCATTCGCAGAGAAAACAGCAGTACTTTGTGTATCCAGTCTGCAGACCAAGCAAGAGAGCAACAACCTTCAAATCGCCACAAAGCTGCCACTGAGGTTGGTCATAGTTTATGCATCTCAAAAGTTGTTTCATGTTGTCATAGGTTTCCTTCATATGGACTGCATGACCAACTGGAATTGATGGCAAAACATTGCCATTATGCAGTAAAACAGCTTTAAGACTCGTCTTCGATGAATCAATGAACAGTCTCCACTCATCTGGATCGTGAACGATGTTGAGGGCTGCCATCACACCATCGATGTTGTTGCAGGCTACAAGATCACCTTCCATGAAGAAGAATGGGACAAGATCCTTTTGACGGTCACGGAACATGGAAACCCTAACATCACCTGCCAGGAGATTCCACTGCTGTAGTCTGGAGCCCAACAGCTCTGCCTTACTCTTGGGTAGTTCCAAATCCCTGACAAGGTCATTCAGTTCACCTTGTGTTATGAGGTGTGGTTCAGAGGAGGAGGATGGTAGAAAATGTGGGTCCTGTGACATTGATGGTTCAGGACCAGAAGTTTCATCCTCTTCCTCTTCTGACTCAAGTGAGAATGATTCTGGTGCATCAGGAACCGGCAGTCCTTCTCCGTGGGGTACTGGGCATATAGCTGATGGGAATGTTTGGATAATGCACAGTCCACTTTTTCTTCTTTGACACACCTTTCCCAACTGGAGGCACCATGCAGAAGTAACAATTGCTGGTATGATCTGTTGGCTCTCTCCAAATCATTGGCACTGCAAAAGGCATAGATTTCCTTTTCCTGTTCAACCACTGGCGAAGATTTGTTGCACAAGTGTTGCAGCATATGTATGGGGCCCACCTCTTGTCCTGATCTCCAATTTTGCAGCCAAAATAAAGGTGATAGGCTTTCTTAACCATAGTGGTTATACTGCGCTTTTGTGATGCAAAAGTCACTTCACCACAAACATAGCAGAAGTTATCTGCACTGTTCACACAAGTACGAGGCATCTCTGCTCACTTTGGTTAAACAGAAATGTGTCCCTTTGCAAAATCAAGCACTGACAAATAAGAGAGCACGACACTGTATGATTTCTAGAGCTGATATAGGGCAATTTGTTCAGCAGAGTGATGTAAGCTTCGTTATGATTGCATCATCCATGACTTCTAGGAATAACATGATGCAATTCATATCATGTATGACGCAATACCAGCTTCAGATTGCATCATTCATTGTTTTGCCTAAAAAGCAAGTACTGTCCAAACCCAGTCATAGATTTATTCATAGATCCAGTCAAAGATGTATTTTAGTCATTTCTGGTTTAAATTGAGATCCCTTCCCTTTATAACTCACTTATCCTCCGCCATTCCCAAGTCAAGGGTCGTATATACTGACCCAATAGCATATCTTGAAAACTAGAGCCAATCAACAATTTTAAGCATCATTTTCATTCTCAGTGACCCAGAATTAGTAAAGTTTGACTACATTTATTTCAGAAGCATTTTGGCTGTAGAGCAGTGTAATAGATATTCCCTCACCCACCTTGTCTCTCCATTCAAAAATTGACATTTTCCTATTAAAATTTGATTACAGAGTGGGGGAAGACAGATCCAGGTGTGTTTGTTTTTTATATGCACAGCAATTGATAACTCAGAGGGCTTTCTCATTTTAAAGTGTTTTGTTTAAATTTCATTGTTAATTTTACAATGTACAAACTTTCACTAGCAACGGGGTTCACAGCTAAATCATAAAGCAATAGCCTTTTAATCACTTTAGCATTCCAGTTTGTTTCCTGCATAAACTAATTTACTTTAATATGCAAATTACACAACTTTGCTTTTACTACCATAATCCCAAGGTCAGGTATTTGAATTTGTGACTGCCAGTAGGCTGTATATGTCCTTGGACAAGTTATCTATCTTTGAAAGTAGACATGCATTGTGTCTGTAAATTTCAATGCCATAAGCTGTTCTGTCTTCTTCTGGAAAGCATTAGTGTTATTTTTTCCCGCCTTTTCTATCACATTCTTTCCCATAGTATCTGAGCACGGATATTGCATTTTACTTTCCAGTGGAGAGGAGCTATCTCATTATGGCTAAAGCAGAAAACCTCACTGGAGTCATGATGACTGGACTACAAGAATCAAACAGGCCCCTTTTGGGACAAAATATATGTGTGGTGATGCGAACAATGCTGTTCTCATGAATAAATAAGGAAAAATTGCCTATCTTAGTTACTGTCACTTTTTTTTTTCAAGTGCAAACAAAAAGCTTTACATATATATATGTAAATATGGAACAAGACAACTAGTGGATTCAAAACTTGTCATTTTGATTCTCCAGTTGATGTACTGAATATATTTCATGCAACCAATTGACTGATGAAAACATGGGAGTTCTTTTTTTGGTTTAGTGTTCCTGATGATAAACTAGTTTATCTCCCAAACCTGTATGTTATCCTCTTCTATTTTTGTTTTTGTGTTTGAGGCAGAGTCTAGAGTAATGTTAAGAATTCTGTGTTGTTGCCGTCATGCACTTATTTTATAACATTGGATAGATAAAAAGTGCATGAATACTTAAGAATGATAGGAGAGCTGAGATCCCCCCATATTAGAGTTCTGGCCATGGTCTGCAGAATTGAAGACATCTTCTTAAATATTCAGGACATTGTGCATGTGATCTCACTTTGTGTAATTTTCTTTTCATTTAGGTAGAATGAAGTATTTAACATTAAGTAGGGATGTCATTGCAACTATCGAAATATATATGTGTGGAAGTTTTAAAATGTCTTTAATAAAGAGAAAGAAGCCACTAGTGTTTGACTGGAAATGTTAGTACTTTAAATTGACATAGAACTAATGCCTGCAAAAGCTGTATGCCTTTATTTCTGCCTTTTCTCCATTTCCATCAGCAGTTCATAATAGGTAAGGCACAAATATTTTACTAAATGAGCAAAGCCTTTTGTAAGGCAGAATGATTTACTTCCACACGGATTTGTTCACATGCCATAGCTAATGTTCACACTTCATTCCTCAGAGTGAGCACGGGGTTTCGGAGTCTAAATGATGATTATGTTTAGTGTATGGGAAGGAGTGAAAATTAGCTTGATTGGTGGCATTTGCCCAAAGCGTTGCTGATGCCTCCAGAAAAAAGAGTATTCCGTTTGGAGAAAACTCTTGTCACACATTTCTGTATTTTTCTGACCTAGTGCTATTACCAGCAGCACGTACATGGATACAGGATTTAAAAAATTTCATCTGTCCCAGTTTTACACCGTGTGAAGAAGCTTCTCATAATATCACAATTAGTTGCTTTGCAAATAATTTTAACACATACAGAGGATCATCATTCCTGGTAAGACGTAAGCAGGTGAATTAATTAACGTCTTTTGCCCATGCAGATATCCATAATAATAGCAGTTGCAGGGAGGGGAGGAAGGCATGAGAAAAGCATCTGAAGTAATGGACAGGTGACCCAAAAAGATACCCCATCCTATGTTAGGCTTTAATAAAGTTAAGGCCATGTCTATGTACAAGTTGTACCAATTTTAACTAGATTGGTTTAGAAACTGATGTTAAACTAGTGCAAACCCCATGTATGGTTGAATTAAGAGTGCAATTTAAGGTATTTCCCTACCAAATTAAGCTAAATTGATAAAAGGCACTCTTAAACTGACAAGGGGATTGCAGCAAGTGAAATCAGATCCCAAAGTGAACTTTTGTCTTTTCCAGCACACAGTTAGATGCTATCAGTTCCTGAAAATCTTGAACTAGTGGTTTGCAGAAATGAAAGCTCCTTGGCCGTTTTTTTGGAAAATGGCCATAGCGTTAAACCTTGTGACTTGACCAAACCTCCTCCTTCCTACTGCACCCTTCAACATTAATTTATTTTTTACACGGAAGTCAGACAAGAACTCATTTTAGAGAGGAATTTTATTGTCAACACATTACCCTACATTAATTTCCTTAGTAAATCTTTACAGCTTTGCCTACTGTATAAGGTTAAGGGAATGATTTCTAAAAAAGATTTAATAGACTTTTATGTTTTCAGAAGCATTTTTTTTTATTTTTTGAAAAGTTAAAGGGACTGCAGTTCAATTAATTATCCACGGGAAAAATGTGCAGTACTAGGGTTGTAACTGCAGTGCATATGTCTATCCCTTTTGCTTCATCAATGACCTTGTCAGTGACCTGGATAGCAAGCCCATTTGGGATCAGAAATGGTTTACTTTGTGTTGGGTCTGGGCTTTTAAAAAATAATTATTTTTTTTTGCCAGCATTCAAACCCTTCCCACTAAAAATTGTTGACAAATCATGATCTTATGATGTCCCATGGGGACAGCTGAGACCGCTGGCCAAGTTCAGATGAAGCATGGCCCCATAGATCAAAAGCGTTGAAATTAGCCACTGTAATCATTCTTCAAAGTGTAGTTACAGGCTATTATTACATTGCTTACCAACAACAATGAAGAAGAAGAAAGAAAGTTGCCTAATTTGACAACTAACTCCTATAAACTACCCACTGTCCTTTAAAAAAAAAAACAAACAAAAAAAAAACCCACGATCATTTCTGTGTTCATGCCAGTTTCCATGTTAAATCTTAGTCTCTGTCATGGGGCTCGGTGTTAATTTGACTGGAACTGGCAGATGTAATGTATGCTGGTTAATGGGCTAGCCAAAAAAATTAGGCGAGGTTAGTTTGCAAAGGAATAATGAAGTATTTGTTTTCAAAAAAGCAGACTTGAGTTTGAGGTATTTTCCAGTTCGGGTTCAAACAGTGGCCAGTTGCAGAATTCTCTGCAGTTTAAAGCTGTACTTCCTTTTTCTGTTCAGATCGCTGAATCTGTACCTGAATACAAAAGATGTCTGATAGGCTTGCTGTTGTTTTGAAAACGTGTCAAATGGCAGAAGTGTCCTTGTTTCATACAATGTGTCTTCTCTGTAGCTTGTGTGTGGGTTAGGAATGGCTGTGTCAGTGTGCCTGTCTAGTGGACTTGAACTGAGCTCAGAGCCAAAGCGTGTTACCATTCGAACACGGTTAGCTTTAGAACAAAGCCTTGTAATACAGATTCACTGTGCAAGAGGGAAGTGAAGGAATGGTTTGGGGTTTTTCCCTTCATTTTCATACATAGCTGTATAATGGTTTCATTTGCAGTCTCTGGAGTAAATCCAGGGTCGCTTAACCTCTCATTTGGCTTCTAGCCTTTAATTTTCAGAACAGATGTTTGTGAAGGAAAAGAGGGGAGGGGGAGAGAAAAAGCAAAGCTAGCGCTGATGCTGAAAGTTGCAGTGAAGAGTACATTACATCAGGGAAACATGAGAAGGTCCAGTAGTGGAAAAGAAAACTAGGTTTCTGTGACCCTTAGACAGGAAAAAATATAAACTAAACTCAGCTATAGAAAATAGCATGTAGGAATTTCCAGAGGCATGACTGAAGCAGCTAGAGGTAGGAAAACAGCTCAGTGAGGTCAACAGGAAGGGCAGCTGAAAGCAGAGGTCAAAGCGTACAAAAATTTCACAGTAGCAATTCCCTGCCAAAAAGAATAGGACTAAGCCCAGCAGACTGGATCACAGAATACAATTTCTGTTTCTGGATCACAGAATACAATTAACAGATAGGATTTGATATGTATGATGAGTGCCTATAAAATGTGCTTTAAGGGTAAGTCTTCCTTTCCTTAGTTAGGGGAGTTCTGACTGTGTAATACATGAGTAAGGGCTACAGGATTCAGCTTTAATAGAGCAAATAATTGCTTAAGGAAACTTGTCCTTTATCATTCAGAGTAAGAACTGGGAGGTCTTGAACTTGACAAAGTGGACTGCTGTGTGCAGAATTGCTCCCTGTTGGAGGATCAAGGACTAACATTACCATTGGATAATAAAGGCTGCTGCCTTTCTGTCTGTCTGATGACTTTTTTGGTCTTCCAAACTGTGGAAGTAATGGGATAATATCAAATACTACAAAAAGCACAAGTCATCCAAAAAATCTCATTGTCAAAATTTATTCCAAATGGACATGTCCCAAGACGAAACTTCGGAGGGTTTTTTTTGTTTTAATTTTTTTTCGGGTAGACTCATTTCAAGTCTTCTGTGAACTTCAATCAAAATGAGTGGATTTTCCTCCCGTGTTTCAGTGGTAACACTGAGGAGGGATAATCAGATCAGTAATGGCTGTATGAGTTAATTGGGCTTTTATTTCTTAAATCCTTGCAAACCTCTGTTGAGCCAGCTGATAAAGAACTTGTGGTTTTCTTTTTACCCTTTTTTTAGCAGTAGAGCAAAAGCAGTGGGGAGTGGAAGGAATACCAGACTATGCATGCTTGGTCAAGGCATATACTCTGGGGTCCAGAACAGGCTTTGACAAGCAGCAGCTGCGTTTGCCTTTCATAGCAGGTGTCACAGAGAGACTTTGCTAATAGTAATAAAATAAATTAGGTGTTAAATTGAAAAACTTATTAACTGGGGAGCAGTAAGAATATGAGGCAGGACACATAACAGAGCAGAAATCACAAAGGTGTTGCCTTGGGTTGCTGTACTGAAGAATGATCCACATTAATGTTTCAGAGTAGCAGCCGTGTTAGTCTGTATCCGCAAAAAGAACAGGAGTACTTGTGGCACCTTAGAGACTAACAAATTTATTTGAGCATAAGCTTTCGTGGGCTACAGCCCACTTCATCAGATGCATAGAATGGAACATACAGTAAGAAAATATATATATATGTATGTATATATGCACACATACAGAGAACATGAAAAGATGGAAGTTGCCATACCAATTCTAAGAGGCTAATTAATTAAGATGAGCTATTATCAGCAGGAGAAAAAAACTTTTGTAGTGATAACCAACATGGGGAAATAGATTTAATTCGTGTAATGTTAAGTATCCTCACACCTTTTTGTCAACTGTCTGAAATGGGTCATCTTGATTATCACTACAAAAGTTTTTTTTCTCCTGCTGATAATAGCTCATCTTAATTAATTAGCCTCTTAGAGTTGGTATGGCAACTTCCATCTTTTCATTTTCTCTGTATATGTGTATATATGTATGTGTGTGTGTGTGTATATGTATGTATGTGTGTGTGTATATATATAATCTTCTTACTGTATGTTCCATTCTGTGCATCCGAAGAAGTGGGCTGTAGCCCACGAAAGCTTATGCTCAAATAAATTTGTTAGTCTCCAAGGTGCCACAAGTACTCCTGTTCTTATTAATGTTTCAGTGACTAATTTCATATCCTCCGTCTTTTTATACAATGCATCTTGCTTTGTTCTTACAATCTTAGGCCTTGTCTATATAACAATGTGGCAGTGATTTAACAGTCATATTTTAAGATTGTTCTATTAAACTAGTACAAACTCCTAGAGTGAATACTTTTAAAATCAGTTTATACCTGGTTTATATCAGTTTAAGCTAGTTTAGTAACTCTACACTCCATATACTCAGTGCCCTTTCCCTCCAAAACCCAATCAAGCAAACGCAAACCTCCAACCACCTAAGAATCTTCTTTACTCTTGCAATAAATGGAGTAACAAATCCCTCCTCCCTCCCCTCACCATGCCCCATGTTAGCAACAGTAGAATTCAAAGAAATAAAATTGGTTTAGTTGAGTTATGGAGTTGCCAGGCTTTTTTGCTGTGTTATTTTGATCATGTATAACCAGCTGATAGATATTCCACTGTTTTCCAAACAGGAAGAAGGGAGGAGGAATGGAACATGGCAGTAGGCTGAATCGTTGAAGATTAGACTCTACGATAGCTGTGATTGAATATGGCATTATTGTCTCATTTTTATTTAATGGAAAAATATATTGGAGCCACATAGTATAAGATATCACAATGCTGAATTCTTGTCATGTGTGGAACTCCCATTGATTTCTTACCTGTGTGTTCTGTGGACTCAAAGAAATAAAGCAAAACAAAACCCTGTACATTAAAGCACGTTTTTATGACTGTGACTAGAACTGGTTAATTCAATTAGTGTACATTTTCAATTATGTGAGAACCTGAAAGCTACTTTAGCACCAAATTCTTCCCTCAGATGTGCATGCATAACTCATGTTGCCGTTGTTCTTTTATTTATTAAACACCACCAAGAACTTAGCTCACAAGTTTTTAAGGTTTAAATCTTGTTCTGGCTAGTGGTATTTCCTTAACTTGCTTGAGCTTTGGAGACTGAGCCCACATGAGAGCAGAGTGCAGTCAGACATTGTAGATGCTATTGTAACACCTCCTTTATATAATGCAGAGCAGCTACCCTGTATTTGGTTCTTACACTCATAAGCTTGTGTGTGAACGTCTCGTTCAGTGCACTGCTTACATCAGGAGCAAGTTATAAAATGTGTATCACATTTTGGAGGTTTGGATAGTTAGGCTTTTGTGTCTGCTTGGAGGAAGAGTTTAAAAAAATAGCCATTAAAGCATTACATTCAATATTGCTCACTCATATGACTTAGATGTCATCAATTGCTTTGCAGCCTCAAGGCCATATTACACATGGTTGGACAGTTGAACATTTAGAACGATTTTGGGGAGGGCCAAGGGCTAGGAGTCATTGAATTTCTCACCATTGTTTTTGAAATGCTTTGAACAGCAGTTGTGCTCGATGAAACTGAGGATAAGTCTACACTACGTAGCTTTTAGCGACACGGCTGTGCTGCTAGAATGTAGCCACTGTTTGTTGGCAGGAACGAGCTCTTCCACCAACAAAAAACTTCCACCTCCCGACGAGTGGCAGTAGCTTTGTTGGCAGGAGAGTGCTCCTACTGACAAAGCACTGTTCACACTGGCACTTTTCCTCAACAAAACTTTTGTCTTTTTGGGGGGGGAGGGTGTTGTGGTGAATGAGCCGGTGATGATGTAGCTGATCTGGTTAGGTCCTGTGATGGTGTTGCTGGTGAAGATATGTGGGCAGAGTTGGCATCGAGGTTTGTTGCATGGGTTGGTTCCTGAACTCTGCCCACATATCTACACCAGCAACACCATCACAGGACCTAACCAGATCAGCTACAACATCACCAGCTCATTCACCTGCACGTCCACCAATGTTATATATGCCATCATGTGCCAGCAATGCCCCTCTGCTATGTACATTGGCCAAACTGGACAGTCACTACCCAAGAGGATAGATGGACACAAGTCAGATATCAGGAATGGCAATATACAAAAACCTGTAGGAGAACACTTCAACCTCCCTGGCCACACAATAGCAGATGTAAAGGTAGCCATCTTACAGCAAAAAAAACTTCAGGACCAGACTCCAAAGAGGAACTGCTGAGCTCCAGTTCATTTGCAAATTTGACACCATCAGATCAGGATTAAACAAAGACTGTGAATGGCTATCCAACTACAGAAGCAGTTTCTCCTCCCTTGGTGTTCACACCTCAACTGCTAGCAGAGCACCTCACCCTCCCTGATTGAACTAACCTCATTATCTCTAGCCTGACTCACTCTTGCTTGCATATTTATACCTGCCTCTGGAAATTTCCATTACTTGCATCTGAAGAAGTGAGGTTCTTACCCACGAAAGCTTATGCTCCCAATACTTCTGTTAGTCTCAAAGGTGCCACAGGACCCTCTGTTGCTTTTTATAAGAGAAGATGAATTTCACTGCTTGTGGGCCTTGATCCAGTCAAAGGCTCCCATTGACTTGAATGGCCATTGGATCAGGCCTTTAACCAGCAACTAGGGCAGTTGGAAGAAGAATGAAGTCATCCACGAGAGACATAATGTCGTCTCTGGTGTGGATGTTCTGTCTGAGGCTGTCATGGAGCCCTTTATATCAAGCCAATATGACTCAGAAGTGAGGGTCATAACTGAATGTAGTGGTCGCCTCTCTACAGAATGAGTAATTGCTCAGCACTGCTTAAATAACCAATGTGTACTGGGCTCAGTATTCTGGGCCTCTCCCATCTTGACTGTAATTGGGTGTACTCTGTTCAATTTAATTTGAATTTTAAACTGAATTTGATTCCCCCCCCCCAATAAGTTTATGCCCATGGAGAAACATAGGGTTTGCTCTTGGGTGTTTGTCACTACATTTTATTTCTTGCTTTAGTAATATATAAGAGAAAATCATCTCTGTGGTCATATTTCACAGTGGCAAACCATTGTACAAGTCAATGAATCATGGAAGAGTCTGCAGAACTGAACTTTTACGCACTCCCTTTTCATTCCAGTTATTCCCTACTCTGCCTCCCTAAATGCAGGAGTGTGCTTTTTGTCATTCTTAATTCTTTACAACAATAGGGTCTTCTTTTTCAACCACATTCAGAAGAATAATGTACCCAGTTTGACCCTTGACAGCTCTTTTGTATATTTCCACAAGCTCTGAGTGTGGCTAAGATCTTGCACTATGTTGAATTTGTGTGTTTTTAAATGTTATAGTTGCTTTTCTTCTGTGTAAGTATAGATGACATTTGACTAAAGAGAGGAAGTAGTTGATTGGTACTGTATATAGGAAAGAAAATGAGTGTTTAGGAAAGTCATATGTCAATAAAGTAGAATTACAGGTGCCTTTTTATTTATTGAAAATCCAAATTACCTAATCTCCAAAACAGAACTGAATTACTTAGAAGCATCCTGCCAACAAATCAGAAATGGGCCATACTCAATGAACACTGAGGAGAAAACGTTTCTGGGAAGCCATATCCTGGGCAAACACTTGGGGTGAAATCCTGGCTCCATTGAAGTGAATAGAAGTTTTACCACTGACTTAATGGAGTCAGGATTTTACCCATGATGTATTGAGCTATGGCATGACAGATACTCAGTGTTTAATGTCTTCTATACTTTGGCAACATTTTGTATGTCTTGTTATTCCAGTTGAGATTGTTGATTAAATTTGTATTTAATCCTTCAGTCAGACATATCTCAAGCTTACTAGTTCTGAAGATCTTCAAGAAATATAGGAAGCTAAAACAAAGGTTAGATTTTTTTTTTTAACCAAGACAAGTTTTTGTCTTTTTGTTTGGCTCATTGATTGTGTGTGTGGGGGGGGAAGTCCTTACAGTGCATGAATGAGATTACAATTGACAAAAATTATTGTTTTAAAAATCAATTTGTTTACCAACTGTTAGCTATTGTCTAGCACTGTGCCTGACAGTCATAATTAGTTTCTCAAACAATATACACAAATTAATTGAAATTCTTATCTAGCACTCATTTGTGATGTAAATACAGGCTATGACTGTAGTTTAAATTAGCTTGAAATTTAGCATCTGATTATAATCAAGATATCCGAAGACGCTGGCTTATTTAATTGACATAATTGTCATAAAGTCTGTACTTTCATGTTGAAGTCTGAGGTAATGATTATTGAATACCTCCGCCTTGGGGAACACTTAAAAAAAAAAAAAAAAAAAAAAAAAAAAAGGGAAGGCGTAAGTTTGGGTTGAAATTTTGTTGAGGAGCAGGAATTATTTTGCCTCCTTTCCCTTCTTGGTAGCTGGCTTAGGCAGAGTAAATTAAATATAGATGTGCACAGCAATGTACCATCTTTATCATTCACAAGCGCAGATCATCATGAAAAAGCGAAGGCTTTGATTGGTGAACTGAATCATCGTTACTTATTTACAGCACCAAAATAGTTTCCTTCATAATAAAATATTTCAATAACTTCTAAGATGGAATGTCTCATTTATGAAGTTTCTCTGGGAAAATATAGGGTGATTCACTGTTCCTGCTGCTTGCTGAATAGTTAACTAAAGTGACTCATGGCAAATAATAGATTTAAAGCTGTTGAAGTAACTCGTAATAGTGAGCCAGAGACCTAGCTCTGCATAAAGTTTTAGGCCTGGGCTACACTGGGGGTGGGGTTTCGAACTAAGATACACAACTCAGCTACGCTATTCGCATAGCTGAAGTCGAAGTATCTTAGTTCGACTTACATGTCCGTCCTCACGGTGGCGAATCGACCGCCGCGGCTCCCCCGTTGACTCTGCTTACTCCTCCTGCCGAGGTGGAATACAGGCGTCGATTCGGGGATCGATTTATCACGTCTAGACGAGACGCAATAAATCCATCCCCGATACATCGAACACTACCCGCTGATCCGGGGGGTAGTATAGACGTACCCTAAGTCAACTAGTCAAATTCTGCCTGAGTTAGCTAAGTTAGGGTTACCAGGACTCCATATAATAGTCTGCATTTCTGTGGCTATGCTGCTTAAAATGGATAGAATATGTGGTGTATGGAAATGTAGACACTGTAATTCCCGGTTCTTCAGCCTTCAGTATAGAAGCTTAACAGTCTTCTGCAGCTCTGTTAGAAAGGAGCTGAGCATTGGTTTATGAGCTAAAATTATCTATTACTTGTCTGTGAAGTTCAGTCTCCTGACTTTGGCTTCACCCCCCCAGACTCCAGCGGAAGACAAATGCATGATTGTGTATGAAATATGAGACACAAGACTTCTGAATTCAGCTTGTGCTGAGAGAACAATTATGTTCATAATTTGGGGGAGTATGAAGGATAAAGGAAAGCTGGAGAAGTGATGGAAAAATGGGTTGTATGCTCTCTTAGACTTTCAGCAGCACTGCAGCTGATTGCCCAGCAAGGGAAGCATGAACTCCAGGCTTTCTCATAATGACATTTGAGGTGCATTGACAAATGCAGCATTTAGAAGTTTGGACTCTGACTGATTCAAGCCAGTACTGCTATTCTCCTCAGTTTTTTGACTATTAAGTAACTTTCCAAATTAACAATGGAAGGATTCAGCACAGACCCAGCAATTGCCAAGATTCATTTTATCTTTTGTTCTGTTTGAAAGAAAGTCCAATATTAATGTCATATTTTGTCTGAGTTGTCTGTCTTCAGAAATTTGCCTGCGTCTCAAGGCAAATACCCAGTCTGTGTTTAGAACTTATTTGCCATTTTCTGCCCTAGGCATTGCTTTCAGAGTCTCTGCCAACTTTACAATTACCTAACAAACTATATACTTTGCTACTCTTGTATTTGTCATTCAGCTTCTAGGTGCCTGCAGAAATGCAATCTCTTCTCTCTCTCCTTTTTTTTTTTTTGTAGCAGCTGGAAACTGTCTTCCTTTTCTTCATTATTCAGGTATTTACATTTGCCATGTAAATGTCAACAGATGCTGCCAAGTGTGTAAAGAGGCATATAGCTCTGTTGTCAAAGAGGAATGGTTTCTTGCAAATAAGAGGTTGTTTGCAGCATTGTTCAGGCTGCCCTCCTGAGAAGCACTTTGGATTACCTACATGCTAGTGCGATGGGAATACCACATTGGGGGTAGTGAATCATCCGTGGACATAGGTTTTTGTTTACATATAAAAGATGGGCAGGATGCCATATACTGTTTTACCACCAAATGTGTTTTCGTGAGTTGTATGAATCAGGATTAATACTCTTCCAATGGAAAGATGTTCTTAATGGTGTCTCCATCTGCTTTTCTCTCCCTGGGACTGACTGAGGACCTGGTACTGAAAGAGGCCTAATTTCTAGTAGCTTGGTAAAATTGCTGAAGCAACCTGATAGCATTTCTAAGCAACAATTTACACAGAAGTATCCATCATTGCTATGACATCAGGTGCCTAATAATAACTCAATAGCAATTCATGCATTTGCTCTGTTTACCCACTGTTAGTCATTATACCAATTCCTGTGGGCTACAAATAGTAGGATACTTATTAAAAGCAGTAACTAGTGAAAGAGTGTTTTCTTATTCACGTTCCTCCTGCCAAGAATGTAAAATCAGTGATACCAATTTTAGGTGCCTTGAATTCTCTCCAAGTTAGATTACTAGACAACTCATATTTCCTCAGCTGCTTCTGCTCCTGAAATTCATATTGCAGTCACTAAGTTTTCAAGTTGACCTATCACACTTACTAATAATAAAAATGATATTGGAAAATTTTTGGACTGGGGAAGCCAGAAATGTGGCCATTATCTACTGGGCCCCACCTGAACCTAGCCTGTATGCTACAGGATCCTCATTTTCTCTGACGCAGAGGATGAAATAATTTAAGGCTCTCTTAAGAATAAACCAACTGTTTCTGTGTCTTTCCTCCACATACATATTGTCTATAGAGTCATACCTGTAAATTTTAATGTATGAGACCATGCTGAAACTCTGATGATGTCAATAAGTAAACATTTTTGAATTTCCACTTATTTCCCCCTATCAGCTGAGAACTCAAGTAGCTTTGCTCACATCTCTTGTTTTGGCTTTGCTTGTCATTTTCAGTTTCTTGCCTGATTGTGACATCTTTAAAACGTTTCTCTCCAGAACTGATCACCGATCCATCAGCAGTTAGTGTGGGCACTACTCTGATTGGAATGGAACAGCATAGCCAAGCACTGACTTCCCCCCTTTACAGATGGGCTATATTTAGTGAAAGCATGGCAGAGAGAGACTTGACAATGGGAAAGGCTCTGAGAAGTATCTTTGTCAATGAAATGCAGAAGTTTGATCTTGGGCAAACATACCTTTCTGAGTTTGTTTGTAAAAGGAGGGAGCTGACAACAGAAGCAATAACTATATAAACTAAATGCTCACCTCTCTGGTCCATCATCACCAAAAGTAAGAATCCATGAGATAAAAATTCTCCTTTTGCTGGTTTCAATCACCAGTCCCCGACCGTCTTGGTGCATTAGCCATTATAGGGCAATGTAATCATAGACACACACAACTGGCTTGTAAAGGAAGCAGTGTCTCATGGATTATGTCATTATGTATTTCATAGCGGAAGATTCATAGTTCAGAAATAGGTACTTACGTTAGCTGAGAGCTCACTGCTCAAGAGGTATGACATCTTCCATAGCAAAAAGTCAGAAGGTGCTAAGTTATCTAACTCTGCAAAGAAGAAACCCAGAGTCTTCATATTGTCATCTTGCAGCAGGTGGACTAAATGAGCTTTTTGAGAATGCTAATTTATGGATTAGGGTATTCTCCTGAATCACATATTCCTCTCTTTTTAAATGTCCTTCATGTTTTTATGGCACGTATTTCTTCTGGCATGATACAAAATTGAAGTCCTAAGGGTACAGCTCCATTCTGTGATGTATTTTACCCTGTATCAGTCTGGGCCAGGGATCGGCAACCTTTGGCACGTGGCTCGCCAGGGTAAGCCCCCTGGCGGGCCGGGCCGAGCCGGTTTGTTTACCTGCCCCGTCCGCAGGTTCGGCCGATTGCGGCTTCCACTGGCCGCGGTTCGCCGCTCCCACTGGCCGCAGTTCGCCGCTCCAGGCCAATGGGGGCTGCCGGAAGCGGCGCCGGCCAAGGGATGGGCCATATGCTTATTCACCTGTGTTAAAAATTAAAGAGAGTAGTTGCCCTTCTCACATTGAGAATGGTTTTTTTGATGGTAGATAATATATTTAGAAAGAGTTACGCAATTATATTTGGTGTGTTTCTGGTGTTGTTCTCTTTTGGGTCAAGAGAGTTTTTGTATCTCAATGACGATTTGTTTTCCATCCTTTCTTTCCTCCTTTTCCCCCCGCCTCCACCATTTCCCCCCCTTCAATCATGAAACTGGATAATTGCTCGCAATTGATTAAAGGTAGGAAGGGGTTCAACACAGATCAAACTCCTGAGTTTACAAGTAATCTTGTTCACATCTGCTGGAAGTATATGGCACGCAGCTCAGGTTGGGTTAGGGGGCGTCTGGTTGGATACAATTCCATGCCTTGGAATGTTTGTAGTGCCCACTGTGACCCCCCTCTAGCTAAATTTCATGCTTTGAAATCTGACGCTGACTTTTGTTACAAAATCTTTGCCTTTACTGAGGTCTTTTTCTGTTGGTCTTGAAGAGCTAGTTCTTTAAAATTGTATGCACTGAAACTTATTTCCAATTACAGCTTCAAGAGAATGAAGAATCATAGTTCCATTTGGCAAAATTGATATTTGACTACTAATTAACTTGTGGTGGTGTTAGAAAGTAAAAGGGGGGGGGAACAGAACCCAAACTAATTCAGTTAAGTAGCAATGTGGGAAACAGATGGCTCTTTGAACTAGCACTTCCAGAGATTCTAGAGATGTATATAAATCACATGCTCTGTGATGTCTTTAGTGCAGTGGTGGGGAGCCTGTGCATGAGTGTGTGTGCCATGTGCATGCACATTTCTGTGACCTAGCAAGTGTGTTTCACATAACATATGGTATTGTAGAAGTGTGTTCTCATAAAGTAACTGTAAAGGCAAAGCAACATTTTCCAGTCATTGTAATGTTATGAACTGAATAGTTTGGCTATTGGGGGACATTAAATACTGTTGGTAATGGCATTGATGTTTGGGATTTTACCTTAGCAGGTCACCTAAGGTTTCAAATGTCTTGTGGGATCCTGCAGTATAAATTCTGCTTTAATTTTAAGATGCCTGCAAAGGAGTTATACCACTACCTTTTCTTTTTTGTGGTCTTACTGCTTTGCAGCTGTTCAGCTTCAACAGCACTTGATGGTGAGTGAAATGGTCATATAGGAACTGGATTGATAGGACATGTAAGGCAGACGCTACAGATCACAATCTTTGGACTATGATATGGAGCGTAAGCTATATTTTTACGTTCTGTTGTCTCCTATGCTTCAAATTCTGCTCATAGAATGTGGGGGGGAGAGGGGGAAAGAAACGTCCAACTGATCTGAAGGTTATTAAAGCGGTAACTGCTAGTCACTCCGCACAATCTAAATACCACCAATACTTAATACCTCAACATAGAAACATACGCTCCAGTATATTTAAATCAGTATATTTAAATGAGATTACCCTTCCTCTCTGCATTATAGGGGGGGGAAAATCAATGTGCAAACATATTTTGAGGAATGCTGTTTGTTGCCATTGCTGAGAAATGTTGCCTTTTTTTGTTTACCTATATACCTTTTTTGTTTACCGATATACACTTAAATCTATATAAAATTCCTTTCTATTTGAGTACTTTAATTAAAGTTTTTATACCAAAGTGCACACTGTGTTGTTTTATATGTATCCTATCTAGTTTGTGCACTCTCAACAGTAGGACTTTTTCTTTGCTATAACATGTGGAGTATAATCTTCAAATCTTAATAATCTAGGAGCTAATTTCACAATATTTACTTCCCTAAACTCTCTGATTTGACCATGAGGTGTTGTGGTACTAAAGATCTGCATGTAGGTAATATGTAGGCAAAAAACAGTGTTGGATTTTTTTTTTGTACATCTGCTAGAATTTTATTATTTTTAAAAAGTAAATTTAAGAATTAGTTTTAGATTATACTTTTACTGAATCAATATTTAATATATTGATAGTGCTATTGTCTTTATAATACAGGAAGAAGACAACACCAAAAAAGTAAAAGGCAACACATTTAAAATTGGTCAAAGCAAATAATGTTTTCCATAGCAATCTGTGAAATGTAATTCTGCAATATATTATTGTGGCAAAGAGCTTAGTCAGATTCAGAAAAGGATTTAGACATTTATATGACTAATACCTGCAGATACCCCATTTTAGGCCTTGTCTACACAACAGTTGAACCAATTTTGACTAAATCATCTTAGAAATTGATGTAGTTAAATCAGCGAAGTCCCCTTGTGTGAGCACTTGTAAATCAGTTTGAGTGCCATTTCTTTCTTTAGCTTAAATCAGTTCCTTAACTTAAGTTGATATAAGGGAAATCAACTCTTCTGTTTCAGGATATAAACCAGCCATTAGCTGCCTAACATTAGGAAGAAACTTCCCCCATATGCATACTAGTGAATAAGTTAACCATCATAGGGTTTTACACTTCCCTTTAAATCATCTGGTGTGGGATGTTGTTAGAGAAAGTATACTTAACTAGGAGAGTCTTTGGTCTCATTTTATATGATCATTCCTGTGATTATAAAAAAGTCTAGTGAAACTCTTGTGAAACCCCCAAAATCCAAAATTTCTGCTCCTTCCCCAAAAAAGGCACTAAGGGAGGCATGACTTTAATGGAGCTGACTTCTTATTGTCTTGAGAATGGATTCATATTCATCTGTTTCCATTATTACTAGTCTTCAACACTCAAATGAGGTAGATTGTTGACTACTGAGAAGCAGTGAACAGTAACTAGCTAAATGGAAGAATTAATTTGTGAGATTTTTTTTTAACATGAACGAGAGTTATCATTTCTAACATGTCCCTCCTACTGCCCCATTAGTTTGTGCTTAATTTTAACAATTGTTACTGTATCAGAACATACTGTCTTGCACACTGTGAAATATCATGGTGAATGAATCCATTTTCATCTTTTTATATGCTTGTTATCCCATCTTTCACATTTTACAATTGCTTTGACATACAGGAAGGTGGTGGGTGGAGTGGGCAGTGTATCACATTGCAGAATATCAAAAAGGTTAAAGTATAGACTCATAGACTTTAAGGCCAGAAGGGACCATCTAGTCCACTTCCATTTAGTCTGACCTCCTGCACATAACCCACCCACTCCTGTAGTAGACCCATAACCTCTGGCGAGTTACTGAAGTCCTCAAATCATGATTTAAAGACTCCAAGTTACAGAGAATCCACCATTTATACTAGTTTAAACCTGCAAGTGACCAGTGCCCCATGCTGCAGAGGAAGGTGAAAAAACCCCCCAGGATCTCTGCCAATTTGACCTAGTGACCTCCAAGAAGTCTTTTTTTCTTGCAGATCCGTCCCATCTTCCAGTCCTTGTAGTCTTTCTGCTTTCTCTCTGTTTGAGATGCTTGCTCATCCAGTTTGGTATGGAACCCTTGCCTACAAATTTTCCCCCTTGCTTGGGATGCAAGCTTCAGATAGCTTCTGCTACTTTGACTGAAAGTAATTTGAAGCCTCCTCCACATTCAGATCCTTGAATTCTTCAGTCCTATATATTTTTGTCTATCACTAAGCATTACAATGCAGATCCCACAGTGAATGACTGAGATAAGAACAGGAAGTTAGTCCAGCATGTATCCATTTTTGGGGCACAGGGAGAGGATGAGATTGATACATATATAGCACATTATATTTTACAGAGAGATTTTTCAAAGGTACAGAGGGTCATTGAATGTGAATGGGATTTGGGAGTTGTCATTACAAGTAGTGAATGGGAGCTGAAAATCTCCCTCATAGACACCTTTTTTCCTTTAATACAGTATGTTGTGTTTTGGAAAAGAATTATAATATTTTGGAGTATGTGATTTAAAAAAAATAAATTAATAAATAAAAAAGGTCAGGCAATTCCATCTTCATTAAATTTTGATAGCACTTTGGTAGCGAGTCACACAGATTTGACGAAATCATTGGCAGGTGGAAAGTAATCAGTTTTTCAAAGCAAGTAACAAATTTAAAAGTGTTTAAAAGCCATTGACCAGCAGGTGTATGGGAGAGCAGAATTTGGCTCTATGTTTAGATACCGTTTGGGTTGTTTTCAGGGAGGTGACTTTCATTCCTCAATGAGAATTACCCAGTTTGGTTTTGGAAATGATACTTTCATGCTAAAAGCTTGAATGCTCCCATACGTTTGGAAAACTGTTTTTGATCTTGACAAAATATAAACGCATTATCTTTGAAGGAATATGTCTCGGATACCAAAAGGCTGCTCTGTTTCTTGTAATCTAACTGTAAGTGAATATAACAGGTCAAATTATAGTGATTTTTTTTTTTACAGTGGAATGGAAAAGTTCATGAAAGTTGGGATAGCACTGATTTATTTTCAGTGATATAATCTGCTACCCCTGATTACTTTCTTTATATATAGCTTCCATGTAACTTCTGCTAGAAAAGAGTGAGGATGGTAGAAAAAGGTGGTGCATAGTGTTTGAACTATATGCTGGTTCCTTTTGGAAACATGATTATACTTTGCAGTTTAATTCTGCTATTGATAGCCCCATGTCAGAAAGACAACATGTGTTTTTTATGAAAACTATATGTGAACCAGCCTACAGCTGTGATACAGCATTGCTATGCTGCAGAAGAATGTTTAAAATAGCATTCTGCTGTGTCAAAAGATTTTGCATTGGTGTAAAGGTTATTATGTCCCAGTTGTTTTCATAAGATCATTTAAAAAAAGTGTGTGTTAATAGTAACACCATCTCTACAGTAACTTGGGCTTATTAAACTATTTTTACTAAAACGCCATGCATGTGGTGCTTCTGTTCTCTACTAAAGCACAATCTATGTTTTATGCAACAACTTGCCACTGCATAATTCATTATCGATTTTTTTTTCAAATTGACTCCAGAGAGTCTACACAGCACCACAAGAGACTAAAAAGAAAAATGCACTTCATAAGTAGGCTGTAGAAGATAGAAGTATTCTGTGTTTCTTCAGGGAAGAAATATTGTAGAAGAAGTGTGATAATGTCTATGAATGAACAAATGGGAAAGTATCACATTTTTATTAGACATATTTGGTTATAGCTGGTCATATGTTGTGGAGAATTTGGTTCATATGTTTACAAAAATGCACTTTTTGTTTTTGACATCATTTTGAAGCATGGGATTAATTTAAATAGATAGTCTCATGTTATACAGGGTCCACTTCACAATGTTAGAAAGAACCAGGAGGGTCTTCTGTCTAACAATAATTTTAACAAAGCATACAGTTTTGAATTTATATATGGTCCACTTATCCCTTACATTTGTGTTTATAACTTCTAATTATGTCATCCTCCCCAGTTCAAATAAGAATGAAAAACCTTTTCTAAGAATTTAGAGAAATGCATATATAATATATCTTCTCCATCCCAAAACTGAGTTCTCGGTGATTAAATGTAAATGTTTTTATGAGGGATATTGAAATATCTACCGATTTCTCTAAGTTTTTTGTTTCTCCTTACAAACACTTCAGCTTGAGATGTCTGAACTTTAATAACTAAATACACCTCTACCCCGATATAACGCTGTCCTCGAGAGCAAAAAAAT
>NW_020664462.1:19700555-19737078 GCF_002925995.2 Terrapene triunguis | reverse complement strand
CAAACTTTTAAACACCAGTTTAAGTGAACTGAATTAGTTAAACCAGTGCAAGGACACATTTATATTGGATTTAAACTGGTTATTGTTTAGTTTGCAATTGTAAATTTACGGGGGCAAATAAATATGATAAACCAGGTTTAAATAATGTTCAGCCGCCGCACACAAAATTGCCATGTTGAATTAAGTTGGGTTAGAATTACACCTTTCCTTAAATTGTGTCAACTTTGTGTGTGGCGCAGGCCTTATTTCTTAATGTGCACATGTCTCTTGCAGAAACAGGGCGCCCCAGCATGCAGTTATCCCTCTTCTTCTGAGTGGGGTCTCTGGAGGAGATCAAGATGGAAAATTGCATTCTGGTCTAATAACTAGAGCCCTGCGCGGATACAAAAATATGGATCTGCACCCACCAGGATCAACCCTCAATCCGCTAGCCATCTTTTACCTGTATTCGCATCCGCGCCTGCAGCAGCAAGCCGTCTCACAAGGGCTAGTGACGGGGGGGGTGAGGGGTGGAAAAGGGAGCGTGTGGGGGGATGGGACAGCGCAAGGGTGGGGACTGGGGGTAAGGGGCAGTGTGGGGGTGGGGTCTCGAGAAGATCAGTGCCCCTAGGGCTTTCTCCCTGGAGACTCTTTGCCTTATCAGTTCTTATTGCCCCAGTTGTCCAGCCATGCCACTCCTTCATTTCAGCCCTCTTCCGGTGGTGGGACCCAGGCCTGCCAGCTACTCTGGATCCTAACCCAAGAAACCTACAAATAGCAGCCACCTGCTGCTTCCTTTTAATAGTTGCTGCTGCTATTCCCTGGACCCTTCCCACGTAGCCCCTTCCACTTCACCCTGACCTCAGGGCTGAAGTTCTCCACTCCTCTTCGCTCTCACCAAATATCAATGCCACCAGATCCCAACTTCTGGTTGTCCCTTGAGCCACCTGCAAGGAGCACCTTTCTTACGGCTCTGGTCCCAGCCAGGAGCTGACCTGCTCATCACCTACAGCTCCTTTTAGCTGAACTTGCTGTGCTCTGATAGGCTGCAGGGTTCATCTTTTGAAGGTGTTGGGCAGGTTTCCTTGGAGGATGAAGACTGATCCCTTTGTGAAAAGTGTTCACTCACAGGTGATACAGTGTTTATTTTTTATCGTTTTCCGGTGTGACAGTGTAGTGATTGTCTGGTTTCACCCACATAGTTGCTATTGGGGCATTAGTGCACTTGATGAGGTATACCCCATCTTGTGATAGGCAGGTATAGGACCCATAGATCTTGAAAGCAAATCACTCTATATGTAACCTATCAATCCTCATCCTCAAAGGAAACCTGCATAGCACTTTCAAAAGACAAGCCTGGGAGCTTAAATCCATAGCTTTGCTAGACACTTGAAAATGGTCTTAATAAAGGCACTGGATTTATGGCTTATTACAACAATCTCTTATCCACTAACCCCCCTTTGGTCTATGACTACAGGGGTGTTAATGGGCCACTTCACCTTGAATAGTCCCTTAGAATATGTGCTAACTACTTATGCTAAACTGTTTTCAGAGTGGTTGCTGGGTTAGTCTGTATCAGCAAAAAGAACGAGAAGTACTTGTAGCACCTTAGAGACTTTGGGCATAAGCTTTCGTGGGCTAAAACCCACTTCATCGGATGCATGCAGTGAAAAATACACAGAGAACATGAAAAAGCACCCATTTTTTCATGTTCTCTCTCTGTGTGTGTGTGTGTGTGTGTGTGTGTGTGTGTGTGTGTGTGTGTGTGTATATAGATATATCTTCCTACTGTATTTATACTGTATATATCTTCCTACTGTATTCCTACTGTGTGTGTGTGTGTGTATATATATATATATAGATATATAGATATAGATATAGATATATCTTCTTACTGTATTTTCCACTGCAGGCATCCGATGAAGTGGGTTTTAGCCCATGAAAACTTATGGCCAAATAAATTTGTTAGTCTCTAAGGTGCCACAAATACTCCTCGTTCTTTATGCTAAACTGTCTGTTTGATCTTGTATTTAGCTGTGACATTCTTAGTACCTTTTCCAGACCCGAGGAAGAGTTCTGTGTAGCTCAAAAGCTTGTCTTTCTCACCAACAGAAGTTGGTCCAATAAAAGATATTATGTCACCTACCTTGTCTCTCTAATGTCCTGGGACTGACATGGCTACAACAATACTGACTTAATAAGGCATACCCAGTTTCAGTTCTGTCCCCACTAAAGAATCTTTCCCCTCTATCCTTAAGGAAGCTCTCCAGGTGCCCCAACCACACACTGCTCCCTGCTCTCCTCAGCTCCTTCTTACATCTTACAAAATATCTTGCATTTAGCCAAGGTAGAAATACACTGCTCTGGCCATTTTTTAACTCTTGGGCATTCTGCTAACTTTCACCACTTGGAGGCAACACATCATTTTCCTGTTGATTTCTCTTTCTCTCCTTGCAGCTTGCTTGCCCTGCTGGCCTGCTAAAGATCTGCTCAGGTTTTTGCCCCAGGTGCTCTTGCCTCAGCTGAGAAACAACAACTAAAAGGCACAAGTTAATATACACATATCTATCTCCAAACAGGCAGGCATGCAAGAACAAAGGGGAAACCCACAACCCAGATGTATTCATTAGTATAATTGATTTGGCCTGTCTGTTTGTTTAACATCCTGCAAGTGGAATTGAAGGTGAATCAAAACTGCTTGACTTCAGTGGGGCCAGGATTTCACCCTAGGCTTTATTCTTAAAGCAGCTTTGTGGCCATGCCATGAAAAAGTAGATTTTTCCTGCCCTCAATTTTATACAACAACTGTGCAAAAACCCTCTCTTGGCACTCCAATGAACATGCCCACGTGGGACCATTTCAGCAAGTCGTTTGTAGCTAGCCCTTAATTTCAGCTTGGAAAGTTGTCAGCTGGGAGTCAGCTGGTGGGGAAGAGCAGAGGCGGAAAGGACTGGGTACAAAACTTCCTCATCCAGACTATCTCATGGCTGTGTGACAGGTCAAACACCACATATCCAGTATGTACTAGGATTGCCAGGCCACAGAAAATAGGTCAGATAAAAAAATAACAAAACAAAACACACAAACCTATTTGCAAGTAGTTCACTATATTTAACAAGGAAAGATGGATCAATGGAGTACCTATGATTAAAACTCTTACATTGGGAGTAAACTTTACTTTTCTCTTCTGCAGGGTGTAAACATGAATAATTTGGAAAAATGCAAGCACTGCTCGCTATAACTGATGCTTTAAACAAACATACAAATTATATAATGATGTTTAATGAATGGCAATTTGTACTTAACACAATAAAGATTTCTTAGATAAGTTGTGAAGTAAATCTTTCAATGCAGTTCCCTGACGATGTTACATCTTTCTGTATCAATCAAGTGTTGTAGGCCTCTTATTTAGGAATCTTATAATAGAACATTGGACAGACACTTTGACACACAAATTAGAATTTTCTATATTAAGCTAAAACCCAAGATAATTCTACATGAATATTTTCTACTTAAAGGTATTCATTTATCTAGGCATAAACTTTTTCAGTTTCATTAACATTTGATGTACCGCGGGTTCATCAAACACGGAAAAAATTCACTGTACATAACTTAGCACAAATGTCCAAAATGTGTGGAATACATAATTAAATACACAGTTAAAAGGAATTGGTTAACTTAATCTTCCATAAGATGCAGGAAAGGGTTGAGGTATTTGGACTACATGTAACCTACTTAACTAGTAGGGTTTTTTAAATTTATTTTTTAACTTCCAAATTTCAGGAAAAATTTATTATGTGACCTATTAATTTTTTTAAGTAAAGGCAGTATTAAATATGGAAAAGTTTATTGAAGTAAGTTTTTAAGCAATACAGCTATTAGATACTTTAATCTGTTAAAAAAAACTCAGTCAATTAATACGTATTTCCACTGGGTACAGTCTATTGGAAATGCGAGGAAAGGGGGAGCGATGAAAAGGAGTGGTAATAACTTGCCTATTGAAAATGCTCTCTGATTCCCCCTTTCTTTTCATATGAGTTGCATTTTAAAAGTTAGTTTTTCTGTTTATTGTTGCCACTCTGACTGATGGCAGCAAGCCAAGGAAGGATTTATAGTGCAATAGCACCAGGTTATAAATATAAAACTTACAATGCTGATCAGGACACAACTGCATTCAACTGGTTGATTTACTAAATTAGATCTGTTTGCACCAGATTCTGCTCTCCATTACACCAGCAGAAGTCTGGAATAACTCCACTGAAGTCAGGGCAGTTATTCAGGACTTCTGCTGATGTAACAGAGAGAGCAGAATTGGACTCTTCTATTTAGATGCCTACATATTACCATTACTGTATTCGTATTAAATAATACATGGCTCGGCACTTCACAGATAAGTAAAAGACAAAGTCCCTTCCCTGAGAAGCTTACAGTCTGAGGGCTAAAGCATAGTGTTAAGACACAGCCCTTCCTGGTGGTCAGTGCAGAGGTGCGCCACTGCAACTGGTGCTCCAGGAGGCATCACATTTCTTTAAGGTGCAATGACTCCTGGAGCTTCCAAGAAGCACGACTGTAGCATTACTCTCCCTTCCGCATGAAACTGGCTGGTATTGAGAGGTGAGTTCACAGCTGTTTTTCCTGCTGCGTTAACCAGTGCTGCTAGCAGCATTAGCCTAGAGGAGCCCTTGCCATTCACTTCTACTTGGGTCAGTCATAAGAGAGAAGCCCCTTGTAATCTCTTCTTCCTTTCTGTAACCACACAGGGGACGGGAACAACCTGATCCTAAGTTGAAAAACAAAACATTATATATGTGGACAAGCACCGAGGATGCATTGGTGTGGGGGGCATGAGGGGAGGGAGACAGGAAGAGAAGGGCTTCAGAGAGTAAGTAATGTACTTGCTGAAGTTGTGAATGCAAGTATTATGAGGATCATATTTTTGGTGGTTATGATACTACTTTCTACCTTCCTTTACACCAGGCGTGGGCAAACTTTTTGTATGACAGGCCATGAATGCTCACAAAATTGGAATTGGGGTGCGGGGGTGTGTGTGAGGACTCTGGCTGGGGGTGTTGACTCTGTGGTGGGGCCAGAAATGAGGAGTTGAGGGTGCAGGAGGGGGCTCTGGGCTGGGGCAGGGGGAGTTGGGTGCGGGGGGAGGGCTCCAGCTGGGAGTGCGGACTCTGGGGTGGGGTTGGGACTGAGAGGTTTGGGGTGCAGGAGGGTGCTCTGGGCTCAGACTGAGGGGTTCGGAGGGCAGGAGGGGGATTAGGGTGGGGGTGGGGGGTTGGGCTCGGGGGGGGGGGGGGGGGGTGGCTCAGGGGTGCAAGCGCTTACCTCAAGCGGCTCCTGGAAGCAACGGCACGTCTCTCCTATGTGGAGGTGCAGCCAGGAGGCTCTGCTGCACGCTGCCCCGTCCTCAGGCGCCGCTCCTGCAGTTCCCATTGGCCGTGGTTCCTGGCCAATGGGAGTTGCGGGGGCGGCGCGTGAGGTGGGGGCAGCGTGCGGAGCGCTGTGGCAAGAGAGGTAGGAAGAGAAGAATACGGTCTCTGTTAACTAGGGAGAGTTCAAAGACAGTTGGATGGTCCACTATACTGCAGGTAGCAGAATGGTGAAGGAGGATGGGAATGCAGAAGAGGCTTTTGACTTGAGCAGCAAGAGGTTAATGACAGCTTTAGTGTTAGATTATGAAAGCTGAGGTTAGAGGATCTAGGAAAGAATTAGTAGAGAACTTCTTCAGTGTAGTATCTGCTCCTGCTTAAGTTTGGAGGCAGAGAGGAGTTTTTGGGGGGGGGGGGGGGGAGGGGAAGAACATTCTGAAGGAAGGAAAGGGTACTGGATATTACTTTGCTGTGGGCTGCATGAGCAAACAGGTAGGTTCAAGGGGCAGGCTGAAGATTAGAATGAGGGAAGTAGTAAACCACAATGTTTTGAGTTACATTTAAGGGAAAAACTCTGCAATGACTTGTATCCAGTGCAACCCCCTGTTTCCAAAATTGAGCATATAGAAACTGGAAGATTGTGACCTATAGTCTGTCTTTATTTACACCTATGCAATATAAAAATGAACTTTGTTGGGATTGCACATGGCTGTAGGTAGAACTGGGCCCTCTGTGTTTTGTATAACAGAATACTGAGTGCAGTGAGAGGTAATAGTGTGAAAAATCTTATTATTATCCAAAGTGAATGAAGTGGATTTTCTTGTTAAGAATTTAAATGTCAGCGTTAGAACTAAAATATTTGACTGTGCGATTAACATGTTCCTTTACAGAACTTTTGTTCTCCCTTTCTTATAGGAACTTAACAGTGGATTTAGAACATGGAAACTAAGACTTTGGAAAATGGTTTTAATACCAAAATAATTGTTTAAATACAGTCTTAATAAAGATTAGCATGGTGATTATTGGGAGATAATGTACTCTGACTCAAAATCATGTCTGGGTATTAAGTATTACCATTTAAGCATGCAATAAGAAAAGAGCTATTTGTTTTAAAACCGTTTATGGTAAAAAGCAAAAGACTGGTTTCTGGGGTAAATGTGTCTAATGTTCTTTGCTCATGTAAGAGAGTTTGTTGAGGACAGAAGACCTCAGATATGAACTTATGGAGACTTTTTCTCTAATGGTCCAGAAGTGAAGGAAAGTTTTGTTTGCCTCTCATTCTAGGTTGTCTCATGTCTTTGCTTCTTTCCAGCTAGCTGTAGTTTGAGACCAGTCTTACCGTAATCAGGGCAAAAGGTTTCTGGAAAGCCAGAGCCTGTGTCTCACTAAGTGGTAGTAGCTTTTTCACCTGCTCCACACGCAAAGGATCTCACTCTTAGCTAGTTTTTCCTGTGTGTATCAAATCTCCATCTTTCTGTAATAAATACAGCAAAACCCATCTTAGAGAGCAGACACATTAGCACTTTTATGTTAAAAGTCTACCTCAAAGTGCACCCAAATGTAATGATCACAGTTCTTCTTGACCTTTATTAGAACACCACAGTTAAACAGTCTTTTGTAAATCCCTTGAGTGGTCAGTCACTGAAGATAGTTTTCACTGTCTCTTATTTTCCAGTTGGTTTTGTCAAGAGAGTGGGACAGCTTATTGATAGTGCCAAGGATATTCCGGTGTATCATTTATGTTACTTTAGTTACCTATATTGAAGGTCAGATTTTGCCTTAGTTCACATGTGAGATCAACAGGAGCTCCATGTGTATCTGAAGGCAGAATTTGACCCTGAATGCAGTTGTATCTGGTACAGACTTGATTAGATTTACAGGCCAACGGCCAGTTATCTGTAACAAATATGCCACTATGGGAGAGGTCAAACATTTAATAGGAAGTTCTTAAAGTGCTCTGTTTTGTATTCTGAATATTGGATGTGAACATTTAGACCTCAGTGCTGCTTAACTTTATACATGAGTAGCGCATTGACTTTAATAGGACTAGTCCTGTGATAAATTAAACACATGTATAAGTGTTTGCAGGATTGGGGGAATAAAAATACCATGCTGGATTCTAGTGTCTGTGGTGTTTTTTTGCTAAAAGTAGTGTCTCAGCTAGTGTCCTGCTCCCTGACCCGCAGGAAGAATAAATAAAAAAATACAAAATTAACCAGGGCAAAAATGGTTGCAGTATATTTTGTTTTAGAACAAATGTAAACCTTGTCTGTCGAGTAAAGCTATATTTTGACTAAGTTATTTGCAACAATTTATAAAGGAATTTAGCAGAGACTAGATTTAAATTATATTTTTACAGTTGGACATTGGATAATCATTTAGATCCTTTTGAACCATAGCAGAAGGGATTTATCATACGGTGCCTAACTTTAAGAAGAATTTATGGTAGAGTAGTACAAGATTGGATCCATTTTAGGCTTAAGTGGTTTCAATAGAGAGCTTGGAAAGTTTTGATTAAAAAAGGGCTAAATCTGAAAGAGAAATGGAAAATGTGGAAAATAAGGATTGATGTGTGTGATGCTTTCCTAAGAATACTGAAGATTTGAAAGTTTTGAAAAATCTAATTGATGACCTGGAAAACAGGCTCTGATTAAGAAATGTCAGGTTGGAGGGAGTTCCTGAAAGCATGGAAAGAAAAGACACAGATTTTGTTTTTGCAAGGGATTTTTACTGTTATGGAGCAGTATATTGTGTAAAACATAGCCCCTTCTGATTAATGTCTAAAGGAAATGGTTGAGGCAATGCAGTTCCAAAATAGACATGCAAATTTAACTCTAGTTTCCATAGTTCGCGAAAGACTTTATTTTATCTAAATTTAAGTTGGGGAGTGCTTAAGTTAAAAAGAAGACTGAAACATATGTGACTGGGCGAGGAGTTACTTTTTCCTGCTAGATAAGGTTTGCCAGTGGAATCCAGATATATCTGTCTCTTTTCTCATGGATGTAACAGTGTTTCAGGATATGGAGGCAAATAGAACCATAAATGGTGGTAGAATCTCTCCAGAGAATCCTTTACTCTCTCCAGTATAAAATTGCTAGCAGTTTTGTTTTATTTAAATACCCAAGAGATGTCTTTATGTTCTTTATGTGTTTCCTATTAAAAGCTTTTTGCCAAGAACTATGTTTGAGGAATCTGGGTAATTTCATTTTATTGTAAGGCATATGGCAGATTAAGTCCTAGTATTTTTAAAGAGGACCCCTATTGCAAAAAAAAAAAAAAAAAAAAAAAAATTGTGAAGTTATATGCTTAATATCTCAAACAGCAAAGGGTATAAAATTAGCTTGAAACAAATGTTTTACATAGTTTAGTTCAGTTATTTGCTGAATGCCACTTTCACCTTTGCTCTTTGGGACGATCAGTTCTTAAGTTTACAGTTCTCAGTTTGGAAAAAGGCTTCATCCATTGAGGCTTAAAGCCCCTTGATTCCCAAAAGCACTTTAAGAATGTGTTAACTTTAAGCATGTGCTTAAATGCTCTCCCGAAGAGGGATGAAGCACATACTTAAGTACCTTACTGAATTATGGTCTCAAAAAGGACACTTGCACCTGTGCAAGCTATGATAATACACCTTATGTAAGTCACATAAGGAAATATACCTCATATTTCAGGCCATGTCACCTGCCCTGTCTTCTCACGAGCTAGTGTTAATGAGGTGCCCAGAGGGGTGAGGCTAGAATTACTACCTGTGAATGTACTGGCATGGCAAGCCCCTATCTTTGCATCTCCTGTGAAACTGCTGAATCCATGCAGTTGATAAGTGTAACCGAGGGAGATTGCCACACTACATCTCAAGGTGTTTAATAAGTACGTTTTTTCCTGCTGTGAGGTTTTCTACAGAAGATGATGATTTGGTTCATTGTTTATAAACATTTGATCAACTCCAGCTGTGTGTGCTGCTTAGCTTGCTAATAATATTAAAGATTTAAACAGTCCCAAGAAGCCTCTGAATTTACCTCTTTGTTGACGTGGGTAGTACATCTCATAAACTTGCCATATCTCTTCAGATGGAGACAGTTTTCTGGCAGTCTAGATCACAGTGCTTTCCTGGGTTTACATTGCAAAAGCTACCTGTATAAGGAAAAAGGCAAGCACCTATATCTTTTTCCAAAGGAAGCTTAGTTTCTGCAAACATCAACATTTGTAGAACGTTATCAAAATTACAGATTTTTGCAATTTTCTCATGCCTCTGACTTTCCGGTGTCCCAGATCATAACTCCCAAAGTTGGACTGCCAGGCAGAGTACTGTGGAGGCATTCCTAAATTGAACTGGGCTTTAGTTTGGAGGAGAAATGGGAAATCCCAGATCCCAGCAATGCTACTATCTATAGAAGCCTGGATTCAGGTCCACATACAAACTTTGCAGCTCAAAACCATCTTCATTTTGGAGAAAGAAAGGACTCATAACTGCTCTGTCCAATTGTCTGAGATTTTTTTACTCAGGATAAAATTTTATACTGGTGCAGTGCTCATCAGCTATAAGGCCTGCAATTTAATTTTTAATTTACATTATGTATCAAAGTCGTGTGTGTTACTGCTGTGTTTTTTTCTTGGTGTAGAAGTCATTTTGTTTATAAAGGTTTACTAAATACTTTACCCTATACTAAATAATGTTAACACACATTTTTCCTTTTCCTTAGGTTGCACTAAATAGATAAGTATTTTGCAGGGGCCTTATGACACTTCATTATTTAAGTGGCAGTGTGGGAACTGTTAGTTGTGAGTTATACTCGAGCCAATTCAACATTTATTATTTTAATCATATAAAATCATGCTGTTTGTTGGCAGATGTGATCTCGGCCATTAGAAAAATTGCATCTTCCTGGCTTTATGCATAATTTGGGAATTTAAATTTTAAAATAGTTTGGCTTGTACTTGATCTCTCTAGAGGTTTTCAGAGTATAGTGACAATGTATTACTCATCATCAGTATCAACAGTATCAATCATCCTTTTTCCTATTTGACTAAAGATTGCATCCTTCCCCCCCGTCTCTCATATCTGTCATTTCTAATGTGATCCTCCCAATAATATTGAGATGATTTTCTTCCTCTGCTTGTACTGTATGTAGTAGTAAACTTGAGAGGTGGCCGTGTGACATGGATGCTAGTGTTAGAGTGCCAGTTTAGCTATTTTTCAGGTTTGGAGGTAGTGAAATTGAGTGTGGTGCAGTTTCTAATATTATTTTATGTGTACTGCCATAACACTTCAAGGTCCCAACCGAGATCAGGGCCTCACTATGTTAGATGCAATGCAAACACATAGTAGGAGACAGTCCTACCCTGAAGGGCTTGTGATCTAATTAGACAAGACAGACAAAGATGGAAAAAGGAAGCATTAATCTCCCCCCCCCCTTTTTTGTTTTTACAGGTGGGGAAATAAAGCATGGATAGGTTGATTTGCCAAAGATTACCCTGGATAGGATGGGAGGTGAAGGCACCAATAATAAAAAATAAATATGAAAAAACTGGACTATGGGGAATCTGAATGCAATGAGTAAAACAAACCAGCAGTTAGGAAATGCAGACAATTGATAAGGGAAGCTTAAAGTAGCAATGAAAAATATGTGGCCAGTAAGGTTAAGGACAATAAGAAGGAATTCTTCAACTATATCTGGAATGAATAAAATCCTAATAATGATATGGGTTAGATCAGGGATGGGCAAACTACAGCTCAGGGGCCGCATCCGGCCCGCCAGCCATTTTAATCCGGCCCTCAATCTCCTGCTGGGGAGCGGGGTCTGGGGCTTGCCCTGCTCTGGTGCTCCAGCCGGGGAGCAGGTTCGGGGGCCGCTCTGTGCGGCTCTTGGAAACAGCAGCATATCCCCCCTCTGGCTTCTATGCGTAGGGGCAGCCAAAGAGCTCTGCTCTGCATGCTGCCCCCCGCCCTAAGCACCGCCCCCGCAGCTCCCATTGGCCGGGAACCGCAGCCAAAGGAAGCTGCAGGGGCGGCTCCTGCGGATGGGGCAGCGCGCAGCAGAGCCACCTGGCCGTGCCTCCGCGTAGGAGCCGGAGGGGGGACATGCCGCTGCTTCCAGGAGCTGCTTGAGGTAAGTGCCTCCCAGAGCCTGCACCCCTGAGCCATCCTCATTTCTGAACTCCTCATTTCTGGCCCCACCCCAGAGCCCGCACCCCCAGCCAGAGCCCTCACCGCACCCCAACCCCAATTTGTGAGCATTCATGGCCCGCCATACAATTTCCATACCCAGATGTGGCCCTCGGGCCAAAAAGTTTGTCCACCCCTGGGTTAGATACTAGACAAGAATGGTAAATCTGTCAATCATGATGTAGAAAAAGCAGAAGTATTCAGGACATATTCTGAAGTGAAAACGAAATACTTTCTAGGAGAAAAAGGCATAGCAAGGTCCGTCAGTTAGAAGATAAAGCTAGAAATAAGGTGCAAATTTTAAAGTGAGGGTAATTAACCATTGAAAAATAGTGATAGATTCTCCATCCCTTGAAGTCTTTAAATGAAAACTGGATATCTTCCTAAAATATATGTGAGAACACAATCAGAAGTTATGGGCTTGATACAGGAATTACTGGGTGAGGTTCTTTGGCCTGTGTGATACAAGAGGTCAGATACGATGATCATGATTGTCCCTTCTAGCCTGAAAAAAAATCTATGAATAAAATCCCATAGGAAACTTGTGTAATATCTGGGTATTGAACCTTTATCACGTGGGCCCCAATCCAGTGCCTTTTGTTAACCATAGAGCCTTCCTTCTTCTTAGATTTCAATGTGTGAGTGTTTTTCACAAGACTGTAAATGCTGAGGTTCTGTATGGTCCGTATGCATATTCAGATCCCGCACTTTATGAAAGAGTAAGAGTTTGTCCTGGTGTCCTTGGTCAAAATGTTCTCTCACTATTGTGCAGCAGGCTGCAAACCAGTTGACAGCTGCCCTCCACTTCAAAGATTGCTGCATGTCAGCAGTGCTGTATATACATTTCACAAAACATTTATGGATCCTTTGTGATGAAAAGTGCCATGCCTGTGTAAATGTATTTATAGATTCTGGGGACTGATGGCACAGCCTGTATTGTGGTGACTGTTAGTTTGAGATGAGAAGGTGTAGAGCTGAGTATGGTGGGTCTTTTTTAAAGTTCTGTTTTCATAAACAGATTGTCCATCTGCTTTCTATGAATGGAGGCTGGATTACGGAGTTAAATTAACCTACTGAGTGCACAAGAAAATTATTCGTGATCAACTTTCTGGAGCAGGAGCTGCTCATGCTAGTAAGCACTATGCCTTGGATTTGCACTATTGGGCTCTTGTTTCTACTTAATATAATATATTGTCAGATTAAGGCACCTAATGCTTTTCTTTTAATTAATCCCCAAATTGAAAATAACTTAAAAAATCAGTTGTGTAGTTTAAAAAATTAATAACCAATAATAACAAAACTCAAATCCCTGCCCCATGCACCTGACTATAGTTGACGAGATACATGTGAAACATGCATAGTATATATTCTACTCTCTGTGGGGTTTGACTCCCAGCTTGTTTACGCATGTTCCTGCTAGCTCAATGAGAGCTAGAGAGAGTATAAACGGTAGTATTGGTAGCACAGACAGTGGCAATAGCGGCCTGGCTACATACCCACAAGGCTCAGGTAGGGTTGCACTCAGCCTGGATATGCCGTTGTCCATGCTACCGCAGCTACATTGCTCTTTATACTCCTGCTAGCTCTCATCGAGCCAGCGTATGCATTTGCAAGCTGGAAATTGCACCTCTAGCTCATCATGTAGATGTAGACTAAGCTGTCCAAGGGCAGTCTTCCCTTCCCGTTGTCGTGCTTGCCTATCCTACTTCTGAACCTTTCCATCTTAGCCAGTTATTTTTTTGTTTTCTTGAAATATTTGGATTAGAAGAGCCTTCAGGCATAGACTATGAGCCAGACTCCCCACTACCTTGCAAGTTGTGCAGTCATTTCTGTCTGTGCACAATGGGTGTTGAGGGCTACCAAATCAGAATGTAAATGACTACACAAGGCGCAGAGCAGTGGAGAATCTAGTTTTGATGTGGTTTTGATTTTCCTGCAGTTATGCACACCTACAGTGCTGACATTTATTTGTAGTTCAGTAGCTCTCCGAGCCCAGTTGGCATCAGGACCCCACTGTTTTAGACACAGGGAAAGATACAGCCCATGCTCTGAAGAGCTTACATTATAACTTAAGACAAGATACTAATAAATGGGGGCAGCAAAAGAGAAGCGGGAACAGTGAGGGGAAGATGAGGATGGCAGTGGTGAGAGCTCTCTCGGTTACATTCAGTAGTTGTCAAAACACGGGAAGCACATGGCATCTAGCAGGACTTGACCCTCAATCTCCAGATCTGCATGTAAAGATATGGTTCTGATTCCTCAAGATGACAAGCATCTCATGAGAGCCCTCATCCTCCATTGTTGTCAGTGAGAGAAGGGAGGCTCAGCAATTTTCAGACTTAATTCAGTAAAAATGAATCAGAACTATTTTTTGTAATTTTTGTTTTGTTTTATCTAATCGCTCTCCATCCATGCATATGTCCTTTAAAGGATATGTTACAGGCTTGACTGTAGCTAGATGCTCGCTACTGTGACATTAACACTTTACATGGTTGTACTTCTTTGGGGAATATTTGTGGTTATTTTTCTTGCGGATATGGCCAGAAACACTAGCTGACTGATACGGAGAGTTAGCACTCTGATAAGGAGTTATCAGCATGAAAGCAAGCTGCATCAATCATGTTATCAGTCTGCCTTTAGAGTTTAATGGAAACTCACTGTAATATTTTACAAACAACTGATAAGAGTGGCAAAATAGCTATAATATATTCATTACAAAAAAAAAAAGGAAATAAAACCCCTGAATGTAAGCTTCTGTTGGCTTAGGCTGGTCTCTTAAATCAAGATGTAAGAAAGGGATTCAGACATAAGGTCATCATTGTGTCCTTAATTCACCACGCTGACTGTGCAAGAAGGCTTGTGCAACAACATGGATTCTTGTGTGCTGGGATCCTGCCACACAGGAAGAGGGTTAAATCTGCATGATGCTGCTGAATGCCGGTGCCTTCCGTTTACTTCAATAGGTGCTCAGAGTGTTCAGCATCCTGTATCACGGGGCCCAAGGTCTCTCTTTGGTTTATTTTTCTTTACATTTTTATTTGTAATGAATTTGTAGTGAGTAGGAAAGTCCTGAACTGACAACCCTGGCGACTTAACTCCTCCCATATGCAACAGAAAAAGGACAAGATGGGCATAACAGCAAGACTTCTCTGAACTGCTCCAGCAATACCCTCAATCCTGACTTAGGAGGAGTGTTGGAAGTGTCCCTTTTAGTTCTTGGCCTCTCTTCTGGGATAGCCAGAAAAGGTGTCAAACAATATCAGTTGTGGCAGGATTTGCTGGGAATTGGACTTAAACCACTATGTTTTTCAGTTACACGTAGGGCCTGAACCAAAGCCTATTTATTGCATTGGTGGGAATCTTTTCATGGGTTTTCTATGAGGCCCTATAACAGGTTTGTCTCAGTATGTTTTTACTGTGCTTATCAAGATGGGACTTGGATCTTGAGTGAGACAATGGTCACTTCAGCAATATGAATAATAATAATGGCTGCAGGTCACAACCATTCTGGGTTGGATTAGAACCAGCAACGTAGAGAAGAAAGGTTCTTCTTCAAGTATGTGCAGCAAGGATCCCACTGTAGGTGCTCATGCACCTCGTGTAGGAAATTGGATTTTTTTGAATAACCGTGTCCATCGGGGCGGCACACGTACCCTGTACCTCCTCATGCTCCTGTGCAAGGGCATAAAGGGCAGCATGGCCGTGACCCTTCCTCAGTTCCCGCTTAATGTTCATGGCAGCAAGAGGTCTGACTGCTACTTCTGCTGAGCTTCAAATTGTCCTTTTCTCAACTAGTTTGAGAAAATAATTATCTTCACCTTTTATTCCCTAATTTCTTTAATTTGGAGCTTCCAAAAAACCTTCAACAACACACCAAACAAACCGACAACCTTGACCACCACCCTGTACAGAATGGAAAGGTGCCTCGTGCTGACCCCCTATGGTGATTCCAAACCCTCAGGATTTTAAGCACTGTTTGACTTGCAGTTGACTCATCCCCCTGGTCAATGGGCATAGTCAATGCTTATTCTGTCTGGGGGAGAGCCACAGATGGTTGTTCAGTGTGCAAGCCCTTCTCCTCGAGGACTCACAGCTTGAGAGATGCATGGCTGAAGTTGCATCTGCTTGAGCAATCAATGCATGTCACTTCAGACCCAGAGGATTATGTCAATACTGACTACCTCAACACCAGGGTCTTCAGCACTGGTCACCGCTACCCTGACACTGGTGCCGACAACCCCGGCACTGGCACTGACGCCTCTGGCATGTTATGATCAGAGCAGCCCCAGTGCCCCAACACAAGTGCAAGATGAAAAGGCAGAGCTGAGTGGAACCCAACATGGCTCCAAGCATCAAGAGACACTGTCTCATGAGGAGGAGAAGCATCACTTCTCCAAGGATGGTGCATCTAAGTCTTGCACTAAGGCAGGAATGACACATGCATTGACACCAGCGCCAATGAAGATACTGGTGCTGACCACTGAGCCGATTGCAGACTGAGATATGCTCTCATGGAATGGTTGTGATTTTTTCCAGGGATATAATTGATATTGGGGCAATGCCTGATTCGGGAGCCAGGTCTGCAGTATTACCCCATGACACTTTCATTTGAAGAATGCTACTCATCTTCACCACCACCAGATGGTTTTCTCCCTGGCATCGAGTCGGGGAGCTTCTCCTCTACCTTCAGTGAGCAATCATAGAGACAGGACCAGAGATCCCTGTAACAGGACACCACTGCAAAAGGGATGCTAGTAGAATTGGGCTGACCAGCCGCAGCCAGTCTAGTGACCATATAACATGCTGCTCTGGCCATACTCGGGGCCATCATCTCAGGTGTCTTTCAGCAGATTCCCCACCTGTATGTCCAGGAAGAGGAGGCGATCAGGCTCCTCAGTGATATCGCTACCCCTGCCATGGACACCAGAACCTGACATCAGCACCCAAGAGCCCCGGGTAATTGAAGAACAGCACCATCCCCATTCTCTACTGAAAGAATCATCATCACCTAATGAGGCAATTATACCAGCACCTGCCCCAGAAGTTGACAGTTTTAAAGTCTTTCTGGGATTCCTAGATTGCGTCACTGAGACCCTAGACATTGAAACAATGGTCATGAAAGGGAAATGTCAAACTTTTTGCCACCTTGACTGCATCAGCCTCAGATTGCTCTCACCATCAACGAGGGCACACTGGAGCCAGCCAAGGGATTCAGGCAAACTCCAGCTTCCATTTAGTCCACATCTAACTGGGTGGAGAAATGTTAGCACATGCCCCTGAAAACCTACAAGGACTTTTACACTGACCCAAATTCAGGATTGCTGTTCATTGCTTCAGTGTAGGAAAGGTCAAAATCTCTGAAATGCACATTCCAGGACAAAGACTCCAACAAGCTGGGCGTTCTCAGGTGCAAAGTCTCATCTGCCTCCCTGCAGCTCTGTGTGGCAAACTACCAAGCATTGTTTGCCAATTATAACTTCCTGACATGGGAAAGGATAACACCCTTCCTATTGAAAGTACTGCAGGACACTAGGGAGGAATTGAGAGAGATCATGAAAGAAAGCCAGTTGATTGCCAGAACAGTCCCACAGGCAGCCCTGGATGTCTCTGACCTGGCAATGAGGTTGATGGTCACAGCTGTGACCCTGAGGCAGGCCTCTTGACTTGCAGGATGCGTACTTCCCCATAGTCATCCACCCGGCCCACGGGAAGTACTTGAGCTTTACCGGGGGACCACAGCATTACCAGTACAAGGTACTACCATTTGGACTCTACTGAGAGTCATCACCAAATACCTAGTGGTGTAGCAGCCCCCCTGAAAAGGCAAGGTATTTGCATTTAGCCCTTCCTGACTGACTGGCTGATCAGAGTCAGATCCCAGTGATAAGCCTGGAATGCACATGATCTCTCTTCACTCCACTCTGGCTCAGGTCAGTCTATTCCCTGACAAGAGAGCAGATAGACAGGAAGGTGTTAGTGCCAGATCGTGTCATTGCAGAATTGGCTTGGTGACTGGAACCCAGAAACATATATGGAAAGGGGTACTGTTTTCAGTCTCGTCCCCAACAGAGACACTGAGAGAGCTAGTCACAGAACTCATGTGCACTGCCTACAAATTCAAGGAATTTGGTCCACAGCCAACATGGGACATATAAAGGTCCTGGACCTCAGAGCCATCAGGCTGGCCTGTGTGGTGTTCCTGTCTCTCCTTCAAAGCTTCGTAATACAAGTATTCACAGGCAATAAAACAACCATGCATGACATAAACAAGGGGGGAGGGCTTCCTGCTCCTTGCCTCTCTTCCTGGGGGCCTTGAATTCTGTGAACTCTGTTGTCTCTTCATCTTTCAGGAATCAGCAATAGCCTAGCAGACTTCCTGAGCAGGTTATCCTTCTCTGATCTTAATAAGTCCTTCCACAGCTCCATCATAAAATGATATCACATCATTGGGGATCCCCAATAATAGGCTTATGTGCCACCAGGGACTACACCAAATGTCACAACTTTTGCCCAGAAGAGGCCTGAGTCCAAGATTGTTGCCAGACACCTTCCTCTTGCAAAGGAACAGAGATCGGCTCTTTGCCTTTCCATTTCCCCTGATTCCATTTCCCCAGAGCCACAATTTTTCCTGTAGCTTTATACTGGCTGAAGCAGTTTTGTCTGACAGACCTCTCACGGATGGACCATTTAGCCTCCATTCCAGCTCCCAGACCACTTGGAGGTGGTCTCACAGCACCACAGCCAGATGCTCCATCCATACCAGAAGTCACTGTGCCCAATGGTGTGGCTGTTGGGTGGTGAGTACCATGGACTGGGACTGCTTCCTCTATATTCAGGAAATCCTGATACAGAGCAGGAAAACATCTACCAGGGAAACATATTCTTTTACATGGAAAAGGATATGAGCTGTCTGTCATGGTCTGGAGCCTAACCAGGCCACAGTACCAAAGATTCTGAACTACTTACTGCCCTTAAAGCAGGCTGGCCTTACATTCAGCTTGATTAAGGTCTGTTTTGCAGCTTGCCATCCACCTGTGCAAGTCGTATTTGGCCTTTTCTCACCTAAAGGTGTTGAAGTTCCTCAAAGGGCTATTACATGCCTTCCAGCCAGAGAAACTACCCCTGTCTGGGACTGCAGTATAGTCCTCCTGAGGCTCCTGTAGCCTCCGTTTGAGCCTCTCGCAGAATGCTCCTTGCATCACCTCATGCTGAAGGCTTCACCTCGGATAGACGAGTGTGTGAGCTTCAGGCACTTATGGCTAAGGCTATGTTTTAGTAACGGGTATTTTTAGTAAGTCATGGACAGGTCACGGGCAATAAACAAAAATTCATGGCCTGTAACCTGTCCATGACTTGTACTACAAACACCCCTGACTAAATCTTAGGTGCTCTGGAAGCCTACAGGGCTGCTTGGGGGGCCCGCTACTGTTCGTGTGTGTGTGTGTGTTGGGGGTGCGGCTCGGGCCCCTGCTGCTGTCCATGGGAGGGGGTGTGTGGCCCAGGGCCCGTGGCCCAGGGCCCCGCTGCTGCTTGTGGGGGGGTCTGTGGCCCTGGGCTGCTGGGAGGGTGACCCGGGGCTGCTCTGGGATCATTGCTCCGGGGCAGCATCCGGGACTGCTGCTGCTCTGGTGTCCCCCAGGGCAAGCTGCTTGGGGCCGCCCAAGCAGCGGTCGGTGCGGCTGCCCCAGGGCTGCCCCAGTATCTTGAGCAGCACTGGGGTCAGCTGCACTGCCGCTGCAGAAGTCACGCTCGTCCCGGAAAGTCACGGAATCTGTGACCTCCGTGACAGACTCGCAGCCTTACTTATGGCCAAACCGCTCTATACAAAATTCAATAGGGACATCGTGCTGAGGGTGGTGCTGAGACCTCACCTGAAGTTCATTGCTAAGGTGGTCTCAGACCTTCTAAACCAATTAACCTGCCTGTCTTCTTCCTGAAGCCACACTCAGTACCGGGAGAAAAGATGTTACAAGTAGTAGAGGTAGACTTTTGCATTATTATTATTATTATTATCATTATTATTTATTTTATTGGGATGATTTAGTTGGTGTTGGTACTGCTTTGAGCAGTGGGTTGGACAAGATGACCTCCTGAGGTCTCTTCCAACCCTGATATTCTATGATTCTATGATTATACTGACAGGGCTAAACTATTCAGACTGTCTCACCAGACATTCTGTAGGTCAAGCCATCTTGTCATCCAGGTTATCCAAGTTCATAACACAATGTATCTTACTGTGTTACTAGCTGGCTGGTGTACCTCTCCCACTGAAATATCAAGGGTCACACCACCAGAGTGCAAACAGTATCCTCTGCCTGCTTCAGGAATATGCCAACATCAGAAATTTGTAATGTGGTGATGTGGACCCATTGACCTTTCTCAAACACTATTCCTTGGACTTAGCTGCTGATCAGGTGCCGAGTTTGAGAGAGCAGTACTACAGTCACTTTTTGACTGACAGAGCTAGAACTCTTGATTCCCATCATCCTGAGGCAGTACAGCGTGCCAGTCACCTACAGTGGGGTCCACTCTGAGACATACTTGAAGAAGGAAGAATGGTTACTTACCCTACCTGAATTGTGGCGCTTTGAGATAGTATAGTAAGTGTGGATCCCACAACCCGTTCTCCATCCCTGCTTTCCAGAGTCCTCAGTTACCATGAACTTTGAATTGTGAGGGAACTGAGGGAGGGTCACAACTGCTTTTTCCTTTATGCCTGTGCATGGGAGCCTGAGGAGGCACAGGGACATGCACAGCCCCAGAGGACTCTGTTATCCAAACGACTCTGATCTCATCCCTGTGAGGCACATGCACACCTACAGTCGGATCCACACTGACTATAACATCTTGAAGAATGGCAGTTATTGTAGGCTAAATAACCATTCTTTCAATATTGTGTTACTGATCCTCAAAGCTATTCAGTCCATGCAAAAGATCAGCGGAGTCTGTCTTTGTCTTGTTTCAGCTGAGTCTCAGTCTTTGTCTTGTTTTCCTTGATTTAAACTAGACTCTTAATATTAATGAGTGTCTTAATTATTCCTTTAAAAAAATCCCTGCCCTCTGCTAACTGCTCTCCCTCCAGGGAGAAATAATCTGCTTAATACCGAGCCAAATCCTATTTACTTTCTTATACACATAGCCCTATTGACTTCAACAGCACCGGTTGTATGAGAAAGGCGAGTAGAGTTTGTCTTGTAATGAGCTGTTATTACATATTGATGTAATTGGAATCGAAATACCAGTCCTCCAATCTCCCATTCATGCTTGTTAGATACATTGGTCCTTTGATCTCTGTAATATGCCAATTTCACCGATACTGTCATTTACTGAATAATGTGCATGTATGTTTTAATGCATCATGCATCTTTGCAGTATCAGCTTTTGAAAGTTAAGAACATTTTTCTTACATCAAATGGAGTCATTTTATAACAAATTAAAATTTTTGAAAGAGGTTTTTCTAAGAGATGAAAAACAGAGCCTTTGACTGATGAGCTCTTCACTGATGAGACTTGTTTTTTGAGATGGGCTGGCATCTGCTGTATTATTTGTGTCTGAAGTGCATTGTGTGTGCCTAAATTAGATTGTAAACTCCTTGAAGCAAGGACTTTTTGTCATGTTATGTTTACATAGCCCCAACCACTCTGTCAGCACTCAGTAAATACTAATAAAGATAAGCATACAGGAAACATCTTTAATTTGTTCTCAGTTGACATTTGTTTACATTACAGAATCACCATTAAGTGTGTCATAATGTGATCTGCCCTGGTCTTAGGATAGGGACAGTGTTGGAAAAAGTAGGTCTGTTGAGACTGGAGCACTCATGGTAGGCTTGTCTGAGTTAAGAGTTCAGGATTGAACCGACTGGTGTGGACCGCAGAAATTCACTTGGCCCCATTGATCCTACCTAGAAGCCTGACAGCTCTTCCAAGCTGGCAGCCACTGATACTTTGTGTTTCCCACGATGCATGAGTTTAGATAGATATTGTGCTAAGAAGCACTAAAGTCAATACTTACACTGAAAGGGAGGTGTATAGTAGTGGAGAACAAAGGAATGGGAGCAAGGAACTCCAGAGTTTTAATACCAGCTCTGACACTAGCTCCGAAGTCATTTACCCTGCCTTTCTATGTCCCCATGCATTCAATGTGAGAGAAATTCATAGACTTTATGGTCAGAAGGGACCGATAGATTGTCTAGTCTCACCTGCATAGAAATATATCCAGTTACTCCTGTATTGAGCCCAAAAGCGTGACTGCTTGCCTACTTTGTCCCCCCTGGTGTTTAAGGCTAATTAATGTTCATACAATGCTTTGAAAATGAAAGGTGGTGTACAAATATTATTTTTTGATATTCCATTTTCTCTGTATCCAAATATTGTGGAGCCTTCCAATTGGTGCTGGTGTCTCACATCTTGCAGTTGCGCTTTCTGATAGTCAGCGTTTGTGATCAATTTTAAATCGAAGCTTTTAGTTTAGAGAGCCTGTTTGAACATGGGCACCTGGGTTCAAGGCTGCTGTCTAACCTTATATAAATGCTTCTGATCAGAGGTGGCTGGTGGCCTCTATCGTGGATGTGCCTGGTTCAGTGGGATTTGTTGATGAATGCTGAGCATGAGATACAGGCATGCTTCATCTGTAATACCATGGTTGTATTATGTGTCCGGCATGGTGGTCCGAGTTTGAGACTTGAGGCTAGTGTTGTTGTCTGGACTGGCAAGGACTGGGCTGCTGGAAGAAAGGAACATTTCACTTTGATCAGTAGCAATTCCTCTGGTAATAATTCAAGTTACTTTGACTGGCTTCAAAGGGAACAATGAGGTAGTCAGCAGAACCCTTAGATCTAGAGAAGCAAGGCAGGGGAACAACATCTTGAGGATCTTCTAAGGGCTTCCCTGTCTTCCACTATGGGAGAAGGGAGGTGAGTATGAATTCTGCAATATAAGGCCTCTAAGCACAGCAAGCCTGAATCCAATCAGTGTAATCGGTCTCCCACCTTAAGAAAAAAGGGGATTTAGAAAGAAATTCAAAGCTATTTTTTTAATTGTTGCAGCAAACCATTTTAAACCTTTAGCAAAAAAGATGTATATGTTTGTCTGTTGTAGCTTAAAAAAAGGCAAAACTCGAGTATTGTGGAAGCTCCTTCACTGGAGGTTTTCAAAAGGAGACTGGATAGCCATCTGGCTTGGATGGTTTAGACACAACAAATCCTGCATCTTGGCAGAGGGGTTAAAGTAGATGACCCTTGCAGTACCTTCTAACCGTATGGTTCTATTATTCTCTTTTTGAAAGAAAAGCCTTTGTATCTAGACCACTAATTTCTATGGTAAATTTCATCTTAGTATGAATTAAATCAGACTAGTAAGAAATACAGAAACTGGGTTATAAAGGAACTAGCAGTAGATCTTAACAATAAAATCTGAATAGCCATGGGTCCTGCAGAGTTGCTTGTGGGGGCTACTGCACTTGAATAGTTCAGAAATAAAAGGCCTTATGTCACTTGAGATGAATGCAGCTCTAATGGATGCTATCTAACCATTACAGAGCTCCTAAAACAGCAGCAAACTCATATTTTCTGCACCTGTGTTTGTGGATAGGTGCCCAGAACGTCTACTGTAATTAATGTGAGCCCTTGTATATCTAATCTGCCTTGAAAAATTAGACTTTCGTCCCAGACTGCACTTGGTGCAACATTAAGAAGAACGCTTGCCAGCTGTAGCACTTCACGAGATTTGATAGGGCACCTTGAAAACTGTATTCCTGTGTGTCTCGTTCTATTAGGTGCCTTCAGGTGCACTTCAACTATTGTATGTCTAGGTGTGACTGGTACATCCTGTAAATTCTGGTTAGCACATCTACAGTGATGTGTCAGAGCCCTACGGTAGCTGTCATTGTAAAGTGTAGAACCTATTCCTGCAGGTGACTTTGGCCCACAGGGAATGTCTACTAAATTTCATTGGCCTGCCGAGATGGAACCTTGCAGATGCAGAAAGGACCTGTAGCTGCTGAAGGAACAGCCTTACATTTTTCAGAGATAGCTACGGTAGTTGTTGGCTGTATTGTAGAATTAATGTGAATTTATGAATGTTTGTGAATTTATTATTTATAAACAAAAACTGTGGTGCCACAGAAAAAATAGGAGGAAATTCTCTGGACTGAGGGTTTTTTATTTTAATACCAAATTCCAACCTGAAATTAATTTGTACTTTTTACTTACAAACACCTAAAATATAGCAGCTGAAGCAGCCATAGCTATGTAGTATCTTGGAAAAGCAGCGTTGTATCTGCACAGTAAAGATTCAGTGCCAATTGAACCTCGATGACTGGAATATTGTGCTCTGTGTAAAGTGATAAATTGTGATCCTGCCAATACTTAAATGTTGTGTTGGTATAGTTGCTTTCCATTGTTGATTTCTAGAAACAGTCTGAAAAACAGGGTAAAGTTATACACATGTATTACAATTGTGTAATAAAGTTACTTGTTTAGATATGTTTTGGCTAGACTGTGTGGATGAGGCTAGAGCATAGTTTAAAGACCATACATAAAGACTGTGAGTGAAATCCTGGTCCCACCAAAGGAAGTGAGAGTTTTGTTGTTTAACTTCATTTTGGCCAGCATTTCTCCCCAGGGTATAAAGACCATGTTTGGCTAGGGCCAAAATGAGTCCATAGTACAAGAAAACCCTAATTCTGTTGAAGTAATTGGAATTATATTTATTTACACCAGGGCTGAATTTAGCCACTCATGCTTGATGTGATTTCTAAGCCAGTTTAAACGCCATCCATAATGGCCGACCAAACTGTGTTTATTAAATGAGTTAATTGAAAGTGTACTGCAATAAAGTTAAAAAAAAATCAGCTAAGTTTGTTCCTGGCATAGAGTAGATAGAGGCCTTTGTTGCTGACATATAGTTGTACTATGTCTGTATGTCTCCATAGTATAATATTGGCTTTAAAAAAAAAAAAAAAAAAAAGCAGCACTGGAAGGCATGTATTTGGGCTTTCCCCACCTCACTGGGATCTGCAAAATGGAGTTTATGCAACAGACAGTGAGAAGCAGAATAATGAAAAATGCAATATAGCTGCTGGGATACACAGTGCTTGGTGTCATTTGTGATAACTAATTAGTTTACTTTTAGTGGTGAAATTAATATAATTTCTGTCTACAATGTTGATCTTGACAAACACCATTGTAGGACTGACATTTTGTTCAACTTGAAGCATACCATTAGCAGACATTATTGTATACTGTTTGAGGAGAAAGTCCTGATTCCATGGCTGAAGATATAATTAATGCATACTGTGAGGAAACACTGCAAGTTCACATTGCTCATTGATTCTGCCCAAGGAAGAGACGCACATTTAGGCTGCTAAGTAACCCATTTTCATCTTCCTTTTTCCAACACACACATACACACACACACACACACACTCTCTCTCTCTCTCTCTCTCTCTCATATATGCAGGCAGAACTATAAATTGGACTGCAGGAGTGGTATTGTCACTATTTTACTTAAGTTACCTGAGTGTTAATATTATTGGCATGGTTTTAATTTTGTAATTTGGCCTGACACGTGAGCGTGCACTCAAAACAATGAGGCATGACACTGGAATGGGTTACCTAGGGAGGTGGTGGAATCTCCTTCCTTAGAGGTTTTTAAAGTCAGGCTTGACAAAGCCCTGGCTGGGATGATTTAGTTGGGGATTGGTCCTGCTTTGAGCAAGGGGTTGACTAGATGACCTCCTGAGGTCGCTTCCAACCCTGATATTCTATGATTCTATGACACACACTGATGGGTTTGCACTTTTGTACTTCAGAAGAGTGTTTAAGCACTGATTCATAGCGTGAATGGGGCTGAGCTGGGAGCCAGTGAATCAGATACGGTAAATACAACATCGCATAAAAATTTCTCAGCTTCTTAGTCTTAGACTAGCACTTAAGTAATATTTGTTACATAATAGATATCTAATACTAGGCGTGTGTGTGTTCTCTCTCTTAAATAAGGCCATATTTTTCCTTCTGTATAGTGCTGATCACATGCCACTACCACATGTTTTTTACTTAACCAATGGCAACTATCTTCTACCTCCTCCTGCCGCCCATCAAAACTGAAAAGATGCTGATGGCTTGAAGGACAGTCAGATGATTATGATTAAATGTGTTAAAAATTTACCACTGTATGAGTTCGTAGGAAAGGAAGCATTGCAGATTTGCGGTCTACATTATTACGGAAGTTCTGTGCTAATTACAGTCTTTAAGTCTGATTGAAATAATTCCTACAATGCTTTTTGAGTAAGTCACTGTTGCAGTCGTAGTAGGGATAATGGAAACAAATCTCAGAGAATGCCAAGGAAAAGCAGGAATGTATAACTTTCAAGGGTCAATTCTGCTCCTATTGAAATTAGTCAGAACTCCCTCTGGCTCAGTAGGAGGAGGAGCAGCAGACTTGCAGTTTGTCCGTGGTGAGAAATCATTGGCATACGTATGTACAGTACACTTTATTAGAAGTTTCAGTTGCCCCCCCAAAAAAAAAGTACAAATCAGAACAAACTGAATTCATTCAGTATAATTTTTTTTTGTAAATGCAAGGAGTTCAGATATGAAGTTTGATGTCATTTCTTTATTCGGAAAATAACAGTTCTGCTATTATTCTTTGGAATAGGGTCTGTCTTTTTGTTCTGTTTGTCCAGCACCTCGCACACTGGTGTCCTGGTGCATGGCTGGGGTCTTAGGTGCCGAATAAATAATAATAATAATAATAGTCTAAAATAACATCGTTCTTCATTTCAAAATGCTTCCTTTTTTTATTTTCTGGCAATGAATCTAGCTTTCTCCCCCATTCTTCCCATAGCCACTTAACTGATTTCCATCATACAATACTGTAATAACAAAACAGACTGTTAGTAACAAAGCACTAAGACCCAGTTTTTTAAAGCTACTTAGGTGTCTAACTTCCATTGATTTCAGTGAGAGTTAGATGCTTAAATACCTTTAAAAATCTGGGCCTAAACATTTAAGCCTTCAGACCAGAATATTAATACTTTGGCAGAAGGCTCAGAGTTAATAAAATACTATCCAGCTGAGAAGATTTTTACTGCTGCATGTTTTGTGGGATGGCAGGTTTTCTGTGTTGGTTCCACTGCAAAATGAAACAGCAGAAAGATGCAACTGTATGTTCTGACTAATTACGAGAACACTAGTGTTTGTAAGTAATTATTATACCCATATCTTAGATGGGTAAAATAAGGCAGAGGAGTTAAGTGATTGTAGCTACTGAAATTTATATTCTACTAAACAAGAGGGTCTATCCCAATCTCTGGGCACACTTGACAAACTGTTAACATATATCTCATAAAATAGAGACTCCAGCTGCTAACCCCAGATCACACTATTTTAGAGCAACAAATATCTAAATACAATCACTATCAGAATCCCCTTCCATCACTCCTCAGCCTCATAGCCATCTCCCTAATACGTTTGGGCAATGGAGAAATAACAGGCTTTGCCTCATGCTCTAAAGGTTAACAAAGTTGCATAACAAGTCTAAGACTACGCCAGGAATAGAAGCAAGGAGTCACCTGCACTTACCATTAGACTTTTTTTCAATTCTTACTGACTTGGGACTGTAATGTTAACTATTGTTATAAAACAAACTTTTTTCAAAACCAAAATATTACATATAGATAAAGAGAAGACACATTGTTCTTTATAATACTTTGTTCTAAGGTTCGTCTTTTTGGCTCTTTAATCATTATATGAAACAAAGGAATATGTTGGCTTTTATTTAATGCTTTATCATTTATCCACCTTATTGCTACTACTCCATGACAAAGGAAAAAAGCAACATAAATTCTCTTGGTCCATTAAGTACTCATGTTTAGAATCCTGAATACCATTCTTTGTTTTTGTGGGTTTTTTAGAAGCATGCTTGGATCTAGAGAGATTCATTTCTTTGTATTTTTCATTTGCTCCAATCTCTAAGCCAAAATTCCTTCTACAAACTTTCTGGCAATCTCTTTATACAGATTAAGAAGTACTATGTTAGTTTTGCTGTCAGTGCAGAAATCTGCTTAATAAAGCATCATATTTGGAATATCGAGAGTTCTGAAACCATGGGTTCAAATCCCAGTAGTGCTGGCTCAACCCTCCTTCTTTCCAAAGTAGAAAGAGGTTCCATACAGCAACTCTGTTGGGGATTTTTTGGGTAAAACCTTAACATATGAAGTACTGTTTGGTTTAATTGGATGATAAAGATCCCAGGACACATTATTGAAAAAGAAAGCTGTCCTTGGCCAAAATTCCTTACCACACTGTTGCACTGTGTGCTGTTACAGCCATCTTTCCCATAGGTGTCTGTGTTTCATTGGTAAAATAAATCCTGCTTGCATAAAGAGAATTAGGATCCTTTGGGATAAACAGATTTAAATAAAAGGAATATATAGTTTTACTGAATAAATAGCTATCATTTATCTATACAGAAAAAAATGAAGCATCATAATAATTGTCAAGTTACAGCAGCAGGAAGGCCTAATCCAGCAGAGCGCTTGAGGAGATGTTTAGCATTAAGCATATGAGTAGTCTCACTGAATTACAGTTTTGCTGGAATGGGGCCCTAAAAGGGTACTGGTTTTTAGGTCAGTGACGGTGGTACATTTAATTGAGATAATGTATATACTGAATATTATTGAGGTTCACACAGTTACAGTAGTTTAAAACTGGTGTGAGAGAAAAATCAGGCTCAGGATTTATTGCAGGATTGTCATTTTATTTTTTTGATGTCAGTGCTTACGTTGAAACATAAAAGTTGGACATTGACCCTAATGTTGATTTGCTTCAGGGACATACATAGTAAAGTCAGAATTCTGTTGCTTATAGAATTATTGAAACCTCCTAAATAAATAGCTATTAAAAATTCAGCTTTAACTAAATACATGGAAATATCTATTTGCTGCTGCTGTTGATGATGTGGGGAATGAGGGAAGGGGAAAGTGAGAGAATTACTCCCTTCGATAGTTTCCTCTCATTTTTTCCCCTTCTCCTGATTTAAAGTTGTATTCATTTGAAACAACATGTTGCCCTTGCCACTGGAAGAGCAATTGAAGATAACCTAGTTAGAGAATTTGGTGTGTGTGGAGGGGGAAGTAGGGGACTGGGAACTTCAGAAACATTTTATGTTTTGCAAATGTGCTTTTCCTCGCTCTCCCTCCGCCTCTCCCCCCACTCTCCAACACACAGAAAACAGGCACAAGCTTATTAAGCAACTGTGGTTCTAAACAAAATCAGTCTCTTTCTCAGCAAAGTACTTTAGTAATTTAGTATCATTCCCTGTAATTTTAGTGAAAGTACCATATAAATTATAGTGTGCTCCCCCATCTAACCCCCCCCCCCCCAAACCTTCTATAGAAGGCTGGTGAATAGATCAAGGCAGTCAGCTGATGAGTCACATATGGTAGAAACTACAGCATATGAATTGTTAATGATCTTTAGTGAGAAAATAACCTTCTTCCTGTTGGTATGGAGCCCAACTAGAGTGTGGAAAAATCCATTAAATGTACGTAGATTACACTGAGTCAAACTTCATATCCGTTTTGAGTGAAAGTGGTATGTGAAATGGTGGTTTAGAATTACTTTTTGTTTTTATTATGTCCCCTGGTATCATCCCACCTGATATTAGAGCTAGATGATGTACAGTACAAAACATCAGCTCCATATCTGTTTTAAAAAACAAAGTTTGGACTGTCTCAGGGTTTGAAATGGGAACTTCCACTTCAGCCATGCAGGCTCAATCCTGTGAGGTGCTGAGCAAAGAATTCCCATTGATTTCAATGGGAACAAAGGGAGCTCAGTTCTTCTTAGGAGGCACTGACAGCATCAGCGCATTAAAGATAGATAAAAGTCTGGTGCTTTTTATCTGTTCTAAAAATGTGTGTGGTGATGCAGTATAATTCATGGAGATATCCTCTTAAAGCATCTGTTATGTTTTGAGGGTGTCTGGCAGTCTGCACCTGAGATGTGCTATCAGCTTTGTAGAAACCTTGGCCACATATTCCTTTTCAGGGGTGAATCCTGTCCATGTCTTCAGGTGAGGGGGAGTACTAACCACCACCCCCAGAACTGAGAATTAGAGCCTTTCGTTGCCCATCTGGGGAGAAGTTAATGGCCTCATATAGGGGATGCTGGATGCGTGGCCTGCAAACCAGGTGGGTCCACATGGAGATTTGAATCCTGCATCATGGATCCTGTGACTCATTGGGCTGCGCCCCCCACCCCCTCCAGCTGCTTATAACCCGTTCCCTCCTGCCGCCATGCTTGCCCTCTACTTCCATCTGCAATGGGTATAGAAGGAGCAGAGGGGAGAGTTAATGGTGATTCATCTGCTTCAACTATCATGGATTTCTGCATGGAAATCTGGCAGTAGGTGAGAGGGGCAGGGTGGCTGAAAAAGTGAAGATCTCTCTCTTTAGCTCTGTTCAATTAAAAAACAAAAAAAACAAAAGAACCCAAACCAACCCCCCCCCCCCCAAACCCCCACAGCAACATGGGGTCCATCTGTGAACCATAGGAGTCAGAATTCTGTAACGTGATGTTTAGATCTTAAATATCACAGATCTCACAACTGTCAACATCCAGGATAAATTCTGTAGGTTTTTTAAGTTTCAAAATGTTCGAGAGTCACTGATCAGTGTGGCAGGTAGGCAGGGGATGGGGGAGTATGCAGCTATGATAAAAGCCTAACCTAGATTTTTCCATAGCAAGTCTTTACCTGTGCTTTTAATAAATATGAGACTATTTGCAGTAGGCTGCTAATGTATAACAACACTCCCCCCTCAAGAAACTGACTCCTTTGATTTCAAACTTAGTTTTAAAGCAAAAATAAAGTCTCTAAATAATTAATGAAACTTTACAAGCTTCTTCCTTTATGTATGCGTTGACTGCTACTCCCTCAAAACATTAACTATTCAGCATACCACCTGCACAAATGACCAGGAGCAATTAAGTCGGAGAAGTGGGTAGTGTCTCTAAAGTATTATGTGTGAGACACTGGTAGAGGCAGAACATTGGGCTAATGAACCAAAGGTTTGAGCTGGCATGAGAAGCATTATCATCTTTACATGTTTACCTCTGATAGATGTGCGCTGTTTGTTACAGGTCCAGAAGCTATCAGGAGTTAAGAAAGCTAGTTTTACTATCACCATTGTTGCTAAGACTTATGTATACACTGTACAAGTGTTACTTAATTTGAACATTATTGTACTTGATTTCATCATTGTTTGAGTGGAGGCTTATGCATATTGGGTGAAATTGGTGAAATTTACTCCTGTGCAGAGGGTATATACAGAAACTGTACCCTATTTCAGTCCTGTTTAGACCCTTATGTGATGCATAGGCCTTGTATGGAACAACTGCTCAGGGGTAAATTTCGCTGATAGTTTTGCAGTGTGCTTTGTAGGAATAAATTGGAGGGGGTTTTACACTGGTTTTAAGTTCAATGCATTTTAAATGATAGTCTTACATAAAATAGCAATGCGCACTGTAGAAATGTCTATAGATAAGTATGAAAATGAATGCGCATGTGTAATAACTGTTATTCAGACTAATAGTTGAACTCAACAGGATAAATTCTAATCTGTTACACTGGCGTAAGTCTGGGGTAACTGCTGAAATCAGTGGTGGATTTACACTGGTATAACTAAGAGAACAGAATTCTGCCCCACAGCTATACCAGTTAAGGGATTTTGAGTAAGGACTGCATTATTTGGCTCACAGTGAATATTTTAAGGTGTGTTTATAGTCAGGAAAGTGACTACATTAAAGTGGTAACTTCTTTTCCAACAAAGTTGCCCTCTTTATGCATTCCAAATATAATCTGCTTACTTTAGTGACAAAATCAATTTTTATTGCTATTTTAACTCTTAAGATTGCAGAGCCAACACTGCTCTTGGAGAGGGAGATGGATTCTATTCTGGCTTGTCATCAACAAAGTTGTTAGCTTTTCCAGTTGCAGAATATTTATTGCTAATGCTGATATGTAAACAAGGAGAATCGCAGGCTGTCTTTCAGACCTCTGGTTAACGCTTCAGGACTGTCAGTCAAATAAATTATATTCTTATTTGTAAACCTAACAAATCTGGTCTGGAGTCATCGAGACTGAACGAACATGGAACCCCACATGTCATTTTTTGTTACATTTCAGAGGAGAACTGCACTCTTAAGATTTTTGTATTTTTAAGTTAAGATTCCCATTAAAACATACAGCTCTCTGAATGATAGTAATTTTCCATGCATAGCTTTTTGGGGGAAGATCTAAGGACCACCTGTTATAAAAGGACTTCCGATTTTGCACTCTCATTTATTTAGCTAGCTGAGGGATAGAATGTGCCTTTAGGCATAGCCCTGTATAAAGGATGATATGTGGCTGTGCTGGACCAGGAGGAGCTCTGGGGAGAAATTATTACGCAGTCACATTTCCTCCTTCACCTTGCTTCTAGGGTGGAGCGAACAACTGGTTATAGCCTCTTACCAGGCCTGCCAAGTGTGATGCATTTCATGGAACTTTCAGGCGTCTGGCAACCCTGTCTCGTATTCCCACAGCCTAGGTGGAATCTCATGTATCTATCTGGGCCAGGGGCAGCAGCGGCAGTTAATCTCTGGCCACAGGGGGATGCTGTCAGGTAGCCAAGTGGTGTCTTTCTGACTCTGCTCTTTCTGCTCCCCCTTTTGGCATTGGTCCAGCAGGGAAGTTCATGGAGAGGAGAAGACCGTGGTGGCAACAGCTGGTAGGGAAGGCAAGGCTGGCAGATCAAAGGTCGGGGGGCTGAGAAGTGGGAAGAGAATAAGGCAGGCTGAGGAAAGAGATGGGGCAGAGTGGGGGAGGTTGATAGGAGAAGGGTAGTAATTTGCAAACATACCAATTGTCTTATTAAATAATTTGCATAAAATGTCATTTCATGGAGATGCATGAAACTTGACAGCCATGCCTTACCAAGTATAGCATATTTCTGGCCCACATATGGAGTCAAGGATGTATCCATTCCTTCTCTTCCCACTTGCTTGCAGCAGGGAGTTGTGGTTGTGTTGAGCTTGCTCCATCTCTTCCCCCATGCCTGGAGTCCAGATATGGGGAAGTTACGGGAGGGTGGTGCATACATGCACACTGGGAGGATCTTATTCCCTTTTGGGGGCATATTAGGGCTAGTGAAAATCCAGACAGGGACTGTATATTTTTGTATGTGTGTTTGATGCTGTACAATAATGGGATCCTGATCCTTACTTGGGTCTCTGGGCATTACGGCAATATAAATATTTAATAGGAATATGTAACATTTAATTTTTTTATCAAGGTATTTACTGTATTTTTATTCTAGCTTTTTTGCCTTTCATTTGTCAGTATAGAGGTGTGTGAATGTGCTTTATGCATTAACACTTGGTAACTGGTTGATTGTATTGGAGGATTATTTCATAGCTGAGAAATTACATGCTCTTATTTTTATATCCATCATCCAAGTTTCAGCTATCATGATTACTCTGGAATAGTTTGCTTCCAAATCTGTGTTCTAAGACACTTGCCATTTTTCATGTACCTTAGCTGTCTACACAAGGCAAACAAATGAACTTTTTATCAAAGACAGATGCAAACACCTCAGAAGTTCAGATTAAATTCAGATCAGAACTTTGCATCGTTGGCACATCTCTACTTTTTTGGTTTATGCTTTTTAGTAATATAGATATTTATAAGTGTCTCTGCTTTTTCCTACACTTTCAAGTTGTATAACTAAAGTCCTGATCTTGCAAAGACTTATGACTTCAGTGGGACTTTCACATTGGACTGTAAGTCTTTGCAGGGTTAGGGTCTAACATTGTAAATGCTTGTAATAGAAGGTCTGAAACGTCTTTTTAAAAATGTCATTAGCTAATTTGTTTTTCTTATTCTACATTGTTTTACAGAAGAATATATTCACAATACTCATATTATATTTTTCAGCATTTTAATTTTTTTTTATGTTTGTTATCCAAAAAAAAAGAACATTATTAAATTTGTGCATAAGAACTAGACTGTAGAGAAACTCTGCATTGCACAAAATGGGAACTGGAAAATGAAAGAAATTTTATATTAAGCAGTGCATATAAAAATGCTGAATACTCTGAATACCGTGCCTGAATGTGTTCATATTGGTCAAAGGAGTCTTGGATGGGAGGAAGAGCAGGCTCTTGGGTTGTTACTTCAGCACAGAAATGCTGAGTCTTTATACTGTGTTAACTAAGCTGAGTTGTTACAAAAATGATATTTTATGTAAATAACAGTAATTAACAAGGACACATTTTGTTCCTTCTTTGGGATGATGATGGTGAATGGTTTTCTTTACTTACCAATGAGCACTTCCAGTTGTCACTCTGTGGGAAGCTTTTGCCTGTTTGATGCTTTGACAAATTCTGCTTCCAGTATTCCAATGAAATTTAGAGCAGTGCTGACGTTTGGGGCTTGAAGTGGCATATTCTTTGGAGTAATAAAACTTTTATAAGAATACTTCGACTAGGTGCTTTCCGTGCAGTTGGAAATGCTGTGCTGCAGTACTGGCATCATTCTTTGCTATAAAGTATGGTAGGCTATAAGGGAGAAGGTTTTTTGGTGGCATTGGAGTTACTGTCTGAGCTAATTCTTGGCCCAGTTATAAGTGACCATGCTTTATATGTGCGGTGATGAAGTCAGACCTGACAGCTAATCAGAAAGCTTTGGAAGGCAGATATATCAGCCCTAGAATGAGGCCTTTTTTCCTATGAACTGAAAAGAGGTTACCTCAGGTTAATTAGAGGGCTGTGGTTGTCCTTTTAAAAACCCCTTTTCTGGTGAGAAAAAGGCAGGAGGGGTGAGAAAATCAGCTGAAGCAGAGTTAGGGGTAGCAGGGAGAAAAGTTTTCTCCCAGGTGGAAGGCTGTTCTTCTCCCTTTAGGGGAAACAATCAAATTTACTTTTGTTTGGAGAAGGGCTGGAAATCAGAAGCCAGCATATGTCAATGTCGGGCGGGAGGGGTCAAGGAAATGTATTTCTTTTGTGTTGTGTTGTGTTTTTGCATAAGAAAAGTACTCAGGCCTACCCTGAGGCCCACTGTGTAAATACTGGAAACAAATAAATAAAAACAGAGCAAAGAATTAAAAACCTCTGGAGATTTGCTCCAGGCCCCACTTCCAGAGGGAGAAATGCCGAGGTTGATGCATGCTCATGTTGTCTCCCCCCAGGTCCGCCCCCAAGCCTCTCAGCCTCCACACAGTTGGATTTGGGTGTCAAAATGCCTCCTCAGCAAAGTGATTTCTTTCAAGAATGTGACTGTGTAAATCTTGATAGCAGAGGATTGTTTTTTAAAGGGACATGGTCATCTTGAAATTGTGTCAGGAAGGCGAGGCTGCAACCCCAGAGGGACTATAACAGTGGGCATTCTCCCCTATGTGCTGGGGAGCTCTGGGAGGAATTATTTGGCTTTGAGACAGAGTCACTCCTTGCCCCCCAAACACAAGTCGACCCATTGTGAACATCAAAAAGTTTTCAGTTATCCACAATTATTTGTAAATATCCACCTAACTAAAGCCCAGATTATTCAAGCAACTCTGTGCATGCAGTCCCCTGCACTCTCACAGATCCTCATTAAAATCAGCAGGGCCCCGTGTAGGTGCCGGGATCTGCTCTCATGGAACAGTTTCCTGGATCGGGTTTCAAGGTTTGCACAGACTTTACTTTGCTTTAAATGTAAATTTAAAAATGTTTGCAGGTGTTCAAGTCAATTTGAATAACAAATGAAGAGATATGGGGACCATGGTTCTTAAATATTTGTTTGATAACGATTTAAAGGTTTTTTTTAGAACTTCAGAAGTCATTAGGATTTACCTAGTGGCCAAATGTGAAAATACCCGTGCAGAATTTTCACGTGTTTTAGAATGTAGTGCAGAACTTAGGAGCATTCCTCTGAATTATCCAGTAGGTCATACTGTACTCTGGTTTCTTTGGCAAAGCCAAGACTCGCTATTTCATGTTTTTATGATCTTTTAGTTAATCAAAGGGTTAAACATGTTTTGGAGATTTGATGTGAAATGCAAAGTATTGTCATCTGATCTAATTGGAATGTCATTTTAAGCAGGAATAGAAAAGGTTCTGAGTCTCTAAAGGCAGAAATAATGTTTTGGGGTTTTTTTATTATTTTTTGGAGCAGGATTGGGCCATAGAATTATTACATCAGCTAATAATGTTTGAATATAGTCATGTAACATCTCTGAATGTTTGCAATGTTGATTTGATTTCTTAAACAAATAAAGAACTTTTAAAAAAGTAATGTATATTGTTAATCACTGTAGCTTTGACTTGAAAAATATAGAATGCTGCAGCAATTTTAATAATGCTGCTCTTTGTTCTTTGAGTGCCATTTGAAAGGCTGTTGCTGTTCTGAAATGGGCATTTATTTGAATTGCCCTGCTGAGTGGTAATAAAAAAAACCCAAAAACAATACTTGAATCCTGGTAGATTACAGATTCAAAAATGTCACCACTAACCAGTGCCAAAGCTCAATATGCTTTTATGTCTTTTTACTTAATCCTAAAATGTGCCAATTCCAGACTCCTCAAATGTTACTTTTGTGATTGTAAAAATTGACATAGCGCCTGAATCTCTGTGAATTCTGCCTGGTGGCTATGGGTTTGTTTTTTAGCTCTAATGTAGCCATTTTGCTCTCAGATTATGTCTTTGAATGAAATTAAAACAAAAGATTTAATTAAAATAATCTATTTTTAAGCCGGCACATCATCTTGAAATAATGGGTGGCATCAGAGTATCTATTCTGGTGCTAGAAATCCATAGCATGTGAACTTTAATGCTAACTAGGGATGTTGTGGGAAATGAGGTGAAGTAATGAAAAGGACTGGGAGAAGTAATTGTAAGTCTATAACCAAAAAAAAAAAAAAGGTGCATTTATAAGACACTCTGTGTGTGTGTGTGTGTGTGTGTGTGTGTGTGTGTGTGTGTGTGTGT
>NW_020664462.1:19651221-19700545 GCF_002925995.2 Terrapene triunguis | reverse complement strand
TGTGTGTGTGTGTGTGTGTGTGTGTGTGTGTGTGTGTGTGTGTGTGTGTGTGTGTGTAGATCTGTCTACGTAATGTAATGGATCCAAATTAACAGTCATTATCTTAGTTCATGAAATTGAAAACGTATTTTCCCCCTTAATTCCTCTTCTTATATGAACATCTAGAAAAGCATCTATCACTGAACAAGCTGGCTGCCCTCATTTTTTGTAGAAATTAAGTAAAGCGAGTAATTGCCGTTTTCATTCATGTCAGTTTAGCATACTAAGATTAAATGGGGGTAGATAGCATGGCTAGAGACTTCAGATTCTGGATTGGGAGTTGTTGGGTGACCCACATATGTTGTGCCCTGACATGACGTGATTTTTTTTCAGCTCTTCTCTGTGAACTGACAGTGCACAAAGCCCTCTTTGAGATGTGGGCAGATGAAAGGAGAGAAAACAGCTGGTTCGGTTTTATCTCATTCAGGTCAGATGTTTGAGTCAGTATGTAGCATTGATTCCAAAAAAAAAAAAAAAAAAAAAAAGCAGCACTGTATACCAGAAAACTTGACATAAAAAAGGATCTAATTATGAAGGCTGGTACTGTAACTTAACCTATCCTCACTTCAAAGTAGAGATCTTAGTTTTAGTATCAAGAATATTGGATGGCTTTTTTATGGCTGTTATTTATTTTAGTGATTTTTTTTTCTTCATTCCCATTGTTCCCTATAAAGGGAGATGGCAGACAAGAGCCTTGATCTGGGCAATGTAAAGTGAAGTCTGAAAGCTAACCATGTAGGGCAGTAAAATATTACTCTTGCTGTTTTATAGTGTGGTTAAGTAAATTAACATTAGAGGCACAATTAAACGGATTGGAGCATAGTAGCTGCATAGGGATTGTCCTAGAGCAAGAACTTGCATGTACTTATTTAATACTTCTATACTTTATTTTAAAGAAATGCTCCCATCACAGGATCTTTGAGTTAAAAACTAATACGAAAGTATTTTGCGGGAGTAAGGAAAAAAAATAAATGTCATAGATTGCTGCTAATTATCCTTTTAATCGCTTGGCTTCACTAGGTAAAAATGGAAACATGATGCTGTCAGGTGGGCAAAATGTGGGGCCTTGGTAGGTGCAAATATAGAGTAAAGTTGCAAACTTAAAAAGCCTGTTAAATATGGGACTTCCGGATGTTAGCTTTCAGAGTAGCAGCCGTGTTAGTCTGTATCCGCAAAAAGAACAGGAGTACTTGTGGCACCTTAGAGATTTGTCTTAAGGTCTTATGGGTTATTTTTTAATAAAAAATTTGAAATGAAAAATGCTCTTTTCTGTGGACTTTTTTCTTCAGTTATCATCTTTGTTCCATTATTAGTGTAAACTTACTTGGAGGAGTAACATATCACTCGCACCAGGTCTGAATTTGTCATGTAAATCTGACTACTAGGGGCTATGTACCTGTAGCGCTACATAGGGGACTGTAGGGGAGTATTGACTCATGCGAGCCATCCAGATGAAATTAATGATACTTCCTGTATGAGTAAGTGTTGCAGAGATGAGATCTGTGAAAAATTCTGGATAGAGGCTGTTGATTAAATCAATACAGTATTTTCTGTTAAACATATTTAAGCCAAATTCTTACCCGGTTTACACTTTATGCAAGCCCATTGAAGTCCGCAGATTTTTTTTAGGGTGTAAAAAGGGGCAGAATTTAACCTTTTCCTGGTTTTTTAGTAGGCTTTTTTTGGGTAAGTTTTTAAACCTAATCTGGAAATCTTGATTAAATAGTGAACCCATTCACTTTCCTTATTTAATGCCTTACTGAATTAATATAAAATCTCATAACCACTAAATTATTTTCAATATATTTGTTAATTCCCTGATTTCCACTTAGTTTCTCCTCGTAAACTGCTTGCTTCCCCATTAGTAACTACAAATTGAGAAAGAGATGACAAAGGGACATGTTTGAGCTTGCTCATAGAATTTGATACTGATGTCACCTCAGGGCTCTTGTTTTGTGGTTTTGGCTAGATGTATTCAGTATGATAGAGTATAAGTAAAGTTTAGTGCTTCCTTCTTTCTTTCTGATGCTTTGGTACAAAAGAGGGAAAGAGGAACAATTCTGGGGAAACAAAATAAATGTTATGCATTCGGAGTAATTATTAGGTTCGGACTATACTTTTTATCAGAGAGGTAGCTGTGTTAGTCTGTAGCCACAAAAACAATGAGGAGTCTGGTGGCACCTTAAAGACTAACACATTTATTTGGGCATAAGCTTTCGTGGGTAAAAAAACCCACTTCTTCAGATGCATGGAGTGAAAATTAGATACAGGCATATGCCCGTATCTGTAATTTTCACCTGTATCTGTAATTTTCACTCCATGCATCTGAAGAAGTGGGTTTTTTACCCACGAAAGCTTATGCCCAAATAAATCTGTTCGTCTTTAAGGTGCCGCCAGACGCTGCACACAAAAAGTATAATACAAAAACAACGAGAAGACCTTAATAAGGTTATTAATCTTTCTGTGTTCTCTAATCCCTAATTCTTTCTAGTAATTGTATATTTTATGGTAAATGGTAAAGTATAAAACTGAGGGCCCAATGCTGCAACCCTACTGAAAATTTACACCTGAAGTGTGCCAGGTACAAGGTATGAAGAGTATATAGTTCCTTATATAAAGAGTAAATAGTTTAAACTAAAATCATTGTGTCTTTGCCTAAGAAAACACTGCAGGATTGAGCCTTAAGCTTGCATGTTACCACATTGAATTAGTTTTTTTATATGTGATTTAAATGTATAACTTTATTTATTTGATTTTTTTAGGTGTACCTATTGCAACCTGTAATCATATGTATGTTAATAATTACAGTAACTGTAATAATAGTAATCTGTTCTTTTGAACAATTTTTCTTTTGTAGAAGGCTCCCAAAGTGCCAATACCAAGTACAACCGGAGCCTCATATATATTTTTCTTTGTTTGTGGACAATTATCTTGGCCCTGTTAAAAACATAAAGTTTATAAGCTATATAATAGACACAGAGAAAAATAAGACCCCTTGGGGGACCCAAAGGAAGGTGTTAACTTAGGGTTTACACTTTCTTTTTTCCTTCTGTTATCCCCATATACAGTACTGGGGTGACAACACCATGTGTCTGACACGGGATAGTGTTTGTGGGCTTCATGGAAGAAGTAAGTCTTTAGGAGTAGCTTGAATGGAAAGATCTTGGGGGCTTCTGCACTCTGGATTCGAAAGTTATTCTGTGCATGGTGGGCAGCAGGGAAGAAGGCTTATGATGTAGAGATTGAGAAAAAGAAAAGCAAGGGGTGGGGAGGCTGGTGTCGTTGGAGTGAAGAGAGTTGGGGGGAAGATATGAGAAATGGGGTCTGAGGTGTAAACCAGATGAGAATTGTGTAGGATGTATGCAATTGCCTCTGGGATGAAATTTGGACTCTGCTTAACAGCCACACTGTAAACAGCTCTATAAATTGTAGTGTGTGGAAAGTGTATAAGAATTATTTGTTGTAATCTTTGTTTCATGGCTTTCATTAATTAATACATCTGGTGATTAGTATAAGCACAAATTAAATTTTATCATAATCACCTTTGTCAACTGTATCTGTCTATATTTTGTAGCAAGTGTAAATCATATTTGTCTCTCCTATGGCAATGCTAACAAAACCCACAGTTTTCTACCCCATAGTAATTCTAGTGTGTATATTTTATTGGGAAAGAGTCCTCTGAGCTAATGCTGTAAATAATGCGCTGAAGTGCATGGCAACAGGAACAGCTGCAGAATCTCCTTCGGAACAAGTTTTGAGGCTTGCTTTCTTCTCCAACTTTTTTTTTTTAAACTGTAAAACTAAGAGAGCAAGAAGCAATTACTATCCAAATGTGGGGAGCATCATTTACATAGCAGAGAAGGAAACGCAGGATTGTTAATGAACTGTAATGTTTGTGAGTATGGCTATTATTTGGAGATGTGACTGTCACTGTCTAAGTAGTCCTTGCCAAGTGCTGACATCAGCTGATTTACATTTCATGTTGTTGTTTTCTTATAACTTGCAACATCTATTAGGAGATGTAACACAGGTAATGCAACATGCTATTATTACATATATAATAAATATGCCTATCCCATAGAACTGGAAGGGACCCTGAAAGGTCATCTAGTCCAGTCCCCTGCCTTCACTAGCAGGACCAAGTACTGATTTTGCCCCAGATCCCTAAGTGGCCCCCTCCAGGACTGAACTCACAACCCTGGGTTTAGCAGGCCAATGCGCAAACCACTGAGCTATCCCTCCGCCCCGATATTCATACATTAATGTAAACATGAATATTAGGAGCCTTACCTTAGCCTAGGGGTAGAACAGTGAGAGAGAAAAGTTCACCAAATGCTCAATATTTTACTACAAAATTAATTATCCTTTTTAGATATGGTTTTACTGCAGGGGATCTGCTTTAATCCAGATTGACACCAAATTGGCAAAAGCGGCTAACTGCATTCCTTCGAATACAAAACCAAAGTAGAAGCCATACAGGTTAGCAACTGTTTTGCCGGAGCTCTCTCCCTAGATCTCTGGTTTGTGCATCCCATCTTCTCAGAGAGTAATGCTTTAGGGGTTTGTAAGAGTTGAGCTGAAATAGGTTCAGCTGCACTTAGGCCGCAGTCTTACAAAGAGCTTAAGCACGTGTGTAGTCCTCATTGACTTCAGTGTTCAGCACATGCTTTAGTGCAATGGGGGGCAACCTGCGGGCCTCACGTGGCCCATCAGGGTAATCTGATTGCGGACTGTGAGACATTTTGCTGACATTGACTGTCCGCAGGCGCATACACCCCCCTACCCCCCAGCTCCCAGTGGCCGCAGTTTTCTGTTTCCTGCCAATGGGAGCTGCCGCGGCCCTGGGAGCTGCGGGGGCGGTGCCTGCAGACGGTACACGTCAGCAAAATGTCTCGTGTCCCGCAATCAAATTACCCTGATGGGTCGCGCAGGTTGCTCACCATGCAGGAGGGATAGCTCAATGGTTTGAGCATTGGCCTGCTAAATCCAGGGTTGTGAGTTCAGTCCTTGAGGGGGCCATTTAGGGAAGTGGGGTAAAAATCTGTCTGGGGATTGGTCCTGCTTTGAGCAGGGGGTTGGACTAGATGACCTCCTGAGGTCCCTTCCAACCCTGATATTCTATGATTGGAAGAGTGGGATCTTATTTTGCTCCTAGCTAGTAGTGCCTTCCTGAGTTGTCTCTGAACCCTGGCTGGGCCCCCTAAGCCACAAGCAGTCTTAAATGTTAATTTTATAATATATTTTAAAAAGATCAGCCACTGAAAATGAACACAAGAGCAGAAATGGTTGTTATTGCCCAAACTTCTGCTAGAGTGTCCATTAAAATAGGCATTTTCCATCTCATGTTTTTGTTATTACAATATAAGTCAAATGTACAATTGCTGTTTCTGGTGGAGCAGATTGAGCAGTGAAATTGCTTCACTGTATGAGAAAATGTAAAAGTTCCCATTTTGAATTGTTTGAGAGGTCAGAACAGCTATTTCAACATAATTACTTGAATGTTAATATAAAATTAGATGTTTGTTAAAAAACTCACTAGCTTGCATCTATCTTACATCTTGGTTTGAGTATTGCAACCCGTAGAGCTTTGCTCTCATCCTTATTGTGATTCATTTTAGAACCTTCTACAGTGTGGAGGCATTATGAGAAGAAATCTGTTTTGCGTGGCAAATGTGCTGTGTCTGGGATTTGTTACTTTGTGGGACTTGATTTGTTGTGGTGTCGAACTTGTTACCTAACTAACCTACCATTAAACCTTAAATATTTCCTTCCACTGTTACTGTCTGCCCATGCCACCATCCCATTTAAAGATCTGGGTGTGTCTGCATGGGCAAGAGGTTGGGACCTGCTGCCTCACACAGCATCCTGTGTTGGGGAGGTAAATGGTAGGGCCTCCTTAGACCAACAGTTCATAGTGTTAACACATGATAGAGATACATGGCGAGGTTCACCCTCCTTGAGTTATTGTTTCAGGCTCTCTGCAGACTCTGACATGTCACTGCATCGGTGACACTTGGGCCACTAATTCAAGGTTTACTTCACAATTGTAAGAGCTAGAAACTTACTTTTTAAGAACATGAAGCTGAGACTCAGATGTAAATGTATGACTCCAGAAGCTGGGGCCATAAGTAAACGACTATAATGATTGTGCCATAATCTGGCTTTACTAATTCAATGAGTGCCCAGCACCTCTGAAATCAGGCCATCATTTTCTATGGGTGAAATTCAACCTGTGCAGAGGATTCATGCTAGGCATATGCACCAGTTTTTTTCACCTTATTTTGAAGGCAGGCCTAAGTGGGATTTAAGTGGTGCATAAATCCTAGTTATGGCCCTTGACATGGGTGCATTTCATTCCCCTTGCATTGACATTTTTAAACAAAAGTCCTAAATGAATCTTATTGAAGTTTTTTTGTTTGGAATTCATTCATAGATCTGCTGTTGCCTTTAAATATGTATGCTATTATTTTTCAGATGTTTCCAATGCAACAAAGTAGCATTCAGTAGAGTAGGTTGAGAGAAGTGTTAGTATAAGATTAGGTCGCTTTGGATTTACATCACACTGCCTATCCAGCATGTGGGATGAAATAAAATAATTTTTTTCCGTGAGCTGGTGGTAGTTTGCATTTTCTTTTATCTGATTGGAATATTGTGCTTAAATGGACTCCCCTGGAACATAAGCCCCTCTACAGGGTTTGCTGTGCCATTCTGAGACTACATTTTATTTTTCTCTGTCTATATATGCCTGAGGGATCATGGATCTCAAACTTGGGTGTGCAGGTCCTTAGGCAGTCTTCGGGCTGCAGCAACCACCTGGCAATTTGCTTGTACAAGCACGGAATGTGGGGTGGTGAACCCTAGCTCACCATAGGCACTGCCCATGAAGGTTGCAATTGGAGGAGACATCCAGCCTCTCTGATTGGCCCAGACTCACTAAGCCAGTATTTAAGCCACTCCGTGTATCTGTGGTTGGCTACTGAATCAGACCCTGCCTTCTCGCCTGACTCCTGAGCCCTGCCTTGTTCCTGATTCCTGCCTTCCTGTCCTGATGTTCCTGCTTTAATGCCCCACCCCTGGCTTCTGACTCCGAAACCTGGCTCTGTTTCTGTTGCTGACCTCTGGGTCCTGACTCCTGCTCTGACCACTAGGCCTGACTGCATACTGTCCCCGTCTATGAAAATGTGGAGGTGGGACAAATTTCATTAGACCAGAACTTGTACTCTGCTTCCTCCTGCCTTTTTCTCAGTTGGCTTCAGTCTTCAGCAGGGAAAATGCTTCTGCAGAGTTTCAGTGTATTGCAAGTCTGTTTGACAAGTTTATGAAAAAGTTTATATAGAGTATAGTATTTCAAGGTGTAAACCAATCTTTTTGCTGGGTTACTTTTAAATGATATGTCATGCTGTAATCAAAGCATCAGAGAAGTCAGAGATGGAAAAGGGTCTGTTAGGTCATTTAGGGCATCACCATCTCAACTGGCCTCTGTTGCAAACCTTGGTGCAACAGCGCTGGAACCTCAGTAGAAGTAGGGGGCCCAATAAGACCCTGCCCCTCTCATTGTCCATGTCCCTGTTCCACTCCCCCCTGCTCCTCCTCTTCCCCCCAAGATCCCGCCACCTGGCCAGGCTGGAAGCTGGAGCCAGGCCATGGTAAGAGCTGCCCAGGAAGCCCAGGCCACTGTGGGGAGCCATGGACCCTCCACCAGTCCCCGGCCCATGTCCCCATCCACTAGGGCGCATCACCCGTGGCAGGTGGAGGGTCCGGGGCTCCCTGGGTGGCTCTTACCACTGCCTGGCTCCGGCAGTGGTAAGAGCTAGACCTTCTCCATTGCAACTTGAGATCATTGCTCCTTGTTCTGTCATCTGCCACCAGCCGAGCTCCATTCTCTTTGGAACCCCCCTTCAGGTAGTTGAAGGCTGCTATCAAATCCGCCTCACTCTTCTCTTCTGCAGAGTAAATAAGCCCAGTTCCCTCAGCCTCGCCTCATAAATTACGTGCCCTAACCCCCATATCATTTCGTTGCCCTCTGTTGTACTCTCTCCAATTCGTCCACATCCTTTCTGTGGACAAGGGGGCCCAAAACTGGACGCAATACTCCAGCACTGGTGAGGCCACATCTGAACAGAGGGGACTAATCACTTCCCATGATCTGATATGACACGCTACGCCGACGGGAGAGTGCGCTCCTGTCGGCATAATTACTCTGTCTCCACGAGAAGTTGAAGCTATGTCGGCAGGAGAGCGTTTCCTGCTGACATAGCGCGGTGTGAACAGTGCTTAAGTCGATGTAACTTACCTCATTGGGGGTGTCTTTTTCCACACCCCAGCACAACGTAAGTTACATCGATTTAGGCGGTAGCGTAGACCAGTCCTCAGAGGAATGGCTTACTTGCAGGCTTTTTAGAGCATGGGACCTTTCAAATTCTCTGTCATTTGGAGCTGCGTTTATAGGTAAAATTTTCAAAAGTGAGCCTAAGTCTTACTTTCAAAAAACACTTAGGAGCCTACTTCCAATGGAACATAGGCTCATAAGAATATGTCTGCACTGCAATTAAATACCTGTGGCTGGCCTGTGCTGGCTGACTTAGGCTTACAGGCATCAGGCTAAGGGGCTGTTTAATTGCAGTGTAGATGTGCAGGCTTGGGCTAGGTCCCAGAGCTTGGGCTGCAGCCTGATTCTTAACGTCTGTACTGCAATTAAATAGCCCCTTAGCCTGAGCCTCTCAAGCCTGAGTCAGCTGGCCTGGGCCAGCCCTGGGTTTTTAATTGCAGTGTAGATGTAGCCTACGTAGACATACCCTAAACCAGTGTTTCTCAACCTTTTTAATACCAGGAACCAGCTTGCTCCCTCCCTAAACTGTGTCAGGGAGATCTCAGTGACCAGTGCGGGTCCACGGACCGGTCACTGAGAAACACTAAACAACCTAGGTGCTTTTGGAAATTTAACCTTTGATCCTTATTTGAAGAGTCCTTTGAAAGTCTCCTCAAAAGTAGGGGAACTACTTGCATCCTTTCCTCTAATTTAAATTACTTAGATCTGGCTCAGACACGGAAACTTTGCAGAAAGGACAGTATTCAGTTAGTTGTGAGATTCTCTTTACCAATCTTTGAGCCCACTCATAAGTGTGTTGATTCCACTGTGGTATAAAAACCTGGCTAGATAGGCTCTTAGTTGCTGTGATTCTGTTAGGTATATTCCACTGTTGTTTATAGCCAACCCGATAGTATCATGTACTTCCCCCTGAAAATATGTGTTCGTTCATCACCTGCTAGCACTGAAGGGCATCAAGAAGCACTGTACTTGTTCAAATGAAATGTCTAGGTAGGGAGAGAAATGCACCTTTTCAACAGCAGAATATTTGCTAAAAGAAACTGTTCAATGAAAACAAAAATTTTGCACTTCTGAACTGATCATATTCAGAAAACTTTATCTGTACTGATTTTATGTAGGAGAGCAATCAGAATAGTAAATCAGCATATCAAAGAGAGTATAACACATGTCAAAGGAAGAGGACAAGAGAAGCACAGTAAATTTCAGGAAGAGAACATTGCAAACGGAGCTCCTTACCAAACATGGTCTCAGATCACAATTACCAACGATGGATGGGAATAGGATAGCAAATTGTAAAACATATCAAATCCAAGGTTTTATTGCCTTGAGAATTATCACTGACCCTTTCTGCATTTTCTGTAGGCTTTCCTTCATTTGTTACATATTCTTTTCCCTCTCTCCAGCTATTTATTAATCTTTGTTGGTTGTAAGTAGTCATCTTAGATTGGATATGGAAAAAATAGCTTTGCCGGGGGGATTTCTTGATTCCTGTTTATCTGAATTATCAGTACATAGTATTCATATGATACTTCACCATTTTACAGAATACCATCAACTCCATTGTCTTAAAGGTCTGACCTAATTATTAATCCAGCTGGACATTTATAAGGTATCGATCACTGTGCAACAATTGGTATAATCCACGTTGTTGATATAGTCCATTTGAATATATACTTCAGACTTCAATATAAATTTTCTTTAAAAATGCATTTGCTTACTGCTAGCAAAAATTAAATACAAGTCATGGCAGGAGGTATATACAGCAGCATTAAGGGAATATCAGAAAATACAAGATGCTATTTAAAGTTATTTCAGTCTTCAGAATCTGTTTTACCCTATACAGTTCTGCATCTTTTCTGAAGAACTTTTCTCCTAAATGTCTAATGAGTAGAGTTCTTTACATGGTGTTTTATAAGTGTGTTTTTGTCATGTGTGTTTTCAGTTAATCCTGGAAGGAGACTAGTTAATAGGGATACTTCAAAAATTGTGCATTTTGATCCTATTCATGCTCTTGACTTCTGTATATTTATTTAATGGGGTCACTGTGAAGACATATAAACAAAATGTGTTCACCTGGTTTTCCTAACAGCCAAGTCTTTGCATTGTTATGTTGCTGGATATCTGAACTCTCATAGGTCTGAATCTGAGCCAAAGTCAGAAGGCTATTGTTCTGATGGAAAAGGTGATTTACTTATCCAAGGGTCAAGTTGCAGACACTGTTTCTGTTTGGAATCCATTCATTAACTTCCTAGAAGAATACACACTCTATGAAGATGGTCCTGCTAAAGTGAAATACCACATGGACGTTCCAGTGAGGAACAATGAACACAATAGCAATTGCTAGACTTACTCTTAAGTGGGTTATAACATATTGACATAAATTTGCTAGACTTGGAGCAGATTAACAAAAGGACATGTTTGTAAATTCTCAGTTTGTATTGTTGCTGTTCAGGGATTCTATGCATGGTAAAGTTACAACGCTGTACAAGACACAAATGTATACCTTTAATATGTTGTATACCCAATAACAATATTTTATTATCTTTGTTTTGTTGCAATCATAAAATACAATAAACCAGGCTGAGCTGCCATAGCCACCACTCCTTAGCATACCCTATAGCTTAGCAACAGTTGCCTATCTCACTTTGTGCCTTAATTATACAAAGGAGAAGCAGTGAGTGGATTGTATATTTAGATACCCAACATGTATTGCACATTCCTGCTGACGTCTTCGTTGTCTGGGGTGATCATGCAACCCTGACAACTAGGATTGTTCCTGTTTTCAGGGCCTCTCCCTGCATCTCTTGGTTTTACAAATATCAGTATTTTTCTTGATTTTACAAAAAATTTGTTCCAGATTTTTTTGTAAACTCTGCAGACTGCCCACCTGAAAGAACTAGCTGGTGAAATTGATGACAGGCTGCCTGAGTGCGTGTACATCTGAAGGACTTCATCCACCACTGTCAGACACTGACACTTTTCCTTTGTCTCATTCTTTTCAGTATTCCTGCTCTCTATGATGGCTCTTTGAAAAAGGTATTCTCATACATTCAGATCCACAGAATCAAAGGACCCAACCAGTTGCATCTCCTGCAGCCTCAATCCTTCCTGGATAGGTGTCCCATTTTTCACTTTGAAAATCCTAACTCGCCATGGTGTAGAACAGTGGCTCTCAACATTTCCAGACTACTGTACCCCTTTCAGGAGTCTGATTTGTCTCGCATACTCCAAGTTTCATCTCACTTAAAGCTACTTGCTTACAAAATCAGATATAAAAATACAAAAGTGTCACACCACATTGTTACGGAAAAATTGCCTTTTTTTCTCATTTTTACCATATAATTATAAAATAAATCAATTTGAATATAAATATTGTACTTACATTTCATTATATAGTATATAGAGCAGTATAAACAAGTCATTGTTTGAAATTTTAGTTTGTACTGTCTTTACTATTGCTTTTTATGTAGCCTGTTGTAAAACTAGGCAAATATCTAGATGAATTGATGTACCCTCTAGCCTAGAAGACCTCTGCGTACCCACAGGGGTATGCATACCCCTGGTTGCGAACCACTAGTGTAGAAAAGCAAGTGAAAGTCATCCATTTTCACTGCTGCAGCACGACACATATAGTGGGGAAATAGCTCTATGGACACCAAAAACAGTTGGGGAAACAGTTTCCTATTTCAAGTGTCTAGGGATATTATGATCAGGTGTAAGATTAATAAGTAAGCAGACAGTACAGAAAACTTTTTGACAATTTTTTTTTGGGCATCAGCCCCCACTTTTGATTCGTAAAGGAAATAGAGTCCCCCTTCACTGAGAATGAGTGGCTCAGTTAGCTGACAAAATATCTACTGGCTGTAATAATGTTAGTTTGTATTCAGAGAACAGCATACTCTAGAGCTGTCTGCATAGCTATGCTCTCAATTTCTTATCCTAACAGAATTAAGATATTACACCTCTACCTCGATACAACGCTACCCGATATAACACAAATTCGGATATAACGCGGTAAAGCAGTGCTCTGTGGGGGCGGGGCTGCGCACTCCAGTGGATCAAAGCAAGTTCAATATAACGCGGTTTCACCTATAACGCGGTAAGATTTTTTGGCTCCCGAGGACAGCGTTATATCGAGGTAGAGGTGTACTTTAAAAACATTACAAGCTGTATAGCATTTTAGTGTGCCCTCTGGGTAGCTGTTGTCTAGAAACACCACTAGACGTAAGAACATTGTAAACAGATGTTTCCGGGGAAACTCAGTGAATCAAGAGAACCCTTTATTTATTTTTAAATTGTGGATATAATCTGAAAAGTGGTTCTGTGATAATGGCATTGTGGGGCTCAATGTTTAAGGTCACTCAATGACTTCCAGCTCAAACGTGCTCCATTTATGAATATTTTTTCCCCAACTGCCAATCCTGAAAACAGAATGACATCCTGTGTTCTTTATGGCTCATACGTTACCACCATTGTAATTGGAACTTAGAGTTAGAAAACAATCTAGCTCACTCTTTCATAGCTGTGTTGGCTTTTGCACTGCTATAAGACGTAAAGTAGAGAAGTAGAATGTACGTACTTTTGTCATTAAAGAAACTAGATCTGATAAAAAGAACAGAAGTACTTATGGCACCTTAGAGACTAACAAATTTATTAGAGCATAAGCTTTCGTAGGCTACAGCCCACTTCTTCGGATGCATATAGAATAGAACATATATTGAGGAGATATATATACACACATACAGAGAGCATGAACAGGTGGGAGTTGTCTTACCAACTCTGAGAGGCCAATTAAGTAAGTGGGAAAAAAACTTTTGAAGTGATAATCAAGATAGCCCAGTACAGAAAGTTTGATAAGAAGTGTGAGAATACTTACAAGGGGAGATAGATTCAATGTTTGTAATGGCTCAGCCATTCCCAGTCCTTATTCAATCCTGAGTTGATTGTATCTAGTTTGCATATCAATTCCAGCTCAGCAGTCTCTCCTTGGAGTCTGTTTTTGAAGTTTTTCTGTTGTAAGATAGCCACCCGCAGGTCTGTCATTGAATGGCCAGACAGGTTAAAGTGTTCTCCCACTGGTTTTTGAGTATTATGATTCCTGATGTCAGATTTGTGTCCATTAATTCTTTTGCATAGAGACTGTCCAGTTTGGCCAATGTACATGGCAGAGGGGCATTGCTGGCACATGATGGCATATATCACATTGGTAGATGTGCAGGTGAATGAGCCCCTGATGGTATGGCTGATGTGATTAGGTCCTATGATGATGTCACTTGAAAAGACATGTGGACAGAGTTGGCATCGGGCTTTGTTACAAGGATAGGTTCCTGGGTCAGTGTTCAGTGATGTGTGGTTGCTGGTGAGTATTTGCTTTAGGTTGGGGGGTTGTCTGTAAGCGAGGACAGGTCTGTCTCCCAAGATCGTGAGAGTGAGGGATGATCTTTCAGGATAGGTTGTAGATCTTTGATGATGCGCTGGAGAGGTTTTAGTTGGGGGCTGAAGGTGACAGCTAGTGGTGTTCTGTTATTTTCTTTGTTGGGCCTGTCTTGTAGGAGGTGACTTCTGGGTACTCGTCTGGCTCTGTCAATCTGTTTTTTCACTTCAGCGGGTTAGTATTGTAGTTTTAAGAAGGCTTGATAGAGATCTTGTAGGGAATACACACAGGAAGAAAATCTGTTGAGGAGCAATTTTTGCATAGGCATTTTTATGACTCACTGTACTTTAAGGCATGTGTAACTCAAGTTTTGCTGTTTACTAAACAAATCCCAGGTACTGCACAAACAAAATATGAGACTTTGCTAACGATAAGTTACAGGTTTAGAAGTTGTTCTTCTCTCAACCGTGTCATAGGCCATTTCCCGTTCTTTTCTCCTAGGGGGAATGATTTAAAATGTGGTTAGCTGTCAGTGATGACCTCACTACTTCTAATAACATTTTATTTCCATACAAGTAATAAATATTCAGCTTTGTAATTCTATAATTTTCTCTCTTTTAAGCAAGATGTTGATTTCTCCTGTCAGCATTCAAGGTTTTAGCAGCTCCTTTGTCTGCAGCTCTACTACCGAGATCAATTAAAGGATGTAATACAACAAACATTGAATTCATCATCATGATTGAATTTGCTTTTCATGTGTAACAGTTGAGTTGGCGTTTAAACTCCAAACAATGTATAGGTCAAAAACATTTCACTTATGATTGCAGAAAGAAAACATAGTTTTAAATTTACTGTTGACCCACTTAAAAAAAAAAAAAGTCAATCCAAGAATAAATCCAGTTCCAGCAAAGCATAGGAAACAGCCAACCCCAGGTGTGCACGTATCTTTTTGATCATGAAGACATGTTAATGTATTTCTCCTTCTAAATCAGCTTTTGCCAGTCGAAATGCCAGATCCTGCAAAACCTAAGTTACATAGGTTTAGTAATATCCATTCTTTTTAATTTACTGTAAGCAAAAAAGACTTGACTGTAATTCAGAATTTGTTCTTAGTTTTGTGAATTTTACTCAACTTTTCTGCTTTTCTTGTTTCAGTGATTTGTTTTTCTTTATGCAAAACCATGGACTTAGGGTACTGAAAGAGAATTAATTTTTCCTCCCTTGATGCATGCACTTAGGGCCTGATCCAAGGACATCTATGGGTTTTGGATCAGTCCCTTAATGCCTACTAACATTCATGGGAAATGTACGTTTGTATCTTGGAAGATTAGGTTCTCATTATCTTTGGGAACAACCCTCCATATTTTATTCGTCATAAATAAATGAATAATTCTACAATTATTATGACTATTATTATTCAGTTGTACTCTGCCATAGCTGAGGCACTTACGAACGTGGGAGGAATGCTTACTACAGTCTTCGATATAGTTCTTTATTTTTAACAGAAAGATTTTTTAAATTATGTTCGTACCTATTACTCATCCAGAGGTGCTGCAATTTATTCTATTGATTTTCTGAGGTAGAAGTTAAATATGGACCAAAACTGAAACTTAGAGTATGAACCCATTTGAATTTTGGGACAGTGGAAGTGAGGAGTCAGTTTCCCAGATCCAACCCTGGCTCTGGTAGTTTTAGTCCCAGATACAGAAACAAAAGACACTGGCCTATATTTTCTAATTTCTGATGTGGAAGCATCCAAAGTCTCACAAGATTTCAGTCCAAGATGTAGAAATATCCTGACAATAAAATGATATTGCCAAATCAGGTCGTCCTATGCGTTTTCTGTTTGGGGCTAAAATGGCAGAGGCCACTTCGCTAGACTTTGGTGCAAACCTGAACCCTAGCTTCAAACAAGTTACCGCTATTATAGTCTAACACTAATTCTGATTCACACCCCTCCTCTTTGGCCTATTTCTAGATGGAATCCATTGATACAAGGGCTAAACTATGAGAAGATTTATGCGCAGGATCAGTAATCACTGGGTTCAGTGGGTACTGACTCCTGACATATATCCGAGATTTTAAAAACTTTTGTAGCTCTGATCATAGTCACATGACTTAGACTAGGATATAAAGATCAGTCTCTTATACCAGAATTCCTGTGCGTTGAGAAGGGAAGAAGAAGGAGGGTTATAATCTGCTGTGGTGCAAGAGATTCAGTCGGAATCCCTATTTGTAAATACAAGTCTTTGTCCTAAAGGTCAGGAAATGAACCAGGTTTTTTTCCCCAGTCTTTAAAAAGAACATTTATTTCATTGCTAATTGACTCTATATACAATTCTGTGTAAGGAAACAATTGAGCCATTATTGACAAGGCAGGCACTGAAATGCAAATGCTGTTGTTTGTTTTCCCATGACTGCATTTACCAATTATGTTCTGGCTTCTGTATGGATTTTTGTGTGGTCTGACTTGTAATCAAAGCTATGGCGACTATTTTTATGGTACTTTTAAAAAAAATTCATATAGTGAATTACGTTAAACTACTCCTGAGAGATTGGCTTAACACAGAAAGCTCAAACTTGGATCTGTAAGATTACAACCCTCCTTTTTCTCCCCTTCTCACAACAGCCCCAACAATCACCATTCCAAATCAGCACCTAAACAATCAAAAGAAAGCAGCAACTTCTGCATCCTAGATGTAACTTTTCTGGCATTGAGAGAAATGTATCAATACTAGCCTTAGAGCCTTGTTTTACTAATATGTGCATTACAATAAAGGTCCAACACACAGGAATTCTGGTAAAGAGACTGATTTTTATATCCTGGTCTCAGTCATGTGACTGTGATCAGAGCTACAAAAGGTTAAAAGAATCCCTGATATATAGCAGGAGTCAGTATCCCCTGAACCTATTTATTACTGATACAATGCATAAGGGGCATGTAAAAATAGAGACGTAACCAGAGTGCAATATCCGCAGCCGCTGGATAGACCCTTGAGATCCATGTCCATCTGGCATAGGCTGGGAAGCTAGTAACCCCATAATTTCTCAAGCTGTTTAAAAAGGACATTTTATGCGTACTGCTTTACCTAAGGCAGACTGGACCCTCATCTTCTGTATCGGAGTATCAGAGCCTGTCATGAAATTGGTGGAGGAATATTTTACATTTCCTTCCAGTTCATGTGTAGACTAGAAGACTATGCAATGTTTTAAAATGCATTAATTAGCCAATATTAACTAATGAGAAGATTTTGTACCTAATATAGACAGGGCAAGTTGTATTTAAAAATGTGTTGGCTGGTCATGGTTAATCCTAGGTTCTACCCTATGTTAAATGTCAAAGTGTGTTTGCTATCTTATTTTTAAAACGTGACCTGCTTTGCAAGTCGAGGTATGGCCCTAGCAACCATAGATAGGAGCATGCTCAGAAGTTCTAAACTGGACGCAGTGTCCTCTACAGTGAAGCTTGAAAGCTCAGCCTTTGTAATGTGTGTCCTATGAGACTTTCCACCACCCTCCAATTAGCTTTTGGGGGACTGAAAGAAGTCATATCTCAAGTCTCTCTTCATTTGTATTGCAGGGAGCCTCCCTCAGGAACCCTGTTGCATATAAAGTCTGTTAGTTAGGCCAGGCCATGGAACTCCAACCAGCACTGTACAGAGCAGATCAGAAGGGCTAGGATTTTCCCCATAGAAAATAAATCAGAGGCTCACTAAGAGGTGGTAAAAGAAGGCTAAAGCGCCCTCTTTTTAAGAAAGAGTTGCAGATGCCCACTTAGAAGTGATGAAGATGTGGGTTCCCCAGGCCACTTTGCAGCTATGTGGTGAAAATTTTATGACATTATCAATGTCGGTGTTACTGCGTAGTCACCATGTGACCGATTGACAAATGAAAAAGATGGTTCTAAGGCATGGGTAGGCAACCTTTCAGAAGTGGTGTGCCGAGTCTTCATTTATTCACTCGGATTTAAGGTTTCGCGTGCCAGTAATACCTTTTAATGTATTTTAACATAGAAGGTCTCTTTCTACAAGTCTATAATATATAACTAAACTATTGTTGTGTGTAAAGTAAATAAGGTTTTTAAAATGTTTAAGAAGCTTCATTTAAAATTAAATTAAAATGCAGAGTCCCCTGGACCGGTGGCCAGGACCCGAGCAGTGTGAGTGGCAGTGAAAATCAGCTCGCGTGCCGCCTTCGGCACACATGCCATAGGTTGCCTACCCCTGTTCTAAGGTGTTAATGTTAGAGTCTGTTCCTTTAGTACTTGGGGAAACCACCTTGTGGTCAAGTGCAATTCAAGCAATATACCGGCAATATAGTTTATCCTTCAAATAAATATAAAGGTACAACATCTCATGGAACTGCTGAGAACAGCCATTGTAGATCTGGGTCCAGATTTTACTCTGTTTCACTTGTGTAAAGTGGAGTCCCTTTGTTTATCTGCTCCAAGTGGAGTTAAACCAGGGAGTGGTGTTGGAACAGAATGAGGTCTTTTTGGTCTACAAGATGGTGAGTCCTGGCCCTACGAGGGCACCTTTTTATTTGCTGTTTTATAGTAAGCTAGAGTTTAGCTTTAAAAAGTCTGATTTTTGGCAATGTAAATATGTCCAAAATTGATCTGTTACCAAAATCAGGTACAAGAGTTATATAAGTGTTTGTATGTGCGTGCACACTTGTTTTCATCTTCAAAGCTGCTTAATTCTTCTTAGAATCTGTGATAAAAAGTTAGAGTTGAAAGTACACAGCAATAATTGTCGACACTTATGTAACATTTTCATATTCAGAGCCCTTCACAAACATTATCTAATTAAAAAGAAAATTCCTCCTTGCTCCTTTTATATAAAATAAAACAAGCAGGTTACTGCTGTTACAGCCAATCTTGAAGTGCCTTCATCAGAAATCCTGATCTTCAGCTTCCCTAAAATTTAATTTTTTTTTTAAACAGTTTGAGAAATGATGGGGTTAGTGGCTGCCCAGTCTACATCAGCTGGACATGGACCTCAAGGGTCAATCCAGCAGCTGAGATAGTGCACTCTGGCCACTTCTCTACTTTGTACATGCTCCTTCCCGGTCCTCGGCATGTCCTGTGCATTGGGGCTTCAGGGAGAGACGTGAAGGAGACAATTCTGTTGTGCCTACTCCAACTAGGGATTTCAGTGAAGTGTCCACTCTCTTTGTGCCACCTGAATGGCACAAAGGAAACAGAGATGGACAGAGAATCTGCCCCAGTATCTTTGGCATAGTGCAGATTTGTGGCCTTTGTAACACCATTCTTTCGGTACTTTCGTTGAACTTTGTACTGAATATGTATCTATCAAATACATATTTGCCTGTTGGCTGATGTAACTGAGAGCAGAGCATGTGCATGTAACAGCCTGGCTGTTGTAACATTTTTGGCATTAAATTCTCTGTCTAAAATAGTAAATTATGAATAACTATCTCCCTGGCTTCCACTCCATAGATCTTTAAGACAAGAAGGGACCCTTAAATCATCTCGTCTGACCTCCTGTATAACAGACCCATAGAATTTCATCCAATTATTCCTGTATTGATTCCAATAACTTGTGTTTGATTAAAGCTTATCTTCCAGAAAGGCATCCTGTCTTGATCTGAAGATTTCAGTAGAATGTTCCTGCATTCCCCTTTCTTGCTTTCTTAATGTTCCTTTTCCCCCTCTTTTAGTAGGTTTTCTTTTGGTTTATTTTTTGTTTTGTCACTTTTATATCACTCCTTATTTTTTTTCTTTGGGTTTCTCTCTCCTTGTCTGTTCTATTACTATTTTGGTTTTGTGTTTTTGTGTTGGTTCCCTTTATGGATAAAATTAGGAATGGTTGTAGTTGAAGTCAGTGGGATTTTTTTCAAGCCCCACCCACAAAATGAACGCCCACTTGAAATGCTAGATTGTGCATATGTTTAAAATGTGATATGCATGCTTTGCTGGATTTAATGAATTGAGCTTCTGGTTGACGGTACTCAGATGCCCAGCTGGGCTCCTTGAGCTTATAATACTTAATGGTGAGGTTTAAAGTGTCATCATTGGGATCTCAACTAACACCCTATTGTGGGGTAGATACACCCCATCAAGGGGTGTCTGGTCACATACGGTCAGCAGGGAGCTTATGCCCCAACTGCTAGAATCTCTCCAATGGCCTAACCCACAAAATGGGAGAGTGTGACCTAGTGGTTAGAGTCCTTTGAGCTACCCTTGCTCCTGGGCAGTGTGACCTAATGGTCAAGATAGATTGGGCCGCCACCCAGGGTAGAACAACAAATCAACAGTCTTGGGCGCTCAAGCTCTCAGGCAGGGCAGAGTGGCAAGCAAACACAATGGGCAGTTCTGCTTAAAAAATGATGGCACGATTTGGTTTAGTGTACATAGATTCCAGCCCTGTATAGCAGATTTACAAATCAGTAATAACTTCAGCTTCAGAAGAAGATAGCTATTTTTCAAGCCTGGGATGCAAAGGGAGAACTGGAAAAGAGAAATTAAGGTGGTATCATATTAGCTGAACAGCGCATTATATCATTGGGAGATGGATGCGGTAAAAGCTAGAAAAAACCTTTTGTGGCATCCCCTTGCTTGAGATTAGAACAAACAACCCAATGCCTGCATTCATGAGACCATTCCCATTGGAAAAATTCATGAAACATATGTCAAGAAAATATAGCAACTGTTAAAAATAACGGAGTTAATTTCTTCTATTTCATACCTGTAATCATCTGCTACATTAAAAGGGATACTTTCATGGGTGACTAGATGGCTCCAGGGAGTAGGTAATGGGATATGGAGCTTTTCACCTCTTGGGCACTGGCTCAACTCCAGTCCCAAATTGGTAGCAACCAAAATGTATTACTTTCTGACAGCTGTTCAGTGTTATGTGAAATGAGCCTGTATTCCCAGATAGAACCAACTGTCTATACAATTTCTCAAATAAATGTAACATTAAAATAAAACCTTAATAGAGACCAAATTTACAAACATGAGATCCAATCTGTACTACGCAGATGCATAAAGTTACTCATGGGTGTAAGTGTTTGCACAGGCCACAGTCTGTGCTCCCGCCTCTGAATATTGTCTTTTTTTTTTTTTTTTTTTGCCACACTTTCACAGATCAGAAAGATGCTGAATTTTAGTGACATTCAGATAATAGCTCCAGGTTGCCCCCGTATCATGTTTTGCATTATTTTGCAAAGAGTGTACTGCCTATAAATGACAGTGTCCTTCTATCAGAGTAAGATGCTGTGGCCTCACACAATATCCTTAACACAGGGTTCTCATACAAATGACTAATAATTAACTCATCTTTTGCGTACTCTCCCACTAACAGGCTAAATGTTCATCTAAAGTATACCATGGGATCGAGTCCTGCAGACTCCGCTCAGCCGAAACACCCAACGAGTCTGTAATACTGCTATTGGGTGGACAGGGTTAGATTGAGGGAGAAAGAACACAAAGTGAGACAACCTCCCCCCCGCCAGAAATTTTATTTTCAGTCACTTGGTTTGAGTACTAATGATGGGTGTGTGTATATAACTACATGTACAATAGTATTTACCTTAAAAATTATACCAGTAATGTTCTTTGTAAAAGAAAAAAGTCTTAGACAAGACTTCCCTTGTCAAAAGGAGGTACAGTATATTGACTGTAACATATATTGAAAGAGTAAACATCAGCCAGTATACTAAAGAAAATTAGATAGCAAATCTAAGAAATATCTGGTAAATCATTAGTTCCCATTGTATTAATGCAGTAGTTAACAGTATAATGCAAATTCAGATAACTTCAAAAACTATGGTGTATTCATCTGTCCTACAATACACAAAGAGAGAGATAAATAGGGTATGAGAAGAACCAGGGCTGCAGCTGGGCTACTATGATCCTCAGCTTCATGTCTGAAAGGAACACCCAGTGCTAGCATTTTTTTTGGTGCTGTTATAAGTAAATGGTCACTTTTAGTCTGCAGCAGGAATTTGCTCTGTAATAGTGTGAGAATCTGTGTCCAAAGCCAAAACTCAGGTGAACATAATTCTGTTCACACCACATATGTATCAAAATTCCTTCACAGGAATTGGACTGAATAAATAGTTCTAGGAAAACCAGGGTCAATGAAATTTCCAAACTGTACACGTAGCCCATACTGTGCCAAGTCTTGAGATTTTTATCCCAAGTCTCAAAATATTTGGTGATTTTCTTAATGCTTTGGCTCCTTGAGTATTGTAATTATATGAGAATCTCAGCTTTCATTTAAATAAAAAGGTGAGGTTTTTTAGCTTGTGGTTGTGAAGAAAAGTGTGACTGCAACCTGAGCCTAACCCAATGACTCAAAACCAAAATGCGAATAAAATTTATTAATTTTTTTAATATCTCATGATTTTTGGGGCCTGATTTACAATTTCTGATCACTGGAGATTGACAGTATGGCCTGTATGTCCAGAAGGATGGGACTCTATTATCCATATTACCTCTATTTTATTATTATGATTATAGCAATAATGCTTCCAGTGAAGTCATTCAAGAATATGCACACTTATAAGATAGGCTGAAAGTTACCTGGCCTTTGGCCTCATGCCTAACCACGCATACCCGACAATACATTCCTTATTGTGTGTTGTGCACCTGCAGAAGGAAGTTTTCTCTATGAAGGATAAAGAAAGGGATGCATCTGTGAAATGCAGTAATTAATCTTTAGGGGAATTTTCATAATGCCTACTTTAGATGATCTTGATCCTCTTTATAAAATCATCCCCAGCTCCACCCCAACCAACTGAACATTTCAATTACATTTTTGGATCAAAACCTTGTGTAGACAGTCATACCGTACAGAAGTTCTGTGCCCAGTAAAAGGTATCATCTTAGCTATCAATATCTCTCACCTCAAAAGCATTTGCAAAATATGTTACATCACTCCCTTGCCAGCAGAGGTGCTGGAACAATTTGTATAGTGGGGTTACTGAGAGCTATTGAACCAAAAAAACCCTGTATGTAATGGAAATCACTTCAAGCCAAGGGGTGCTACTGCACCCCCAGCACCTTAGTTTCAGCACCTATGCTTGCAAGGTACAATAGCTTTAGTTTAAAAAAACCGCAGCCTTGGAAAGAGTTATGAAATATATTTAAACATTTCAAAGAGTTGCTGACAGGGATGTGTGTGTTTCTTAGATAGATATGGTGCCATAGACAGAAACACATGGCAGATTCTCAGAATCCTTACACATTTACAGTGTCATGTGCCATAGTCTTGGATTACTTCTAGTAATGGTGGAAATCCTGGTGACCATTTAACCCCCTTCATTGTTTGTTCCTGCATGACCTTTGTGTGTTGATTACAACAACGTTCTCTGAAGTGCCAGCTTTCCGCTGATGTACCAGCTACATGGAGCAGCAATAGAAGTGCATCTTGCTCTGTGTATCTAGTATTTTCAGCCGCACCAAAGTGGGATATAAACATGTTTAAACTTAAATTTTGGTTCAGTAATAGTATATAGCTTATACTGTGCTTCCCAAAGTTTTCCAATGCTTATTGTACAAAAAGGTAGCTTTTATTATTCCCTTTTTCCAAATGGGGACTCTAGAGCAAAGAAGGATTAAGTGACTTCCCTATGTTCACACATGTGAACTGGTAGAAGATCTGAGTTCTGTTCCCAGCACTGAGTCCCAGCCTTGTGCTCTAATAGTTTGCCTCTTTCAGTAAGAGGATTTGCCAGACAGCATTAAGCCTGATGGTTTTTTTTTTACTGACAAATATTTGGTAGTTCGGTAAAAATATATACGCTTGTTCTGAGGTCCAGAAGGAGGTGGGAGGCAAACCAGTTGAGAGTCTCTGGGTAAAGATAAAAGCGGTAACACATGGAGTAATGTCATAGTAGGGGTCTGCTGTAGACCATCAAATCAGGAAGAGGAGGTGAATGAGACATATGTAGAACAAATAATAGAAATATCCCAAAACACAAGACCTGGTAGTAATGGAGGACTTTAACTACCCAGACATCTGTTGGAAAAGTAATATGGTAAAACACAACATTTCTAGTAAGCTCTTGGAATGTATCAGGGACAACTTTTTGACCCAGAAAGTGGAGGAAATAACCAAGGGGACTGCCATTTTAGCCTTGATTCTGACCAACAGGGAGGATTTTGTAGCACATCTGAAGGTGGAAGGCAATTTGGATGAAGGATTTCATGAAATGATAGATTTCATTATTCTAAGGGAAGGAAGGAATTAGAGTAGCAGAATAAGGACAATGGACTTCAGAAAAACAGACCTTAACAAACTCAGAGAACTGGGTAGGTAAGGTCCCATAGCAAGAAAATCTAAGGGAAAGAGAAGTTCAGGAGAACTGCCAGTGTCTCATGGAGACGATATTAAAGGTACAACTGCAAACTATCCCCATTGCAAAGGAAAGATGAAAAGAATAGTAAGAGGCAATATGGCTCTATCAGAAGCTCTTTAATGATGGGAAAATATAAAAAAGAATCCTACAGAAAGTGGAAACATGGACAAATTATTGAGGAGGAGGAGTACACAATAGCATGAGCAGGTAGGATCAAAATCAGAAAGGTTAAGGCACAGAATGGGGACATAAAAGGCAATAAAAATAAGTTCTTTGAATACATTTGGAACAAGAGAAAGACTAAGAAAACTGTAGGTCTTCTACTTAGGGGGAATGAGAGCTAACAATCGATGACCTCAATAAAGCTAACGTTTTTAATGCCTATTTTGCCTATTAATGATGACCAGATACTCATCACAATTAATATTAACAATGGGGGTGGGAGGAGGGGGAAGAAATCTAAAGCAAAATAGAGAAAGAAAAAGTGAGAGGATATTTAGATGAGTTAGATGTAGTTAAGTCAGCAGGGTCTTATGAAATTCATCCTATGATACTTAATGAACTTGCTGAAGCAATCTTGGAACCATTAGCAATTATCTTTGAGAAGTCCTGGAGGACAGGTGAGTACCCAGAAGCCTGGAGAAGGGCAAACAGAATACCTATCTTTTAAAAGAGGACAAAGGAGATTATAGATCAGTCAGCCTAACTTCAATACCTGGAAAGATACTGGAGCAAATTATTAAACAATCAGCCTATAAGCACTAAAGAACAATAAGGTAATAAGGAATAGCCAGCATGGATTTGTCAAGAACTGGGGGTCGTGACCCCACAGGGGGTCACAAGGTTATTACATGCGGGGTCATGAGCTGTCAGCCTCCACCCCCAAACTCCGATTTGCCTCCAGCATTTATAATAGTGTTAAATACAAAAAAAGTGTTTTTAGTTTATAAGGGGGGTCACACTCATAGGTTTGATATGTGAAAGGGGTCACTAATACAAAAGTTTGAGAAACACTTGTCAAGAACAAATCATGACAAACCAACCTAATTTCCTTCTTTGACAGGGTTACTGCCAAGCAGATGGGAGGAAGGACTAGGTCTGAACTATCTTGATTTTAGTAAGGCTTTTGACACAGTCCCACAAGACATTGTCATAAACAAACTAGGGAAATGTGGTCTAGAAGAAATTACTCTAAGGCGAGTGCACAACTGGTTGAAAGACTACTTAAAGAGTAGTTATCAATGGTTCACTGTAAAACTGGAAGGGTGTATCTAGTGGGATCCTGCAAGAGTCAATTTGGGGTCTCATACTGTTCAATATTTTTATTATTGACTTGGATAATGGAGTGACGAGTATGCTTATAAAATTTGCAGATGACACCAAACGGGGAGGGGTTGCAAACACTTTGGATGAGGGGATTAGAATTCAAAACAACCTTGACAAATTGGAGAATTGGTTTGAATTCAACAAGATGGAATTCAATAAAAACAAGTGCAAAGTACTTCAGTTAGGAAGAAAACATCAAATGCACAGCTACAAAATAGGGGATAACTGGTTAGGTGGTAATACTGATTAAAAGGATCTGGAAGTTATAGTGGATCACAAATTGAATATGAGTCCACAATGGGGTGCAGCTGTGAAAAAGGCAAATATTCCGGGGTGAATTAAAAGGAGTGTCGTATACAAGAGATCAGAGGTATTTGTCCCACTCTACTTAGCACTGGTGAGACCTTAGCTGGAGTACTGTGTCCAACTCTGGGTGCCACACTTGAGGAAAGATGTGGACAAATTGGAGAAAGTCCAGAGGAATAATGCATGGTTTAGAAAATCTGACCTTTGAGGAAAGGTTGAAAAAAATTGGGCTTATTTAGTCTTGAGAAAAAAAGAGTGAGGGGGGACCTGATAAATCTTCATATTCATTAAGGCCTGTTAGAAAGAGGATTGTATTAAATTGTTCTCTATATCCTGTGCAGGTAGGCTAAGATGTAATGGGCTTAATTTGCAGTAAGGAAGGTTTCAGTTAGATATGGGGGGAAACTTTCTAACTTTAAGGATAGTTAAGCTCTGGAATAGGCTTCTAAGGGAGGTTGTGGAATCCCCATCATTGGATATTTTTAAAAACAGGTTGGACAAACACCCATATTGGGTGGTCTTGGTTTACTTGGTTCTTCCACAGCACAGGGGGCTGGACTTGATGGATTCTCGAGGTCCTGTCCAGCCCAACGTTTTTATGATTCTGTGTTTTATTTATCTGATTTTAAACTAACACACCATTAATTTAATCAAGACTTTATTTGGAGTCAGTTCCAATAGGAAAGATTGACCAGTTTTCACTATAATCTCAATTACCTCAACCAAGTTCCTTCTGATTCTCTGTTCCATGTTAAATAGGCTTTATTCTTGCAGCATGTTATCAAGTCCAAGTGTCACCGTACCTCTGGCCATCTTCTTTGTCCTTCTGTGGACCTTTGGTGTCAGCTATATCTTAAGCAAAGGCAACCAAAAAGAGAGACGAATGCATGTCATCGTTCAGCATATTGTATGATGCATTGTGTGGTGCAACCTTATACTATACAATGTTCTATATTTTCTGTTCCCCTCTTACACTCCCCAAACATTTCTTTTCTATTCTTAACTGATAGAGCACATTGTGCAAATATCTTCACTGAGCTATCTATAACTTACTCCATTTTCACTGAGGATCCCACAAGTTCAAAGCACATGAGAATTTTAAGTGTCTAGGCCAATGTGCATTACTGTTCACGTATGCAAATTAAATTTCATCTGCCGTTGTAATTGCTGCTCAATAGCCCAATGCACTTAAGCCTTTGTACAGTGTCCCACACAAAGGAAGCTGTACCTGATTGTATTTCCTGTTCTCAAATCCTATGTCTACACTGCAATTAAACACCTGCAATTAAAAATGCACAGCTGGCCGGTGTCAGCTGACTTGGGGTCATGGGGCTCAGGCTGAGGGGCAGTTTGATTGCGGTGTAGACGTTCGGGCTCAGGCGCTAGGCCTATCTCTGAGCCTGAACATCTGCGCTGCAGTTAAACAGCCTGTGAACCCAAGTCAGCTGACACCGGCCAGCTGTGGGTTTTTAACTGCAGTGTAGACATACCCAAAGAAGATGGATGATACAAAAGTGAAGTTTTAAAACTTTTAGCATAGAAAATAAATACTTTCAAATGAGTCAGAGCCATCAAGTTCTGCATCTAGCTGACCTACACAACCGTGTGATCTGATCAGTATTATCTTATTTTCACTGCACCTTCCTTTCAATTGTTAATTACACTTATTTGTTTCAAATTAAATTGTAAAATCTTGAAGTAGGGGGCTGTCTTCCGATGTGTTTCTACAATGGCTACAACAATAAGTCCTAATCCTGATTAAGGCCTTTGAGGGAAACTGCATTATAAATACCTTCCGTTCAATGTGTTTAGAGTTTCTCTGTGAGAGGGTGCCAGGTCGCAAGTATTTCTCCAGTGGGAGTTATCAAAGGGCCTGCAGGTTCTTCAATCTTTTAAAGTCATTGCACTGTCACATTTATACAAATGGTGAAGAGCTGCAGGGTGAGGGTTACTGGAAGAGGGGGAAGGGTTTATTTTCCCCCTTAACAAAGGGCTGTAACTAGGGCAGGAGGAGAGGGGCCGCCCAGGGCGCAGAGCCAGTGGGATGCAAAAGTGGCGCAATGCAGGATCGGACCCAGCAGCGTCAGACCCTCCCCCTGCAGGATTGGGCCTGCAGCATTAGGTGGAGCTCAGGGTGCTCAGTGTCCCCCCACCCCACAGTATCACGGGTCCAGTGACCCTGGCTGGAACAGGCTTTCCTCGGTGCTAGGGCCGCAGTGGCAGGCAGGCAGGGCTCTGAATGCCAGCTGGTGGGAAGGGCAGGAGGAGGGTAGGCTGCATGGCTGGTTCCAGGCGAGTTATGTGCAGCTCTTTAGAAAGGAGACTGGCTGCACCAAGTGCCTGGGGGGCATGCAGGGGTTGGGAATGCAGGGAGCACAGGAGGTGAATGCTGGGTTAGGGGAGAAGGAGATACAAGAGCGTCAGCATAGGTGCTAGGAGGATAAGGTTGCACAAGTGGGGCCATGTGATGGAGCGTACATGAAATGTGCTGGGTGCTGTACAGATCTGCGCCATAAGGGACTGTGTGGGTGGTTAGCTCAGGATGGAACTGTTGCCTTCCCCAGACCTGCTATCTGGCCATTTGCCACTGGCTCTGCTCCTGTTCCCTAACCTGTGTGCAGGGCTGAGCCCTGACAGAGCTGTGTCGCCAGCCTGTGGCCTGGCCAGGGGGAGAGAGGACATCTGGAGTTAAGGCTTTCATTAAAGTTGCTCATCACCAGTTGTACACACTAGAGGGTGTTTGCAATTTAAACAGACTCATCCCTGGCCAGGGTTTCTGACACACCCACGGGAATTGCTCAGGGCACTCACCGGGTTATTGCTATCTTGGAGCCTTTGCCGCACACAAGGATGGCCTGTACCCCATGGCTGTTGACAAGCCTTTGAACCTGACACAACTGCATGGCAGTGGCAAGGAGGAAAGGCTTCCTAGAGCCCCACATGGCTGGGGACTGGGGAGTCCAAGGCTGCAATTCTGGCTGAGGGGTCTAGAGACTCAAGTGTTCACAGCCACTGATGAAATGATGGCCCCTGTCACTCACACACAGATTTCCAATTACAGTGGCCAGCTGTTCTATTCTGTAACAACCTTTTCACTGCATTGAACAGGTCACTGGCACTGGGATGGAGGAGGAGTAACACAGGGAGGTACTGCTCTGTTGTGACAGTTACAAAGCCTGTTGGAACTAACCTTGGAGAGCTTCACAGTTGTGGCAGAACCCCTGTCGCCTGCACCAAAGCACAGGGCACTGATGCCTGAGCTAACGGAGAATCTCTGCTATCTGTGAGAAGCGTAGGGCCCATGACAGCCAGAGGAACCATGGGAGGTACATGGTGCACATACGCACCAGCCTGTTCGTTACCCACTTACTTAGATAGACAAAGCTTGCCATCAGAACAGTTCAGATCTTTCTTCTGACAGCAGAATAAATCTCTGTGCACTAATTACTTCCACAGTCTGTGCTCAGGCTTGCCTGAGATGGGATCTTGGGACCTGTCATTCCCAAATCCAGAATTCTCCCGCAAGAGCAACAGGCCCCTCAGTGATTGTGGCACCCACTCCTCATATATATGGGACTTTATCATGGCCATGGGGATTGAAGTGGAACTCCTCCCATTCCCAAAGCAGAGGCTCCTCCCCACCACCAACTGAGCTGAAAGATGATCTTAATGGTTTAATGGCAGGACACTGCCAAACAGTTCTGACTCCACCTCAAGGTTTGGGATTGGGAATATTTTATCTCCTGATTGTGCTAGGATTACATAATTTAAAATATGGCTTCAATTGGTGTTTGTACATATTTCTTTATATAAGAGTTACATAACTTAGAAATTAGCTGACAGGAGCACAGTTATCTGCAAAAGATTAGAGTTTTCAGGTGCCTAAGTAGCCCCTGGAATCACAGTTAAAGTTGCCCCGCTGCAAAATCTGAAATGGCGCCCCTGCGCAGCCCTGGGGAGGGAGAGAGGCCCAAAGGGAGGTGCTGATTGACGGCTGATGCTGCGTCCCGGGCCTGCACCAGCCACCCCTGCCACTGTGACAGGGAGCGACACTGCCCTCCCGTTTCCAGTGGGTACCCCTGCAGCAGGTACCCCCTCCAGTGCCTCCAAACTGAACCCCCCTCCAACTTCCCCACCTCCTCTATTTGGGAACTTGAAATATGGTAACCCTAGGGGTTGCTCTGTTCTCACGGCCTTTGTTTCTGGAGCTGGTAGGAGCAAGTCAACCCTGCCAGCAGCAGCCGCTGGGCACTGGGCTTGCGTGGCTGAGCTCAGAGCTTGGGCCGTGCAACCGCAAGTCCAGGAGCCACAAGGCTGGGACTGGGGCTGGGGCAGGGCACTGATGGGGAGCAAGGGGCAGTTCCACTCTGTGCACAGGGAGCAGGAGGAGAGTGACCCGACTGCAGTGGCAGGTCTCCGGGCTGAGTGTGACTGGGCTGCTGAGAGGCAGGTGCCCAAGAGGAATGAGACTCCAAGGAGCACCTCAGGGAGCCAGGCTCCATAGATAGGTGCCGGCTCCAGGGGGTGTTGCCAGCCAGCACCAGGCTCCTTCGGGGCTGAGGCAAGAGCGTGTCGGGTACAGGTGGGAACTGTGCCACCCACCCTGCCTGCAGAGTGCCCGGCCATACAGAGGTGGCCTGGCTCGGGGAGTGGGGCAGGGATGGCTGCTGGATAGCCAGCCAGTGGCCAGGCTCCCACAGCAAGGAGAGCCAGGGGCTTGAGCGGGCTGGGTGGCTCCTACCAGCTTCTGATCTGCTGGCTCCTGGTACAAGGCCTCAGTTTTCAAACCGTCCCTCAGGGGGACGCGCTCCACAGTTTGAAAACCGCTGTGCTAAATGGAAGGCAGAAATCTGGGGGGCACGAGCCCCTGCGTGCCCCCCATGTGTTGACTCTAGAGGGCACAAATATGTATGCTCACCCGGGGTGCTAAAATGATTAGTTATGGCTCTGTCTTAACAAGTAAGTTTTTAAAGACAAATTACATTTCCTTGTCACATGAAAAAAAGTAATGTGTATACAAATGCTAGCCATTATTTCGGAAATGGCTGAAACTCAAAAATCCTGGCTGGAAACCATTAGGAAATAAATGTTCTGTAGTATCAATTAATGCATTGTTTTTCTTTTCCTTTCATGTTGCTAAGCAGGCCAAGAGATAAGAAGCCAGCTGTATTCCATCTTGTCAGATGAGTTAAGTCACTTTGTGGTACACTGGTCATCTGGAAGATGAAAACTCCATTTCACTCTGAGTTTGAATTTTAGCTCACATTTTCCAGGTCATCTTTGTCTGCACTAAATGTTCCTGTGTGCCACACATATTGAATGTGTGTTCAGATCTGTAAAGAAATAATACAGCATTCCTTATTAGAATATAAAATGGACTTGAAAAGAATGTTGTACACAGTTTGTAAGATAATTAAGAAAGACAAGGAAGCAACTGGTAATTAATTGTCTTTGGAGGATGTATCTTAGTCACTGTAGCCATCTCACCTAGTGCTAGTGCTTTCCTGTACACCAGCGGTTCTCAAACTGGGGGTCGGGACCCCTCAGGGGGGTCGCAAGGTTATTACATGGGGGGGGGTCGCGAGCTGTCAGCCCCCACCCCAAACCCTGCTTTGCCTTCAGCATTTATAATGGTGTTAAATATATTTGAAAAGTGTTTTTAATTTATTAGGGGAGGGTCACACTCAGAGGCTTGCTATGTGAAAGGGGTTACCAATACAAAAGTTTGAAAACCACTGTGTACACTGAGAAGGGAGCATGCTGAGAATTTCAGGGTTCTGTGGGCTGAGCTTTGTAATTATGATTGCTATTTTTTGACTTATTGGTCCAGCTCAGGATTGAGAAGTAAGTTGTTCATACTGTCTCTCACCCTCAGCTGGCAGGATTTGTGTGAGGAGGAAGGGCACTGAGATACGCAAGCAGGGGGCAAACATTCAGCCCAGTCATCACATCACTTTGTATTTGAAGCAACTGAGGAAAACTTGTGGGCTGACTTCGCTGTTGGAAGAAGAGGGGTTTGGGCTCAGGTGGTATTATGCACCCACTTTTTAGAAGCCCCCTGTGAATGTTTGTTGCTTTTCTGGTGGAAGTGATGATGTGGTGTAGACAGGGAGTGGCAGTTTGCCACAGCATCTCCCCAATCCAAATGTGTGGGAAAATAACTGCAGCAATTAATGTTGACCCTGTCAGAGTTACCACTTTGCACATGCAAAAGTCCTTTGGGGGAAGTTCACCCACCATCATGGGGACCAGAGGAATGCAGGGGACCAATGAATAACATAGTCATTGAACTGTCCTGTGAATGGCAGAACTTGAGAATTCCATAGGTTAGAAGGGTAACACTCTCTGTCCAATTCCATTCTTTTATGTTCAGGTTCTGATACTGTCCTCACCATTGTAATATCTGAGCACCTTCTAGTAGTGCATTAAGTGAAATGGCTAAGATCTGTCCTGTGTGGCAGTGTTCTGAGGGAAATGGGAAGAAGACAGAACTCACTTCTAATGGGCTGATTCCAAAGAACCTTTTGAGTTCTAGTTCTTCTCTTGTAGCACAGGATTTATCCCATGGATGTAATTGTAGCATGATAGCACACTCAGATCCTGTGCACTGCATGCTAGCTACTAAATCACTGATCTGTAAGGCTAACTGTCCTCACATGTCTTTTTAAATAACTGGGTACTTTATTATTATTGCTGTTTACATTATGTTCTAATGGGCAGCAATAGAAACCAAACCACATTTCCCAGAAATGAACTTAAGGGCAGGTCTACACTACCGCTTACGTCGATCTAACTTACGTCCTTCAGGCAGGGCCAGCTTTAGGCCGATTCCGCTGAATTGGGCTCCGCGCCTAAGAGGCCCCGCAGCTGTACACCCCGCCTCCAGCTCACTTCCCCCCTTCTCCCCTCCTCTGAATGCTCCGCCCCCTGCCCCGCCCCCTCCCCTGCTTCCCGTGAATCAGATGCTTGCGGGAAGTCTGAGAACAAGCAGGGGCAGGCGGCAGCAGGTAAACTGGGGCGGTGGGGTGCGAGGAGGGATCGGGGAGGTGCGGCCCAGTCCGGCGCCGGCCGAGCACCCCTGGCCACAGCCCGAGCAGCTCCGGGCCGGCTTGGCTCGGGCCACGGGGCACCAGCCCTGGTTCCGGCCGAGCGCGTCGCCCCGGCCCCGCGGCGCCGGCCCAGGCCCGGCCCCAGCCGAGCACCCCCGACCCCTGCCCACGTGGCTCCGGCCCGGCCCGGCTCGGGCCCTGGGGTGCCGGCCCCGGCCGAGCACCCCCGGATCCAAGCCCCGCGACCCCGGCTTGAGCGCGGCCCGATTCCTGGGGGTGGGGCTTGCCGGCGGCAGCCCGATTCCTGAGGAGCTCGGGCTGTGCCCCGCTCTTGATAAAGCCGGCCCTGTCTTCAGGGGTGTGAAAAATACATCCCCCTGAGCGACACAAGTTATTAGCGCCCTAAGCTCTCCCATCGGCATAGCTTCCACCTCTGGTGGAGATGAAGTAATTATGCTGATGGGAGAGCGCTCTCCCTTTGGCATAGAGCGACGTCACCAGATGCGCTACAGTGGCGCAGCTGTGCCGATGTAGTTCTTCTAGTGTAGACCTGCTCTAAAGCCTCTTATGCTACCCAACTTGGTTATAAATATTTGTTCCTGAAGTACAGCAGATCGTATGTCAGTGTTACTATACATCCTCTTTATGGAAAGTGTTGCCAGCTATTAATATTCACAATCAGTGGAATGACTAACTTGTAGGACCCACACAAAATTTAATAACATTGGAAGTGATTCAGCTCTCAAATAGGTGTAAATCGGTCAAAACTCTGTAAAAGTCATTTGAGTCACGCCGGTGTGAAATAGTGTAAATGAGATTAGAATCAAGCACTTGGAGTACAAAGTGAATAGACTGCAATTGTGATTTGTTTGTGTACTAGGAAACTGGATGAGTAAATTAATTAAAAATGAATCTGCCGTAGGAAGACAACTTTTATTTACATAATCAGTTTAACCCGTGTCTTGGGAGGTTGGGAGAAGGAGGATAGATGTTAACCCTTGATTGCTGGCATGGTTTGATTATTCAGAATATAGGTTACATAATTTATTGCATCCTAATTAATGTCAGTTGAAAGTTTGGCTAGAACATTCATCTATAGTTATTTTTCTTCTATATATGTATCAGACATCTATAGCTGAGTTATTTCTTTACCCTTGTTTTTCTTGGAAGAAAAATACTTTTGCTAAGCCATATTCTTTTTACTGCGAATTCAATTGCTAGTTTAACGATTTCCACATTTTCATACCAGGTTCTGATTATTATTATTATTATTTATTATTGTTTATCTCATTTCCTCTTGGATAACCCTTTGGGTTAGGAACAGTCCGAGGGACTCCTGGCATACATTGGTACTTTAACAAGAATGAGCCTCTGTGTCTTAAAAGCCGTGGAGTACTGAACAACACCGCAAATCCCAAGCATTCAAAAATAGTGAGTCTGGCCTGCAACGATCATGACATTGGCTTAAAACCCAGGAGATTTTGAAAATAATAAATCTGGATTATTTTTATTTGCTTTCTGGATTCTGGGCCAAGTAGGGTTCATATTTCCAAGCGTTTCTCTGCATCCATGAGCACTATAAACTTCCCTTTTTGCCTTTTTTTTTTAAAATGAAAGCTTTGATTCTCTCATAATCACAGGACACCAGGAGACTGGGCACTAAGAAAAACTTCATATATTGTGAGACTCACAAAATCATGAGTGTTGGTGGTACTACAATGGTATATAGCAGCTTATACTTGATTTATTATTATTTTTGTTTTCAAACCTTTATTTAGAATATTGTCATTTTCCAGACTGCCAGCTAATGTCTGCTGAAGCGGGCTATATTAGACTCAGAGACTTTGACTATATTTGCTGTCATCAAAAGTTAAGGAGAACAGACTGAAAAATGCTGTAAGTATAGTGAGGTACAGAGCTACATGGTTACTCTGCACCGTGCTACTAACCTTTTTAATAGTCAACAATGCAAATATTATTTCAGAATTGCATTGCTTCAGACTTTTGCAACGTTTCATATTTAGTGATACTGTACTGTAAAGCTCCAAGTGTTACCACTTGATGTATTTTTAAAAAACAGAATTCCCAGAAACCAAAATACTCCCAGGTTATGAAGGTTTAATGCAGAAAATGGATTTCTATTATGACATTCCGGGGTGCAATCCAGACCCGTGACAGATTGTCCCCACCTGCCCTGCAGCTTGGGGTGCCTCACAATATTTTGCTGCTGTAGCTCCCAACCTGGGCCCCTCACAAATAGCATCCATGTCAAACCCTGAGTGTCTGTGTTCAGCTGCGGCCTCCAGCAACACGCCAGTCACACTCTGGCTTCCACCAGCCTTGGTTACCACATTCAGGGTGATTCCAACACACTCCCAGTCCTGAATTCCCCCCCACTATCCTGCCCTTTCCTGGAAAGTTTCAGATACAGGTCCGGTGCCCCTGTAAGAGAAAAATATCCAACACTTTGCTACTTTTAAATGGACTTACCAGTTCAGTTTGAACGCAACACTGGATTAGTTTTGATTAAAGAATAAAACAAGTTTATTTAACTGCAAAGAGATAAATTTTAAGTGAGTATAAGTATAAGGCATTGAAGTCAGGGCTTGTCTACACTACCGGGTTATGTTAGTATAACTTATGTCGCTCAGGGATGTAAATAAGCCACCCTCTGAGCGACGTAAGTTACACTGACCTAAGCTCCGGTGTGGACAAGCACAAGCCATGACTTCTCCCTCCAATATAGAATCATAAGACTGGAAGGGACCTCGAGAGGTCATCAAGTCCAGTCCCCTGAACTCGTGGCAGGACTAATTATCTAGACCATTCCTGACAGGTGTTTGTCTAACCTGCTCTTAAAAATCCCCAATGATGGAGATTCCACAACATCCCTAGGCAATTTATTCCAGTGCTTAACCACCCTGACAGTTAGGAAGTTTTTCCTAATGTCCAACCTAAACCTCCCTTGCTGCAATTTAAGCCCATTGCTTCTTGTCCTATCCTCAGAGGTTAAGAAAAACAAATTTTCTTCCTCCTCCTCCTTGTAACAATCTTTTACATATTTGAAAACTGTTATCATGTCCTCTCTGTCTTTTTCCCCCCAGACTAAACAAACCCAATTTTCAATCTTCCCTCATAGGTCATGTTCTCTAGACCTTTAATCATTTTTGTCGCTCTTCTCTGGACTCTCTCCAATTTGTCCACATCCTTCCTGAAATGTGGTGCCCAGAACTGGACACAATACTCCAGTTGAGGCCTAATCAGAGCGGATTAGAGCGGAAGAATTACTTCTCATGTCTTGCTTACAACACTCCTGCTAATACATCCCACAATGATGTTTGCTTTTTTTGCAAAAGCGTTACACTGTTGACTCATATTTAGCTTGTGGTTCACTATAACCCCAGATCCCTTTCTACAGTACTCCTTCCTAGGCAGTCATTTCCCATTTTGTGTATGTGCAACTGATTGTTCCTTCTTAAGTGGAGTACTTTGCATTTGTCCTTATTGAATTTCATCCTATTTACTTCAGACCATTTCTTCAGTTTCTCCAGATCATTTTGAATGTTAATCCTATCCTCCAAAGCACTTGTAATCCCTCCCAGCTTGGTATTGTCCACAAACTTTATAAGTGTACTCTCTATACTATTATCTAAATCATTGATGAAGATATTGAACAGAACTGGACCCAGAACTGATCCCTGTGGGACCCCACTCGTTATGCCCTTCCAGCATGAATGTGAACTACTGATAATTACTCTCTGGGAATGGTTTTCCAACCAGTTTTGCACCCACCTTATAGTAGCTCCATCTAGGTTGCATTTCTCTATTTTATTTATGAGAAGGTCATGAGGGAAAGTATCAAAAGCTTTACTAAAATCAAGATCTACCACATCTACTGCTTCCCCCCCTTATCCACAAGGATTGTTATCTTGTCAAAGAAAGCTATCAGGTTGGTTTGACAGGATTTGTTTTTGACAAATTCATGCTGACTGTTACTTATCACCTTATTATCTTCTACATGTTTGCAAATTGATTGCGTAATTATTTGCTCCATTATCTTTCTGGGTACAGAAGTTAAGTTGACTAGTCTAAACAAGGAGAAGTCCTTGTGGCACCTTAGAGACTAACAAATTTATTTGGACATAAGCATAAATTTGTTAGTCTCTAAGGTGCCACAAGGACTCCTCGTTGTTTTTGTTGATACAGACTAACACGGCTACCACTCTGAAACCTGTTGACTGGTCTAATTCCCTGGGTTGTCCTTATTTCCCTTTTTATAGATGTGCACTATCTTTGTCCTTTTCCAGTCTTCTGGAATCTCTCCCGTCTTCCATGACTTCTCAAAGACATAGCTACTGCCTCTCACTGAGGTGGTTTTATTATGCTAATGGGAGAGCTCTCTCCCATCAGCATAGAGCATCTTCACCAGACACGCTACAGCTGCATCAGTGCAGCTGTGTCATTGTAGGGCTTCTAGTGTAAACTAGCCCTCAGAAATGGTTACAAGAAAAATAAAGATAAAATGCTTTCTAGTAGCTAAAACCTAACAAATTAGACTTGTTTCAAGGTGAAATTCTTAATATGTGCCCCTCAGCAACAGGGATGACCAAATTTCAGGTCAGGATCTGCCCCAAAGACCAAATGGCTGGTTTCTTTTGTTTTCTGTGAAAGAGAGATTGAGAGATGGACAGGGAGAGAGATCTTGGTGTGTTTTATAGTCCAGTCACCTTTTGAAATGCATTTTCTGGAGGGTCACCCCTAGATAAAGTTCATTTCTGCTGTGAGGTTAAAGTCATAGAGTCTCAGGGCAAAAGAGGTTCCATGCTGTTGGTTGTTAAAATGTAGATTGATCTGTTACTGCCCCCCTTATTTGCCAAAGAATGGCCACTTGACAGGTGATTGCCCATCAACTTTGATGACACTGGCTAGAGGCATCTTGTTGTCCTTTTGTCTTTTCGAGACAGGCTTATCCACTCCCTAGACTTATCTGGTAACCCACATTTCAGTCATAATTTCACATTATGTTCATGACTTCACATATAATGTTGCTTCACACATTTCATCATGGTATTATTGACCAGTCAGGAATTAGTTTTCAAATTATACCTCACAAAGCATATTTTGTACAAAGATTATTACAATAGTGTGTAGGGTGTGAATAGAGGAGTGCATTCGGTCACATCTATCCTTTGTGTTCTATATGCATTTATGTAAATAACATCAATAAAAAAATAGTCTGATCAAGGGAACATGCTCCATTTGCTCACTTATAGATGTGATGAATTTGGTTTTTAGCAGTATAGCATGTTCACCGCTACAGTATTGCCACCCCTGAATGTTCAGAATCAGGCTCACAAAAAATCATGAGATTGGCTTTAAAATCATGAGATTATGAAAAATAATAGATTTGGTGTTCTTTTTATTTGCCTTCTGCTTTTTGAGCCTTTAGGGAGTCCCATTTTGAAACTTTCTCCATAGCCACAAGGGCTAGAAACTTACTTTTTCTTAAAGAATGAAGGCTGAAATCATTACATATCCACTTGACTCCATGAGCTGCAGCTTTGAGGAAAATAATAATTATCACGAGACTCATGACAATATAATGAGAATCATGACAAAATCACGAGTTGGCAACACTGCCACTAACGGTTTCAGCAGTTGCTGTGTTACTTCCAGTTTCGACAACTATACAGTTTTATTAACATTTCTGGATTTAATTTTCAGTCCCAGAGTTATAATATAATGGGAGTAAATTGTTTATTGTTGGCTTTTGAAGTGGTGAAACTTTTGTCATAAGTAACTTATTGAATGCCTTCGTCCTTCTTTTCCTAACCCTCTTCATGGTGCACATAAATTGTACCTAACGTTATGTACTTCCTTTCTTATGGATGCCCATTTTTTGTACACTTCTTTTAGCCTTTATTTCCTCGAGTTGTCTGACATGAAAGACGAGAATTGATGTATGATTCTATTACAATGGCTGGATGGACAGGATGCTGGCAATAAAAGATCTTCCTTAACAGAAATTCATTCCTTCTCTGCAGATGCTAGTTAATTTCTTAGCAGATGCAGTTAATGATGCTATTTATTTTAATGTTCTTTCAATAGAAATAAAGTATGGTTTTGCTCCTTGTTGGCAGATTTTTTTTCTAAATTGTACCTTCTGGGGCTACCCTCATGAGATTTTTTTGTTTTTGTTTTGTTTGGCGTAAGTCTGGAATAAAATCTCCATCAAATGGATAATACCTTCCGCACCAGTTTCCCTGGGTTAAGTCAGTTAGGCAACAGAAAGATGGAAAATACTGCAGAGCTAAGAGCTTATGAGAATTCAAACTAAACATCCAGACCAGGCCTAATTGTTCAATTTCCTGTTTTAGATGTTTCTTTTTCCCCACTCTACAATACTTTGTAGGCTTTTGCTGTGGTTGCCACAAAAACATCCTGTGTGAGGAGGGGAGGTGGGAGTTTTGGGAAGGGGAGTCAGAAACACACTCAAGCTGAAGGTTATAATCAATAATTTAAGGGTGGACTCATTGTCTCTTCAGTTACCAGAAAAGGAAAAGGCTCCCCGAGGTCTTTTTGAATGTAGAGAGAGCATTACATGCTCAGGAAAGGTACTGCAGTTCACTCTCTCACTGTGGGAATTGAGGGTAGAGAGTGCCAGATGAATTTAGGTTTCATAGGAAATCTTATGTCATTCAAGAGTTCATTTCAAATCCTGCAATTGTATCTTTCTGCATTGGGAAAATACTGCAATCTAATTAAGCAGCTTCTCCATTTGAGTGCAATCATTCTTGTTCCTGTAGATAAAAGAGCATAAGAAATCAAGTGTTACCAACTCCTGCAATCATCATGATATAATGTGAGAATCTCGGGGGGGGGGGGGAAAGGGGGAGAAAGAAGAAGTTTCTAGCCCTTATGGTTGCAGAAAAAAGTCTTGAAAATGTGAGTGCTGCAGGCTCAAAAACCAGAGGACTAATAAAAACAACCCCAAATTTGTTGTTTTTTTTAAAAAGCCTTATGATTTTTAAGCCAAACTTATGATTTTGGAGGGAGCTAATTTAAAGATTTCTGAATGCTTGGGATTAGTAATACAACATATTTATTAAACCTGCAATTCTTACAGTATTGCCAACACCAAATGTTCAGTATATCATGAGTCAGGCCTCAAAATCATGAGCATGGCTTAAAAATTCTGATATTTAAAAAACATAAATGTTGGATTCTTTTTATTGGCTTGCTGGGTTTTGACCAAAGCTTTTCTTCGTGTCCAACAGGGCTAGAAACTTTCTGTTTTAAAAAGGTAAGGTGAGATTTTCACTTGGTCACTTGTTTCAGCAGTTGAAGCTTCAAGAAAAATACCAGATATCAAGATGCTGTCTTGTTGCGATAAAATCATGAATTGATAGCACTCTTCTTAGTTAAGAAGTAGACTTCAGATATCATAAATTCTGATTTGAGGCATTTACTGTAGTTGCTGAATATATTAGGTGATTTTCCCCTTCCATCAGTAAATACAAATTTTTATGTGCCTTTTCAGTAGCTTTTTCACAATATGCTCCAGATAGCAAAGTGTGCCTTGCTTCAGATTATGAGACTGATTGAGAGTGCAGTTGGAGTAGTGTTTAGTAACCCAGTGGAAATGGGAAATTAAAAGGTGAAAAATACGAACACCGAGCCTGGTTCTTTCTGTCCACATTTTTGGCTTACATTCGCATGTCACAACCTTAATTTTAAGAGTGATATTTTACTAGTAAATATTGGTTATGCCAAATGCTGAAACCTTAATTATGTAATGGTTTTGTTCAATAAAATATTCAAAAATTAAACTAAATTAATTCTAATCCTGTTTTTAATAAACACTAAAGAGCCATATTAGAGCTGAAAATAGAACCCGTGTACCTCCAGACAACTGCACTCATTTTGCTCAGCCCATCAGTATGAATATTCACAGCGTAAGAGACAATCCTTGTTCTGAATAAACTAATTAATTAAAATTGGTATTTCGGAGCCAAGTTGTGGAAGCTGAGCATTGATGTCACGTATGATGCTAGCAGAGTGAGTGTGCAATGAGAGACCAAAAAGCAATCTGCTCTGATGTTTTTGTAGATTGTTATTGTACTCAGAAGATCTCAATTAATATTTTAAACTTTACAAATTGGTGTAAACCCTCATCTTGCAATTTAGAACCAAGTGTGAACACTGCTGGCTCTGCATTGATCTTCGTCAAAATCAGTGGGGCTCCAGATACGCACTGAGTCCTGTCGAGCATTGTGAAAAGCAGGATTGTGGCCTTCATTAGCAGAGTGACTTTTGTGATTGAATAGCCATTTTTAAAGCACATTGATAAACTGGCTTGCAGTCTTTTCACTTCCAGAGTAAAAAATGACATGATAGTTCAGCAAGACCATCCCCACCCCTAGTCAGAGACTCAGAAATGCCAAGCTTGTAGTTTCATAGAGTTCAAAGCCAGAGAAGACTATTAGGTTATTAAGTCTGACCTCCTGTATATCACAAGCCATTATATTTCACCCAGATACTCCTATATTAAGCCCAAAGACTGGCTAGACTGAAGCATTTCAATCCTCGGGAGACTAAATTGTGTGCCACAGGCAGAGAGCAGGAGTGACCAGGTTCCACCAATGCTCAACGCCTCTGCAATGGCGAGGAATGGGTTAGGTGAGATATGTGTAGATGATCCCAGCAGGCTAATCACACTTCCTGCCTCAGAAGAAGGTGACCTCCTTCAGTTCCCCAAAGATTTCTGCCAGTTTATTCTGGGGGAATGCTCCTTCTCCATCCGTAGTTGGTGATTAGTATGAGTCTAAGCATGTGAGCAAGACTCACCAGCCAGACATCTAGAAAGAGGATTTTCTGCATCACCTCAGAGCACTGGTCAATCCTGTCTGGTGTCCCATCTTCACTAGTGGTTAATCTCTGATGCTTCAGAGGAAGGCAGAAAAAAACCCCATAATATATCTAGTCATTTGTGCATCTGGAGAAAAAATTCCTTCCTGACCTCTGCAGGTGACCAGCTGAGGCCCTGAAATATGAGATTTTAGTCATTATTCACTATGATGGCACCCTAAGGGTTAGGCCAGTGGTTCTCAACCTTTTTCTTTCTGAGGCCCCCTCCAAAAATGCTACAAAAACTCCAAGGCCCACCTGTGCCACAACAATGTTTTTTCTGCATATCCCAGAGATGGATACACGTATACATACACTCTCTCTCTCTCTAAAAGGACAATATGGCACAAAAATAAACTGGGAGGGAAGAGATAGCTCAGTGGTTTGAGCTTTGGCCTGCTAAACCCAGGGTTGTGAGTTCAATCCTTGAGGTGGCCACTTAGGGATCTGGGGGAAAATCAGTACTTGGTCCTGCTAGTGAAGGCAGGGGGCTGGACTCAATGACCTTTCAGGGTCCCTTCCAGTTCTATGAGATAGGTATATCTCTATTTATTATATTATGAATATTATTTTGTTATTTACTCAGTGTGAAATGTGTTGTTGGTGCTGATCAACAATTCTGTCAAGACATGGGCGTATCTTTGACAAGCACACACACATGTCATGGTCAGTGTTCATCCTGGTTCGGTATTTTTCCTCATTGATGTCATGGCTGAAAATCCAGGTTTGCATAAGTAGGTGGTACTAAAGGGGATCAAAACTTTCAGCGCTGCAGAAGAAGATGTGATGCATTCATCGGAACACTCACACCAAAATGTCTCCAGCGGCATTTCTTTGAACCTGGTTCTGAGGGAGCTGTCTGACGAAATGTCAGTGACCTCTTCTAATAATTTTGATGGAACATTGGATGGAAGTTTAGCTTCAATGTTCTCACTGAAGGGGTTTGTAGTCCACATGTGTGTAGCAGCTTGTTCTGTTGTGAGCTTGGGAAAATAAGCATTAAATTTGTTAAGCAGACCAGATAGATGTGCTGCTAACTGACGTTTAATTACGTCAAAGTCAATGTTTTGCTCCTGAATGAAAGAATGTAAGAGCCCAAACATATCACTAGTGCCCCCACAGATATGAACTTTCCAGAGTTGTAGTTTTCTTTTGAATGCCTCAATTCTTTCATGCTGGGCAATAAAATTAGTGTTCCCACCTTGCATAGTTTTATTCACGTTATTCATTTCAGTGAATATGTCTGCGAGGTATCCAGTTTTGCCAGCCACATGTAATCTTTCAGCACTTCAGCAAATTCAGTTTTCTTATCAAGTAAGAAAGTACATAACTCTTCCTTGAGATTAAATATGCGGGCAAGCATTCTGCCTCGAGATAGCCATCTCAACTCTATATGCATGAGCAAGGAATGGTGCTCTGTACCCATCTCCTCACAAAGTGCAGCAAAACACCTGGAGTTTGTTGCTCTGGATTTAATAATATTAACAAGTGTTACTGCTGTATTCAGAACACTGTGAAAACCTGGTTCAATATCTTTTGCAGCAAGTGCTTCTCAGTGTAAAAAGCAGTGTGTCCAAATAGCGCGAGGTGCAACAGCGTTTACTTTTTGCACAACGTCAGAATGCTTTCCATCAGTGCAGGCCCCAGTGCAATGAGTCTAGGTGATTTCTGCTGAAATCATAAAATCATCTAATGGTTTGAAAATGTTGTCTTACTTTGTTGTTATTTTGAGCTCTTTGCAAAACAAAGTCTTCCTTTATTTTCTTATTCCACACATACCGAACATAGGCAATGAATGGGACATTTTTGAAATGTCTGTGGATTCATCTAGTTGTAGCTTTTTCTCCAAAAGCATCAGCCCTGAACACAAGGAAGAGCTCTGTTGCGTTATTAAAGCTTTTGAATCCAGACGCAAACATTAGAACAGGTCAAACATTCCATCCGCCAGAGGGCAATGATACACATATGCATAAGCCATTTACAAGCTCATCTTTGTGGCCCCTCTTTCTTTAATAAAGTTGGAATAAACAGGCAGCAGAGACCAGCTGGTCCAGCAACCAACCAAATAAATAAACCATTTACCCAAAAGCTTTTCTCCTCAGTATTTATTAATGAGGTCCCAGAAACACAGCTGATAACAAAAGAAATAGAGTTTCTCTTTAAACAGTAATAGAAATTGCTCAGCTCTGGCTACAAATACAGATCAATAAAAACTGGATATGGAGTTCTTCCTCCACAGGGATCTCCATCTCCTCTCTGACTGCCATGCAACCTCTATGGGGTTTTCTGGCTTCCCTCTTGATATCTAATTAGGCCTTCGGTTTCCAGCTCTGCTTCATTGTATGCTGTACACCTGTGGACGTTCCAAGCAAAGTTCCTGCCTGGTGAATATCAAATAGAGCATCTGGAAATATAATTGTTGTGTTTAAAGTAATAGGGTGGGTTGGTAATGCCTCTGTTTGTTTCATTTTTTGTCCTTCCGGATTGGGCCTTTCCTTGTTACCCTCTCTGCATTAACTGGAAAGGGTCACCAATTTGTTCCCTGAAGAGAACACCAGGAAAAATGGCACAAACCACCATTAGCATCTTAATCCAGTACAGTGGTTAACTAACCATGTTCGTGTACATTTCAAGATGTTGGTTATGAGCTAAATCAGTGTTTTCAACTTGGGGATCTCAGGATGGGTTTAGGAGAGTCACAAGCAAGGCTGGCGTTGGGGAGTAGGAAGCAGGGCAATTGCCTGGGTTCCCATGCCACAGGGGGCCCAGCGAAACTAATTTATCTGTTTCAGCTCCATGCCCCGTGGGGCTTCAGGCTTCAGATCTGCAACCCATGGGGTTGGAGCCCAAGCTGCGTGCTTAAGGTGAGGGAGGAGGGTCCTCCATTTTTTCTAGTGTGTGTGTGGGGGGGGTCACAATTAAGTCCAGCACAAAAAAGTGGAGAAACACTGATCTAAATAGCCCAGAACCCGGTTTTTGAAAAACGTTCTCTCCCCTGTGTCTCATTGCCCCAATTAAGGCCTATTGGGTCACTTCACTGTTGATCTTGTTATGAGAGAGTTCTATATCTGTATATGTGTAAATAACAGTTAAGGTAGTAGTAGGTAGCACTTAAGAAGATGAAGCATAGTTCCTGGCTTTTGGAGGACTGATCAAACTTGTGATGCTCTGCAAACAGCTTCCTTTGTGCATTTCTTTACATCAGGTCTTAACAGACCTGGAGTTTTAGCTCACCACACTGTGTTCTCACAGCAATGCCCATCCTCTGGAACCCGCTCCCTTCAGCGTTCCATCAAAGCCTGAATTTGGTGAGCTCCAGACACACTGAATGGTCTTATTGTTTGGTCAGAGCTTTCACTGATCTCTTCAATAATAGAGAATGTTTTGTTTTGTTAACAAGCTTGAGGTTTTTATTATATTCTTCAGATCTATATTTGTTATTATTTATTGATGTAGAGTGTCTTAGCTTAATATAAGCATCTAAATTATACTGTTAAAAAAATCCAAACAATAATTCTGAGTTCAATTATCATGAAAAACTGAAGTTTTTTGAAAGGGTTGAAGGTTTGTTTGCTTTTCTGGGATGAGTAGGTTGGTTGGTGGGTCCGATGCCAGTGGCCAGATTTTCTAAATGGCTCAGCACCCAGCAGCCACCATTGAAACCATTATCGTTAACAGTACTGCAGTAGTGCCTAAAAGCCCACGACAAGTTCTGGGCGCTGTACAAACAGAGAACAAAAATATAGTCTTTGGGACTGGGACCTTACAATCTAAACAGAAGACAAGAGACAACCCCTGGATACAGATAGATGTGGGGAGCACAGACAATATTGCTGAGCCCTTTTGAAAATCTGGTCAATTAAGTTCATTTTCATTGGTCAATAGGTAGGGTTAGGGCAGAGGTAGTCAATAGGTGGAACGCAGACCAAATCCGGACCGCCAGATGCTTTTGAATGGATCTAAAAATCTTTTTATTTACTTTATTGTTATTATTTTAATTATTGTCTCTGGAGTCTGGATCTTGACTATACCTGGACCAAGAAATTTCAGCCTTGACACACGATAACTGTTTACCCCTGGGTTAGGGACACAGGCGCCGACTTTCCAAACTGCCGGGGGGGGGGCGGGGGCTCAATACCTAGCTCTGCCCCAGACCCCGCCCCCACTCCATACCTTCCAAGCTCCAATCCGCACCCCGCCTCTTCCTGCCCCCTCTTCACCCCACCCTCCTCTTCCTGCGCAGTTCTGTCCCCTCCCCTGAGCGTGCTGCATCCTCGATCCTCCCCTCTCCCTCCAGAGCCTCCTGCCTGCATGCCGCGAAACAGCTGATCGCGGCGGGCGGAAGGCGCTGTGGGAAGGGGAGATGCTGATCCGCGGGGCCTGCCGTTGGGCGGGAAGTGCTGGGGGTAGGATGATCAGATGTCCCGATTTTATTGGGACAGTCCCGATTTTGGGGGCTTTTTCTTATATAGGCACCTATTACCCCCCACCCCCTGTCCCGATTTTTCACACTTGCTGTCTGGTCACCCTAGCTGGGGCATGTGGGGGAGCTGATGGGGGGCTGCCGGTGGGTGCTCAGCACCCACCATTTTTCCCCCATGGGTGCTCCCATGGAGTCGGTACCTATGATTAGGGAGCAGAAGGATGTAGCATTCTGGCTAAATATATCATGTCCCTCTCTAGTGACCAGTCCACATACAAGATGGGACACTATTGGTGTTGCCAGCTAAGCAGTTATTCCATTAGCTGAAGTGATAGTGATTTGGGGGGGATGTTACAGTGGCTGAGGTCATTAATAAAATGTTTCAGATACTGGTCTGTGTTTTCAGGATAACTGAATGGCACAGGAATTACCTTGTAACAAATATTATAAATATACAAGCCCATTTTTCTAAATTCTACATGCCAAATATTAAAAACTTTGAACAATGCTTTTGTAGGATGAAAACAACAACAAAAAATGTTCAGGCAAGTTATATTCCACTGTTTGCATTTAATCATTCATTTCAACTGGAAAAGTTGGTTGTGTTCATTACTGCAGAAAGACGGGATTATTCTTTAGTATGTTCATACTAGTACGTGGAAAAACATTACTTATCAAAATGTAGTATAGGGACCAAACTCATATTCTAGGGTTTCACAACAAATTTAGCACTTTACTTGTGTGCAGAATATTATTTGTCTTCACTTGAAGGTTGACTAGCTCCATTTTGGTGAAGGCGATTCTTTGCAGTACAATCTAAGTCAGGGTGCCATCTAAGTACAAGAACCTCATTGACAGCTGCTAATGGCTGGAAACTGCTGACAGTAGTTAAGATTGGAGTGAGTTGTCACCTGTCTTCCTGTGATAACCATTTAGAAACAAACAGTTGTTTTCAGTCTCTCAGCAGTTCACTAAGTAGACTAAATTGTCTTTATGAAATGTATGCATAGGTCATCCCAAACTGTGTTGTGCTATAAAATAAGTGTTTAGAAATGTATTTGTAACAAGTGTTCAGTCTAATGACTTGCAATCTTTAAATGATGTTTGTTGTCAAATTGTAATAAAATGCCCGAGGCTTCATTTCAGTTAAAGAAAAAAAATTACAAATACATACTTTTATAAGCTCCATAGACATTGGAGAAAATTTGGAGGCTTTACAATATTTTGAATAATAGGGGGGAAGTGTCATTCAAAATTAGGGATAGTAAAGCTAACAGGAATACTGATCAGAATTATAGGCAGGGCTGGTAGCACCATCTATTGTAAAAGTTGTCCAATATTTCCCATTGTAACACCTGGTTTTCACTTTCTTATAACTGTGCCAAAATTTAACTGGTTGGGCTTAAATTTTCAATGCTGTGTTTCTGCCTTAGGCTGAATTGTTTTGGAATATTTCAGACAAAATAGTTCAGCAGTTTCCGAAAATGAAGTTGTTTAAGCAACCTTAATTCTGACATTTTCTAACTTTTGAGTGTTCAACTGTGCAACCTTAATAATCTTCCTTTTAATGTATTTTTTTGTGTGTACTATATTTCTATATTAGGAAAGCACTCCTGAGCCAGATGCAAATTGGTTAGGAGAATTCAAAGAAGCAGCATCATCATTTTAAGGTCATACAAATCACCATTCATAAACAAATGTGGAGTTGTATTCATGCATTATTAATAACTAAATATCCTCCTATTAGCTGTTAGGTGAACTCCTTGCTAATCTTTCTCTGTTGTTGAAAGCACTGTTGAAGCTAAGCTAATATATTGGCTAAAATTATCTGTTATATATTTCTTGTGGACTAGTTTGCCTCAGATGAAATCTTTCCTTGGGTAAAGTGACATGGCAGGTTTACAACAGAGTACACCAGATTTGACCTTGCATATCTGCTGCATATCAGTTCCCTGACATTCCAGAACCTTGGGCATTGGTGGGCCTCGGTTCCTTCTATTCTGTTTGTGGCACATAATTGCTTAGTCTCCTACTCTGTGATACTTTGGTCTAATTTTGATGGTTGGGTTTATTGTGCGAGCGTTGGTGTCCTGCGATATACAGGAGGTCAGACTGGATGATCTGGGGGTCCCTTCTGACTTTACACTCGATGACTATTTTTAGCGTGCTAGCTCAAGCCCCCCTAGCATGAGTCTGTCTACCTAGGCTGGGAGGCTCGCACAGTAGGCATACGCTTAAGGGCCCGATCCTGACATCTTTGCATACATGAAGTTCCCATCAGCTTTAGCAGAACTTCTGCACACAAAGGAACTGCCAGATTAAAAACAGGACATCTGAATACCATTTAAATACAATAATCTTGTATATAAGTAACATTCTCCGCTCTAGCATGTGAGTATTGGTGAGTTTTGTGCCACTGTCACTATGGCTCTTCCAAGAGCATTTGTGTGGGATGCTCTTTGCTGAAATATGGTTGTTGTCACCTGACTGCTGTATGTGAAGGGTTGAGACTGCCTTTGCTGGAGAGCTAGTGTTCTTTCCTGAGGAAGCAGTCCTTGCCCAAGTAGAGGATGAACGTGAGGGAAGGAGCTTATCACTGGTCTTGGATAACCCTAGTTCCTGCCTTAAAGGAGGAGATAAAGGGAGGCAGCAAAATGGGAAATACAGAGCCATATTCTGTTCACTTACACCAATATAAATGTGGAGTTTATACTGAACAGAAGGCTGGGTTGCTCCCTCCTGTGTAAATCTTTGGTGGGTGTGTGCAGCAGGGACGGGAGGGCATCTCCAAAGGAACCCCTTATAGAAAATTCCGGCTTGTTTTTCCAACAGTCAGGAGAAGAGCGTATCACCCCTGTGCAATGAGCTACAGGATTTGTCCCCAAAGCCTATGGAACCACCAGGATTCCCAGGAGGCCAAAGGTGGTGTTTGCATGGAGGTCCTGTGTCTCTCTCTGGGCTTGGGAGCCTTCCTGGAAGCTTGTATCTTCACTACCAGGGCTCATCTTAGCCACTGCTGACTGTGGGACTCCCTCTTAATGGCGGAGTCCCATCATACAGGGGTGTTCTGGCAAATGTAATAGGAGCTCAAAGTTATATTACCACTCCCAGGTACTCTTCACAGACCCATGGGAGACAACGTGCATCCCCTTGACTCTGACCCCATCTAGTACAGAGCTACCCAGTCCTCATCCCTTCCCTCCTGCATGGGTGGCAGCAGGGAGGGTGCAAGGATGTTTCGC
>NW_020664462.1:19623607-19651121 GCF_002925995.2 Terrapene triunguis | reverse complement strand
GAGCACGCCAGCGCTGCTCCACTTCTCCCACCTCCCAGGCTTGCGGCACCAATCAGCTGTTTGGCGCCACAAGCCTCGGAGGGAGAGAAGCAGAGCGGGGTGGCATGCTCAGGGGAGGAGGCGGAGCAGAGATGAGCTGGGGTGGGGAGCGGTTCCCCTGTGTGCCTCCCCCCCTTACTTGCTGCAGGTGGCCCTCCCCGTGTCCCCCTGCCCCAGCTCCCTCTGCCTAAATGCCGACGACGACCGGGGCGGCCGAAGATCCGGCCACCGCAGGACCCGAAATGCCGCCCCCCAAATGCTAGCGCCCTAGGTGACCACCTAGGACGCCTAATGGGTTGCACCTGCCTTGGGTGGCAGCCTCATGGAGTTCTCTCCTTGTGATGTCTATAGGGAGTTTGAGGAGGATGGGATAGTGGTACAGAGGCATCTGATCCTTTTCCTCCACAGCAAAGAGAATATCTGTGGGCAGGGGGGTCACATTTATGCTCCCATCATGGAGATGCATTCTAAGTATAGTTGTTACAGGGAGGAAATGTCAGTCAAAATTAGGGATAGTAAAGCTAGAATGGTGATCAGTACATACCAGAAAGACAGAGACAGATACAAATTTGCTAAGGGAATCCATTGAAGCAGCAGCACAATTTTTTAATGGAAAATGCTAATTTTTAGGGGTTTTTTTTTGTTTTTGTTTTTTTTTAAAGGTTGCCTTGACCAGGGGCTTAGCTCAGCCAAAGCAGGGAGGGGCTCGATCTTCGGCCTTGTGCCAGGAGACCCTCTGGTTGTGGGACTTCTGCGTTAAACACGCCATTCACCTCAAGGCAATACATCTCCTGGGAGCCCGAAACGTACTGGCGGATCACCCCAGAAGAGTGGTCTCTTCACCCAGAGGTCATCAATGTCATCTTCCAGAGATGGGGGCCTCTCTAGGTGGACCTATTCACATTCAGGCAGAATGGGAAATGCCATCAATTCTGTTCGCAGCACAGGCTCCCTCTCCGATGCTTTTCTTCTCTCATGAGCAGACCATCTAATGTACACCTTTCCTCCGATTCCCTTGATTCACAAGGTTCTCCTAAATATCAAATGGGACAAGGCAAGGATTATCCTGATAGCACTGGTGTGGCCACACCAGCAGTGGTTTGGCATGCTTCTGGACCTCTTGGTGGTAGCACCACTCATGCTCCCACTTCCCCTGGACTTGATCTCACAAGACCATGGCAGATTGCTTCACCCGAACCTTGCCTCCCTGCACCTGACTGCATGGATGCTGCGTGGCTGAACCCCGAGGAACAAGCCTGCTCGGATCAGGTTCGACAGGTCTTGCTAAGTAGTAGAAAGCTTTCCACCAGGGCTACCTACTTGGCCAAGTGGAAACTTTTTCTCTTGTTGGGCCTCTGAACGGAATGTCTCTCCATTCCAAGCTTCTCTGCTTCACCTAAAGCAGCAAGGTCTGGCTCTTTCATCTATTAAGGTTAATTTAGAACCCATCTCAGCCTTCCACCTTCCAGTGAATGGCAGATTATTGTTCTCCTATGATTTCTCAAGGGGCTGGAAATACTCTATCCTCAGGTTCGCGAGTGGACCCCGCATGGGACTTAAAACTGGCCCTGTCAAGGCTCATGGGGCCCCCCTTCAAGCTGTTAGCATTGTGCTCCCTACTGCTTCTTTCATGGAAGGTCACCTTCCTGGTGGCGATCACCTCAGCCAGAAGGGTCTCTGAGATCAAAGCCCTTACCTCAGAACCTCTTTACATGGTGTTCTTTAAGGACAAGATCCAACTATGCCCCCATCCGACCTTTCTACCGAAGGTGGTGGCACAATTCCACAACAACCAGGTTATTATTTTACCTGTCTTCTTCCCAAAACCTCACAAGTCCACCAAGGAACATTGGCTTCATAAGTTGGATGTTAGGCAGGCCCTCACCCTTTATATTGAAAGGACTACGCCCTTCTGCAAATCCACGCAACTCTTTGTAGCAATAGTGGAAAGGATGAGAGGACTACCTGTGTCATCCCAAAGAATCTTGCCCTGGATAACCACCTGTATTCAGGCTTGTTACGAGTAGGCAAATGTCCTGCCTCCAGCCATCATGACTGCTCATTCCACAAGGGCCCAGATTTCGTCAGCAGCGTTCCTCGTGCAGGTACCAATCCAGGACATCTGCAGAGCTGCAATCTGGTTGTCAGTTCATACCTCTGTGTCCCACTAAGCCATTAACCAACAGGCCCAAGACGATGCCAGTTTTAGGAGAGCACTGTTATGGTCAGAATGTCCATGAACTCCGAGCCCACTTCCTGGGGTACAGCTTATGAGTCACCTAGCATGGAATGGACACGAGCAAGCACTTGAAGAAGAAAAAACAGTTACTAACCTTCGTAACTGTTGTTCTTTCAGATGCGTTGCTCATGTTTCCGTGACCCACCTTCCTACCCTTCTGTCAGAGTTACCAGTAAGAAGGAACTGAGAAGCGCCCCTTATACCGGCGCATATGCACGTGACTCCAGAGGGCGCTAGAGTTGGCCCTTCCATTAAGGGCAAAATCTCTGGCAACAGTGCACGCGGCTCACTCACACCTAGCATGGAATGGACATGAACAACACAACTCGAACAACAGTTACAAAAGGTTAGTAACCATTTTTTATATATCCTATGATATTTAATGTGGCCGTTTTTTATAAATATCTCTTTTGATATGACTGAACTTTTGATTTTTTCTAACTTGACTTTTTTTTTAACATGTGAAATGTTTCATATCCATTAAAAAAAAAAATCTCCGGGAGAAATCACCAGTAACTTTTGATTACTATATCTAGAGCTTCTGTTTTGTGGGGTTTATTAATTTCATTTTTCACCATTTATTTTTAGCAATTTTTGAGTTTTATTTAGATGTCCAAAAATCAGGGGGTTTTGAGCTTTCTTTTAGTATACACTGTAATAAGTGATGTATAATAATACAATATAGAAGATATATATTATACAACATAAATGTATATTATATGCATACGTATTATGTACATTACTCATCGCAGTAGTGTTGAATAACCTCTTTATAATGTTCCCAAACAGCACTATGTTAAAGTGCACTACGGAACCTTGAGTGTGCACCATCAGGATCTACACAGACCAATTAAATGTGCAATCTGTTAGTGCAGTTTAGAAATCACACCGCCATAGTCTGCAATACTGCTCCAAGTAGATACGAGGAACCATCTCTGGTGTTTTTCTGGTGTTTACTGGATAACCACTATTAGGGATATTTTATTTGTGTTTATTGGTTAAAACTGAGAATCGGAAGCCCTAATTATATATTACAGTTACGCCATGTCAGAACAGCAAGGTTGTCGGGTCATCTAGTTGGCTAGGATTTAGTGATAACTATTTAACCTTGATCTTCACTTTGCAATGTTTTTGTAAACATGTGACTTTGATGAAATAACTTAGCATTCTGAATCAGTAGTCACAACTGCAACTGGCAGAGAGGCGACATGGTTATTTATAAAGCTTTAGGCCACCCTGCAGTTTAATAGACATTTGTTTCCACTCAGATACTAAAATATTAATCTGAGCTGCACTGTAATCTGATTTTAGGTATTAACAACAGGAAAAGCTACCTTTTAAAAAATACTCCTTAATAATTAAAGAACTCTATTTCCATTTCTACATAGGTGCAAAATCTAGCCAGCTTCCTGTAGTGAGTTTATTTTTTATGAAATGATATAGGCTCTAGCTATAGCTGTGTAGTCAGACACTGGAAGGGGAAAAAATCATGTGCTGATTTTGAACATATTTTTCTAAGATGTGTTTTATGTACATGATATTGAAACATATCCACATAAGGCATCTGCTGTGTCGTTGATCTTTTAGCGTCTGCAACATTAGGCTCAGATTATTGTGGTGAGCCACTATTCAGATTAGAGTCATAACGCAAGGACTTGCTCTTTTTGTTGGAATTCTTAATCCGTGATTTGTAATTGTATTTAAACAGGAGTAAGTTTTGTTTACTTTTAACTTTCTGGAGGCTGGGCTCGTTAGGGAACATAGAGCTCAGTTTAGGTTAGTTTATGTACTTCTTCTTTTATCCCCTCAATGGTTTAATGACTGCATGTAAAATAAATGTGCTTGTGGCATGGCAATTGTGTATTGCCCTGCACCGTAGCTGAGTCTTTTTGAAATATAGGGGCAGTTATCTGTATGCCAGTCTCTAATGGAAGTATGGACAACAAATTACATTTAGAACAGACACTGCTTAGCAATCCGCTGAGCATCAGAGTTGTCTCAGAAATCAGTAGCCATATGTCTTCATGCCTTTCCAGCCAACAGCAAAGAGCCATATTGATAGTTGTCAGGGGGGAAAAAGGGAGGTGCAGAAAATTTAGCATGACTTGTCCATTTTCCCAACTGGCAGAAAGAGACAGCAGTGACTGTGTGCCCGTAGAATAATAGTACAGATCACCGCAGACTGGGTATTTTCCAACTTCAGCTTATTATGTGTTCTCGTGTATCAGAGATATAGGGCCTGCTTTTCAGAGGTGCTGAGCATTTGCAGCTCTCAATGACTTCAGCTGGAGTTGTGCACTGAAAATCAAGCCAATAGTGTATAAATAAGAGGTGAACAGACCACGAGTTTGGGTATTACTTATCCTCGTAGCTAACAAGTTCAGTTAAAACAAAAACAATTGTTTGGAATTCATTGAAGATTTAGACTTGTGGGTCATAAAGAAAACACGTCTCCACTAGATTTACACTCTCATTTTAAACTAGTTTGTTTTTCATGCACTCTTTTGAAGATGCTGAAATGCCAAAGATCCTTGGGCGTAACAGGTAAAACATAGCTTTTCCTAGAGTCTTCCTCAAGCCAGTTCTGATAACTGAAAATTCAGTTGGTTATGAAGGCAGTAATTCACTGTGACCTCCAATGACTTTTTCAGAAATGACAGCCACCATCCTTATGGTGGAAACATTTAAAAAAAAAAAAAAGAATGACCGGGTTGGTAGAATAAAAACTCTCAGATGCAGAGGTGTGTCTTGGCAGAGCATGACAGAAGTAGGACTTGTTCAGATTCCTTTGGCTTTCCAAGAGACGATTAATGTTAGTCACAATCACAGCAGTGCCTTACCTTGTATTCTCCATCCTGCTGGGCTTCCCTCTCCTACTCCTCTCTCTCGAAGAGTCTCTTCTAAAGGAAACCCGTGGAACAGCCTGAAGCTGAGCAGTGTATCTCACAGCTCAGTTCCTGGATCCATTGTCAATTTTTTTGTCAGCAGATCTAAAGTAGAATAAACGTGAAATGAATTAATCAATCCAGAGGACCACCAGCATGGAAAGATAAAAACCATATTTTTAGTGAGAAGCTCTATTGAGCCTATTATTAGATTAACAAAAAAATATTTTTCTTGTTTTATGTGGTATTTTCCAGTCACATGAAACGAGTGTGTGGCTTTTTGTGTGTGCGTAATAGAAAACAATGAGGTCCCAGTGGAATTCCTGAGCGCTGCATGGATGCTATGCTGACTGTCCTTTTGTTGAAAAAACTATGTAGTTATCAGATGTGCCTCCATAATGACTGAAACCACAATTCTGTAGAGGAATACAGTTAGCCGAAAGCTGCTATAATATGCATAATCTGTTCTGCTGCAGCTGGGGCAACTTTTCAGTTCTAAATAGGACACTGGTGCCAGTACTTGGCCTGTATTTATAGTGCAGTTAGTAACAGTAGGTTAACAGATATAAACAGATAGAAATGGTTTACTGAAAGGTCAACTTCCCCATACAGTCTGTATCTACCTAGTGTCATCTGTTTTCTTTCCTTTTTAAACTTCCTTTTACCTCACTGGTTTATAAAGTTTCCATAGAATTCGTTTAATTTTAGCTATCTAGCTATATATTTGTGATGATTTTTAAGGTCAGTGCCAGCGCTGTAATTTCACCACTATCACTTCAGGGGAGGCAATTAGTTCTCAATAGGGAATGCTGATACAGCAAGTAGAGAAGCTGGCAGAAATTCTAAAGGCCTGATGCTGGAAATACTCACTACTGGGTGTAGTACTTACTGCTGTCAGTGGGACACCTCAAGGGGGTAAGCTCTGTGCTAGTAGTAAGCATTGGCAGAATCTAACCCTTAGGGCCAGCTTCCGCAAACATTTGTGCACATGCTTGCTTGAGTCGTCCTATAGTAGCATATGCATGTTCGCAGGACCGGGGTGCTACTACATAGATAAGAGTTGTAGATCTGCTTCAGGGGTTGGCAACCTTCGGCACATGGTCCATCAGGGTAATCTGCTAATGGGCTGCGAGACATTTTGTTTACATTGACTGTTCATAGGCCCGGCTCCCCGCAGCTCCCAGTGGCTGTGGTTTGCCGTTTCCAGCCAACGGGAGCTGCGGGAAGCGGCGAACCGCAGCCACTAGGGACTGGGCCGCGGACGGTCAGTGTAAACAAAATGTCTCACGGCCCGCCAGCAGATTACCCTGATGGGCCGTGTTTCTGAAAGTTGCTGACCCCTGATCTGCTTTGACCTGAAAATCATGATAATAATGCTCCTATAAAAACATGGCATGTTTTAGAGAAGTATAGCCAGCTGTCCTATTTAAATTAAATATTTATATAGAATTGTATTTATGTAAAATATTATGAGGGGGTTATCACAAGCATACATTCAAGAACAACAAATATAATAAATAATGTGTATAAAGCTACCAATTAAAATTCAAAAAAGGTGAGAAACTCTATATAAAGTTTCTTACATTAACTTCTATTTTGTTTCAAATGCACCGAAGAAAGAAAAATATATACATCAAAGTTCTCAAACTTCATTTCACCGCGACCGCCTTCTGACAACAAAAATTACTACATGACCCCAAAGAGGGGGATGAAGCCTGAGCATGCTCTGGGCCGGGGGGTGGGGGACGGGAGGGAACCTAAGCCTGAGCCCCGCCGCCCAGGGTTGAAGCCCTTGGGTTTCAGCCCTGGGTGGTGGTGCTTGGGCTTTGGCCCAGAGCCCCCGCAAGTTAACACCAGCACTGGCAACCCCATTAAAACAAGGTCGCGACCCACTTTGGGATCCCGACCTACCGTTTGAGAACTTTAATGTAATAAAAGTCTATATTTCAGCAAATTTTACAAGCATAATTCAAATACTTGTATTTTTACTAGTACCATGGCATGTTACATTATTTACATATTGAGATATTATGGACTGTTTCACAGCAAAGCTTGTTTGAAAATTCCAGTCTTGGTAAATGGAAAGTTGGAGAATCTGCATGAACTCAGCATGTCTTGATTTTGTAGTTAGTGGGGCAGGAAAAATTACAAGAGCGCCCCACTCCCCCTAAAATGTTAGAGTAAGGATGTAGCTAAATTATTGACCACACCCTGTTGGGAGAAGTTTTATTAGAGCTGCAACTTCTCTAGCAATGGTGGGTTTGACTTCGAACTTTGGTGCTGTAAGATGTCAAGTCGCAATGCAGATAACTAAAATCAAATTGAAGAAACTATGAAGATTTGAAAGCCCACCTAGCATGTAGGTATATGTTGGTTTCCATTTAAATAATGATCAGAAGTGCCATTTAACAAAATACAGATTACAGCCTTTTCAGGGGGCTTGCAATACATTTAACTGAGGAAAAACTTTTGTTTACAAACTATTCTATAATTGTTTTGTTAAATAGACACTACATAGTTAAGTGTCTGCTAATGTATTTAATCTCCAAATTACTTTCTACTCACCTGAAAATAAGGGAAATTGCATGTGGCGTACTTGAAATAGACATTTTCTGTTTTTTTTTTATATAAAATGTACAGTAATGGCTTAAAAAGAAAAATCAGTCCATGTTTATTTTTTTTTTTTAAACCAAACAAAATACTGTAGAAGATGCTGGATACTGTATGAAATTTACCTTCTTTTAAAGAGACTATATGTTAGGTTCTAAAATTAGAGTGTCACTGCATCCCTTTTTTTATGTGATCTTTACTTGCTTCATGTGACATAAGTTGACAAGAAGATATAATTTCCTTACTGTACAGAAGCCTTGAAACATTCTGCTCTGCACTTGCTGGGGGCGAATTTCTTTCTTTCTCCTTGGATTATTAATTCTTCAGGGCAAGGATTTTGTCTTCACTGCCTGTGTGAACAGTGCCTACCTGATTGTGGATACTGCTGTAATAATGACAGTTACTTTATTGCACCCTGAATAAATAAATATCTCCCCCCGCCCCCCAGCTTCCTTTTCTCCTCATCATCATGTTAAGGGTGGATGAGTGGACACTGTGCCTATGCTGGCCTGTGCAACCTTAATTCAGCCCTTATCTGTGTACGTATTATCATACAGTCTTTCAGTATATGATCACATACTATTTTCTCCTGCCTTCTCCCCTGCACCCCTGCACCCTTCATGTGCTTCTGCCTGTTTTCACCCTTCTGCTCCTATCCTATCTCCCTCTTCCACTTACATTCCTATGCCCCTTCTTCATCTTCTTCCCCCATTTCTATCCCCCTTCTTCATCTTCTTTCCTCTCTACTCCTGCCAGGGCCGCCCGGGGGGGGCGGGGGCGGGGGCAAGTGGGGCAATTTGCCCCAGGCCCCGCAGGGGCCCCCACGGGAATATAGTATTCTATAGTATTGCAACTTTTTTTTATGGAAGGGGCCCCCGGCCCCCTGAATCCTCTGGGCGGCCCGGACTCCTGCCACTGTTTCTCCCTCCCTCCCAGGCTCCTGACCCTAGTATTGCCCCCATCCTGTGCCTCTCCCCCCACCTCCATTCCATTCAGGCTGTTTCCTCCTTCTCCTCCACTCTGCCTGGGCATCAGCTGGGGTAGGGTGGGAGGAAAGCATTGAGAGCATAAAAAGAGAGCGTCTCCCTGCTCTCCGTTCCAGTGCTGGGTGCCGTAGTGTCTGTGGCTGCTAGAAGGAGCAATTCCAGGGAAAGTTCTGTTCAATTACTGCTGCCTTGGGTTGGAGCATGCTCTATGGGGATGGAGCATGTGCAGGCCGGTTGGCATGTAGGAGCTACAAGGAAATGGAACTGACAGAATTTCCAGAGAGCTTAGCTCCCAAGCTCTAACAAATCTATATTGAGCATGTGGAAACTCTGATTTTTTTTTTTTTTTAAGGAGTTCATAATTTGGCCAAATTTGGGGAAATTTTCATGGGGACATCAAAAGGCACATCCATGATATCAGGGCAGGCCCCCTTCCCTGCCAAATTTGAAGTCCCTGCTCAAAACCAGGGAGCACTAGAGCTTCTCCACAAAACAGTTGTAAGAATTTTTTTGTTGAGCAAAACAAAGCTTTTTCTTAACCTCATTCTTGAAAATGGCCAAACCATTTTAGCTGAAACTTCCCCCCAAAATTAAGGTTGAGGCAGACACTGGTCAAGGAATATTTCACCCTGAATGATTAAAGTTTGGCAAAATGATACAGAACTGAAAAGATTCTGATAAAGGAAAGTGTTAGGCAGCCTTATCTATGAACATCCCTGGCTGTGTGACCTATAATAAAATATATGCTTGTGTGGTAGAAAGATTTTATTGGCATGAACTTGGAGTGGTCACATTAATTGCAAATGGCGAAGCCACAAGTGAATTATTCAGGTCATCTCAAATGAGTACCAGTAAAGCCTTTATACCACTCAACTGCATCAAGTATATTGTGTGTTTCACGTATAGAAAACTAATATTAGGAATCCTTTAGAGCCAGTATAAGCATCTTGTTGGGGTTATTATTCCTATCCATTTACCTGTAAAGCCAGGTCCCTTAGTTACAATGAGTCCAACTGCAGAGGAACTACAACAACTTGTAAAAATGGTCTGAAATAGCTTTTCTGTGTGTGTGTGTGTGTGTGTGTGTGTGTGTGTGTGTGTGTGTGTGTGTATATATATATATATATATACAATCATTAATTAATTAACTAATTTATTATTTTGAGTTCAATATTTCAGGTCATTGCAGATCTAGAAGCAAGTGCTGAGAGTCTCATCTATCCAATGATGTAAAACTCTTTCAGGGCTGCAAAATAATACACCTTAAATCAGTAACATTTTTCTTTGAGGAACAGTCACTGGCACAGGGGCTAAATGTTGCTCATCCCGAGCCTGGGGCAGGTGTCATTTTGTTGGGAAGCTCCACGTTTGGAAGAAGAAAGAGGAAGAATTTCTCTGGCACGTGGCTGTGTGAAGCTGCTTAGGAGGTTGGAACGTGAGACTAAGTGATAGGAAGCTGGCTTAGTGGGCGGAGGTCAGCTGAGGGAGTCAAAGATGCACAATATCACATAGATCTTGTATTTCTCAAATGATGCTGCAGTTTCTCCTGCTGATGCTACCTGGTGCTTTATATGTGATGCAAACTGTTCATATACGAAAGCTTTCCTTTTTCCTTGATGGTGAGTCACCTTGAAGATAGCTCATTGTTTAATGTGAATGCCTCATTTGTTCAGGTTACATTAGTATGAAAATTGCTGAGCCATGTAATATATTTCTTTATCAGCAAAAAGAACAGGAGTACTTGTGGCACCTTAGAGGCTAACAAATTTATTTGGGCATAAGCGTTCGTGGGCTAAAACCCACTTCATCAGATGCATGCAGTGGAAAATACAGTAGGAAGATATATATATATACACAGAGAACATGAAAAAATGGGTGTTGCCATACCCCCAGCTATAATGAGACTAATCAGTTAAGGTGGGCTATTATCAGCAGGAGAAAAAAAACTTTTGGAGTGATAATCAGGATGGCCCATTTCCAACAGTTGACAAGAAGGTGTGAGTAACAGTAGGGGAAAAAATTAGCATGGGGAAATAGTTTGACTTTGTGTAATGACCCATCCACTCCCAGTCTTTATTCAAGCCTAATTTAATGGTGTCCAGTTTGCAAATTAATTCCAATTCAGCAGTTTCTCATTGGAGTCTGTTTTTGAAGTTTTTTTGTTGGAGTGTTGCGACTTTTAGGTCTGTAATTGAGTAACCAGGGAAGTTGAAGTGTTCTCCGACTGGTTTTTGAATGTTATAATTCTTGATGTCTGATTTGTGTCCATTTATTCTTTTGCGTAGAGACTGTCCGGTTTGGCCAATGTACATGGCAGAGGGGCATTGCTGGCACATGATGGCATATATCACATTGGTACATGTGCAGGTGAACGAGCCTCTGATGGTATGGCTGATGTGATTAGGTCCTATGATGGTGTCTCTTGAATAGATATGTGGACAGAGTTGGCAACGGGCTTTGTTGCAAGGATAGGTTCCTGGGTTACTGTTTTTGTTGTGTGGTGTGTGGTTCCTGGTGAGTATTTGCTTCAGGTTGGGGGGCTGTCTGTAAGCACGTACTGGCCTGTCTCCCAAGATCTGTGAGAGTGAGGGATCGTCCTTCAGGATAGGTTGTAGATCCTTGATGATGCGCTGGAGAAGTTTTAGTTGGGGGCTGAAGGTGACGGTTAGTGGTGTTCTGTTACTTTCTTTGTTGGGTCTCTCCTGGAGTAGGTGACTTCTGGGTATTCTTCTGGCTCTGTCAATCTGTTTCTTCACTTCATCAGGTGAGTATTGTAGTTTTAAGAACGCTTGATAGAAATCTTGTAGGTGTTAGTCTCTGTCTGAGGGGTTGGAGCAAATGCGGTTGTATCTTAGAGCTTGGCTGTAGACAATGGATCGTGTGATCTACCCACTAGTCCATCTCCTGGTGTATTATTCTAACCAGCTTCAACCAGACAGCTGCCATTAAAAATAATAGCCAGTTTGCATAGGACTGGAGTCAGTGGGAGCTGTGTGTCCTCAGCACCATGAGCCATTTTTTTTAGGGGCTTAAAGGTGCCTTACATTAGGCACCCCACATTTGAAAATGTTGGCAATATTTTTAAATCTCTGTGAGATACACAATGACTGCTTTCAGCCTGATTAAAATATTTAAAGTACGTTAATGCCTGAGAGAAGCTACTCTCTATGCTTTAGGGTCCTGATCCAAAGTCCATTGTAAATTATTACTTTTATTATTAGCATAATGGCAACGCATGGAGGCCCCAGTCAAGATAGGGCCCCATTGTGCTAGGTGCTATACAAACACAGAGTATGAGACAGTCTCAGCCCTGAAGAGCAAAGAGACCTGTTGGCTTGAGTGAACTTCGGATCAGACTTTAGGGAGAACATCTGGGACTTTACCTTTGTTTTGTAAGGAGATAATGATATGAATTTCATTATTTTAAAACCCCGAAGTATTCAGCTTGTTAAATCAGCATCCAGGTATTGTTGGTAATGATGTATTAAACTAGAAGAAGAAAATAATTATTTCTGCTTGGAAACCCTAGCCCAGTCAGAATCTGCTTTCGTCATCAGCCAGCATGCTGTTCCGTTGCTGAGACCACAAAATATAATGATAGCTTGTACATGTTGAAATGGAACAGAGGAATATCGGGAAAGTTTTGCAGTCTGTTTTGCATTATCTTCCAATTCTAGCTAGAAGCTGTTACTGTCTGTTCCCTTTGTCCCTACCATAAATGTTGTGTTCTAATCCAACCACAAGATGTTGGACTCGATGCAGGAGTCGCTGGGTGAAATCTATTGTCTGTGTTTTACAGCAGGTCAGACTAGGTAATCATAATGGGCCCTTCTGGTATTAAAATCTATGAATCGTTCTGAGATGTCTTAATTTAAAATTTAAAAAATAAAGGTAATAACAACTGGTTCTAACAAATGGGTGTCCAGAATCTTATAGTAACAGCCATCCTCACGTTATGGTGTAAATGACATTCACTGCCTCCCATGTTTCACTTATTCCCAATTCTGTATTTGGGTTAGGTATCAATTATGAGGCCAACCAGTGTATCAAAACCTCTAGTGGATTTCTGCCAACCTCAAAGTTGCTTTAAAATCAACCAATAATTTCTCCAAACATGCAACCAAACAATGTATTCACGTGTAGACCTAGCCATAAATATAGAAATGCCTTGACACAATACTATATCTACTCATAACACCAACTGGAGGCAACAGAGGAAGAAAAAATCTCACCAAAATAGGACTAATCACATGCAGAGGGAAATTCCTTCCTAGATCCCAAAAGGTAAGCAGTTAGAAGATTCCCCTGAGCATACTAGTCAGTAATAATTGTAAAATCCCTGGCACAGTTGTACTTCTACCTATGTTAACATTTTCCCAGAACACTGGTGTTCTTTCCTGAGTTCCTGATCGTACCCCCCCCCCCCCACGCCCCACTGTCAAGAGAGAAAGGGCAGGGCAAGTTGTTTGAGCAGCCGAGCAGGGAGCGGGTATGCAGTCTGGCTCCTAGTTGTGGTCCTAAATCATTTTCTGTAAAGCAAGAGGAGGAGATCAGCTGGTCAAAATATGGGAGAGCTACAGATGTGTCAATCACAAAAGTTTCCTTTTTATTTGCCTGCTAGAGCCAATCAACAACTTAGTTTGAGAGATAATCTTGTCCATCTCACCCTACCTCTTGGGACCCACCCATTCAAATGGAGACCTATATTCTTGGAATTTCCCCTCAAACTTTATACTGATTCACCTGTGTTCTTCAAGTGCCTTCCGTGCTGCACCACAAAGATCTGATTTAATAAGTAACCAGAATTTCAAGCAGGTTACGCAGACAGTTCAAACCTGAGGGTGGTGGTGTGGAACTAATCCAATCCTCCACCAAAATAGCTATTTTCAATTCCAGTGCCCGAATTAACTTTCAACAGGATTTGACCTTTGTTCTTTGATTGTGATACAAAAGAATATGTAGATGCCAAATGAAGAGGCTGAAGTAATGATTATATGCAAAGATGCTGCTAAGCATGTAATTAAAAACTGCCCGGAGAGACACTCCCAAATTTTACATTCTAATTTTATTTTATGCTGCCATTTAGGGGAGGGATACATTCACCTCTCCCACACACTCTCTCTGCACCTGTTTTACAGTTTAATGGGCAGACGTGGGAACCATCCTTTGTAGTAAATCTGCTCTTTATTGTTCAGATAATATTATGCAGCATTTGTTAACCTAAATTCTGACCTCTCAGATACTCAAGTCTAGACTAATTGGCTTCAGCTCTTAGTATTTAAATTAACCGGCTGTAGTGTCAATGAAAATTGAGCACCAAACATTTGGTAGCAAATTCTTGTCTTCTGCTTTCTCTGTCTCAGAGTGAGAAAATTGCAGCATAATGTGCTTCAGCTCATCAAGGTTTGAGGAAGGTAAATGAATTTTTTTGGCCATTTTAGCTTCAGAAATGAGCTTCATTTCCTGGGCAAAATGATATTCTATATCAAGTTTTTTATATGACTGTATTTCCACTCAGGGCGCCTTTCAATATTGCCAGCGATCCTGGTATTTTCAGAATTGTCCTTGTGTTTTACTGGATAAGCCTTTACTTTCAAGGCATTCATGGATCAAACTCTTACCTTAAAAGTCCACAAAATATCACTTTGCACCGTGTGTCACAAAATGCTAATCTTCTGATGAAATGTGGTAGTATTTTCATGTAATTTGGTAATTGCAAACTAACATTGTACTCTTAGCAAATCTATATAACCATATTTTCCTGTCACCGCTATCCATGTCCGCCTTTGTGCATCTCCTCTGTTTTTGCTTGTTACACCCATTTACATCATGTCTTAATATGGTATTAGTATTGACTTCGGTGGGGCTCCTCATCAGTGTAGAGTCTGCTTTTGTGCATCGTATTGCAGGATTGGGGCCTTAACTGCAAGCTCTTCAGGGCAGAGGCTGCCTTTTACTATCTGTTTGAGCAGTGTCCAGCAGAGTGGGGCCCCAACTCTGACTGGAGCATGTGGGGTCTACTATAATGCATAATAACAGAATGTTAGGACATTGTGTCACAAGAAGCTGGCATAATCTTACAAGGACATGTGACAGCAGAATAGGAAGCTGACCTTCTTATGTGCTTCTCTGTCTGCTAATCTGGACGTTGTCCTCTTCCCCTGAAAGATCTTTCTACAGGAAAGGGCATCTCCTTTCTACAAACACGAGACAGGTAGATGGTAATTACCTCCTGAGACGGAGTTACATTTACTGTGTCACTGGTGATGCAGACCCTACCAGGAAGGAAGGAGCTCACTCTGAGTGGATAGCAAAGCCTTTTCGTCATGCCAAGGGACACTCCATATGGAGGCAGCACTGGTTCCAACATGCCATGTATCTGCACACTACGGGGTGAGCTGGGAGTGAGCGTACCAGAAACACTTGTTACGGGAGGTGTGTAAAGCCTTATCTAGACTGTGGATTTTCCCCGATTACAGCCACTGATGTAGCTGCTCCTGTGCAAACCCTTAATTTAGATTGGCAAAGCTGCTATTTGCACTGGTAATCCCAGACAGCAGCTTTGCCTGTCTCCATTAGGGTACTGGTTCAGCTACACTGATGGCTGTAATTGGGGCAAATACCCAATATAGACAAGGCCTAAACGGTTGTTTTTGTGAGGGTTCCCTTCCCCCAAGTGCTTTGGAAGCTTTGTCTGGAGGAAAAAGGTGGAGAAAATGAGAAAAATCATAGAATCACATAAACTAGGGAAGGAGAAAACCTATTAGCCTCTCAGACACCACAGTGATGGGGGACCTTGTAAGTACCTGGGTAGTCTGTCTGCTAAATACCTAACAATCTATTATTAATTATTCGTATGTGCCAATGCCAAGAAGACCTAGTCATATGCTAGGTGCTATACAAACAAAATAAAAAGATGGTCCGTGCCCCAAAGAGTGTACAATTTAATGCATCCTTTGCCAGTAGAGGATTATTCCTAGAGTTTTGTTCTACAGCTTAGGCGCCCGCATTTCATTAATGCTGCTGGCAGTTAATATAAGTGGGAACAGCTGTAGTCCATCAGTGCTGTATCTGAAATGTCTAGCAAAAGGGTACTTTAACGTTCCATATTTACTATAGACAGCATGAGATCACTATGCAAACAGTGTAATGTTGGCTCTTTACCTCCCAGTTATAACAAGTAGTTTGTCATTTATAATCTTGGTGTGTCCTATCAGTTGAAATAATGAGCTGTGTTTTCAGAAAGTGTTGGATTTTTAGGAAACTGCTCTTCAGCAATGACTAGCTGTGTAATCCTCACTGCTTTGACAGTAAGCACAGAAAGGCTAGAAGAAGTGCAGATACCCACCAGATCAGGCTGGTGCCTGGGGAAGGGAAGCCAAAGTGGCATCTCTGCACCTTCCCCTAAGTCTATGGATGCCCCTTCATTGAAAGAGCACGTGGTTGGGGCTCTGGAGGAAGTGGCCAGCTACAGGGCAGGCCTTGGTTTGTGTGTATGGAAGATAGACACTGTTATGAGAAGGCAAGGGAGTGTGGGGAGCTTTCATTACTATTTTTGATTCCTGGCAGCATCAAACATAATATCAGAGGAGCCAGATGGGCAGATTTTTCTGATGTCTGACGGAAATGATATCAGTGCATTTTTCAGACTTCAGTCACCAATTTGTGAGGGTTCCCCCCCCCCCTCTTTCTACTAACAACCTTCCAAATACAAGTAAATAATTAGCAAACTCATTTGTCTCACAAAGCATTTTTTCATTACTATTAAAATCTAACCCATTGGCAGAAGTTTGATTCACTGTTCTTTAATTTCTCTGTGGCTGCTGCTTTATTTCTTAGGGCCCAATGGTGTATCCCTTATTCATACTTCACACCACGTCTCCTATCAATGGTACATATGTGGCCCCCTTATCGTAGTGCTGAGCACCTCACAACATCCCTGTGTGGTGGGGGAAGTACTGTTACCCCAGTTTCACAGATGGGGAACTGAAGCAGAGAGATGTGAAGTGATTTGCCTAAATTTACACAGGAAGTCTGTGTCAGAGCAGGGACTTGAACACAAAGTCCTAGGCTTGGTTCCCAACCACTTGACCATCCTTCCTTACCACCTTCACTGGATTACCCGTGAGAAGAACCTCTCCTCACCATGTGTAAGAATTACACAGGTGAGCAGTAGGGCTCAATCCTGCTCCTGTTGAAGTCAATGGGTGCTTTGCCATCCACTTCAGTAGTCTGAGGATTGGGTCCTCATTAGTTCGTTGTTGTTAATTAGATGTATGCAATATGTTCTTCAGTGTGGCTCAGGCATATGAACATACACTTCTACCCCGCTTGGCAAGCTGGTGCCTGGAGCCGGCCCTGGGTAGAGGTGTAATTTAGTAAAACAAATATATTCAGATAAGTATATTTGGTCACCTAAATCACATGTTATTTCTGTCTCCTGATAGGATGATCTGCTGATTTCACCTGAAGTGTATTTTGCTTCATCATTAAACAAACGTCGGCCATCAGCCTGAATTTTGCTTTACATGAACATGGAGTGAACAATGCTTTGCTTACATGAGTGTTCACGAAAAGTGAATACAAATGGGGTAGAACTACTCAAAGCAAAATTCTGTTTAGAAGTACCCCTAAATGTTTGCAGACAATTTTATTCTTCAATACTCATCTGGCTTGAATAGTCAATAGGATAACAGGAAAAATCAAGGTTTTTTTTGAAATGCACATGGAACCTTCCTTCTTGGTGCCTTTCTGTAGATTGGGTTATCAGTGGCTGATACAAAGGAGCTGATCAGATTAAAATGCCAGATACAATATGGGTATATTATGGTCTCATATGAGTTCTAACATGGATCAGCTGGATTTATTTCAGTGCTACTGTATGTCTTAAAGGAAAAGTGCATATTCTAATAATTGCATTAAATTATAAAGAAAAAATTAGGAAACTAAAATCTTAAAAGTATAGTTATAATCAAATAAGCAATAGTGTAAAAATAGAAGCATGGTGATGTGCGCTCAAAACAGGCACACATTTCGGCTTGTGGAAATTGGGTACAGTACAGTTTTACTGAAAATCAGGTGCAGAATTATTAAAGTCCCTAATTTTACAGACCAATTAATCATGTGATTAAGTTCCACTGAAGTCAATTAAGTGCTTTGCTGAATGTGGATGGACTTAAGCATGCACTTCAAGTTATGAACATGATTAAGTGCCTTGCTGAATCAACACCTGTGTTCTGAATGTGGAATCTTTACAACAGGTATCAATGCTCATGCTAAAACCAAGAAAGCTCTTGACTTCCTTATCTCAGGTTGAGTTTCCATGTGTGGAAGTCAGGAAAAACAATTTCTTACCTGAAAACTAAACATATCAAAGCCTAGTACTTCATGATGTCATTTTTACAGCCTCTTTTCAAAGGCTTTAAATAAAAATCCCTCCCCCAGCTCTCCAAAGGGGAGTGCACACACTGGATTGTCCCCAGGGATGGCTCTGTAAGATCGTATGGATAGATTGCATCAGTACATGGCTCCTCCCCACTCTTCGATTGTGCAAAAGGAGCCAGCCCTACACTGATCAAGTGCAGGGACTGTAACTGTCCCTAGCCCTCGTGCAGTGTGCCTGGTGAGAGAGGCAGAAAGGATCCACGTGCCAGTCCTCACACTTGCTATCCACACTGGAGTCAGTGACATTCTGCCCTTCACATGTATATTTAATATGTTTGTGAATGTTATGGTTCACCTCCCTTAATGAACTTACAACCAGTAAAACAGGAAGTCTCCCCTCCTTTGCTTTTTACAGCTAGTCAGATATGTGACTAGCTACTTTTTGTATTGCAGTGCTGTCTTTACAACTTCCAGCAAGCTGTTCTTTCATGTTTTCATTTGTGCAGAACGGTGTTCTAAACAGCTACTTCTGGGCAGGGTGGGGGCATTAATCAGAGGCTTCAGATAGTAGCTGCAATCCTCTTACTTCCCAACAATTCATCCCATTAAAATAGTGGATGGCTCAAAACAATAAGTATTAATTAATACCCAGTGTATTTTGCTCATGCATTATATTGTTCTCTATATATCATTATTATGAGTAAAACTGAACTGTTCTAGCCTTGAGTAAGGTGCAGTGCTTGCCTCTTTTTCCTGGGGTGAATACCAGTTAAATCAAAAGAAATAGGGGGAAAAGAGTTACTGGCCTAATGGATAGAGGGGAAGCAGTAGATGTGAAGCAGTAGATGTGATATATCTCAATCTCAGTAAGGCTTTTGACACTGTCCCAATTGACATTCTTATAAGAAACTAGGGAAAGGTGGTCTAGATGTAATTACTATAAGGTCGGTGCACAACAGGTTGAAAGGCTGTATTCAAAAAGTAGTTATCAATGGTTCACTGTCAAACTCCGAGGCTGTATTCCATGGGGACCTGCAGGGTCAATCCTGGATATGGTGCTATTCAGTATTTTCATTAATGTCTTTGATAATAAATTGAGAGTATGCTTAAAATTTGTAGATGACACCAAGCCAGGAGGGATGAAGCACTTTGGACGACAGGATTAGAATTCAAAACCACCTTGACAAATTGGAGAATTAGTCTGAATTCAACAAGACAATAAAAGACAAGTGCAAAGTACTTCACTTAGGAAGGAAAACACCAAATGGCCAGCTACAAAATGTGGAATAAATGGTTAGGGTTGTAGTATTGCTGAAAAGCATCTAGGCGTTATAGTGGATCTCAAATTGAGTATGTGTCGTCAATGTGATGCAGGAGCGAACAGGCTAATATAATTCTGGGGTGTATTAACAGGGGAGTTTGTATGTAAGATACAGGCGGCAACTGTGACCTCTGGCACTTGAGGCCTTATCTGGAGTACTGTGTCTAATTCTTGGCTCCACACCTCAGGAAAGATGCGGACAAATTGGAGAGAGTCCAGAGGAGAGCAACAAAAATGATAAACAGTTTAGAAAACCTGACCTATGAAGAAAGATTAAAAAAAACCGTGCATGGTAGTCTTGAGAAAAGAAGACGGGGGGGAGGGAGGGGAGAGAGAGAACGGGACTTGATAGTCTTAAGGACAGTTATAAAGAGGACTGTGATCAATTCTTCTGCATATCCCATGAAGGTAGGACAAGATGTAATGGGCTTAATTTGCACCAAGACAGATTTAGGTTAGATAGTAGGAAAAACTTTTTAACTTTAAGGATAGTTAAGCACTGGAATAGGCTTCCAAGGGAGGTTGTCATTGGAGGTTTATAAGAACAAGTTAGACAAACCTGACAGGGATGATCTGGTATACTTGTTTCTGCCTCAGTGAAGGGAGTTGGACTATCTGACCACTCGAGGTCCCTTCCAGCCCCTCATTTGTATAATTCAAATCCCTTCTCTGAAGAACTCATAGTCTAAAATCACAAGTTAGTGGAATACTAAGCAGAACAGCATATTCATATATGCTCATGGAGTAGATGGGTTTATAGGGTTTTTTGAGAGAGAGAGAGACCCTTAACCCAAATGTAAAATGTGTAGCAAGTGTTTATTGAAAATTTAGAATTACATTCTATTTCATCCTTGTTATTCATACTGTTCCTCCTAATAAACTCCCATCTGATAAGCGGTCCTTGGAAATACTATCAGAGCCACCAGTATGCCATACTACCACATCAGGACCTTATTCTTGAAAGTACTTTATCTGTGATGTGGTAAATCCTAAATTATCATCACATCAGCAAAGCAGCATTTTCAATACTGCCCTGTCCTATTAGAATAGTGATTTTGCACTGTGGTACTGTGAAGAGCTGTATTATAAGCATTGTTGGACTGTTTGATTCTGAGATGCCCACGCCTACACTGTAACATGTGTACATGTGAATTTGCCAGAGTTTTTCAACTTTAGTTCAACTCTAGCTGAAGTTGTCTTCATTATGCAAGCAAAATAGATTCCATATGAAACTTAAATATCCTCTGATTTACATGTTTACATCCTTTTCAGCATTTTACAAATATAAGAGTTAAAATGTGTCTTATAGATTAAACAGTTTTTTTGTTTTGTTTTGTTTTTGGCAAAAGGAAGCTGATGAGCATTTGGATAGGACACATTCAAGTAAGACAAAAGGATAGGAAGTATGGCAAGAGATCACCCTGGCTTAACCAAAGTGGAAAAAAGTGGAAACTAGGTCAAATTACAAAGGATGAATATAAACAATTAACACAAGTATGTAGGGACAAATTTAGAAAGTCCAAGGCATAAAACGAGATTAAAGTAGCTAGAGACTTAAAGGGTAACAGGAAAACATTCTACAAATACATTAGAAGCAAGAGGAAGGCCAAGGACAGGGTAGTCCATTACCCAATGAGCGGGGAAAACAATAAAAGAAAACGTAGAAATGGCAGAAGTGCTAAATGACTTTTTTGGTTTGGTTTTCACCAAAAAGTTTAGTAGCAATTGGACGTCTAACATAGTGAATGACAGTAAAATGAAGAAGGATCAGAGGCTATAATAGGGAAAGAACAAGTTAAAAACGACTTAGACAAGTTAGATATCTTCAAGACACCAGGTCCTGTTGAAACACATCCTAGAACAGTGATTCTCTACCAGGGGTCCAGGGCCCCCCGGGGGGCCGTGAACAGGTTTCAGGGGGTCCTCCAAGCATGGCTGGCATTAGATTGCTAGGGCCCAGGTCAGAAAGCCCAAGTCCTGCCAGGCGGGACTGCAGCCTGGGGCCCCGAGCCCTGCCACCTGCGACTGAAGCCGAAGCCTCAGCAACTTAGCTTCGTGTTGCCCCCTATGATGTGGGACTCTGGGCAATTGCCCTCCTTGATACCCCCTCACACCAGCCCTGGCTTTTATATGCAGAAAACAGTTGTGGTGGCATAGCTGGGCCATGGAATTTTTATAGCATGTTGGGGGAGCCTCAGAAAGAAAAAGGTTGAGAACCCCTGTCCTAGAATACTCAAGGAGCAGACTGAGGAGATACCTGAGCCATTAGCGATTGATCTTTGAAGAGTGGTGGAAACTGGGAGAGATTCCAGTTCAAATAGAGTGCCAATCTATAAAAAGGGAAATAAGGACAACCCCGGGGAATTACAGACCAGTCAGCTTAACTTCAGTACCCGGAAAGATAATGGAGCAAATAATTAAGCAATCAATTTGCAAACATCTAAAAGATAATAAGGTGATAAGTAACAGTCAACATGGATTTGTCAAGAACAAATTGTGTGAAACCAACCTAATAGCTTTCTTTGACAGGGTAATGAGCCTTGTGGGTGGGAGCAAATGGTAGATGTGTATATCTTGACTTTAGTAAGGCTTTTGATATTGTCTCACATGACCTTTTCATAAAGAAACTAAAACAAACAGACAGTCCTCGGACTTACGACACAATTGGTTCCTGAAAATCGCATCCTAAGTCGAAAACATCGTAACTCGAATTTCCCATAGGAACAATGCCGGATTGAGCATCATAAAGTCGAAACACAGTGACAATTTATAAGTGCCATTCACCGTAACTTGAACATCGTAAAGTTGAGGACTGCCTGTACAGTATAGTAGCTAGATGGAGCTACTATAAGGTGGGTGCATAACTATTTGGAAAACTGCTCCCAGAGAGTAGTCATCAGTGGTTCACAGTCAAGCTGGAAGGGCATATTGAGTGGGGTCCCGCAGGGATCACTTCTGGGTCCAGTTCTGTTCAATATCTTCATCAATGATTTAGATAATGGCATAGAGAGTACATCTATAAAGTTTGCGAATAATACCAAACTGGAAAGATTGCAAGTGCTTTGGAGGATAGGACTAAAATTCAGAATGATCTGGACAACCTGGAGAAATGGTCTGAAGTAAATAGGATGAAATTCAATAAGGACAAATGCAAATTACTCCACTTAGGAAGGAACAATTAATTGCACACATACAAAATGGGAAATGACTGCTTAGGAAGGAGGACTGCAGAAAGGGATCTGAGGGTCATAGTGGACCACAAGCTAAATATGAGCGAACAGTGTAACACTGTTGCAAAAAAAGCAAACGTCATTCTGGGCTGTATTAGCAGGAGCGTTGTAAGCAAGACACGAGAAATCAGTCTTCTGCTCTACTCCACGCTGAGTAGGCCTCAGCTAGAGTATTATGTCCAGTTCTGAGCACCAGATGTCAGCAAATTTGTGGAAAAATTGGAGAAAGTCCAGAGAAGAGGAACAAAAATGTTTTGAGGGGGAGGGAGGTTTGATGAGAGCTGTGTGCATGCTTGTTATTTTTGTTGGTTTTGGAACAGAAATAGTTGCAAAAAGTAGTCAGAAGTTCATTCTTTCAGTAATTACGAAAACCTTCCATTCTACAGGGAATTATGAAATATGATTTCCCTCTTGATAGTGGATCCCTTTAATTCTGTAACATTTTCTTTTACTTGTCCCCCTCAACTTACATTCGGGAAAATATGTGTTTATACTCCTCAGGAGATGCAGCTGTATGCTACTGAATTAAAAACAAGGCAATGTAAATATATGTAAGGGTGTTCAAAGTATCCTGCTTCAATAAGATAAGTGTTTTGAAGTAGCATGGTTCTAACTGCAACATTGAAGAAATAGCATCCCAGAATCTTGAGGAGAAGGAGTTTCCATATTATTGCTGTTCAAAATCAGAGGTATGGGAGGCACAGGAAAGCAGACAATGTTGTAAGAATATCAAACATTTAAAGCATAAATAAGTTAAACTACTTAAACTTAAAGATGACGCAGAGCTGTTGCTGACATTACAAGCCCTGTGGGAAACACATTTTGTAAAATTGGTTATACAGAAGATATTGCAGATCCATGTAGGACACTTACGCACTTACTGTGATGTATATGACATACACGGGAAGTGTTGTAAAATGGTTATATTTTGCAGACAAGCCATTATAGAAATTATGAGTCAGGGTGAACATAAATACTTTGTGTCAAGGAGAGCCTCCAGACTTGGATTCACACAAGCATCAAACCCATTATACTATCCAACACATCAGGTTGTGTCAGGCAAATGTTATTAATGCCTGTTTCCTGGAGTTTATAATCAGTTGTAAAAAGTGACTTGAGGCTAAAGACTGGCATCCTGTGCCTTTTCTTGGGAGCAGTCAACCCAGAAAAGAGACCGGAGTGTCATTTTTGACAGTTCAGTGAAGACCTCAGCTCAATATGCGCAACTGTAGTCAAAAAAGTAAACACGAGTATAAGATGCATAAGGAATTGGATGGAGACTGATGTGATAACAGTTTTCAAATATGTTAAGGGCTGTTATGAAGAGGGCGGTAATCAGTTGTTCACCTGTCCTCTGAAAGAAGGACAAGAAGTAATGGGTTTAAACTGCAGCAAAGGAGATTAAGGTTACATAGTAGGAAAAACTTTTTAATTGTAAAGGTAGTTAAGCTCTGGAATAGGCTTTCAACGAATGTTGTGGAATCCCCATCATTGGAAGTTTTTAAAAACAGGTTGGACAAACACCTGTGAGGGATAGTCTGGGTTTACTTGGCCCTGCCATAGTGCAGAGGGCTGCTGGACATGATGACTTCAAGGTCCCTTCCGGCCCTACATTTCTATGATTCTGTGATCACACTCATATTTTTTTAGAGAGAGTGAAATCCCAAGCATTCAACTCTTGTTCTGACCACAGAAAATCTTTCCTCCGATCTAATAAAACCAGTGGTTCCTGGCCAATGGGAGCTGCGGAGTCGGCACTCAGGGCAGGGGCCGCACGCAGAGACCCCTGCCGCTGACGGCCCCTACGCCTAGGGACCAGTCACGCCGGACGCTTCCAGGAGCCACACGGAGCCAGGGCAGGTAGGGAGCCTACCTTAACCCTGCTGCGCTGCCAACCATACTTTTGGCCCATTAAAATCTCCCGGATTGCTTTCAGTAGCAACTGGGAGATTGAGGCCGATTCCATGAGACTCTCGGCCAATCCGGGAGGATTGGCAACCCTAAGTCCTTGGCTCTGGTCACACGGCTTTAGGCTCCATACCCAAGCCACGGGGCTTTGGACTCGGGCTACAGGGCTTCAGGCTCTGGCCTCCCACTGTCTGCCCAGGTCCCCCAACTCCATCGCCCCTCGCACCTACTGCCTACTCCAACCCCCCCCGTCCAAGCTTAATTTGTTCCCAGGCTTGCCCGGGCTGAGTAAGTCTGTGAAAAGTGATACTTTTATGTTTGTTAATATCACTTTTTACAACAGACTTACTAGCTAGCAATAAATAAATTAAAATGATTTGGGCGGGTATATGTGCATATTTATTTGGTTTTCCTAAAGCTAATTAAGTATTTTAGGAAAAGGTGTGAGAGCAGCCACCATCAAGAGTTGGTGGCTGCACCCTGAGGCCACCAAAAAATTTGTTCTGAGAACCCCTGAACTAGAGATTGATGAGCCTGCTACAGCGTTGGCTAAAAGAGATATGTCTTTTAGCTCATGCAGTATAGACTCATGCATTAAACTCCAGAAGTCCCAGATTTGATCCTATCTGATGACAACCGTAATCTGTTGGTGTTACATGTACAGTACCTTAATATTGTGGAAAAATAAAAAAGATTCCACAGTGTAACAGGGTGGCTTCTCCCTTTAAGCCCAGAGACCCAGGCCCTGACACAACTGGGTCCAGGATGTCGGACCAGGGTCATCCCTACCCATATGCAAAGTATGCAGCTGCGTAGGGTACCAGGACCTTTGGGGCACCAAATTTCCTGGTGTCCTACGCAGCTGCGTGCTGCTCCAGCCCCTGCTCCGCCTCTTCCCCATTGCCCCAGCCCCACCTCTTCAGACCCCTGCTCCTCCCCAGCCCCGCCCCCACTCCACCCCTTCCCAAAAGCCCCCACCCCACTCTTCCTGCCCTTGCTCTGCCCCAGCCCTGCCCCCACTCCCCTGAGCAGGGGGTGGGCCAGCACTCACTGGCGGTGGGAAGTGCAGCGACCCGGCCCCGGCCTGCTCCGCGCTGCTGGTGAGTGCTGGGGGGTGGTTCCCCCTACCCCCCAAGCCTGGGAGCCAAGCTGTAAACCAATTACAAATTTGAAGAATGGGTTGTCCATGATGAAATGTTTGAATTTTTTCATAGTCCAGACTGTTTTTTGCATCTTTTGTTTGTTTCTTTGGGTTTTTGAGACACAAATATATCAGAAAGGATTTAATCTACATTTAGGATGGTACAAAATGGAAATCCTCCCATATATCTTATACCAAAGATCTTGAACATTTTACATGAAGTGACATCAAAATATATTCCCCCCCCACCCCCCATATCAGAGGCAGTTTTAAGCTGTAATAGTCCGAATAAAGATGTGGAAAGAAGCTCCACTCATAATTCTATGATAAAGGAAAACAAGGGTTGTTGTCTGGTTTGCCAAAATCTGTAGGCCATCGACAGTAGTTTGCTTGCATTATATTTATGCTATTATTTCCTGTCTGTAAATAAATGAATATACTGTTCATGGACATGTCCGTTATTCTACCCACCTTTAAAATACAGAGTTTTTTCTTTTAACATCTTTTAAGGAGAAACTGTTTTCTTGTGGCCTGATCCAAAGTCCATCCAATGCTCCCACTGATGTCAGCAGACTGTAAATCAAGCCTTAGAGGAGTCATTACAATCAGCTATAGCAACAGGGAAGTGCTGTTGCTGTTTATTATGTCCAATAGTTAACATTGCTGTATCAAGAACTATGTGGCAAAGCACAAGTTTGTAATAAAGCAAAAGCTGTTTGGAATGTTAACAGAAATAGAATCTTTTAGACATTTGGAAATGCCTGTAATTTCCTAAACAATGCTTCATGTATCAAGAAAGTCCCTTCCTGGGTGTGTCACTTTGAGATTTAACTAAGGGTTTTAGGTACAGACAGTGGATAATTTTATTTTGTAGAAACAGCAGCATGTAATGTGTAAGTATAGTATATTGAAGAAATGTCAACTCTTTTAAAAGCATTTTGAAGATCAGTTCAACGTTTACAGGTTTCAGGAAAGTAAAAGTTAGATGAGCACAGACAGATTTTAAAAGAACAGTCCACAATTCAGTCTTAAAAGATTTTACTGAAAGGTTTTTTAAAAATACAAAGAAGGAGGAAAATGTACAGAACAAAACTGGATGTTTAAGGACTGCATATCTGTATCCACTGGACTGCAAGTATAGGGCTAGACTGTGTATTGGCCCTAAATAGTTGTGCCATCCACTGCACAACCAAGTAAGGTTTGTCCAGGCTTAGATAGCAGTCTTTGGGGGCCACTACTTCCCACAGGAGTGAGTGGGTGGAGGTTGCTCCCAACACACTATCTGGGGGAAAGAAGCTGCATCCGGTAAAGGGTTGTAATAAATTACTTGTCATTAGTTTTGTGCACATCTGTGATCTTCTTAGGTTTGCATGTGGGAGAGCACTGGTCTTCTATTTCTGGGATGAGGCTTCAATAAATAAACGTTCAGGGGGTGGAGAGATTGGTTTGAACGTGCTGCATTTTAATGTAGACCAGACAAAGCTGCCTAGGACTCCAGGTTGTTTTTTTTTTTTTTTTAAATCTTAATACTGTACTCTTGGAATGCAATTATTGCAGTTTCCTAGGTGATGTTCAGATGTGCTGAACACTGGAGAGGGAACCTTTTGTTAACCTTTTTTCTATTCTCAAGATAATATTCTTGCTAGGAATTGACAGTACATATCAAAGACACTATTAAATGATGGGAGCTCAATTTGCATGTGTGGGCTTCTAAATTAGGGCATTCTGTGCCACACTTGGGTGCTCAAACAGCGACTTAGCATTCAAATAC
>NW_020664462.1:19598909-19623207 GCF_002925995.2 Terrapene triunguis | reverse complement strand
AAGCAAGTCACGTCAATTAGCAGCAAAAAAAAAAAAAAAAAAAAAAAATAGTTAAAGCAAATGCCAACAAAGCCATGTGGTGGCTTGAGTCACGGGTTGTCATTTGGAGGAATGATGAGGGAACTGGAGTATCAAAGGCTGTGAAGATTTGCCTCCAGGGAAACAGGAGATGTAAATCTCCACCTCTAGCAGGCCAGATGAAGAGGTGTCTGGAGGGACGCGTAGTCGTGGACTGCCCCGGGACCTGGCATCCCCTTGATCTGATTAAATTTCCTGTTCACCAGAGAAGTGAGGCAGGCTCTGCACTCACCCCTATCTTCTGTTATATACCTTATTTTCAGTATTCTACAGTGTGGGGATTCCATAAAATGTTCCCTAGGATGGAATATTGGGTCCTCTTATATAGATATTGTACCAAAGCAGTGTGTCAGAATGCAGAATCAATACTTTATCTGGGAAGTATGCCAAAATATACAGTAAACACTATAAAATGTTTGCAGTTCCAATATACGCTGCAATCCTAGAGAAGGATGTATTTTTCCAAGCACTTGAGACATCTGTAGCTATTACAAGAGGAAGAGAGGTGATATGATCCCACAAAGTTTCTTCTAGGGGCAATGGAAGTCTCCTGGCATCAGAATCATTGCAATTCTTCTGAATCAGAAGAAAGCTGACCTTGGGTCATCCATGCTAGGGGTATGCACCTCCTGCATGTCACGGAGCCTAGCTGGGATTCTTGTAAGACTCAATGCAATGGCCTGGTGGAGCCATGGTAGAAGTGGGCTGGGAGAATGTACAGGTAGTGTCCAAGGATCTGCTATTGCACAGCTGTTATCGGTCTATCCTCCCTCCCTCTCCTTGAGGAGAAGGTATTAAGGCTGCAGTAGGCTACATCAACAAGTAGCTCTGCAGGGTGATTCCTCAGCTATGTCAGGACCTGGGATTAGGATTCTTTCTCTCCCAGCCTCCTTACAGAGATACCTAGTGTGGTCTATGTGCAGGGTCCCTGGATTTGAGCCTTAGGGCATTATCTTAGTTGTAAGGCACAGCATGAACTGCATCTGACGCTTGTGGAAACACTGTTTCTGGTAAGTAAGGTGCAGTGCAAGGTAACATTTGTTGTTGTTTTTTAAGTCTCCTGAGTGTATGTGTATGCCTTTAAAATAGTTTGTAAAGATGATTAAAAACTGCCTGATTTCCCCCTTCAAATCACAAAAGTTAAGAATGATAATCCTCTTAATTTCTCTGTGGGGACGATTTTCAGATAATCTGCCTTACAGAATACGTTTTGCTTTCTTTGTTCTGTCATCCAGTTGTCAGCTACACAGAACCAAGCTTTTAACACTATCCCTCAGCAGGAATGGCTTCTCTCTCCTGTCTCTGTGCTAAGCAGTCAGATGGCAGCAGCACCATCGTTAATTGGCAGGGATGGAGCAGGCCATTTATTTTAATATTTTCTTTGACGTTTACTAAGTGGAAATGGGGAAGAGAAAAGCCACAAATACACCACGTGTGGGGTTACTGGACAGGCCTCCAGAGCGGACTCAATATATGAGCAGACAGTCAACTTCTGCAATTAGGTGGTGATGTAGAACTCTCCTTCAGGGGCAAACTCACAGGGCTAAGTGGCTGCTGTTGGATACTTTCCCAACAACACAAGTAAGGAGACCCTGACAGAAAGACAGCCTATCCATGGAAGGGGTAGATCTGGTGCTTCAGATCCAATCGTGATGGCTTGATAGAAGGTACAGATCTTCTATAACTATCCCTGATTTATACCTCATCTTGCTGTAAAAATGTTCTTCTTTAGGTGTCTCGTCATAATTCAAACCAATCTCTTCTACACCTCTGTAGAGGCCGGGATTGGGGATATGTATTGTTTTGCAGGCAGAACAGAGGCACTGGCTGATTTGCTGCAATCTCCTGCTCCCGTTAGGGATTTCTTAAAGATGGGAACTACCTGACTAAACATGTGGCTGGTGCCCTGAAATCCATTCTAGTATGGACTGGGAAGATTATGCATCCATAGTCTTGTTTTTTGGAGAATTTGTAAAAGAAGCGGTGTCTTCCAGTCCTCTCATCTGTGGGGAAAAAATGGTAGCAAGATCACTCTGATGATAGTTACTAATAGAATATACAGCAAGAGCTGGAGAGACTTAAGATGCGAAGCTTTGCATTCTGCATCAGGTAATTCCCTGGATGTGAATATTTTATCTAAATAAGACCTTGCTCATAAAACAGTAGAAACCTTAAGGAGAAATTTTAGGCTGATTGCAGTACATTTGAGGACCTCCAGGTGCTCAGATAATACAGTGATCAGTGCAAGATGTGAACTTGAATGCAGAAATTCTAGCAGACAAGGTATTAATTTCTTTCCTGCCAAAGGGAGCAGCATAGATTTTTCTGTAAATGCCAGAATGCTCCGAGATTCCTTAATAGTATTTCTCAAGATGCCATCAAGTTGGCTACCAGCACCATGGTTACTTTGGTTCTTGCCAGAGAGTTTTCCAGCTCTGGCTGTGGAGCAGTGACCTCACTGACAAAATTAACCTCATGGCTAGTCCTGTTGCAAGGCTTCGGTATTTTTGCATCTCTGCATGCAGCTGTCACACTCCTCAGCAAATAAAGGTGCAGTCGAGCCTGCCAGCAAAAATATCCCAGAGCACTGATCCTGCCCAATTCTCTCCATCTACAAATCTCCTGTAAAGTACAAACAATTCATGCCACCATCTGTCTGCTTCCCTGGGTCATGTTTCCAACCAGCCTGAAAAGGGTTAATGTTCTAGTGATGCCACTGACCTCCTGTACCATCAGAACCTGTGGGAGAGAGAAAAACATTTTACCTTCCACATTTGGCCACCATAAGAGAGGACATTTGGATACTTTTTTTAATTAGAAGACCAACTTTATTCAGTTTCTCTCCCACTGTGACTCCCAAACTAATAATGTCATCAGTTCAAGGAGAACTCCCAGAAAGGGTAAGCTTTTGCAAAAGTTAAACACTTCCTGCTCTTAAAGTCTTTGCAAAGCCTGCAAAAATTTATGGTAATGCATTCTAGGTTGTTGTCAAGGGACTGGGTCATAGGCATAGTGGTCACAGCAGAAGTCAGGTCTAATGATATGAGTCCAAAGGTCAGAGTCGGGGATCGGAGCTGAAGATCAGAACTGAAGTCAGAGTCCGAATGCCATCGCCATGAGACAGAGTCGGAGCCAGGAACTAGAGCCGAGGGTCAGAACCAGATTACCTGGGATCAAGGAAGGCAGGAGCAGGGCTGGTTCCAAGGCAGGAGCAAGGCTGGGACAGGACTGAAAGAAGGCCAGGAGCAGGGTAGGGTCTAGGCTGGAGCAGGCTGGGTGCAGGGCAAGGTCTAGGTTTAGGGTTGCCAACCCTTCCAGTTTCACCAGGAATCTCCTGGAATTGGGTTTTATCTCCCGGAGGCTACTGAAGCCAAACCGGGAGATTTTAGCCTGCTAAAAGTCTGGTGGCACAGCAGGACTAAGGCAGGCTCCCTGGCTGCCCTAGCTCTGCTCCACTCCCAGAAGCGGTCGACACGTCCCTGTGTCCCCTGGGGGGTGGGGGGGGGGTGTCCAGAGGTCTCCACGGGCTGCCCCCGCCCCAAGCACCAGCTCCAGAGCACCCATTGGCCAGGAACTGCGGGGCAGTGCCTGTAGGCAGTCCAGAGGGTATATGCTGTCTCTAATGTTCAAGTTAGAACCTTGGAGAGCTACGCTGGTAGAACCATCAAAATTAAAGATGGAAATGACCGGTTGTGTTATCTGGTTCATCTTCCTGGCAATACACAGTAACTTCCTACACCATATTGTTCTAGTAACCATCAGCTAGGGCAGGTTCATGGCATGAATACACTTAGATACCTATTTTCATATTCCCATGGTGCTGAAGAACCTGTGTGTTTGCGCATCTCAAGTTTGTCCTCAATCCTAGACACTTAAATATCCTGTACCCACCCAATATTTACAAAGATCCTAGTAGTTGTAGCAGCTAGTCTATGTCAACACCAGGACACTCTTCCTGACATTTATTCAATAAGTCACTGTTGCAATTCTCCTGCTTGCTTCTCCACTTTGTGTTTGATAGCCATGGAAACTTGATCAGAAAAGGGAGGGAATCTTATGTACCAAAACTTCAGTGCATTATGGTTGCCTTACACATGGGAATAGGCACAACCTATGGTTGGGAAAATATGTAGGGAGAAATACTTGCCCCAGGGACATCAGTGGAAGTGTTACCATTGGCTTATTGGGACCAGGATTTCACCTGTAAGGTGTAAATTCTCCTTTCCCTGTGTAGACAAGGAAAATGACTTTTTAATTAAACCATATTCCTTCTTTTGAATGAAGGCATCTGAATCTGTAATGTGTGGGTGTAGGCATGATTATGACATGAAATAGGCAATGAAAAGCGAAGTGCTTTTTCAAATCGTTTAGATGAAGAATCTTTCAATTTATTATATAATTTAATCAGCCTTCTCTAGAAAGAACTGTGAGAGGGTTGCTCTTGCTTACATTTCATAATGGGGTTACTGATCAGCATGTCCATTCATCTTTAGTATCTGATTTGCTATTGGTGTGGAAAATGCTTCTTATTTGCAATCAGAATATTACATTTCTGTGACATATCTTGAAACAGAGTTAAATTTCTAATGGTCAATCAGACACTACAAAGGTTTGGAAGATTTTTAGGTTGAAAAATTCCTCAAAGTAATAAACAATTTGAAGTATCAGAGGGGTAGCCGCATTAGTCTGTATCCACAAAAACAACGAGGAGTCCAGTGGCACCTTAAAGACTAACAGATTTGTTTGGGCATAAGCTTTCATGGGTAAAAAAACACTTCTTCAGGTGCAAGATGCATCTTCAAGATGCATCTGAAGAAGTGTTTTTTTACCCACGAAAGCTTATGCCCAAACAATTTGAAAGCACTCTTCCTTTTCATAGAGACTGTAACTCCTGGAGGATCTGACAATTTACTTGAAAGGTGCTTTTCACATTCAATGCGATCCGGAAAACAGAACTTTGAGGATAAGACCTGTGTAGTGCATTGCAGGGCTTTGCTTTTCAAGATGGTACAGTTCCCAGTGGGGTACAAATGGTGTAAAGTGCTTTTTGGCTGGTACTGTGACTCAGACATATAATACGATATTTCGTCTAAAACATGTTAGAAAATAACTTTGGGCTTGAAACCATTTAGCTTCTTATATTTGAATCTTGATCAACTTGTAAACTACAGATGTGTTGGTTTATTTATGGGCACATGAAATACAACTATGTAGAAAATAATATAATCTCAATGGGTGTAATATCTTTCCCCATATATTGCGAGTTTAAAAAAAAAAAAAAAAAGACAACGACCAGTACACAAATGTGAATGAATACTATGCAATGGAAATATTTGTTTTATCCAGATGGTCTTAAGAAATGTGGTCACAGTACATTAGTTTTGTCTCCATAGTAACACTAGTTTGGCAAGTTTAGTTATTTAGATCTGCACTGCCGTGATCATAACAGTGTAATCCTTATATATGTGCTTTTATTGGAATTGAAAACAGTATTTATGCAATCATTCACTTGAAAGGGCATGCAAATCAAGTGAAGGCAAATTTCCCAAAGCAAGAGATGACAGAGGGGGGCATATTCGCTAGACCAGAACAATGACTCCAAAGAGGAATATAAATCATATTCTTATTGAGTTTTGTTTGTATCAACCTGAAACTTAAAAGATTATTCCAGTAACATATTTCATCAGAGGTCAATATGTTTTTTGTATCTGAAAAGAATAGCAGACACACAAATTACATTTTATAACTCTAGTGCACATGCCCAAATTGTTTCAACTTCGCATTTCATTTTTTATGATTATTATTATTAAATGAGTATTGACATGGGAAGCACAATGGCAGCGGGCCCATTGATTGGCACATTTAAAACTAAACTGGGTAATGAACTAATAGGGAGCAATCCTGTATCAGCAAAGGGATAGGCTTAGCTGACCTAATAGGCCTTTTTCAGCTCTAATTTCTCAGTTGCTAAGAAAATGTACAGAGGCTGGCAGGGAAATAACCTCAAGCAAACAGCAGAGGAAAATACATTTGTCAGCTGGCTTTAGTGGAATGTGATGTCCTGTCTGAATTAGTTAGCTATAATGGGCTGATTTGTGCTGTGACTTGCAAGAGGTCCCAATCAAATAAGTTCTTTTATTAAGAAACTGTAAATCATTTGCAGAGCACACCCAAATTAATTTGGATCTAATCAGCAGTTTGTGAAATTTAGATTCAGATAATTTTGGCATGTGGAAGGAAAAGCCAAAAACAATTTGTTTGTTCACTAGAGCTATGTAGATAAATGCCTTAGTAACTCTTTGGCACTGGCTGTGGTGAGAACTCACGTACTGCCAATTCCGTTTGTATGTTATATTTCAGTCAGCGTTAGAAATCATAGCACTGTAAAGTTAACTTGATATATTTTCTAAAACAAAAATTATTTTGCAGCTATTTAGAGCATTTCTCAAAGCATTATTTCCTTAATGCTTTGCTACCAGGCAATTCTGGATTATACCAAACATGCATGGGTGACATCTGTCCATTGCTGTTATTATATATGTTGTCTGTCAGTATTTAAAACCAATAATTTTGGTTACTCCGAGCATGCTCAGACTGCAGCTTGATTGGAGGTGGGTTTGAAATGTTTGGAGCAGGAGAAGACTCAGAACTGAGTTAGCAAGCTTTGATGAAGGCCAATATTTTAATTAAAATCAGATGTGTTTTCATTACCAGCTACAAAGTGAATGAGTCAGATATGACTGTCTCTTGCCTCTTTATTGATTTGTAAAAGCCTTATAATATTCTTTGTCAAAACTAACGTACATCAACAGCAGTATGCATATTTTGTCTACTGTATGTTCAACATTTTTTAACAAATATAGAGCAAATTTTAGTGTATGAAACAATGTGCATTCATTTACCCCCCCAAGATCATCGACTTGCTTTACATTCAAATTATAAGTTCTTAGTTATTTTTAAGGTTGTTTTAACAAAAAGAGTCTTGTAACATGAACAGATGAATACTTAATGCGTCATTTCACTCTGTCACATCAGATACACTGGCCAGAGCCCTTATTTAATATCTGAGAACATTGGAATATGCATCGTGTGCCCTACAAAGGGACAGCTATGTGGTCTGTATGAACTTAGTTTTCCATTAATCATTGCAAATGCCTCTAAAACTAAGATCCTAAGCATGCAAAGGACTTGCCTGAGGAATGGTGAGGAACGCTTATTACTACTGTACTGAATTTGTTGTAAGGAGAGCACTGGTTTTTTTCCTGGTAATTTGCTTTATTAGAAGTTATTATTTAATGTAAATTAGTACCATTTCTGGTTCATTGGTTCTAATTTTGAGAATCTCACTCTGGAATTTGTGCTGATAAATTTTCTTTGTGATAGTATTGAGGGCTTATGTGTACAATATAATATACCACAAATTATTTACAAATAATGTTAAGGCTAGAATTAAGTCAGGAAAAAGAATGCTAAAAGAGATATGCTGTTCACAGTATACCTCATTGTACCTAGATGTTGCAGTACATACACATAGTAAAATATCTTCCACACTTTGGAGAATCCATTAAACTAGTCATTTGTGTGTAGGTATTGAAAGAACCAGTATCAACTTAAAAATCACATTTGGTCTAACATATTTTTACATACTATTATTCCAAGTAAAACCTATGATTACTGTAACTGAAAAAGTTTAGGGCAATTTTTTCCCTCTGTTTTTCATTATTATTATTATTATTTTGCTTTGTGCATTTGTCAACACTTTGGTAAAATTTTCAAAAGCAGCTAAAATACATAAGGCTCTAAGTCACTTAGGTGCTTTTGAAAATGTTATCCTTTGTGTATAGTATAGTCAGTTTTGCCATTTCCCCTGAAATCAGTTACCTTTGATTTTGGGGTGGGTCTTTTGACCATCAGAAAAAGAGAGGACAAATATTTTTTTAAATGGGAAAAAGAGATTGTAAAACCACAAAAATTGGCAGGTTAATTTAGCAATGTGTGTATAACTCAGATTAACTCAGCGATGTGTGTATTACCTCACACAACTGCTGCAAAATTGTAAAAAAACTGATCCCGTTTTAGGTTGATGGTGTCCCTTTAGAGGCATGTGATCTAACTTGAACTGACGTCAGCTTGCAAATTAAATTTCTTAAAATTATTTGAAACAAAGCTCTTTAACTTCTAGTGGAGAGGACTTCTGATGAATTGATATATTCCATTTTAATCAGTAACATTTTAGAAATTACTGAGTACTAATAATTGAGTTTATCACTGTAGATTGATATAGTTCTAACAAATCTATACATAAACATGCATTAGATTGCTTGTATGTTCATTTATATGAAACTTATTACTAAATCATAACATCAAGGTCATAGATCAAATCTAAAATGTTTTTCCCCCTAATTTAAGGAAAATTAATTTTTTAGTGACCCATGCTATGACTGTCAAATTGTGATAGTCTGAGAGGAGTTAAGGTAAATTCTTTTTACTTTCATTTAGCATGTTCAAATTATATGTGTGTGTTTTTATGTTGTGTCCTTTTATAGCAGTACAATTTTTGGTTGTAAAAGTAGCACCTTAGAATATATAATGTGGCACTATGTGAATATGTTTTTGACTTTTGAATACTGCCAAAAAATCCCATTCACTTTCTTAAGTCTTAAAAATTATTAAAAAACAAAAAAGAACAATAACTAGCAATGACTGATTTTTTTACAGTCCTTTTGGACACAACATTATATTAGTTGACCTGTTTAAGTAGGTCATTTTAGGATGCATGAAGCAGACTAGTTTAGGATAATTATATATTCACAAGCTAAGAAGAGGAAGAGGAAAAGTTTGCCATTCATAAGCTACAGGAAAACAAAATAAAAGTTTCCAAAATTGAGCCTATTAGAGATCGTTCGTGCATTTCCATAGTTTGAAAAGAACAAAGCACATTTTTAGTTAAATATATTATTATTTTATAGCCAAAAGAAATCTCGCTGCCTAAAATTAGGCACCTAAATCTATATTTATCTAACCACAAGTAAATGGCCTGATTTTCAGATGTGTTGAGCAAGTCCCATTGAAATCAATGGAAACAGCAGGTGTTCAGCACCTGAGAAAATCAGGCCACACAGGTTTTACAATGTTCGCTCATATTCACTAATAAAAGCTTTAATTAAAAAGAGCTAACAGTGGACTCCTGCTTTCAATGGACTCCGCCCCTGTCACAGAATAACTTAAAAACCCCACAGGATAAAAAATATGGAAATGAACACAGGCCTGACCTACACACAGTTGTGTACTGTTTCAGTTATTTCAGTTAGGGGTGTGATATTTTACTGAACTAGTGAGTGATGGACTACATGGCAAAGAGGAGAAGGATATATCCCTTTAGGGGTTGCTGACACAGTTTTTGTACTGCTTTAACTTGATTGGTTTGAATCTGGTCCATTTAAAGCTATACAAGGGCATCCATATTAGGGGGTTGTACCAATTTAACTATCACCTCACTCAACTTTCATCGCCCCTTGAACCTAGCTGCCCCCTGTTGTTCTGTTCTATAATGAACCTCATGTACACTGTTAATTGGATGTGTACTGAATATATCTAAAGGGATATAATTGTAGGGCACAGTAAATTATGTTAGAGTAAATTTTCTCAAAATGTGTGTGGAGTAGAAGAATATTTTTAGAAATAGAACTGGAAAGATTGATCTATGTGGTTTTAGGATGCGTGTTGATTCCTGTGTGACCTTGGGCAAGTCATTTATAGTGGGATTTACAAAATTGTCTGGACACCTACTTCCCACTGTGATCAATGGGAGTTAGATGCCTAGGCACTTTGGATAATCCCACTACGAGCCTACATACCTTATAAAAATCTGGCCCTTAGACACTCTAGATCTCAGTTCCCTAGCTGTAATATGGGGATAATAGTACTTCCCTGTCTCACAGGGGCGCTATGAGGATAAGCACTTTAAAGATTGTGAGGCAGTCAAACAATATTATAGTAAGTATGTGTTGAACTTGCTTGTATTTTAACTATATGTAGCACTTTTGTGAGGATGCTGTGACTATTTTTAGTGTAAGTAGAAATGCGTAAGTATTATTTATGTATTTGTTGGACATTATTAAAATACATAATGTCCCAGGGTGGAATTTTAATATGACACGCTTCAGATCAGATCAGATTTTCTCAGTAGAATTCTATATTTTCTTGTGAAATGGGATTATAATGAACATGCTGTAATGGAGCTTTAATTATTTCAGCACTCATGAGCACTAATCCACTGAAGTGGAAAAAAGAATGACTCCATCTATTGTCAGACTGCTGAACATCAACATTGTGCCTACCGTCCCTTGCCATCAGAAGTGGAGGTTGGTTTCTCATGGCTCTATTGATTAAAAAACCTAAACCATTTAAGGGCCCAATTCTGCAAGCACGTCTGCATTTGAGTAATGTTATTCATCTGAGCAGTCATAATGAAGTGCCTGAGTATTTGCAAAATTGAACTCTAAAAACTTTGTGGCAATTTGCCACATGAAGAATTGTCACTAGTTGTCAAATAAACTTACTTAAAAATGAAATCTGAAGAAAATGTAAATTAATTCAAGGCATTGCTTGAATAAGGCATGTACATATTCTCAAACAGCAGTATTAGCCTGGTATATAAATAGCCCAGTATATCAAATAGATATTAATTTAATTTAAAGCTCCTATACCTTAGGTGATTTGTACAGAAATTAAAATGTGCAGCTGCAAAAAATAAATATAATACAAACAACTTCTCATTAAAAAAACATATAATACTTGCTCTCCATAATGATGTCAGTAGGATACCCTAACTTGACCACTTTCCTGCCCTTTAACACTCAGCCTCTCATCCCCCAAACATCTCAAAAAAGCTTTGCCATCATATTGCAGGTTAGATCAGAATGGTAGAAAAAGGTCCTTGGTCTAGAAGACATTTGAATTGGCATAAGATATGCAACTGTGCACAAACTGTCTTCAGTAGTACTACACAGTAGTAGTTGTGTAGAACTGACATCATCAGTACACTAGTATGCTCTGATTTTATATTTCACCCCTATCCCAGTAACAAAGGCTGATAATGGGATCTTAACAAGAAATCTAATTATCAGAGTTTGTTTTGATGAGATTTATTTTTAACAGAAAAATGAATTGTTTAAATGTAGCCTCTGATTTGTTGGCTCTTCTGGAAAAAAAAAAAGTCTGTATGCTGCAGTAGGTTAACTAGGAATGTGAAGTTTTTATAACTGGACCTGGAATTTAACATTCCATACCAATGTAGCCACATAGCATGTCAGTCTAAATCTAATTTGGACTCTGTTTATCTCTGTCTTAGAGAAGCACATGCTCCTGAACATACAGGAATGGGTATAATCAGACACAGGAGCAGAGATTGGGCCAAGGTAAAAAAAAAAAAAGAATATGTAACTCAGTTTTACAGCAGTTAAGCCAACCTGCTAAACGTCTACTTGATATGGGAGAAATATATTAGTTTCTAACACCTTTAAATGTTCTGACATGTCATATCTAATCACATGAGGCAAAGTAATGCTGCACAATAGAATACCATCCCTAGCAACAAGCAAGAACATTTTCTGTGCTGTGTTGATAATGTACTATCAATTTGGCTGGCAGATATATTCAGCCTCAGTTGACAGCAGTTATCTGAAACAGTGAGAACTGATAAATGCATTGAATTGTTCATAAATTTTTGGCATTTGAAAGTATGTTGAGATATTTTTAGTAACAGAATAGCGAGTCAAAATAGTCAATAGCAAAGACCAGTTTGATTCTGCAAAACGCCTATGAGTTAAAGGAGTAATTGATTAATTGATGAGAAGGGACATAGGCCGTCATTTAGCAAAGCACTTACGCAGACTCCTCATTTTAAGCATGTGGATAGTCCTATTATATTGAGGCCTGGTCTACATTACACAGTTAGGTCTGCGAAAGGCAGCTTACATTGACCTAATTATGTCACTGTACACACTACAGCCTTGTCCTGCCGATGTAAGTGCTCTACTACACCGACATCATAACTCCGCCTTTCCGGATGGCGTAGGGCTTATGTCTGTGCAGTTAGGGCAACGCAGAGTCTCTGTAGACAGTGTGTTATTTACATTGGCTGGAGCCCTGAAATGGACAAGAAAGCTGGGCAGCTAGAGCCTGAATTCCCTTGGCTCCCCGCTTCCAGCCGGGCTGTGTCTGTCTGGCTCCCCACTAAGGGAGCTGAAAAGCCAGGGCTGCTGCGCCCTGCTCCTGGCAGGGAGATGAGAAGCTTAGGCGGCTGGCCCCCACTCCTAGCAGGGAATGGGGAGGCCAGAAGTCTGGGGGGCAGCTGGGCTCCTCGTGGGGAGATGCACCTTCCTCCCCACTTCACCAACTGCCTTTCTTCAGTCGGCAGAAGCGCTCATGGTGAGGATGCGCACCACCAACAGAGAGAGGTGGTGGCTACTGTGGTGGCTGTAAGTCGGCCTCACATAGGTCGACTTAAGTCTATGTAGTGTAGACATGCCCTTAATTGTTATCAACAGAGATTGAACGTATCTGCCAGCCAAGCTGGTAAATTGTATTTAACGGAACTACTATGTGCTTAAAGATAGTCACGGCCTTAAGTATCTTGCTGCATTGGGGCCAGAGCATGCTGGGGTTGGGCATATTGCTTCTTCTCAGAATAACTGTCTTGAAGTACATGCATGTTACTTTTAAAACACTCCAAAGTAACCTTTGCCTTCCCACACATCTTCTCACCTCTCTCTCTCTCTCTCTCTCATGTTGACCAAGATTGTAACTAATTTGGTATTTTAGTACAACTGCATGGACTTTGGTTTTGTGAGCCTCATAGCCTTGGCTTTAGAGTACAGCCATCAAAATATATATTTAAACTATTTGTTTCTCTTTTTATTTCCTACATTAAATTTCCAGCTGCTTCAGCTGAAAGCTGTATAGAGAGTTCTGTCTCTCTGCCTATACTTCTACTGGGGGTAGTTGGTGTTAAGTTGCTTCCAGAGCTGTTCTGTAAGGGTATGTCTACACTGGACATTAAGCCTGGGTCTGTGGGACCTGGGCTTGTGGATGCTTTGGGTTAACAATTGCTGGACCCAGGTCTCACAACTGTGCCAAGGCGTCCATATTGTTCTATGCAGACCTCCTGACTCGGGTCTGTGGCTTAACCTGTGTCCACACTGCAGAATGACAGGGCTTGGACCCAAATCATAATGGAACTTGGGCTCTCCTCCTAGCAGAGTCCTAGGATCTGAGACCGTAATGCTTGCTGACCCGAGTCAGACTGATTTGTATGTGAACAGAAAGGTGGCTTGGGCTGAAACCTGAGTCAGAGCATGGGCTTAGTGTGCAGTGTAGACATAACCTAAATGGGTTAAGGGCATTCGGCACCTTGCATCATCATTTCCTAAACTAGATAAAAGAGAGCAAGGAACGACAAATTAAAGTGGCAGGGAGATAGGAAAAATAAGAATTGTAGAGTACAAGAGCAAGAGAGATGCTTTTGGTACTTAAATATTTTGTTGAGTTTTTTAAATAAAAAAAAAAGTGCTTTTTTAACATTAGCTAATGTTTCTCTGTTTCTCTATGACCAGTCCATGGACTGACGCTGGTCCCTGAGATCTCCCTGCCACAGTTTAGGAAGGCAACAAGCTGGTCCCAGATATCAAAAAGGTTGAGAAACACTGAGCTAATGTATTCCTGAATCTTTAGGGGAGAAAATATGCAGATGCTTTCACAGAACTCTCAGCTGGACTTATGGCTGCTCATTTTGTATGCACATCTCATGGTTCCTCTTCTAATAAACTTACTTTCACAGTAATTTTCTCAGACAATGTTCTACATTTGGGACCATATTCTCTGCTGCTTTTCCAGCCTAGAACTGGAAAACTGCTCTAAAGAGGCAACTAGGAATTCCCCTAAAGTACAGAGCGTATGTGTTCACCCCATCATTGACCAACTGAGAGATTTTTAGGGGATGCCACTCGCATTATTTAGAGCATTTCTTAATTGAGTCAATTGACTGCTTGCTGTAGTTGAACCTTTAGTCCTTGGACTCCAGTCATGGTTCATCTGTTACTGTAGATCATGTTTGCAAAACTTAAAAATAACTCAGACCCTGATTATAGTTTTTTTTTAAATACAGAAGCAAGTTAGCATTCAGCATCAGAAACGGCCAGTTTTCCTTGAGAATCTCTTTTCACCAAGAACCTAAATCAACTTTATAATTTAGTCATGAAAATAAGGATACCACTTTTGAAATCAACAAGCTGTAATTTATTAGCATTTTGGATAGATTTTAATCCATGTTAATTACCGTGTTACTACTTTGGTTTGGGCTGATTTTATGTTCTTTCAGGACTCAATGTGTAGCATGGAATACTGCTTAATGTCTTACGTTCATAAAGAGACACATGGTGTACTTGGAGTTGTTTCAGAGAATCATTTTAAAATTTGAATTTTATACATATGTTTATTGAAGTCTGTGTAGCATGTGTGTATGTGACGCACATGCATGAAGACACAAAAAGATCCTTTGTACCTCCACAATTTAAGTGCATTATCCAATTGTGAGTACTCTTTTTCCTCTGTTTCCCAGGAATGCCATCTCTTTTTCATGGATAGAAATTGTTTCCTTTTTTTCTTTGAAAGAATAAAGACCAAGAACATGACCCTGATCAGTCATGAGGTGGATAGTTGTATGGCACTTTGATTTAATCCAGTTTAATTTAAATGCATGGAACAACTTTTTTAAATGAAGTGTACCATATTACTAGTCATTTTAAAGGTAATTAGGCTGGCTGTGATCAGAACCAAAAATATTATTGATAATGCACTGGGAAAATGAGATGACCAACCCCAAAGTACTAAGGGAAGGCTATGAAGTCACAGAGTGTGTACTTATCTGGTGAACAGTCTCGGGGATATACAAACAACCTCTGTTTAAGCCTTATGTTAGGAAGTCTGTCTATATTTGGACAAACTGGAGAAATGGTCTGAAGTAAATAGGATGAAATTCAATAAGGACAAATGCCAAGTACTCCATTTAGGAAGGAACAGTCAGTTGTACACATATAAAATGGGAAATGACTGCCTAGGAAAGAGTACTGCGGAAAGGGATCTGGGGGTCATAATGGACCACAAGCTAAATATGAGTCAACAGTATAATGCTGTTGCAAAAAAAGCGAACATCATTCTGGGATGCATTAGCAGGAATGTTGTAAGCAAGACACGAGAAGTAACTCTTCCATTCTACTCTGTGCTGATTAGGCTCAACTGGAGTATTGTGTCCAGTTCTGGACGCCACATCCAGGAAAGATGTAGACAAATCAAGAGAAGAGCAACAAAAATGATTAACAGTCTAGAAAACATGACCTGTGAGGGAAGATTGAAAAAATTGGCTTTGTTCAGTTTGGAAAAGGAAGACTGAGGGGGGACATGAGAACAGTTTTCAAGTACCTAAAAGGTTGTTACGAGAAGGAGGGAGACAAATTGTTTCTCTTAATCTCTGAGGACAGGACAAGAAGCAATGGGCTTAAATTGCAGCAAGGGAGGTTTAGGTTGGACATTAGGCAAAACTTCCTAACTGTCAGGGTGGTTAAGCACTGGAATAAATTGTCTAAGAAGGTTGTGGAATCTCCATCATTGGGGATTTTTAAGAGCAGGTTTGACAAACACCTGTCAGGGATGGTCTAGATAATACTTAGTCCTGCCATGAGGCAGGGGACTGGACTAGATGACCCCTCAAGGTCCCTTCCAGTCCTATGATTCTATTTTAAAATATATTTTTGCTTAAAGTTGTGAGTTGGTAGTGGTCTCACGGATTGCATCGAATCACATTGAATAACAGTAACATCAAATCTATCAAATCCATTCACTAGAGAAGAAGTGGAAAAGGCCATAAAACTCACCAAACCTGGAAGGCTGCAGTCTCAGATGCATCTTCCCAGAATTTCTGAAAAACCTATGTCAGAATGGCCATGACTGGCTGACGTGCTTCTTTACCAGCATCCATGCTCTGGCCAAACGTTGAAGGCATGGCAACAGGCAAACGTCACACCATCCTAAAACCAGGGAAACCGAAGATCTGAAAAACTACCAGCTGATACAGTTACTATGCATAAAGGCTGGATTTTAAACCCCTCCCCGCAAAAAGCTAATGCTTTCTTTGTATCAGAGTTAGCACCCACAGTATTTTTTTCACCTGATTTTTTCACTTCCTTCTCTTCTACAGTATCTGCTCCCCAGAGTCAACCACCTACTCCTACTTCATTTGTGTAATTCTGTGGTTCTGTGATTCTTTTCTGTAACTTCCTTTTCCCCCTTTGGCATCTGCCTTCTCTTCTATCTCTTCATTATTCTTTCTTTCCATCTAACATCCTCTTATCCTTTTTGTTGTTCCCAGCTGAATATCTACAAGTTCATTTTAAGCTGCAGAAATTTTATATTTTTAAGTGTGGTCCTATCATCCTCCACCCATGTGCTGACTCTTTTGCTGCAGACCTGGCCCCTGTGAATAGCCTCTGAAATACCCCTTGATTTATATCTGGAACTCCCTGTGCACCAAGCAGAGAAGAAACCTTTTACTTTGCACTTTTCTTTTTGACAAACAGCTTGAGCTCAGTTTTTTAATATCAAAAGAAACTACCCTGCAAAAAAGAAAAAAAAAAGAGAAAAAATATGGCAAGCAACTCAGAGCCCAAGCGGATAACTGAAAAACTCTAACATTTGTAAAAACCGTGGCAAACTAAGATGTGAACTGATCATCATCATCGGAGTTCAAATGCAAGGTAATGCACAGTAAACGTATTGCAGTACAAGGTATTGAAGTGAACTGGACAGGGAAAGTGATTAATATATGGAATTGTACAAATCTCCTTCCATTATTGACTTTATTGTTGTTCATGCAAAATATACAACTATGATTGTGAAGTAGTGTAACCAAGACTTTAACCACAAAATCATTTTTCCTTAGCTGTTCCTGTAAGCTCAGAACAGCAGACACAATTACTTGCAAAATCAAGGTGATAGATTTTTCCTTGCAGGCAGAGTCTTCTAGATAATGAAACTGTAACATAAGGTGTTTCAATTTTATTTACAACACTTCTGTGTTAATGTGTTTTAATATGCCAAGATTCTTCAGTTCAAGTTCTTATGCTTTTAAAAAAGTGTAATGGAATGTGTATTTTTATAAATAAATAAATAAATAAATAAATAAAAACTACATTTGAACTGAGGATTTCCCGGAAAATATACACTTTGTGATCACTTGCTCCAAGTTTCCCTTCTGTTCTGATATTCCCTGTTAGTTCCTCTTTATTGGTATAGCTAAGAAGGTTGGACCATCCTCTTGTTGGAGTTTCCACATCTTATATCAAAAAGCTGTCTTCTGTGTAATATAGCAATCTCTTTGATGTGATTTGGGCTTTGATGTGAGTTGTTGATATGAGTAGCTAAACTCTCCTGTGAGAACAATAGGCTCTGAGTGTGAATAGTTGCCGGAATATTTGGTTCTTGTTCTCCTCCAGTCAAAGCAGCCTGTACCAAATGGGATGCTCACTTGCCAAAAATCACCTCCTCTGTTTTAAAATACAAATATATAAAATGGTGGGAAAACCTGTATCTTGTATTATTTGAGAAATAATATGAGATCATGTAATTGAAGGCTGTATTGTGAAACATACTTAGGAGCAGAGTTAAGGTTACACTGACAACCTCAGCCCTGATCTTTAACTGCAGCTGAGTAGCCCTTGGCATAAGTCAAAAGAGGGCTGCAAAAGACTTGGGACAGCTATGCATCAGGCTTGCACAGATAAGAGCGGCCAAAGGAAGTTTTGTTTTATGCTGGCAGTGACCGGCTCAGGGAGTGCTAGGGCAGCCTGGGATTGCTGGGCATAGGGATGCTCAGGTCATACCATTTACTCCAGCCATGCCCCTTATGCCAATGCACAGGATGGCATAAGAGGCACAACCCAAGAATGACTAAACTGAAGCAGTTCAAAAGGAAGAGAAAATGGGACATTTAGCGTTGTCATTGCTTATCTTTTGAATGCTTAACAAAATTGTTCTAACTTATGTCTGATTCTCCTCTCATTTACACCAGAGGAAGGGCTTGTCTACACTTGAAATGCTACAATGGCATAGAAGTAGCATTGTAGCTGTGCAACTGTAGCACTTCAGTGCAGACACTACCTACACCGGCGGGATGGGGGTCTCCTGTCAGAGTAGGTAATTCCCCTTTCCGAGAAGCAGTAGAATTCTTCTGTCCAGGGCCGGTGCAAGGAAGTTTCACGCCCTAGGCGAAACTTCCACCTTGCGCCTCCCCCAGCCCTGCGGCAGCTCCCCCCCTCCCCGGGGAGCCGTGCGGCAGCTCCCCACCTCTGCTCCGCCTCCTCCCCGAGCATGCTGCCCCCGCTCTAATTCTCCTCCCCTCCCAGGCTTGCGGCGCCAAACAGCGGATTGGCGCTGCAAGCCTGGGAGGCGGGAGAAGTGGAGCGGCAACTGTGCGCTCGGGGAGGGGGCGTAGGAACGCTGTAAAAAAAAAATTGGGGGCACCGCTTTTTGGCTCCCCCAAATCTTTGCGCCCTAGGCAACCGCCTAGTTTGCCTAAATGGTAGCACCGGCCCTGCTTCTGTCGACCTAGCACGGTCTACACCAGGAGTTAGGTTGGCTTAACTACGTCTCTCAGGGGTATGGGTTTTTCACACCCCTGAGTAATGTAGATGGGTCGACCTAACTTTTAGTGTAGACACAGGCCTAAATCAGAAGTAACCCCTTGTAGGTAAATGGAATGTCACCAATGTACAACTGGTGTAAGTGAGACTAAAACCAGACGTGTAGTCTTTGTAGATGGAAAGCATTTAAAAAAACCCTCTACTTATAAAGCAAGTTTTTTTTTTTAATTTCTGAATACCCTTTACATTTTTAGAAAAAGTTAAATTGTCTCTAACTCTGTTAGTCATTACTGGATTTTACCTGGTAGAGAATGGATATGGATTCTGACTTCATGACCTTTGTAGGACTAGTGCAAATGGCCGTTGACTTCAGATAATTTGACATAATTTAACTTGTTAGTGCATGTCAATCAGTCAAAAGAAAGGGACATCCTTCTATCAGTGATAAATTAGTTTCTGGTATTTATTTACTGTTAATTACATGGAAGATGATGAATGGCATTTAGGGTAGCAATGTAAAAAAACTAGCTTCATAACGTATTCCCATATTCCAGTGGTCACCATTATAAAGTTAACCCTTACCAACAGATGCTATGATATTTCCTATAGATAGTTATTTTCTAAGTATAGAAAATGTATTGGTAAATTTCTGTTACCTCTTCCCACTCTCCCATTCCTTCCTCCCTGCCCCCTGCCGCCCCAGTGCTTTTTTCTATCTGGGTTGGAAGTGGTCAGTATGTACCCAGGTTCCAGCAGGATTGTGGGGGAAGGAGGGCTGTATGTTCCTTAGACATCTGGCCATGCCCTCTTGCATTCAAGGAATGATGCTGGGCATGCTTAGCAAGGCCCTCCACCCAGCATGCATGGGATGCTGGGTCACTATACTGCTTGGATTCTGCATGCATATCCTGGGAGGCAGAGGAGAAAGAGGCCATCCCATGCTACAGAATGGAAGTTTTACTTAAAAGTGTGTAAACGGCTGGGATTGATTTTTATATGTGTGTTTTATTGTTTTGTGTAATCTCTGATCAGAGGTTGTTCCTGTTCCCTTATACACAATGGTTTACAGTCATGTTCCTTTTGGGAAAGTATAATTTTCTGCATGTTGTCAAATATTTGGTCTCATAGCATTTCAGTGAAAAGTACCTACAACATCTTGGTTAAAACATTTCATGCATATAAAAAAAATCCCATGAAGGTCTTGTCTGCCAAAGATTGTACCGTTACATGCTTGAGTTTGCATGATCTGTCTTGTTTGTAGAATGAGACATTTTGCATTGATGTCTTAGCCTTTACAGTTGAGAGGTCTATATATGGCCCATTCATTTTCCATCAGTACAATGTTAGTGGGTCCCTGGAGTTCTCTTTATTGTTGGTAGATGTTTACCATTGTCTGTGCAGGATGAAATAATGGCTGACTTTATTATGTTTCAGTTGACTATTTCCTTCAACGCTGCCTCTCTGTAGATTATGCTTTCTTTTAATACTGTTAATATAGTTAATGCTCAGATCTGCCTATATTTAAGATGTATTTATGCACAAAATATACATAGTATAAATTATGATCCATTTTCTCAGAAGAAAAATATAAAAAGAAAACAAACATAAGCCCCCTCTGACCTTAAGTTACATAAATAAACATATATAGTGGAGTGAGGATAAATAGTTTTGAAGTCTGATTGATAGTTATGTGCACATTCCAACAATGGAACAAAACCCCCTAAAGTGATAATCTCCATTACATCCTTTTGCACATTCATGTGTCGTTAAATTGCCATGCATTATACTTAGTTTCCTAATTTTCATAGGCTTTGTTTATAATTCTAATTCCCTACAAGTGAATATTAAAAAAGATCCTGCATTAAGTCTAAACGATCTGCTGTATAAACTAATTGGATTGCTTAGTTTTTTACCTTTCCTAGGGCATTTTGCATAGTTAAATGATTAAGAATTAGCTGCTCACTAGGAGATAAACTGCTAATTGCACCCAGTAAACCTATTTAATAAAATGTTCTTTTCCAATTCATGAAATTAAGAAATTGATTTGGTAATTGAGATAGGTAGCTATAGCTGAATATATGTGCAGTTTGGTATTACAGTTTTTAACCTTTAGGTAATTCTTGTAGGAATAAATTGTATTGCTGGAGTACAGCAAACGACTTACGTTTGCCTTGCTAACATATCCAGATTTTATTCTCAACCCTGCAGATTGGGAGACAATAGGAGGAAACAAGGACCAATAATGGTTATGCACACGATTTTGCAAAGGGTCTGCTTAAAGAGGAGATGGCCTGCTCCCAAAACAATTTGTGCAGAGTTGGGGAGCACATAATACGTGAGTCATCCCAAACTGGACTTGGGAACGAGATGTACTGAAAATCTGTCACCATGGATGGGAATGGGTGGGCTTTTGAGGAAGACAAAACATTATTTTATTGGCAAATTATCAAAATAGAGAGAAAAATCACACTGCTGCTCCGTATTGCACCTGGCTACAGCAACCCCCAAGGAACTCTTGCAACAGTCAGGGATTGAGGACATTTTGGCCACACCCCCATTCCCTCAGCCATGCTTTTGACTCTGTGGTCTGCAAATGGTGACGTACAGCAGCTATGCCAGCTCTGTGCCATTGGGGAATTCGTCTACTCAAGAGGACTCCTTAGTTGGTCACTGCAGGCTTTAAATCTTCTTTGTGTTTCCAGAACAGTACAAAGCAAACTTAAACGGGCCGAAGGTTTTGGCCCCAATGTATATAATCTAAACACTGTATTAAAAAATGCTTTACACGTTTACCAGTGCACTGCTGTGGCCACCTTTACAGTGTAACAAAGGTGCTGTTTAACAGCACAGGTTAACACTACGCAATAGTTCAGGACCAGAATTAAAGAATCATCCATTTGACTGAAAATCAGGCCATAAAAGGGTAAAGTACTGCAAATGATACAAGGAGAAATCTTGGCCATAGTGAAGCGACTAGGAGTTTTGCTATTGATTTAGATAGGGCCAGAATTCCACTCATAATATTTTTATTTGACGGTTCATGTTTGGTTCACTGCCACACTTTTATTCCAGTATAGAATGTCTATTAAGTTCATATTTGTTAATCCCTGATGCATGTATTACTTTAAACATTTTATGGATGTTCTTTGAGTTTTTATGGATCATCTTCACTAGAGAGTAAGGCTGTTGTATGTTTGATGAACCAATTTAAAATATAATGTGCTATCACTCATAAGCAATGCTTGTCTTCTGAATAAAACTTTAGAGAGGAAGAACTCCACTTCACTGGTAGCTGATATATCAGTGTCGCTGTTTTGACGGTTTTCTAAGGTATTTTCCCTTATTGAACGTTTTAATTTGGGTGATTCCATTTCAGCCAATTTCTGATAATGTACATTGTAGAAACAATCACTTTAAATGAATTATCAAAGATAAACATTAATGAACATGGATTTATTATTTCTTCTTCTTCTTCCCCTTCCCTGTTTACTGCTGCTCGTTTCCCACTTGGGTATATTTAATGACTTTCTATTTCTGTAAAGACAGAAAAGGCATAAACACACACAGTGTGGATTGCCTGTAGGATGTCAGAAACCCCATAGAGGGGATTAACACTACAAACTTAAAAGTTCAAACTCTTCTATTTGCTACTGGTGTGAAATCGCCTTCTCTTCTGTATCTGTTTCCATATTCCATTAACTGTGGCTCTCAAAGGTGAAGGCAACAAAAAAGGAGTGTTTGTCACTTTGATTCTTTATATTGGGATTGGCAAAACTCTGAACAAGTAGAATAGCACCTAAATTATCACCCTCATCCCAGCTATAGAGGATGGTGATCTTTTTCAAATGGCTTTGCTGCCCAGACATACATTAATTATTCTTTGCTTTGAGGCCCTAAAACAAAAGTATGCCCTTTTTGTACCCTTGGGTTACATATTCAAAAACTGCATAGAATAGGTCATTCAAAATCTGTTTCACTTGAAGCCAAATTAACTGCTTTGTTTTCAGTGATCTTAACTAGAGTAGCAGAATGTCTTCACTGTTAATACAGATTAAATAATTAGCTCATCCCGATGCCTATGTTTGTCTCAAAATCATGGATCTGACTGAATATGCCTTCCACTGGAGAAATTCAGATATTTGATTGTAGATTGATTTTCTGTGTCTCCTATAATAGATTCATTTGAAAGGTAAATATTAATGTCAAATTGGCAAATTGTGGGAAGCAAATTGGCACATTAAGATATATTGTCCATGGAAGCTAGAGGAAAAGGCAACACTTGGGTTGTATTGAAATTGTCACTTTAACTTCTAAATACCTTTGTCTGCCTCCCTCTGTGGGAAGTCTGATGAGCGATAGAGGGTGTTAACTGCTGCTTATGTACTAGACAGTCAGAGGTAAAAACTGTGTTTGAAAAAGTACCAGTGTGCCTTCCATCCATCAACAGCCCAGCATGGTGTTTGGAGGCATTGCACATTTGGAAGAGCAGAACTATTTGCAAAAGCTACAAAACAAAAGTAAAATTCCCTCTGAGATGTGGACTCTGAAGTCTTCGGCACTTACTGATTTTCCTTTTGTCCTAGATAAAATATCCAGGTTTCCAAATGAAAGGGATAATAATGTGATTCTCTTAAAATGATGATCTGAATGCCATATTTGGACTTCAATTACACTGACATATAACCAGAGTATGTGAAGAAATTTCTGATACTCTCGTTGTACAGGGATGCTACTGTGATCACAATCTACCTGAATGAGTGTTAACTCAATAAAGAGGGTAGATAGAATTACATTAACAGATTGCTACTTTCTCCTATAAATATTCTAATCAGGTGACTAATGGGAGAGAGGTTTGAAATGCTGCCCCCAGCCACTTGCCAATCACATTGGAGGAAGCAGCTCTTTAAAGAAATTCCATGTATTAGGGCCATTTTCTAATCAATTTTTGAAATATGATAAAGAATTGAAGACATTATTATGCTGTCATATGTCTCCTTTCAAGGCTACAGGGCTTTCAGATGACTCAGTGAAATGGCAAAAAACAAAATCCAGTAGTTGTGGAAAATTAAACACCTTGTATGGTTTAATGAAACATCAGAATTTCAACTGACAATATTTCTGTTCCCACTTCTAGGGGTCATAATGTTTACTATACCAGCACCTGGCTTTTATCAGTGTGAACACAGGATTTAAGAAAGTTTATCTTTTGCTTTCATTAGAGAATGTTTTCACCCTGCAACTCTAAGCATTTGGTGAGCCTTAAACCAGATACTTTTTTTTTTCCTGAGCATATACAGGCCTTTTTGTTATTGCCAGATTTTCCTAACTCTCTCCTTATTGTTGCCGGACTCCTTCGGTGTAAACAGAAGCAGCTTGTAGGGTTACCATATGTCCGGGTTTCCCCGGACATGTCCGGCTTTTGGGTCTTTAAATAGCCGTCCGGGGGGAATTTGTAAAAAGCTAAAAATCTCCGGGATTTCCCCCGGACGGCTATTTAAAGACCCAAAAGCGCTGACAGGGCAGCC
>NW_020664462.1:19576674-19593909 GCF_002925995.2 Terrapene triunguis | reverse complement strand
AACATCCCATCTGAGGGATGGGGGCGGGGAGAGAGGAGAGTGAGACAGGACCAGGAAACTGGGACAAGGAATCCAGAGCGGTAGTGGGGGGCAGTTGAAATCAGATGAGGAGCTGGGGCGGGTTAGACAGCAATAGGATAGACACAGACTGGAGGGGACGGGGAAGAAGGGTCTTTGACTACTAGAGACCACTCCGTTCTCCGAACATTTGATTCGCAGGAAGCAGGGGAGGGGGAAGAGTAGGGGGCGAAGCGTTCAGGGGAAGGGGCGGAGTTGGGGCGGGGACTTTGGGGAAGGGGCGGAGTTGGGGCGGTGCTGGGGGCGGAGTTGGGGCGGGACCGGGGGCCCTTGGAGTGTCCTCTTTTTCCAGGACTGCAATATGGTAACCCTAGCAGCTTGCATTTTGCCAGTTTTTGTCTCCATCTTCACAAATAATTAACTCTTATTGCCCCAAACCAGCAGAGGGAAAACGGGCATGCACTGATTAAAAAGGAAGATGGCGGGATTGGCCTAACAACATCTAACAGCAAATGTCTGGGTGGCAGCACCTAAGTCATTCTTGCAAGTTCCTCTGTCTCCTATACATATACGTGACCTCCCATCTCAGCAAATGAAACTGAGACGCTCAAGAGCCACATGGCCAGTCGCAGAGTCACAGAAATTTGTAAGCCACCCACCTCTTGTACTGAGAGTATGGGCGATATCTCACAACAAAACCTTCATCGGCCCTAATGACTGACTTTCCTCAAATCTGTGAGGAAAAAATAATTCCATTACTATTGCAACTGCATCAGGACTGAAGGCTGAAAACCACATCTCTCTTTTTTTCTCTTAATGCCTATTGTGACCAGGGTCCTGGGGGGAGCCAGCTGAGGTCACTCAATTAGGGTGAACTGCAAAAAATGGGGCAGACAAACTCCAAAGCTGGTGGATATTTCAATACTTAGATTTACCAAGCCAGCACAAAACAGCTTCTTCATTACCTCACTGGTTGCCAAGAAGCCAACAACACAATTTCCTTAAAGTAACCCACCCTCAGGCCTCCACCTCGTTACCCACGTCAAGAATGATGAAGATTACTGATGATCAATATAAATACAGACATGAGTTCAATTCTTGAGGTTCAGATTCATAGCAGAGATGGTGAGCTTTGTAGTTGCAAAGAGTTCTAAAAGAGTTCTTTTAGAATTTAGTCCATAGATTATAGTCCAATGTCCAATATCATATGTAGGGTGTACCAGCGTAACTGGGATCTCAATCTGGTGACTCAAACGTCCCCTGATGAAGCTTAAGCAGATCTGAGATTAAAAAGGATTGGGACCCAAACATCTTTTATAGAATTTCAAGCCGCTATTGACGGGTTGGAGTCCCACCAGGAACAATAGACCCTCATTTCTTAAGCATGGTCATTAATTATTCCCACAAATTAACATAAGGCAATTGCCTGTTCTTCCACCATTCACAGGTGATTTGCTATACACTTCAAAGAGAGAGGAATACAGCGATATCCCATGTTTACAATTAATTTAAATGCTAGGATGTTCTTTTGATCTCTGAATTAACAGAATACAGTATAGATAGGAACTGTTGATTACATTGTTGACCACTACCCATATGTATGTAAATACACAAAAACACAAACTTTATCTTCCCATATGTCTTTAAGGGTTGAATCTGAGTAATTTATCCTGCAGGATGTTTAACCCTTTCTGGCCATGCATCACACCTATTCAGCTAACACATCTGGAAAGCGGCAGTTTTCAAACTGTGCACTAGGGTGACTCATATTCTGATTCTCCTTTATCATTCACTCCCATGTTTGTCGTGTTTATCTTTCACTTGCCTGAGGGCTTAATGAATTGCACATTGACATTCCACAAAAGGGAGAATTGACAATGTAACCCTTTTAGCACTGCATGTGAAAAACACAATATGGAGTAGAACAGTGTCTCTCAGCCTTTCCAGACTACTGTACCACTTTCAGGAGCCTGATTTGTCTTGCGTACCCCCAAGTTTAACCTCACTTAAAAACTACTTGCTTACAAAATCAGACATAAAAATACAAAAGTGTCACAGCACACTGTTACTGAAAAATTGCTTCCTTTCTCATTTTTATCATATAATTATAAAAAAAATTGATTGGAAGATAAATATTGTACTTACATTTCAGTGTATAGTATATAGAGCAGTATAAACAAGTAGTTGTCTGTATGAAATTTTAGTTTTTACTGACTTCGCTAGTGCTTTTTATGTAGCCTGTTGTAAAACTAGGCAAATATCTAGATGAGTTGATGTAGCCCCTGGAAGACCTCTGCTACCCCTGGTTGAGAACCACTGGAGTAGAATAAAGTACAGACGCTCCCCGGGTTACGCAAGACCCGGGTTACGCAAATTCAACCTTACGCAAAAAGTTCCATAAGGCATAAATAAAATTTTGAGTTGCAGAAAATGTTGTGTAGCGTACAGAAATGCAAAGTACTGTAGTGTGGTGTGCAGAGGAATACAGCAGTAGCATCTCCTACAAGGGAAGGCTTTGCGCTCTCACAGCCTCTCAGTCTCGTGTTATTTCAGTGATACTGTATTTCTGTTATTTCACCCTATTATTTCATTCAAATCATGCCTGGAAAGCGACCAAGTGATAGCAAGAGTGCAGGACCAATTCGTAAGCGAAAGAAGATTAATTTAGAGCAGAAAATGTTGTAATTCTTTGTTTTTTATGCTTGCACAATATAAGTTTCCGACTTACGTAAAATTCGGGTTACGCAAGCCGACCAGAACGATTGTGTAAGTTGGAGAGCGTCTGTAGATCAATATGGGAATGACATCAGGGACATTAAGATGGTTGCAACTGATGAGGTCAGCCTGGACAGTGAATAAGATGATCTCTTAGCAGCAGGTAGGAACATGAAAATTCACAAACATTTGTGATGGAAACTCCATAGGCCCTGATCTAAATCTCATTGAAGTCCATGAAAGTTTTTCCATTGACTTCAACAGGATTTCAGTTAGGCCCCTTCTAGCTGATGGATCCAGTTCATTTCTTTGGGATATTGTTAGCTGATAATTACTTATCACTTTGTGGACTATGCATAGTATTTGACTTAAAGAATACTTTTGAGTATGCTTTGCTGGTAGGTTGAAATTGGCTCCTATCATCCCAGGTGTGTTACAGGTAGGTGCATAGATTCTGCTGCGTGAACATATTGAGGAAAAGGAGAAAATTTAACACACAATTTTTAAAGGAAAAAAAGGCTTGGTTTCAAGAAAGGTGTACGTGATGGCTGTAATCAGGAATAACTATGATACTGTCAATAGAAAATGCACATTGGAAAAAAGTGCTTTCAGGAGGTTGGAGATAAAAATAAATGTAAATAAAATTAATTACCTTGGGAAAAAATATTGGGCTGTTCTAGCAGATAAAGCTACTCTACGGGAAATAGTAATGGAAAAAATAAGAAGAATGGCTGTTGGCATTTCAGATTCCACAATCTAAAAGCTACACTACAGAGTGGTCTGTCTGATATATGTTTACACTTGGATGTATTACACTAAAATAATGTTCTGTGGTTCGTACATGCTTATCTGATACATCAGTAATGAGAAGGTGTAGAAATCAACACAATGTTGTAAGAGCAGACACTCAGGCATACTTCTTAATTGGGAATAGTTTAAAAGGACTTTGCTAAAATATTTACTTTTTCTGTTTTTATTACCTGGAACTATGTATTTAAAAGGCATTTAGGTATGGACACATGCTTTCTTCTTTTAGTAGGCAGCCCTCTTCTCATTCACTGATGCCATAGTCCACATAATGGCTTCCATTTGCCATGATCCAGTTCACTAAATTTGCAAAACTGGACCCGTAGAGATGAATGAGGTTACTTACTGTAATTGGAGGTTCTTTGATATGAGTGTTCCCTATCTGTATTCCACACATGGTGTGCATGCATGCCATGAGCCTGAGTTTTCTCCAGGTAGAATCCATTAACCCGCACATGCGCAGTGTCTCCCCTCATGCTCCCGACTAAGGGTATAAGCGGCCGTGCGGGTTGATGCCACTCCAGTTACTCCTCTTACCACAAAGCAACCAAGTCCTAAGCAAAGACGGGTAGTGAAATACAGATAGGGACCACATCTCAAAGAACCTCCAATTACAGTAAGTAACCTGCTCTTCTTCTTTGAGTGATGGTCCCTATGTGTATTCCACATGTGGGTGGCTTGTGAGCAGTGATCAATGTGAAGGTGGGTTCAAGGAAGCTTATGGCAGAGCCATTCGTAAGATAGCTCGTCCTACTACTGCATCCGCAGCTGCTGTGTGAGTTAGAACATAGTGTGCTGTAAACGCATGGATAGATCACCATGTTGCTGCTTTGCAAATATCCTGCCACAAAACATCCACTAACAAAGCCAAAGAAGTGTCCTGTGCCCATGTAGAGGGTGGGTGGAAGTTTGATATCTTACAGCATTCCAGTGTGCAGCCTGAGACCCACTTAGAGATCCTTTGTGAGGATATGGCTTGGCCCCTAGATCTCTCTGCCATGGCAGTAAAGAGTCTCAGAGACTTTCTAAAAGGCCTAGTTCTTTGTAGGTAGAATGCCAGGGCACATCTGATGTAGAGGAAGTGTAGCTTCTTGTTGGCAGGAGAGGCATGTGGTTTTGGACAGAATACAGGTAAGTGGATTAATTGGTTGAGATGGAATTTGGACACTACTTTGGGGAGGAATTTGGGGTGTAGCCTCAGTGAAACTTTGTCCTTGTGAAAGACTATGTAGGGTGGGTCTGCCATCATGGCTGTTAGCTCACTGACCCGTCTGGCCAAAGTGATGGCAACTAGGAATGCCACTTTCATGGAAAGGTGGGTCATAGTACAAGTTGCCATAGGTCTGAAGGATGGTCCTGTAAGAATGAAGAGAATGAGGTAAAGATCCAACTGGAGCATAGGTTTGACAGCAGATGGGAAGGTTCTGACCAAGCCTTTCATGAAGCATACCATCATAGGGTACATAAAGATAGTGCCTTCCTTCCCCCCATGGATGGACACTAAGTGCCACCAGGTAAACAGGAAGAGAGCTGAGAGGTAAGCCTGATGTTTTCTGTATGAAGAGGTAATCTAGGATGACCAGGTGGTCACCATATCAAGGGAATGGCGATGGTGGTGGGCCTACTCTAAGGAACAACACTACTTCGCCCAGTAATATGTTCTTGTGGACTTTCCTGCTGTGGTTAAGGATCTGCTAGACTGGGGCTGAAGATGCAATCTGTATGTCAGACACCCATCCAAACACCAGGCCGTGAGGTGAGGGAGGCCTGGGTTGGGATGCCTGATCCTGCCTCGGTCCTGTGTGAGAAGATCCAGGAATAACCAGAGCCTAAACGGTGGTTGGGTGGAAAGCTTTAGAAGGTGTGTGAACTAGAATTGCCGGGGCCAGTAGGGCTAAGATGTGTGTCTCACACAGATCGTAGAAAGTATCAGAGGGGTAGCCGTGTTAATCTGGATCTGTAAAAAGCAGCAGAGTCCTGTGGCACTTTTAAGACTAACAGATGTATTGGAGCATAAGCTTTCGTGGGTGAATACCCACTTCGTCAGACGCCCATGAAAGCTTATGCTCCAATACATCTGTTAGTCTTAAAGGTGCCACAGGACTCTCTGTTGCTTTTTACAGATGGTAGAGGCACAGTTGATGTTCCTCACTGCTTGAAGAAGGAATAAGGGCAGGAGACACAGTTCTTGAAGCCTGAGATGCTGGACATAGTCCCCAGATAGCAAGGAGTTGTTTTCCCCCGTCTGGGGAGGTTCTATGCTAGTTATACTAAACTACACTACACTATATTAAACTATCTTAACTAAGCTATTTAAACTATGAAAGAACTATGTATACAAGTATACAACAACTCTCTTATTGAGATAAGAGCGAAGGAGAAATAGGGGTTCCGACTAGGCCATGTGGCAGTAAGAAGGAACTGGAATATTATCAACCCTCACTGCCCTTTATACTCGGTTGGGAGCACAAGGAGACACACTGCGTGTGCACCCCCACATGTGGAATACAGATAGGGGGCATGACTCAAAGAAGACTATCACATTACAAATGCATGGCTGAGAGTTTGACATTTCTGGCTGTGTTGGGGAAAATAACTGAAGTGTGTTTAGAAAAAAGAAAGCTTACACACACACCTCCCTTTGCTAATCAGCAACAATGGAAAAGGAAAGTACAAAGAATTCCAGATCAATTTAATAACGTTTTAAAAATTATGTATTTTTAAACATTTGCTTAAGAGTGACTGTGAATATTTAATTTTTAAAGCTTTTTTCTTTTTAATCCTTACAACTACTGAATCATATACTTTATGCTACTAAGCCAGAACATTCAATAATAAGCAAATCTTACAATAAGACAAAGTACTGTATTAACCTTCTTATGAAGTAATTGGAAGTAACATTCACCCCATTTTATTACTTAATTAAAGCCAACTAATCCATGTATTAAGCCCTTGTATATTCTAAGTGATCCATTAGAAGAGTGAGAAAAAAACCTGGAAAATCAAGTAAAGTGTTTCATGTAGGCTTCCTTTCCTATGACAATTTGTCAGTGAAAGTTGAAAGCTTTTCTTTTTGTTTTTTTAAAGGCTTCAATACAGATGTCAGTACTAGGATACTGTAGTCAATTAAGGCACTTTACAACCGTGATTATACAATGTACCAATGTCATACACTATGGATCCAAATCTCTCACACTGGGTTTACTTCACTATAACTCCATTGAAGTAAATAGAATTAATCCCAATTTACTAGGGCTAGTTGGGGAAAAAAATCAGAAAGTTCACATTTTTGACAAAACAAAAACTTTTGTTTTGTGGATGTTGAATATTTTCCATTTTCAGTATCACAGTGTGGGCTGTGTGTGGAGGGAGCAGGAATATTTTCTGACCAGCTCTAAACTTTACACATGGGCAAGTGACATCAATATCTAATCTGATTTAATCTACATAGTTCTAATGCACCAGTCACGGTAGCATGTAAGTCATAAGGCTAGGAAGAATTCTTGAATGGGGCCTTTATTAAACCTAAACTTTTTACTTAACCATCTTGGTGCTTTAGACCTACCTGAATCAACTTGAGACATAGGATTTGAAGTGTCAATAAACTGGTCAAATGTGAAACTGCTTTCGTGTCTTGCATAGTTTTCAAACTCAGTTCAAAGATCAACCTGTCAAATGTGATTGAAAAAAAACATGGACAAAAAAATTAATTTAAAAATAAAATTATAAACTGAGTTTTGTGTTTTAAAGCAGGAATGATCCTGTCAAAATGTACCAGAACAGTATGTAAATAGCAGTTTTTCACTTATTGTTATGGTGAGAGGGGGAAAAAAAGTATACCAGAAATCCTTAAACTAGAATTGGTCCTTATGAAGAGTTTTGAATTAAGTAGATATAAACTTTAGCAACAAAGACTACTTTAAATGGGGGAACATACGGTATTTGACTTCCTCCCTGCAAGAATAAATGCACCTGTCCAGTAAAACATATTACTTAGCCATAGTTGAATTTTTTCTTCTTACTGTTGAACCTTGTGAATATTAGATTGTTAATTATACATTCTCTTCCATCTTTTATAGACATCCTAATTGTAGTACTAATACTGTCTAATAATAACAAAATAACAGACAATGTATGTAGGGATCACACATTCAGGGTGGATTGACTTAAATCAAAGCAATTTAAATCACCAATTTTAATCATGATTTAAATCACCAAGCAAGAAACCTTGATTTAAATCAATTTTAATTGTTTTACATTTGTACTTTCTCCTAGAGAAAGGTTGATTATCATTGGTTGGTAACCATTAAAATATGTTGATTTGCAACTAAATATAGCCTTTACACTAAATTTAGTGATTCTTTTTGCTAACCAAGAGGATACGCCATACCTATGCATATTTATTTAAGCAATTATATATCTTAACATACATTTATTCAGATTCTTAATTTTATCTTTAAGATGTTAGACAATGGTGAATGATGTATTTCTTATTTACTAGATGATTATTAACTGTTTGTTATTTGTATCAAGTTGTATTTGGATGGGTATTCACACTCAGTTAAAAATGCACAAAACAACATTTTCATTATTTTTTAATAAATAAATCTACTTTGAATATATTGGATACACAAGAGAAATTTTTTTATCGAAACATGTTTTTGCATTTAAAAATAACTGATTTATTAAACAAACTCAGTATTATCTGTAGTTAGTGAATTTAACTGATTACTTCTTGTCGCCGTGCCCTTAGAGATTTTAGAACTAGTAGATGTCATCCTCTCACGCCTAGCTTTTATACATACATACATTAAAAGAGGAAAACAAGCTTTCCTGCTTTTTCATTTCTCAATTGGTTTCTTAACTTTGAATGAGCTAGTCCTTGAACTGAACTATTTGAGGAAATTGAAATGGAGTAGTTGTTAAAAGCTAGTTTAGCTCTTCAGACTCTTGTTCAGGTGCTTAGCCAGTGACTTCCACCAGTTCAGTGTTTTCACTTTCTTTAAAACTTGACAGCAAATATGTACTACTTAATATTATTTTGTATTTAATTTAAATGATTTTAATAGATTATAAGGAGGCTAGACTTTAACATAGGATTTCATCATTTCAAATTTAATTTGCAACAGGTCTACTTAAAAAAAACAACCCTGTATATAATTACATAAAATTACTATTCTTTTTTAATCTACCATGCACTCACTATTACTGAAATCCAGCCACTTTTAAGATAGAAGGTGGCAACATTTCAGTGCCAGTAACAATGTACAATAATTTTTAGATGGGAAAATGAAGAATGGCTGCTCCAATTAAAACTAGAGAAAAGCAGAATCCAATTGCACACATTCAAATTTGGCTTCTTCCCTGACACGAAACCTCTTACACTTGGAAAAATGTCATGAGTGATCAGTGTCTTTATTTCACTCTCTGTTTACAATATGTAGGGTAGAAGAAAAAGTTTGCAGTACTCTGAGCTATATTAGTGTTACGATGAATGAAGAGGAAAAGCTCTGCAATAGCTTAGAATTTTTGAATATAGTTTACAGTGCAAGTAAAATTATGATTAAAGTGAAAACTTCTAAACAGACCATATATTTCTAGAAAAGTAGAGCATAGTTCTAATAAAAAGAGCTTGATATGATAGTTTAAATTACCACCCTGAATAATCTCCCAAATATAGTTTGTTGTCCTTTGTTGTTGTTGCTGCTTTTTTTTTAAAGAGATCATGTTCTGCACTGGCATTGGCCATTGTCAGACGATAGGATACTGGGCTAGATGGACCATTGGTCTGACCCAGTATGGCCGATCTTATGAAGAGACTATTCGGCATGCACAAGTTACAGTAAATATAATTTAAAAATAAATGTTTGCTGCATATGCAAAACTATGCAAATACAGATTGACAAGTGGCATGCTAAAAATCAGATCTGAATATAATATTCATAAAAATAAAACAGTAGCATAGGACGAAGGTTAGAAAGTTGCGGGGGAATGTACATACATAATGTTTTCAAATACAGTAGCATTTTCCTATTGCAATGAAGAATTGTCATACCACAGTAAGGAAACCATTACATTGTTGTCCTTTTTCAACAGGTTAGTCTAAAGGGATATGCGCAGCTGCCAGCATGATGAAATGTAGATTTTTGATGTTGTTGCTTTTAGATCGTTAGTTTAAGGGCAAACTTTGTGTTAGTGTAGGGGGAAGTGAGAGCAGGGAGGCTGAGTGGTCATTTTGATGAGACTTAATTTTCAATGGGAAACCTGTAGGTAAATTTTATAAATCTAACATTTAAAGTGCCAAGTTCTGCTTTATTTCTATATGAGCTAGTAGTCAGTGCATGTTGCACATGCGAGCCGAGTTACAGCTGCTGCTCTGTTGCTACTCCATTATGATGATGATCTACTGTAATGTATTCCAACAGAGGGGCAACTGTAATCTAGTGGATTTGCATAGGGCTATGAAGTAGGAAATACAGTTTTTATTGCCAATTTTTTCACTAACTTGCTTGCTTTAGGCACTTTTGAAAATGACATTTTCCCAGCTGCCCATGCTGACTGAGTCTTTTCATTTTGACTTTGCTGCTTGGTAAAGGTCAGAGCAGCCGCAGATGCACTGGAGCTGTCTCACACTTGTCTGTGCTTCAGTTACCTGCAAAATGGGGAAAATAATGATTATCCCTCTTGGCAAGGTATTTTGAGGTCAAGCGGCAAAAAGTAATAATTAATTTAGTATCTAAATATTTAGCTAAGGCTGGAAAAAAAGTACCATACCCTTAGTAGACAAAGGAGTACCCCTACAAGGCAACAGGAAGAAATGAAAATTGAGGGGAGGGAGAGGAAGGTATTAGAGAAATCTAGAGTCAGTGCCTTGGTTTAGGAGACCAGATCCCATCTCAGCTGCTGGGAAGCAGTAGGAGGCTGGGATTCCCACCAAGAAACTGGACACTGCTTGGGGGTTTGTTTCATATTAGTCTCTGATAAAGTTGAAGCTTCGTCCTGAGCCTCTGCTGCCTGCTAGAAGGAAAAGGCCTGTATCTCGTCCTACCCCTTTGACTTTTAAGTTTCTTTGGCCTGGTCTACACTAGGCGTTTATGTCGACTTTAGCGCCGTTACATCGACTTAACCCTGCACCCGTCCACACCACGAAGCTATTTAGTTCGACATAGAGCTCTCTTAAATTCGACTTCTGTACTCCTCCCCAACGAGAGGAGTAGCGCTAAATTCAACATGGCCATATCGAATTAGGCTAGGTGTGGATGGAAATCGACGCTAATAGCTCCGGGAGCTATCCCACAGTGCACCACTCTGTTGACGCTCTGGACAGCTGTCCGAGCTCGGATGCTCTGACCAGCCACACCCCGGGAAAATTTGAATTCCTTTTCCTGTCTGGGCAGTTTGAATCGCATTTTCTGTTTGGACATCGTGGCGAGCTCAGCAGCAGTGGCAACGATGCAGAGCTCTCCAGCAGAGGTGACCGTGCAATCCCAGAATAGAAAGAGGGCCCCAGCATGGACTGATCGGGAAGTCTTGGATCTCATCGCTGTGTGGGGAGATGAGTCCGTGCTTTCCGAGCTGCGCTCCAAAAGACGGAATGCAAAGATCTATGAGAAGATCTCTAAAGCCATGGCAGAGAGAGGATACAGCCGGGATGCAACGCAGTGCCGCGTGAAAATCAAGGAGCTGAGACAAGGCTACCAAAAAACCAAAGAGGCAAACGGACGCTCCGGATCCCAGCCCCACACATCCCGTTTCTACGAGGCACTGCATTCCATCCTAGGTGCGGCCGCCACCACTACCCCACCAGTGACCGTGGACTCTGAGGATGGGATATTGTCCGCGGCCGGTTCCTCAGCGGACGGGGAAGAGGAGGAAGGAGATGAGGAGGACGAGGCAGTCGACAGCGCTTACAACGCTGATTTCCCCGACAGCCAGGAGCTCTTCATCACCCTCACAGAGATCCCCTACCAACCGTCCCCAGCCGTTATCCCAGACACAGATTCAGGGGAAGGATCAAGCAGTAAGTGTTTTAAAGATCTAAACATTTATTTATAACATAACTGGCATATTTAAAATATTAACAATAGCTAAAGTGCTTTCAAACATGTAAACATTTATTTATAACAGAACAGGAACATTTAAAATATTAACAATGGGTAAAGTGCTTCAAAACATGTAAAGAGTAAAGTGCAACAAAACGGGAATATGTGCAAAGGGTATCATGATTAGTCTGTCTTTGGGCGCTTCAATATATAGTCCGAACTATTTTAAAAAAATTTCACAATGTCCGCTTCATGATTATACTGCCCAAGACGCTCCACTCTTTTGTCCCTCCAAGGGCACCTAAGCCAAAAACTGGTCAATGTATCCGGGGATAGAGGCGACATCCTCCGGGGAGAACTCCTCATAGGCCTCCTGCAGGTGTTTTTCCAGCCTCATGAGCAGGTTCCTGGGCAGGGAGAGCTTATTAGGCCCCCCGTGGTATGACACGTTTCCCTGCCACAACGCCAGCAGGTACTCAGGGATCATGGCCTTGCACAGCATAGCAGCAAATGGCCCCGGTTTCTGCAGGCTGTCCCGAAGCATCCTTTCCTTCTGGCTCTCCGAGACCCTCAGGAGGGTGATGTCTGCCATGACTCCCTGCTTTGAATTAGGTAGGGGAAAGTTAGTATTGGGACTGCTTGCCCGTTCCTTTACAGAACGGTAACCGCCGGTTTACAGCCACGCGGTTTACAGCCGCGAGGGGGTGGGACAGGGCCAGAGTTCATGCTTGCAGGATTGCTGCCAGCAGAGACTCGCATTGCTTTCTATGTGAAAGGAGGCCAGTGCCACTCTTAAAGTTTTAAGCAGCCACAAGTCTACGGCTTACCATGTTTGACAGCTAGACAAAGTCCGGTGTCCTGCCCCGCTCCTCAGCTCGCCACAGCAAGACCGCAGGCACTGTAGGCGAGGGCCGAAAATTCGACCTTGTCCTCAGTGCGCGTGTGATAGGTGCTCTGCATGGTCTTGTTCACAGAGAAAGACTATGTTCTCTGTTCACAGATACATTGATCTGTCTCAGGAATTCACTCCCTTTTTCCAATTCCCACAGCCACATCTGCTCAGAGGCTAGCGCACATTAGGAGGAGGAAGAAGAGGACACGGGAAGACATGTTTGCTGAACTAATGGGATGCTCCCGAGCACAGGCAGCCCAGCAGACACAGTGGAGGGAGAACTTGTCCCAAATGCACCGGGCAAACATTGAACGGGAGGAGAGGTGGCGACAGGAGGACCGGAGGCTACTCAAACGCTGCTTGGACTAATGAGGGAGCAAATGGACACGCTCCGCCGCCTTGTGGATGTTCTGCAGGACCGGAGGCAGGAGGAGAGAGCCCCGCTGCAGTCTCTCTCTAACTGCCCTGCCCTGCCACCAAGTCCCATACCCCCCTCACCCAAAGTCCAAACACGGAGGGGCGGCAGGGGCCGTGAAAAATTTCACTCCACCCCTGCGGACTGCTCTACCACTAGAAGGCTCTCATTCCCCAAAATTTGAAAAGTCCTTTCCTACCCGCCTCACACAAGACCCCGTCCAAGTTTCACCCCCCCGTTCCATGTGCGGTTGTTAATAAAAAATACGTTTCTGTTCATTACTGTTTCCATCCTCTTCTTTTGGAGGAGAGTCTGTCTGAAGGGGGGGGGAAGGGGCTTGGTAATTGGACAGGACAGTCACCTTTAGCAGGGGGCAGGTCCAGCAGCAGGGCACATACACAGTGCAGTGACTAGTTACCCTGGTCAGTCTGGGAGGTGGTTTTCATGTTCTGTGTGGTGGGGGGGGGGGGTTGCTCTGTGACTTTGTGGCAGGGGAGGGCAGTTACAGATCTTATTCAGCGGTCCTTACCCTGGATCACAGAGCCGCGCAGCAGGGGATCTGTAACCCTTCTCCCCCTGCAAGACAGTCACATAGCCGACACATACACGCAGTCCCGGCCAGGAGGGCTGGCAGGCTCCGTTGAAACAACCAGTTCACCACCGCGGAGCCTGTCATTCCTGGAGTTTAGAAGCATCATTTGCATCACAACACTAAACCCGCCCCCCGCCACAGTCTGCGTCCCAGGTTTAAAACATTCCCGCGAAAACAGTAATAAAGACAACGGTGTCCATTAACAAAACAGAACAGATTTTATTTTTTGGGAAGGGGGTGAAGGGGGTATGTAACTGGAGAGGATAGTCGACGGCAACTGGGTAAAGAAATGGGGGCAAGTTCAGCTTCTGTGTCCACAAACTTAAAAGTCACTGGGTACCCTGCTCAGTCTTGAAACTGGCTTTCAAAGCCTCCCGGATGCACAGCGCGTCCCGCTGGGCTCTTCTAATCGCCCGGCTGTCTGGCTGGGCGTAATCAGCAGCCAGGCTATTTGCCTCAACCTCCCACCCCGCCATAAAGGTCTCCCCCTTGCTCTCACAGAGATTGTGGAGCACACAGCAAGCTGCAATAACGATGGGGATATTGGTTTCGCTGAGATCACAGCGAGTCAGTAAGCTTCTTCATCTCCCCTTGAGACGGCCAAAAGCACACTCCACGACCATTCTGCACTTGCTCAGCCGGTAGTTGAAGAGTTCTTGTTCAGTGTCCAGGGCGCCAGTATAGGGCTTCATGAGCCAGGGCATTAGCGGGTAGGCTGGGTCCCCGAGGATCACTGTAGGCATCTCCACATCCCCAACAGTTATCTTGTGGTCCGGGAAGTAAATGCCTTCCTGCAGCCGTCTAAACAGACCAGAGTTCCTGAAAACCCGAGCGTCATGAACCTTGCCCGGCCATCCGACGTTGATGTTGGTAAAACGTCCCCTGTGGTCCACCAGTGCTTGCAGCACCATTGAAAAGTAGCCCTTTCTGTTAATATACTGGCTGGCCTGGTGGCCCGGTCCCAGGATAGGGATGTGAGTCCCATCTATAGCCCCACCGCAGTTTGGGAATCCCATCGCGGCGAAGCCATCTATGATGGCCTGCGCGTTTCCCAGGGTCACTACGTTTGACAGCAGTACCTTGACGATTGCCTTGGCTACTTGCAGGACAACAACCCCCACTGTAGATTTGCCCACGCCAAAGTGGTTCGCGACTGACCGGTAGCTGTCCGGTGTTGCAAGCTTCCAGAGGGCTATGGCCACTCGCTTCTGGACAGTCAGGGCTGCTCGCATGCGGGTGTCCTTGCGCTTCAGGGCAGGGGACAGCAACTCACAAAGTTCGAGGAAAGTCCCCTTCCGCATGCAAAAGTTTCGCAGCCACTGGGATTCATCCCAGACCTGAAGCACTATGCGGTCCCACCAGTCCGTGCTTGTTTCCCGGGCCCAGAATCGCCGTTCCACAGTATCCACATGACCCATTGCCACCGTGATGTCCTGGGCGCTGGGGCTCGTGGTTTCTGACAGCTCTGTGCTACTCTCCGACTTCAGGCCCTCACGGCGGTGCCGTAGCCTCCTCGCCTGATTTCTCTGCATCTGCCTCAGGGAAAGGTGTATGATAAGCTGCGAGGCGTTGAGAACGGCCACAACTGCAGCGATGGTCGCAGCGGGATCCATGATCGCAGTGCTGTGGCGTCCGCGCTGTCACTGATCAAAAAGTGCGCGAACTGATTTCCCGCCGGCGCTTTCAGGGAGGGAGGGAGGGCAGTAGTGACTGACGGATGACGACAGTTACCCAAAAGCACCCTCGCCACATTTTTTTACCCAGAGGGCATTGGCGGATCGACCCAGAATTCCAATGGGCAGCGGGAACTGCGGGAACTGTGGGATAGCTGCCCACAGTGCACTGCTTCCAATGTCGACGCTTTCCCTGGTAGTGTGGACTGACAAAGTCGAATTACTGTCCTTAGTGTGGACACACACGTTCGACTTTCTAATATCGATTGCACATATTCGATTTAACTAAAATCGAACTACTCTCGTAGTGTAGACATACCCTTTGAGGAGTTTTTGAAGGAGGGTTTGGGTTTCCTCCTAATCTTCCCCTTCCCCAGGCCTCTCGTGGCAATAAGGGGCCTGCCTGAGACTTCCTAGGTCATCTGCCCCTGTGAATAGCTACTGTGTCTGCTTTTGCTGCTCATACTAGAACTTTGCAAAGCTGCAGCAAAGAGAGAGTGACATGGGAAAAAAATTTCAAAAGCACCGTAAGTCCCATTTTTAAAAGTGCCATAGGAGCCAAAGTCTTATTCTGAGTCAATGGGATTTATGCTCTTAAGTGCCCATGGCACTTTCAAAAATGGAATTTCAGGCACTTTTGAAAATGTTACCCATTTTCCCTGGTCATTGTCACAGCTGCCAATGCTGACTATTTTCCTTTTGACTTTGCTGCTCGGTAAAGGTCAGATGCATTGATCAGCAGATGCATTGGAGCTGTCTCTCAGCAGATTCCAAAAAAACAAACTGCATCAGTTCATAGGTGAAAAGTCAACTTCAGGATACAAAAGCTACATTATTTTAAAATGCAAATTAAATTCTGCAGAAGTGTTAGCTTTTTCTCCCCTAACTTAGCTGTTGAGGTCGTCCCACTTCAAGCTCCAGAGAATTTTTCAAATCTTTTATTTAGCACAGCAAAATAGAAACATAGATGGTATAAAGGGACAGATTCAACCTCTTTGCTGCAAGTAGATGCACATTGTACTTCCCTGTGCTAGGGAGGTCCATTGTGCTGTGAGCATAGAATTCATCTAGCCTGTGTGTGTGCGTGGCTTAAATTGGTCAGGGACTCCATAGTTACCTCAGGGTGAAAGCTGCTAAAAGGGATGGCTGTAACCTGGCCATGCAAACTTGTTCAACAGAACCCCCTTTTCATAACTCCAAGCCCCCTTTTCTTCTACCCCTAGGTAGGCTGCTACAAGGCTTACTGACTGGGTGCAGTACATTTTAATTTAATTGTATTACATTCACAAAATAATGTTGTGCATGTATGCTGTCCGACCAGCAAAGGGTGCATTCAGAGCCTTGCCTGGCTCATTTCATTGCCTATGTGCCAGGGCTCCTGCAAGGGTTTTGCAGACCCTGTTTCCCTACCATGTTAGTGTGTGTCCAATCCTATATAAAACATACAACCATTTCTGGAATGAATGCTTGAGGGTGCAAACTGAAATTTCTGTTCTGCAAGCATTCCTGTAAGTAGAACTCAGTGGCTTAAATGTTTGCTTTGCACAGACAAAAAAGGGGCTCATGCACATCAAAGCAAAGTCATTTTTTATTTTGAGTGAGTAGTAGTGGAATTGTTTGCCAAGATTTGCTGACCTCTGTTTTAGTTCTGAAATTATCTCCTGCTCTGCGGAGGTTCTGAATCAGTGAGAGGTGGACAGTACTGTCTGATCTAAAACGGTAAAAAAAAGCTCTCATACTTGTCTTACATGTAGTCAGACATAATCAACTTTAAAAGGCTCTTTTTGAAATACTTTTTAAAAATATTTTAATTATTCTCTTTTGTTTTGACAAGGGTAATTTTTATTGAGTGGTAATAAAGTTAAAAACATGTCTGCAAAACAAAAATGTCACTGGCAGAAAGCACCTGAAAATATAACTTTCCCTTCTTGTGTTTCACATTGAAAGAGGGCATGGAGTGGGAGTGTAGCTTATCAAAGTGCCATCACAAATGAACCTCAGGTATCGGTATATTAAAAAACTTTATTTTAGGGCCTGCTTTATCAAAATATCTTTATAGTATCAAAAATCCCCAATCGCCT
>NW_020664462.1:19575966-19576574 GCF_002925995.2 Terrapene triunguis | reverse complement strand
AAAAAAAACCCCAAAAAGCCAACCCCCCCCCCCACATTCCTCCTCCCTCCGCAAGCGCTGGAGGGAGGCCCGGGAGACGCAGGGGGAGCGCGGGGCCAGGGTGAGTGTGAGTCCAGCCTGGCCCTGAGCAGGCAGGACTCGGGCGGTACCTGGAGGGAGAGTAGGGGGGCGGCCCGCGGGGCCAGGCGGCGGCTGTTCGTTCTCCCCACCTGGGCAGCCGGACTCGGGAGCAGCCGCTGCTGCAGCTCCCACTGCCGTGGGGGGAGGAAGCAGCCATGGCGCTTGGCGGCTGCGGCGCTGGTGCCCGGGTCCGAACCCCCCGAGCCCGGGCCTGTTGAGGGGACCCAGCAGCGTGCATGCTGCGCCCAGCCCCTGGCCAGTCGCGTCTGGGCTGGCTGCCCAGCTGGTGCTGCAATCCCTCAGCGGCCCCGGGGCGGAGGCAGCGGCAGCCCAGCCCCGTTTGTTCCCCTGTGGGACCCGAGCGGGATGGGGGGGCTGCGGCCTGCTGCCCCCACTCTGGGGCCGCCCGCAGGATTGCACCAGCTGGGTCCCCGCAGCAGGCCCGGGCTCAGGGGGTTCACGCCCTGGGCGCCAGAGCCGCAGAGCGC
>NW_020664462.1:19574729-19575566 GCF_002925995.2 Terrapene triunguis | reverse complement strand
GCGGGGCCAGGGTGAGTGTGAGTCCAGCCTGGCCCTGAGCAGGCAGGACTCGGGCGGTACCTGGAGGGAGAGTAGGGGGGCGGCCCGCGGGGCCAGGCGGCGGCTGTTCGTTCTCCCCACCTGGGCAGCCGGACTCGGGAGCAGCCGCTGCTGCAGCTCCCACTGCCGTGGGGGGAGGAAGCAGTCATGGCGCTTGGCGGCTGCGGCGCTGGTGCCCGGGTCCGAACCCCCCGAGCCCGGGCCTGTTGCGGGGACCCAGCAGCGTGCATGCTGCGCCCAGCCCCTGGCCAGTCGCGTCTGGGCTGGCTGCCCAGCTGGTGCTGCAATCCCGCAGCGGCCACAGGGCGGAGGCAGCGGCAGCCCAGCCCCGTTTGTTCCCCTGTGGGACCCGAGCGGGATGGGGGGGCTGCGGCCTGCTGCCCCCACTCTGGGGCCGCCCGCAGGATTGCACCAGCTGGGTCCCCGCAGCAGGCCCGGGCTCAGGGGGTTCACGCCCTGGGCGCCAGAGCCGCAGAGCGCTACATGTTTGGCGCTTCCCCCCGCGGCAGTGGGAGCTGCAGCAGCAGCTGCTCCTGAGTCCGGCTGCCCAGCTGGGGAGAACGAACAGCCACCGCCTGGCCTCAGAACATTGGAGCCCGGGGAGGGGGCGGTCCCCTTACCATGCCTCCCTATTTTCCCGGACATGTCCTGCTTTTTGGAAATTCCTCCCGGACGGGGATTTGAGGACCAAGAAGCTGGACATGTCCGGGTAAATCCGGACGTATGGTAACCCTACTGGAGCAGGGCCCCTGGCCCTGGATATTGCTGGAGCTCGGGCACCACAAAAGAATATAACCC
>NW_020664462.1:19555943-19574629 GCF_002925995.2 Terrapene triunguis | reverse complement strand
CCCCCCCCCCCCCATATTCACACCCTCACCCCCAGACAGGCCCCCGGGACTCCCACGCCCCATCCAACCACTCCCCCGCCCCCTGACAGCCCCCCCGCAGAACTCCCGACCCACAACCCTCCCGCTGCTCTCTGACTGCGCCCCGGGACTCCCCTTACCATGCCCATGCCTGCTGGCTCCACGTGTAGGCAAAACACGCTGCCGGGGGGACTGTTTTTGTTCTTACTCCGGGCTGCAGGCGGGGGGGGGGGAGCAGGGGAGGGGCTCTGGCTGCTGGAGGCCAATGGGAGCGGCTCAATCAGGCCCAGACGCCCAATCAGCCGCGCCGCACTCTGCATGGAAGGGAGGGAGGGAGGGAGGGGAGGAGGAAAAATCCCGGACCTTTTAACCTTGTTACTAATTCCTCCCAGACGGCTATTTAAAGACGCAAAAGCCGGACATGTCCGGGGAAATACGGACGGATGGTAGCCCTAGCCTGATCCCAAATGGTGCTGAGTAACCGTAAAGCCCTCTCAGGACCAGTCTTGTGTTTCTCAGCATGTTTTTCTAATGAGTACAATATAATTACATTTATACAAATGCTTACAGGTCTGTTTTGGAGTTGCAAATTACAGTTCATGCTTCTGTGGCTGATAAATGTGGTTTTCCATTTTGAACTCACTGGACAAATATTTTGCTTTCTTTTGCCTGCCCATAAACATTAATATACTGAAATACATCAGTGACTGTAGAATAATTATTGCTGTCTACAGTGTTCCTCACACACTCCTGGACTGAACTGTGATAAAACAATAACCATTCAAATAAGCAATGTACCTTATTTTAAATGTTCAGGGTCTAATCCTGCTTCTGTCCAAGCCTGTGGAGTTTTATCATTGTCTTCGTGGGGACCAGGATTGGGCCTTCATTTTGCTGTTGGCCATAATTGTTTTTTTCTTTAGTTCAGATACTACTGGCTCTTGGACTTTATATCTTGGCACAAATTTTAGTTCTCATTACACTTTAGCTGCCCCCGCTTTTCCTTGGCTTATATTTCATATTTTCCAATTGAAAAAGAGGTCAGCAAACCAAGTAAAACTGTGTTTTATATATTCTGCAAAGAACCCAAATTATTTGTGTACTCAAAGTTTATCAGGTCCTCTGCTTTTTTCCAGGTGTTTTTTAAATGCTTCTATCTTAAATGGTGTCTATTTTAAATCCAGGAAATTATGTAAGACATTTAAATACTGTAAGAGCAATATATCCATTCCTAGATAACAGTGAGTGTGTCTGCCCTTTGTAAACATTCACACTACAAGCTATATTAACATAATACGATGGGTTTGGCTTAAAACAGTTTTCCGTTTTAAACAGTTCTGCCCTTAACTTTTAGAAGTTATTAGCGATCATATAATACTAATACAGGCATTTGCACATGCACAGGGTTTCAGCTACAGTACTTGAGCTCATACTCACTATGCATGAATATTGTACATTATTAACATGGAAATGTTGCCTGTGGAACGTCAAACCAAAACAAATCCATGTCCAGGAAGTTTATAACACTACAACAAAAGAACCTCATTCCATTGCCAGGGGTTTGTTTCAGAGCAATACAGTCAGTGTAACTTAACCCCCAGCCCCATTTTATTTATGAAAAGAAATTCATTCAGACCTCTCTCTCTCAGTGATGTCTGCCCCAGAAGCATTCCAAAAACAAAACAAGCAAATGTGGATTCACTTGCCCTTAGATTTCAGGAGAGATCCAGCAGCACAATCTTCCTCTTTCCAGGTCTCTCCTCTGGTAGGGAAAGGGCAGATTTTTATTTGCCAGGATGCCTTGTTTGTGTCCAGGAGTAGAGCCTGCCTGCTGCAAAACTGCATTTCCTAGTAATCCTTCTTCCCTAGATTCCAGAGATGGGTCAACCTGGAATTATTACCTCAGCCAACATGCCTGCTGGAGGTCTCTTGAAAATTTGGGACTTTAGACTATATTCTAAATGCTTAATTTAGAAAATCTTTGAAATGTACCATTTTCTGATTGACACCATTGATTCATTTACTGTGGAGCCTTTTGGTGCCTGTTGTGTAAAATCCCTGGGGGGGTTCTTTTTATTTTTTGTTATAAATATTTACATGATAAAGCCCCTGTGATTGGCTGCTCAGCCTACATGTTCACTAGGCAACAGTACTAAAAATTCTAATAACACTTTTGTTTCAGTGACCTTCGTAAATGCACTCATGTCTTCCCCACTTATGAGCAAGGCAGCCATGCCAATTTCATGCTGATAAAATCTGTATGCCACATCACTCCTTTATTTATGTATCTCTTATCAATATAAATATAAATAGCATGTATATATCTCAGTATGCATGTACATATTCCACAATCTTTCATTCGTCAATTACTATAGCCATGAAATTTAATTGGCTGAAGCTGTCATTCACTTTATTATAGCAGATGTAAGCACCTTGGCAGAAGGTTATATAATGAACTTGTTTTTAGTGCAAACTTCACATTTCATAATAGATACCAAATATGAAAACATTTTTGTTGATTATTAGTATGTCTTGCTATGACAAGTATTTATTCTATAGAGTCTGCAAATTTTATTTTGTTAGGACTTTCATGTAGGACATTATTGTTTCAGTGTATCCATTTTTAAATTAGAAACTCAGGATAAGTAGGTCATCTATAGCTTTCTGTTTTGGGACATTTATATTTTCTTTTAAGCATACACTAAATTATTTACTTGAATAGTGAGATGAAACGATGTCAGGAAAAAAGTCTCATTACCTGCAGTGTCAACCATGCAAGCTTTGAATCCCATGCCTTTTAAAGTTAGTATCCTGTAGCATCAGGACTGTGTTCTTGTATAAAATAAACATATCTGTTAGTCTAAATAGCAAACACAATGTATTTGCTGTAGGGGTGATTAATGTAGATTTAGATTTATTTATTTTATTCCTCCAGCTTTGCTGAAAAAACATCCAATGATTTAACTGAGGATACACAGTATCTTTAAAACATACAAACACAGCAGGAAACCCCACTGTCCTCCATACAAATGATTTGCATTCTTAATCAATGAAACGATTCTGACACAAAAAACGTAAATAAGTATCCTCCTCTGACACCCCCTATCCCATAAACTATCCATGTCCCAGAAGCCTGGAAAAATAGATGAGCCTTGTATAATGCACTGAAGGTTTGGGTATTTTCAGAATGAGAGGGGAGGGAAGGAAGGAATTCCAAAGCAGAGAACCCTCAGATAGTGTCCTGCTGTCCAGTCCCCTTCTTTTTAAACCAGGAGACTGATAGCTTGAGGTAGATGCCATACCAAGTATCCTTGTAGCTCATTTCAGGACACTCCTGACCTCACATGCCCATTGAACAGGAAGGGTGACAAAAGAACCCACATGGGAGAGCTTTCAAAGCAGATAAGCAAGTACCCAAAACTACCCCTGAGATCCCTCACAGAGGAAAGGAGCCACTCTGTCTATCTCTGCCAGGGTCTGCACAAGTGTTAACTAGTCTTCCTGGTGGATAGCAGTTGACAGAACAAAAGCAATCACCAGATCATCATCCATTGACAGGAGGAAAGCAAAGAATGCAACCAATAGCTTCCATACCATGCCCAGGCCTAAAACTGGATTTATTGGGTTTGTGTGGGGGGGTGTTTTTGGCAGTGTTAGGAAATCTGAGACACCATATACCAGTAGAACTGCTTCTCCACAGCCTTTCCCCCTGAAATTCTGAGTTTTGTCGCAGGTCACTATTTGGCAAGATTGCCATTATCAGAGATGGCCTCTTGTGGAGAGGCTTCAGCAGTGCCCTTGAGAACAGCTAGTACCCTGCCTTCCTGATGAAAGGCAAGCATCTCTGCCAGGGTGGGACCAGTGTCTCTGGCCACTAGCTTTCACCAGCCAGGAAGCACATGAATCAAACTGATGGGTTGCAGCCCAAAGTTTCCCCAAAGCCACAGTGAGCAATACTGGTTGAAACTATAGTAAAGAACAGAGTCATCAGACATATGGGTGAACACAATTTGTTGGGGAAGAGTCAACTTGGTTTTTGTAAAGGGAAATCATGCCTCACCAACCTACTAGAATTCTTTGAAGGGTTCAACAAGCACGTTTACAAGGCTGATCCAGTGGATATAGCGTACTTAGATTTTTCCGAAAGCCTTTGACAATGTCCCTGACTGAAGATTCTTAAGCAAAGTAAGTTGTCATGAGATAAGTGGGAAGGTCCTCTCCCACTGGTTAAAAAATAGGAAACAAAGGGTAGGAATAAATGGTCAGTTTTCAGAATGGAGAGAGGTAAATAGTGGTGTCCCCCAGGTGCCTGTACTGGGACCAGTACTGCTCAACATATTCATAAATGATCTGGAAAAAGGGGTAAACAGTGAGGTGGCAAAATTTGCAGGTGATACAAAACTACTCAAGATAGTTAAGTCCAAAGCAGCCTGCAAAGAGTTACAAAGAGATCTCACAGAACTGGGTGACCAGGCAACAAAATGGCAGATGAAATTCAGTGTTGATAAATGCAAAGTAATTCACATTGGAAAACATAATCCCAACTATACATCTAAAATGATGGAGTCTAAAATAGATAATAAGACAGAAAATATCATATTGCCTCTATATAAATCCATGGTACACCCATATCTTGAATACTGCAGGCAGATGTGGTCACCCCATCTTTAAAAAGATATATTGGAATTGGAAAAGGTACAGAAAAGGGCAACAAAAATTATTAGGGATATGGAACAGCTTCCATATGAGGAGAGATTAAGAAGACTGGGATTTTTCAGCTTGGAAAACGGATGACTAAGGGGGAGATATGATAGAAGTCTATAAAATCATGACTGGTGTGGAGAAAGTAAATAAGGAAGTGTAATTTACTCCTTCTCAGAACACAAGAACTAGAGGTCACCAAATTAATAGGCAGAAGGTTTAAAACAAACAAATGAAGTATTTTTTCACACAACACACAGTCAACCTGCGAAACTCTTTGCCAGAGGATGTTGTGAAGGTCAAGACTATAACAGGGTTCAAAAAAGAACTAGATAAATTCATGAAGGATAGGTCCATCCATGGCTATTAGCCAGGATGGGCAGGGATGGTGTCCCTCACCTCTGTTGACAAAAGCTGGGAATGGGCGACAGGGGATGGATCACTTGATTACCCGTTCTGTTCTTTCCCTCTGAAGTGCCTGGCATTGGCTATTGGAAGACAGGATACTGGGCTAAATGGACCTTTGGTCTGACCCAGTATAGTTGTTCTTACGTTCTTATTAATACTTGTCAGATATTAAGCAGAGAAGACTCTGCATTTGTCCCTTGATGCAGAAAGCTCAGTGCGGATCCAAGTTATAATCCACAGCCATGGCACAAGGCTTCAAAAACTCATCACCATAATCAAGCAAGGTTCAGTATATTTCACCTTTCCCTATCTGTGGAGCAGGCTATCAGTATAGCACAATGACCTGTGAAGATGGAACTGGGGAAGAGGGTAATTAGTGTCCACTTTATCAATGAAGGGGGATAAAAAAATCATTGTTCTAAAGGTCCCTTGGTAGTGTGACTTGTTGATTGGACAGTATTCTCTTTCTGAGGAAAGATGGTCCAATAGTTAGCGCACAAGGCCAGGACTTGGAAGACCTAGGTTCAGTTCCCTTCTCTGCTTCAGCCTTCCAGTGTGAACTTAGGCAAGTCACTTAGCTTCTCTGTGCCTGAGTTCCTTATTTGTAAAGTGGAGATGACAGTACTTTCCTATCTCATGGGTATTGTGGTAAATGCATTAAAGTTTGTGAGATGCTCAGATACTATGGTGGTAGGGCTCTCTATGTACTTTAGATAGAGACATCTGGAAACATGCTAGTTTTATTTGCCTCTCACAGTGAATAGTAAAACAGGTCCTGCATTCTGACCTCAAATTGAAGGAGGTAGTAGTAACCACCCCCAAGCACCAGTACGAGACCAAACACATGCAAATATTATTATTAAATACATGCAAATATTAAAGGTTGAAATAGTTTGTGTATTAGTTCCACTAGAAAGACCATATGAGATTAATGTAGTTCAAACAGAGTTTTCTCTTCCATACAGTTGCCTAGGGAGGTTGTGGAATCTCCATGGGTATGTCTACACTACAAAATTAGGTCGGATTTATAGAAGCCGGTTTTATAGAAACCGGTTGTATGCAGCCGATTGTGTGTGTCCCCACATAAAATGCTCTAAGTGCATGAAGTCGGCGGACCGCGTCCACAGTACCGAGGCTAGCGTCGACTTCCGGCGCATTGCACTATGGTACCTATCCCACAGTTCCCGGAGTCTCCGGCGCCCATTGGAATTATGGGTTGAGATCGCAATGCCCGAATGATGCAAAGCAGTGCCGCGAGGGGTTCTGGGTACATTGCGTCAGGCCCCTCCCCCGCCGTCACAGCAACGGCAGACAATAGATTCGCGCCTTTTTACCTGGGTTACCTGTGCAGACAACATACCACGCCAAGCATTGAGCCCGCTCAGCTCACCGTCACCATATGTCTTCTGGGTGCCGGCAAACGTGGGACTGCATTGCTAAACAGCAGCAGCAGCTTACTGCCTTTTGGCGGTAGACGGTGCAGCATGACTGGTAGCCTTCATTGGCGATCTGGGTGCTGGCAGCTGTGGGGCTGGCAGCCGTGGGGCTGCATTGCACCAGCCCCTTGCCTTTTGGTAGGAGATGGTATATTACGACTGGTATCCGTCGTCGTCGTACTGCAGTGGCTGTCGATCATGGGCACCCGGGCAGACAATGATGGTTATCAGTCGTAGTATGCTATTTTCTGCCAGGCGCCCTGTTGGATCATTGCACGTTAGCAGAGTCGTAGCATGCTATTTTCTGCCAAGTGCCCAGTATTGTCTGCTAAGCACCCAGAAGAGGCCGATGGCGATCTGGGTGCTGGCAGACATGGGGCTGGCAGACGTGGGGCTAGATTGCTACACAGCAGCAACCCCTTGCCTTTTGGGCAGTAGATAGCATATTACGATTGGTATCCATCATTGTCATATTGCAGTGGGTATCAGATCGTGCAATAGACCTGAAGGCTTACTGCCAAGCGCCCAGTATTTGCTGCCAAGCACCCAGAAAATGCCAAGGGCTATCAGTCATGCTGCACTGTCGTCTTAAGATGTAAAAAATAGATTTATTCTGCATTCATTTGCTTCCCCCCTCCCTCCTGCTAAACCCAGGCTTTTGAGTTCAATCTTTGGGGGGGGGGCATTCTGTGTGACAGTTGTTTGTCTTTCTCCCTGATGCAAAGCCACCTTTCTTGATTTTAATTCCCTGTACCTGTACGCCATGTCGTCACTCGCCCCTCCCTCCCTCTCTCCCTACCTGTACGGCATGTCGTCACTCGCCCCTCCCTCCCTCCCTCCCTTCTTCCCCTGGTCCGTCAGATACTACTTTCGCGCCTTTTTTCAGACCAGACGCCATAGCCAGCACTGGGATCATGGAGCCCGCTCAGATCACCGCGGCAATTATGAGCACTATGAACACCATGCGCATTGTCCTGGAGCATATGCAGAGCCTCCTGGACATGCCAAAGCCAAACCAGGACCAGCTGAGGAGGAGGCGATTGCAGCGCGGCGACAATAGTGATGAGGAAATTGACATGGACCTCTCACAAGGCACAGGCCCCAGCAATGTGGAAATCATGGTGTTACTGGGGCAGGTTCATGCCGTGGACCGCTGATTCTGGGCCCGGGAAACAAGCACAGACTGGTGGGACCGCATCGTGTTGCAGGTCTGGGACGATGCCCAATGGCTGCGAAACTTTCGCATGCGTAAGGGCACTTTCATGGAACTTTGTGACTTGCTTTCCCCTGCCCTGAAGCGCCAGAATACCAGGATGAGAGCAGCCCTCACAGTGGAGAAGCGAGTGGCGATAGCCCTGTGGAAGCTTGCAACGCCAGACAGCTACCGGTCAGTCGGGAATCAATTTGGAGTGGGCAAATCTACTGTGGGGGCTGCTGTGATCCAAGTTGCCAGGGCAATGAGAGACCTGGTGATATCAAGGGTAGTGACTCTGGGAAACGTGCAGACCATAGTGGATGGCTTTGCTGCAATGGGATTCCCAAACTGTGGTGGGGCCATAGACGGAACCCATATCCCTATCTTGGCACCGGCGCACCAAGCCGCCGACTACATAAACCGCAAGGGGTACTTTTCAATGCTGCTGCAAGCCCTGGTGGATCACAAGGGACGTTTCACCGACATCAACGTGGGCTGGCCGGGAAGGGTACATGATGCTCGCGTCTTCAGGCAGTCTCTTCTGTTTCGAAAGCTGGAGGAAGGGACTTTCTTCCCGGACCAGAAAATAACCATTGGGGATGTTGAAATGCCTATCGTTATCCTTGGGGACCCAGCCTACCCCTTAATGCCATGGCTCATGAAGCCGTACACAGGCAGCCTGGACAGTAGTCAGGACCTGTTCAACTACAGGCTGAGCAAGTGCCGAATGGTGGTGGAATGTGCATTTGGCCGTTTAAAAGCGTGCTGGCGCAGCTTACTGACTCGCTCAGACCTTAGCGAAAAGAATATCCCCATTGTTATTGCTGCTTGCTGTGCGCTCCACAATATATGTGAAAGTAAGGGGGAGACATTTATGGCGGGGTGGGAGGTTGAGGCAAATCGCCTGGCCGCTGATTACGCGCAGCCAGACACCAGGGCGGTTAGAGGAGCACAGCAGGGCGCGGTGCGCATCAGAGAAGCGTTGAAAACCAGTTTTGTGACTGGCCAGGCTACGGAGTGAAACTTCTGTTTGTTGCTCCTTGATGAACCCTCTGCCCCTCCCCCACCACCCTGTTAACTCTACTTCCCTGCAAACCAACCACCCCACCCTCCCCTACTACCCTCCCCCCTTCGAGCACCACTTGCAGAGGCAATAAAGTCATTGTTACTTCACATTCATGCATTCTTTATTAATTCAGCACACAACTAGGGGGATAATTGGAAAGGTAGCCCGGGATGGGTGGGGGAGGAGGGAAGGAAAAGGACACACTCCAATTTAAAACTTTAAAACTTATTGCTATGGAAATCATCTAGGGTGGAGTGAGTGGGTGGCCGAAGGCCCCCCCACCGTGTTCTTGGGCGTCTGGGTGAGGAGGCAATGGGACTTGGGGAGGATGGCTGCTGGTTACAGAGGGGCTGTAGCGGCGGTCTCTGCTCCTGCTGCCTTTCCTGCAGCTCAACCATACGCAGGAGAATATCACTTTGATGCTCCAGCAGCCGGAGCATCGACTCTTGCTTTCTGAGTACAAGTTGACGCCACCTCTCCTCTTCAGCCCGCGTTTCAGCACGCAACTTCTCCTCTTCAGCCCGCGATTCAGCACGCCACCTCTCCTCTCGCTCATATTGGGCTTTTTTAAAATCAGTCATTGACTGCCTCCACGCATTCTGCTGTGCTCTGTCAGCGTGGGAGGCAGTCTGAAGTTCAGTAAACATTTCGTCACGCGTCCTTCGCTTCCTTCTTCGAATATTCACTAGCCTCTGCGAAGGAGTAAGATTTGCAGCTGGTGGAGAAGGGAGAGGTTGTTAAAAAAGATACATTTTAGAGAACAATGGGTAGACTCTTTCACATTAGATTTTGCTGTTCACAACATCACACAGCACATGTGCTTTCGTTACAAGGTCGCATTTTTCCTCTTATATTGAGAGTCTCCTGGTTTGGTGTGAGAGATCACTCACGCAGTGCCAGGACACAGATTTCAGCTTGCAGGCAGCCATGGTAAGACATATAGTCTTTGGGCTTTTTTAACCTTCTTAACATGTGGGGATGGTTTCAAACAGTTCTGCCCTCATTTCCCATACCAAGCACCCGTGCCATTTAAAATGGGTGTGCAATGTAAAAGGAGGGGCTGCGATTTCAGGTTTAACATGCAGCACAAACCCAACTAACTCCCCTCCCCCACACACCCAGTTCTCTGGGATGGTCACTTCAACCCTCCCCCCCACCGCGTGGTTAACAGCGGGGAATATTTCTGTTCAGCAGAGCAGGAAGGGGCACCTCTGAATGTCCCCTTAATAAAATTGCCCCATTTTAACCAGGTGACCGTGAATGATATCACTCTCCTGAGGATAACAAAGAGAGATAAGGAATGGATGTTGTCTGCATGCCAGCAAACACCGGGACCATACGCTGCCATGCTTTGTTATGCAATGATTCCAGACTACGTGCTACTGGCCTGGCGTGGTAAAGTGTCCTACCATGGCGGACAGGATAAGGCAGCCCTCCCCAGAAACCTTTTGCAAAGGCTTTGGGAGTACATGAAGGAGAGCTTTCTGGAGATGTCCCTGGAGGATTTCCGCTCCATCCCCATACACGTTAACAGACTTTTCCAGTAGCTGTACTGGCCGCGATTGCCAGGGCAAATTAATCATTAATCATTAAACACGCTTGTTTTTAAACCATGTGTAATTTTTGCAAAGGTACACTCACCAGAGGTCCCCTGTGTGCCCTCAGGGTCTTGGGTGAGTTCGGGGGTTACTGTTTCCAGGTCCAGGGTGACAAACATATCCTGGCTGTTGGGGTAACTGGTTTCTCCGCTTCCTTGCTGCTGTGAGCTATCTATGTTCTCTCCATCCTCATCTTCCTCGTCCGCCGAACCCGCTTCCCCGTTTCCAGACAGGGACTCATAGAACACGCTTGGGCTAGTGGTGGCTGCACCCCCTAGAATGGCATGCAGCTCCGCGTAGTAGCGGCATGTTTGCGGCTCTGCCCCGGACCTTCCGTTTGCGTCTCTGACTTTGTGGTAGGCTTGCCTTAGCTCCTTAATTTTCACGCGGCACTGCTGTGCGTCCCTGTTATGGCCTCTGTCCTTCATGGCCTTGGAGATCTTTTCTAATGTTTTGCCGTTTCTTTTACTGTTTCGGAGTTCGGCGAGCACTGCTTCATCTCCCCAGATGGCGATCAGATCCCGTACCTCCCGCTCGGTCCAGGCTGGAGCTCTTCTGCCATCCTGGGACTGGGACTGGGACTCCATCACGGTTACTTGTGCTGATGGGCTCTGCATGGTCACCTGTGCTCTCCACGCTGAGCAAACAGGAAATGAAATTCAAACGTTCGCGGGGCTTTTCCTGTCTACCTGGCCAGTGCATCTGAGATGAGAGTGCTGTCCAGAGCGGTCACAATGAAGCACTGTGGGATAGCTCCCGGAGGCCAGTAATGTCGAATTCCGTCCACACTAACCCAATTCCGACCCCCTAAGGCCGATTTTATCGCTAATCCCCTTGTCGAGGTGGTGTTAGGAAACCGGTTTAAAGGGCCCTTTAAGTCGACGGAAAGGGCTTCGTAGTGTAAACGTGTCCAGGCTTAAGTCGATTTAACGCGGCTAAAGTCGACCTAAACTCGTAGTGTAGACCAGGCCCATCACTGGAGATTTTTAAGAGCACATTAGACAAACACTTGTCAGGGATGGTCTATCTAGATGATACTTAGTCCTACTATGAATGCAGGGGACTGGACTGGTTGACCTTTCGAGGTCCCTTCCAGTCCTACGATTATACAATGGTTATACTAAAATGATTACTGCCTCTAATTTTTTGTTTTTATTTATTTCCCATACAGGTGTAACTAAGCATCTTCTTAGAATATTCAGTTCTTCGTGTGTTTCTTCATAGTTGTTCTGCATTTTCTATGGAGCACTTGAAAGGACATTTATATAAATCAGAGGTTCTCAAACTGGGGGTTGGAACCCCTCAGGAGGTCGCAAGGTTATTACATGGGGGGTCGCGAGCTGTTAGCCTCTACCCCAAACCCCGCTTTGCCTCCAGCATTTATAATGGTGTTAAATATATTTTAAAGTGTTTTTAATTTATATGGGGGGGTCGCATTCAGAGACTTGCTATGTGAGGGGTCACCAGTACAAAAGTTTGAGAACCACTGATATAAATAGTGATTTGCCACCAATTTGGATATTGTGGTAGGAGTTTGAGTTAATCTTCCTCATTGTTTTCCTTATTATGTGATATAATTGTGATGAATAACATGTCAAAGCAGTCTGCACCCGTGAGCATTAATTACTTATGTGGGTTTGTGAAGTGTACAGAAATATCATTTCATATTCTAGTATTTCAATTAACTTAAGCCTCCTTTAGTAAATTAATTTAAATTTTACATGGAGTCTTAAGTGGTGAATGCAAGCTGGAGAAAGATTGTTTTTGTTAACCAACCAGGAGGGTAATTACAGTAGTTCCCCTGTTCAATATCTTGATAACACTTTGAATACAGGAATCTCTACAATTGTCTTGGAATTGTAGCAAGAACATACTATAATAGATTATAGTTGGTTAGGAAATACAGTAGGGCTGTCAAGCAATTAAAAAAAATAATCGCGCAATTAAAAAAATTAATCGCGCTTAATCACACTGTTAAACAATAATAGAAATCCATTCATTTAAATATTTTTGGATGTTTTCTACATTTTCAAATATATTGATTTCAATTAAAGCAAAGAATACAAAGTGTACAGTATATTTATTTTTATTACAAGCATTTGCACTGTAAAAAAAACAAAATAAATAGTATTTTACAATTCACCTAATACAAGTACTGTAGTACAATCTCTATCATGAAAGTTGAACTTACAAATGTACAATTATGTACAAAAAGCTACATTTAAAAATAAAGCAATGTAAAATTGTAGAGCCTGCAAGTCCACTCAGTCCTACTTCTTGTTCAGCCAGTCGCTCAGACAAACAAGTTTGTTTACATTTGCAGGAGACAATGCTTCCCGCTTCTTGTTTACAGTGTCACCTGGAAGTGAGAAGAGGCATTTGCATGGCACTGTTGTAGCCGGTGTCGCAAGATATTTATGTGCCAGATGCACTAAAGATTCGTATGTGCCTTCATGCTTCAACCACCATTCCAGAGGACATGCGTCCACGCTGATGATGGGTTCTGCTCAATAACGATCCAAAGCACTGTGGACCCACACATGTTAATTTTAATTATCTGAGTCAGATGCCACCAGCAGAAGGTTGATTTTCTTTTTTGGTGGTTTGGGTTCTGTATGTTCTGCATTAGAGTGTTGCTTTTTTAAGATTTCTGAAAGCATGCTCCACACCTCGTCCCTCTCAGATTTTGGAAGCCACTTCAGATTCTTAAACCTTGGGTCAAGTGCTGTAGCTATCTTTAGAAATCTCACATTGGTACCTTCTTTGCGTTCTGTGAAAGTGTTCTTAAAATGAAGATGTGCTGGGTCATCATCCGAGACTGCTATGACACGAAATATATGACAGAATGCGGGTAAAACAGCAGGGGACATACAGTTCTCCCCCAAGGAGTTCAGTCACAAATTTAATTAACACATTATGTTTTTAATGAGCGTCCTCAGCATGGAAGCATGTCCTCTGGAATGGTGGCCAAAGCATGAAGGGACATACGAATGTTTAACATATATGGCACGTAAATACCTGTAGCAATGCCAGCTAAAAAGTGCCAGCAAATGCCTATTCTCACTTTCTGGTGATATTGTAAATAAGAAGAGGGAAGCATTATCTCTTGTAAATGTAAACACACTAGTTTGTCTTAGTGATTGGCTGAACAAGAAATAGGACTGAGTGGACTTGTAGGCTCTGAAGTTTTACATTGTTTTGCTGTTGAGTGCAGTTATGTAGCACAAACAAATCTACATTTGTAAGTTGCACTTTCAGGACAAAGAGATTGCACTACAGCACTTGAATGAGGTGAATTGAAAAATACTATTTATTTTATTATTTTTAGGGCAAATATTTGTAATAAAAAAATATACACTTTGATTTCAATTACAACACAGACTACAATATATATAAAATGTAGCAAAACATCCAAAATATTTAATAAATTTTCAATCGGTATTCTATTGTTTAACAGTGCCATTAAAACTGCAATGAATCGTGATTAATTTTTTTAATCACAATTAACTTTTTGGGTTAATCGCATGAGTTAACTGTGTGTAATTGACAGCCCTAAAATACAGTATATATAAATTGTGTTGGGGGGATTTATATGGACAAACTTTTATTCTGATCACAAAATGTAATACTTTGGTGAAGAGATTAATGTCCAGATTTTCAGGCATATTGACACCCATTTGGGTGGGTGCAAATTGTAGATGCAAATAACTGCAGGAACAAAATTGCACACAGAAGAATGGAGGACCAGTTAAGACTGGGCTGAGATTTTGCTTTCAAATCCTTTTTTTACTTGCAGAGGGTCAGGATAGTTGCTTGTAAAAACTATAAAAAGCCAGTATGCAATTTCCATTTTTTCCTTGAACACGTGCACTGGGCTTATATAAATCTGAACCCATGCACCATGTGTTTAATGCATTACACTGAACTTTCGTAAGTAAGGTTTTGCAAGCCCCCAGAGTTTTCTTGGTTTCATGAACCAAAGCCAACATGTTTGATTTGCCAGGGTTTACAAATCTAAAAACTCTAAATGTGATAGGTTTCAGAGTGGTAGCTGTGTTCGTCTGTATCAGCAAAATCAACGAGGAGTCCTTGTAGCACCTTTGAGACTAACTTTTATTTGGGCATAAGCGTTCATGGGGTAGAACCCACTTCATCAGATGCATGGTGTGGAAAATACAGTAGCAGGTATAAATACACAGCACATGAAAAGATGGGAGTTGCCATACCAAGTGGGAGGTCAGTCTAATGAGACAATTCAATTAACAGTAGAATACCAAAGGAGGAAAAATCACTTTTGTGGTGGTAATGAGAGTGGTCCATTTCAAACAGTTGACAAGAAGGTGTGAGTAACAGTAGGGGGAAATGACCCATCCCCTCCCAGTCTTTATTCAGGCCTAATTTGATGGTTTCCAGTTTGCAAATTAATTTCAGTTCTGCAGTTTCATGTTGGAGTCTGTTTTTGAAGTTTTTTTGTTGAAGAATTGCCACTTTTAGGTCTGTTATTCAGTGACCAGGGAGATTGAAGTATTTTCCTACTGGTTTTTGAATGTTATAATTCCTGATGTCAGATTTGTGTCCATTTATAGATGTGCAGGTGAACGAGCCCCTGATGGTGTGGCTGATGTGGTTAGGTCCTATGATGGAGTCCCTTGAATAGATATGTGGACAGAGTTGGCACTGGGGTTTGTTGCAGGGTTTGGTTCCTGGGTTGGTGTTTTTGTTGTGTGGTGTGTAGTTACTGGTGAGTATTTGCTTCAGGTTGGGAGGACTGGCCTGTCTCCCAAGGTCTGTGAGAGTGAGGGATCATCCTTCAGGATAGGTTGTAGATCCTTGATGATGCGCTGGAGAGGTTTTAGTTGGGGGCTGTAGGTGACAGCTAGTGGCGTTCTGTTACTTTCTTTGTTGGGCCTGTCTTGTAGTAGGTGACTTCTGGGTACCCTTTTGGCTCTGTCAATCTGTTTCTTCACTTCACCAGGTCAACTCTCCCTCACTTTAATCCAATTCACGCGCAAGTCTCGCCATCATATCAAAGCATATCACATCATATCAAGTCCTGTGGCGATGGGCGAGCGACGAAGCAGCAGGTGTGGATACACTGGGAGCTGTAGCCGCGGACCTGCACATAGGCGGCTCAGGCATAATGGTCATTCCTCACTGACCGAAGCAGCAGTGGAGCTCGGCATCTTCTTGAGCGACTGAGCAGCCCTATTCAGGATTGCACTGCTCACCTCCGTAGAACGAGGAGGGGGCTAGAAAAGGTGCCCTAAACATTGCCTGCTTCACCTTACCCTGGCCAGCACACCGCGGCTGGCGGGGATCCCATAAAAGCGGTCAAACAAAAACAAAACTTAGAGTGACACCGATCACTATTGGCACATGGAATGTGCGCACGTTACTGGACAACATCATGGCAGACAGACCGGAGAGAAGAACAGCACTTGTCGCTAGAGAGCTCGCACGCTACAACATTGATATTGCAGCCCTTAGCGAAACTCGCCTTGCTAATGAAGGACAGCTGTCCGAGTCAGGCGGTGGCTATACATTCTTCTGGAGTGGCCGCAGCAGTGATGAGCGTCGCGAATCTGGAGTTGGCTTCGCCATCAAGAATCATCTTGTTCGGAAACTTGCCAGTTCCCCCAAGGGTATGGATGACCGGCTCATGACAATGCAGCTTCCGCTTCAAAAAGGAAAACAAGCTACTTTGATCAGCGCATATGCTCCTACAATGACCAACCCAGAGGATGTGAAGGATAAATTCTACGAAGAACTAGATACTCTATCGTCAGTGCACGGCACAGACAAGCTGATTCTGCTTGGCGATTTTAACGCAAGAGTCGGATGCGATGCCGCAGCCTGGGAAGGAGTCATCGGGAAAAATGGAGTGGGAAAGTGCAACAGCAATGGCCTTTTACTGCTGAAAACTTGTGCAGCACATGGCCTTCTGATCAGCAATACGGTCTTCTGCCTTCCTACCCGCAACAGGACTTCGTGGATGCATCCCCGTTCCAAGCACTGGCATTTGATCGATTATGTCATCATCAGGAGACGGGACAGACAAGATGTCAGGGTTACAAAAGCTGTGTGGCGCTGACTGTTGGACGGATCATAGGCTCATAGTATCCAAAATGAAGCTCCGTATCATGCCGAAGAGACGACCACAAGGCTGTAAGGCTCTCAAAAGGATCAACGTGTTGAAGCTGAAGAACAGCCGCATCACTGAAAATCTAGCGGAAGACCTAGAGAATGAGCTTGCTGATCTTCGTATTGAGGATGACGCTGAGAAAGACTGGGAGCGATTCCGCAACACTGTCCATACAGCTGCATCGAAGGTATTGGGGCCCTCCACATGCAGGCGGCAAGACTGGTTTGACGAAAATGATGCAGAAATCCAGGCCTTACTTGCTGAGAAGCACCGCCTGCATCATGCATATCAAAACGATCCATCCTCGGCGGCAAAGAAGACCACCTTTATCAACGTTCGCAGAACAGTACAGAACCGATTGTGCAAAATGCGGGACTTGTGGCTGAGTGCCAAAGCAGATGAAATACAGGCATATGCGGACAGGAACGACTTTAAGCAGTTTTATGAAGCCCTTAACACATTCTATGGTCCACAGTCTTCTGGGAGCTTTCCCCTCCTGAACTCTGATGGTACTGTGCTCCTTACAGAGACGACGCAGATTCTCCAGAGATGACGCAGATTCTCCAGAGATGGGCTGAACACTTTGAAGTAATTCTCAATCGCCCCTCAGTCATCAATGATGAGGCCATTGACAAGATGTCCCAGGTTGCAGTCAATGACTCCATGGATGCTTCACCAGAAGAGGACAAAGTGAAGAAAGCTATCAATCTGCTGTCAAGTGGCAAAGCCCCAGGGTCAGATGCCATATCAGCAGAAGTGTACAAAGTCGGTGGACCCGTGTTGCTACGGAAACTCACTGAGCTGTTTCAGTCCTTCTGGAGGCAGGGAACCATTCCACAGGAATTTAGAGACGCGTCCATCTTGCACCTCTATAAGAGGAAGGGCAATCGCCAGGTATGCGACAATCACCGTGGAATCTCACTGCTTTCTACAGCGGGGAAAGTTCTTGCACGGGTTCTGTTGAACCGATTGATTACTCACCTGGAGAAGGGCTTATTGCCAGAATCACAGTGTGGCTTCCGCAAGGGTCGTGGGACTATTGACATGATCTTCGCTGTGCGTCAGCTACAGGAGAAATGTCAAGAGCAGAATCGTGAACTCTACACAACTTTTGTGGACCTCACGAAAGCATTTGACTCTGTCAGTCGCCAGGGCCTGTGGAGGATCATGTCGAAATTTGGCTGTCCAGACAGATTTATACGAATGGTACGTCAATTTCATCACAGTATGATGGCTCGTGTCCTGGGTGACGGTGAAACATCTGAGGCCTTCCCAGTCATCAACGGCGTCAAGCAAGGGCGTGTTTTAGCACCCACTTTGTTCAGCATGATATTCTCTGCCACTCTGACTTTCAACACTACACTGAAGGAGTAGGCCTGAAGTATAGAACTGATGGGAAATTATTCAATCTGAGGCGACTGCATGCCATCACCAAGGTGAAGGAAACTGTACTTCGAGACTTTCTCTTTGCCGATGATTGTGCTCTGAATGCTAGTACTGAGCCAGAAATGCAAGCCAGTATGGACAAGTTTTCAACTGCATGCAATAACTTCGGTCTCACTATTAACATCAAGAAGACTGAGGTCATGCACCAGCCAGCTCCCCATGCTCCCTACTCAGAACCGTCCATCACTGTAAACGGACAGAGACTTCAGACAGTGGACCACTTCACGTACCTGGGCAGTACTCTTTCCCGAGCAGTGTCAATCGATGATGAAGTAAACTGCAGAATTGCTAAAGCCAGCTCTGCATTTGGCCAATTGCACTTCAATGTTTGGGAACGTCGAGGGATCAGCCTATCAACGAAGCTGAAGGTCTACCAAGCAGTGGTGCTTCCAACTCTGCTGTACGCCTGCGAGACGTGGACTGTCTATCGGAGTCATGCACGAAGGCTCAATCACTTCCACATTTCCCGTCTGCGAAAGCTTCTAAAAATCAGATGGCAGGACAAAGTGCCCGATACTGATGTCCTTACTAGAGCCAGTTTGCCGTCAGTTCACACATTGCTGATGAGAGCCCAGACCAGGTGGGCCGGACATGTTGTGAGAATGTCAGATGAACGCATTCCTAAACAGCTCTTCTACGGAGAACTCACTCAGGGAAAGCGCTCCCATGGAGGACA
>NW_020664462.1:19480810-19545943 GCF_002925995.2 Terrapene triunguis | reverse complement strand
CTGTTACAGGGACATTCAATGAAATTAAAAGTTGGTGAATTCAAAGCTGATAAAAGAAAATACTTTTTCACACAATGCCTAATTAGATAGTGGACTCTTTGTCAAAGGAAGTTGTTGAGGCCAAGAATTTAGCAAGATTAAAAAAGGGATAGCACATTTATATGGATAACTATTATAATTCAAGATATTTTTGTTAATACTAACTAAAATTTTGGAAAGGGCATAAAACGTCATGCTTCAGGGTTTAAACCAATCTCTAACTATTAGAGACCAGGCTGAGACCTACCAAGGGTCAGAGGGTGAGAGGGCAGATTATCCCACATCTGCCTGTTGCAGGATTTTTACACTTTCCTCTGAAGCGTCTGTTACTTGCCAATGTCAGAGACAGGATACTGGACTACATCCAGTATGACAATTCCTATGTTTCTAACTATTGGCTCGAATCCTGCAAACACTTAACAGTAAAAATGAATACCTCCCTCTTGCATAGTTCTTTTTATCCAGAGATATCAAAGAGCTTTACAGAGGTGGTAAGTATCATTAGCTGCATTTTACAGATGGGGAACTTTAAGTAGTCCTGCTGGCTGCACAAAAATGCAACACCTTGTTATCTTTGATTGTAAAGGACTCCCAGGTTCAACGCCATGATTACCCTCTAGACACTGAAAACATAGAGGCATCTTTGGCAAAAAAATGTTTTAGTTATCTTTTCAATATTTAACATACAAAATTTAAGACTCATTCATGCCACATCATCAGACAAGCAAATGATAACAGACAGCATAGGTGAAAACTGTTGAGGGTAGGAATCAGAAACAGACATGTATGCATCATCATTATAAGAAATGATACCTTTATCCACATTGTGAATAAAGAGAAAATACAGTAGCAGTGACACCAGATCAGAACCCTGAAGGGACCTGGTTGACTCAGGGGAGTTAACTATTACAAATTACCTACAGTAGAAGAAGCAGTTGGAAATGTATGACGCAAGCCACTGCAGGGCAAGACCTTACATGGAAGACAATGAGAACATTATGATGAGGGATATTGAAGCTTGCAGTTGATAAATCAAGGTAAATTCAAAGAGATGATGAGCTTTATGGATTTGAAATAACCAAATAATTAAAGGCTTTATGTAGTGCTATTGCTGCAGAGCGTTCAATTCTGAACCCACTCCCACAGTGATCAGACAGGGCCTGGCCACAAATGTGAAGCAAAACTTGATTTAGAACAATGTTTTCTAGCAGATTACTAGCCAAGGAGAGTCAAGGGAGAGTGAAATTACTCAAATAGATTTCAGAAGCTGACTTTAAAAAGACATCGTGATAACTAAAGTCCATGCAGAAGGAGGGAAGATTCTGAAAAAGAAAGGAATTAATAAATGAAGGTATTTTAAAAACAAGTTCAGAAGAAGAGTGGAAATAAGGAAACAGGAGTGTGACATGTGCCTAGGAAGGGCTCTGTTTGAGCAAAAGCACCTGTCTGTGTAGATCAGCTTGCAGAATTAGGACTTTAAAAGGTACTTTGTATTAAAACTTGTCAAAATTAAGGTGCCTAACTCTGCATTTGGGCACTGAGATCAGTGTATAGGTGCCAAACAGCTATTTGAACACACAAATGCAGGACTGGACATCCTAGTTTCAGTGTCCAAGTTTGAAAACTGATCCCTATATAATATTTATGTTTTGTGTGTGGGGGTGTGACATTTAAATTATGCCAAAATCACAGTATTTCATATATAGTTACAGAAAATTAGGATATGTTGTGAATTCTCAGCCAAGATTTAATAAAGTGATGAAGAGAGAGCTCTCATTACTTCACAAAATATAAAGTTGTGCAATTTACTGGCACAGTAAACTTCAGTTGTCAAAAATAAGTGAATACAGTTAATTTGTAATGCAGCATTGCTGATAGTCCCATCCGCTCCAGCCCACCTTGTTTTTTCAGTTCCTTGCTGATTCACAAAATGCAGTAATTCAAAATGGATATCCCTCCAATCCATGTAAATTAGCAACGTTTCATTGTACTAACTAGCTAGCTGGCCTGTGGCACTTGAAGTTCAGAGTAGAGAAGTGTGTATTCAGAATGGCTGACATTGTTATAGGCAAATAGACTATTTCTCAGAACCTTTACTTAGTCAAAGCTGCCATCCTTTCTTGTGACTAAAGCAGAAATGAGTTGCTGCAGATTTATCATGGTGAGGAATCATATCTGCTATGTCTACTGGACAAACGCCTATATGTATAGAGATTATTACCATTGGTGTCTAGGCACAGTCTTTCCTTCCCATGTGATTTGTATTTATTGACAAGTGGAAGAGACGCAATCTGAAAAAATCCTTTACGGTAACTCCTCACTTAAAGTCGTCCCGGTTAACGTTGTTTCGTTGTTATGTTGCTGATCAATTAGGGAACATGCTTGTTTAAAGTTGTGCAGTGCTCCCTTATAACATCATTTGGTAGCTGCCTGCTTTGTCCACTGCGTGCAGGAAGAGCAGCCCGTTGGAGCTAGCTGGTGGGGGCTTGGAACCAGGGTGGACCGGCAGCCCCCGTATCAGCTCCCTGCTTCCCTAAGTTCCCTGTGCGGCAGCTGCCCAGCAGGCTATCAATTGCTGGCAGTTCAGCTGTCCCTCCCATCACTGCCATGTACTGCTCCTGCCCTCTGCCTTGGAGCTGCTCCCGGGAGCCTCCTGCTTGCTGTGCGGGAGGAGGGGGGAGGAGAGAGGGAGGCTAATGTCAGGGTGTCCCCCTCCCCCCTGCTCCTGCACCCCACTTACCCCATCTCCATGGGGGCCAGGGACAACACGACAGGGCTCAGGACGGAGGGAGCTTCCTGGGAGCAGCTGCTGTCTCAACTTGCCTTAAAAAGGCAATGTACTTAGGATAAGTCTATACTACCTGCCGGATCGGCGGGCAGCGATCGATCCAGCGGGGGTCGATTTATCGCGTCTAGTCAGACATGATAAATCGATCCCTGAGCTCTCTCCCGTTGACTTTTGTACTCCAATGCTGCGAGAGGCGCAGGCAGAGTCGACGGGAGAGCGGCAGCAGTCGACTCACTGCAGTGAAGACACCGCGATGAATAGGTCTAAGTACGTCGACTTCAGTTACATTATTCACGTAGCTGAAGTTGCCGAACTTAGATTGATGCGCCCCCTCCCCCCTCAGTGTAGACCAAGGCTTAGAGTGGGGTCAGCCTACTTAAAGGGGCAATCTCTCTCACACAGTGTTTGTGTCTCTGTCTGCCATACTCTATCCCCTCCCTCCATTCGTGCTGCCTTGTAGAGTGTGAGGCTACATTAACAACAATGTGTTAACCCTTGAGGGCTGAGCCAAAAGCTAGTTCATCGTTTAGCAGTAAAGCATTTCCTGGGAAATATTCTTCCCTTTTCCACCCTATGACTCCACCACCTCAACCAAGCTTCACAATCATCTTCGCTGTGTACAGTATTAAATTGTTTGTTTAAAACTTATACTGTGTGTGTGTGTGTGTGTGTATGTCACTATGTATATATAGTCTTTTGTCTGGTGAAAAAAATTTCCCTGGAACCTAACCCCCCCTATTTACATTAATTCTTATGGGGAAATTGGATTCGCTTAACATCGTTTCGCTTAAAGTCGCATTTTTCAGGAACATAACTACAATGTTAAGCGAGGAGTTACTGTATTTTTATTTTGCTATAACATTTTCACCTTTTCATGTACAGGTGTTGCATCTTTAATGTTAAGTTCAGTCACAATTTAATCATGGGATTTTTGGAAAAGAATGGTGATTGTTAGAAAGAAATCTAGAAAAGATTGCAACAGGGCTTGTTTCCTCTTCTGTGATGTTAGTATTGATTTTTGAAATCTGAATAAAAACAGATAAGAAAACAATACAGAATTTAAAAAAATATAATTGCAAAATAAATAAATCACAAGTGATAGAAGGAAGATATAAAGCATCTGTGTTATCGTCGTCTACAGTAATTTGAAATTAGGAATTTGGGAAAAATAATAAATCACAAAACATGAGAGAGATAAGCGTTTATAGTTTATAGTTCATTTTCAGAACTATTGCAGCACTTTGTGCCTCAGACAGAGCACAAAGTTAGCCTTCCACAAGTTCCATATCTGAGAATCACCAGAGGGTAATGCCTCCAATGAGAACAGCTGCTGTCCAGTAACCGCAGCATAAGCTGTCACATCAGGTCTGTAATAATGCCATGGACCTTTTATTAATCTGTGGAGGAGCTGCAGCAAAAAGAGAGTGGATTTGTCAAATGTTGTGAAAGCTGTAGAAGACAGGCATATTCATCATGTATTGAGATCACTGAAGATCTCTAATGTTTTTTCTTGGAGTTACTGTTTTGTGGATCTTATGGGAGTTTAGGACCTGATCATCTTTTGGTTTTAGGAGATCTTAAAGCAAAAGCTGTAGCTCTTCAGTTCTTTATAAACAGTTTGTTTACTTCACAGGAGAACAGTGAGCTCCTATTGGTCTTCCCATTCTTTTACTAATACGTTTGGAATGGCGTTGAGTAAGCAAAGTAATGATGTGTGTTTAATTCATTCTGCAGTCTATGGTCTTTTCGGAACAAATGGTAAAACAATGTGAATATGTTTTTAGGATATTCTACTATAGATGTGGAACTCCTATTCGCTGAAGTCTCAACTGCAGAAATGACTAGTGATTGGTTTTTAAGCATAATTTTTCAAGTTTCTGGGATATATTAAGTGTCTGAGGTACTTTATTATCACATAGCAGTGGTTCTCAAACTTTTGTACTGGTGACCCATTTCACATAGCAAGCCTCTGAGTGCGACCCCCTTATAAATTAAAAACACTTTTTAATATATTTAACACCATTATAAATGCTGGGGTTTGGGGTGGAGGCTGACAGCTCGTGACCCCCCATGTAATAACTTTGTGACCCCCTGAGGGGTCCCGACACCCAGTTTGAGAACCCCTAATATAGTGCAATAAGAGTATTGTAGATGTCTTTATATAGCCATTCATTATAGTGTTTACTCCCTGCATTTCTGACTGAAGGAGGACACAAGTCAACAAACAGTATTTTATAATCTCATCTAAATTGCAAATGTTGGTTGTAAAGTATGATTAAATTGCCTTATTTCTGGGAGATCGTAGGCAAGATTCTCAACTATTCTGCATTCCAACATCATGCATAGTCCAAATTAGAGACAAAGCAAACCTAGAAAAAACATCTAATAGCCCTTCCCTAGCTTTCGGGGTTCAAATGAAAAGAGATTTTGATCTAAACATTGAAACTATAGTAAAAAACAAAAATTGTCAGACACATAGATGAACATAATTTGTTGGGGGAAAAGTCAACATAGTTTTTGTAAAGGGAAATCATGCCTCACTCTATTAGAATTCTTTGAGGAGGTCAACAAGCATGTGGACAAAGGGGATATAGTGGATATAGTGTAATTATATTTTCAGAAAGCTTTTGACAATGTCCTTCACCAAGGCTCTTAAGCAAAGTAAGCTGTCATGGGATAAGAAAGAAGGTCCTCTTATGGATTGATAACTGATTAAAAGATAGGAAACCAAGGGTAGGAATAAACTGTCAGTTTTCAGAATGGAGAGAGATAAATAGTGGGGTCCCCCAGGGGTGTGTTCTGGGACCAGTACTCTTCAACATATTCATAAGTGATCTGGAAAAACGGGTAAACAAATTTGCAGATGATACAAAACTACTCAAGATAGTTAAGTCCCAAGCAGCCTGCAAAGAGCTACAAAAGGATCTCACAAAACTGGATGACTGTGCAATGAAATGGCAGATGAAATTCAGTGTTGATAAATTCAAAGTAATGCGCATTGGAAAACATAATCCCAACTATACATATAAAATGATGGAGTCTAAAATAGCTCAAGAAAGAGACCTTGGAGTCGTAGGAATAATTCTCTGAAAATATCCACTCAATGTGCAGCGGCAGTCAAAAAAGCAAGCTGAATGTTGGGAATCATTAAGAAAGGGATAGATAATAAGACAGAAAATATCATATTGCCTCTATATAAATCCATGGCATGCCCACATCTTGAATACTGCGTGCAGATGTGGTATATATTGTGGTAAGATATATTGGAAGGTTCAGAAAAGGGCAACAAAAATTATTGGGGTATGGAACGGCTGCCATATGAGGAGAAATTAATAAGACTGGGACTTTTCAGCTTGGAAAAGAGACGACTAAAGGGGGGTATGAGAGAGGTCTATAAAATTATGACTGGTGTGGAGAAAGTAAATGAGGAAATGTAATTTACTCCTTCTCAAAACACACGATTTAGGAGTCACCACATGAAATTAATAGGCATCAGGTTTAAAACAAACAAAAAGACATATTTTTTCACACAACACACAGTCAAGCTGTGGAACTCCTTGCCAGAGGATGTTGTGAAGGCCAAGACTATAACAGGGTTCAGAAAAGAACTAGATAAGTTCATGGAGGATAGATCCATCAATGGCTATTAGCCAGGAAGGTGTCCCTAGCCTCTGTTTGCCAGAAGATGGGAATGGGCAACAGAATGTGGATCATTTGCCAGAAGATGGGAATGGGCAACAGAGGATGGATCATTTGATGATTACCTGTTCTGTTCATTCTCTCTGGGGCATCTGGTATTGGCCACTGTCGGAAGACAGGATACCGGGCTAGATGGACCTTTGGTCTGACTCAGTATGGCCGTTCTTATGTTCTTAAACCACCTCTGCGTTGGGTTTGCAAAATAAAAGTCAATGAGGATTTACTAATACCAGGTTTTGTCCATCTCTAGTTTTGAGATGCATATTTCTGCAGTGACAGGAAATTTACACAGAACAGAATCTTGCTAGTGTGATTTTTGTAATTTTTGTTTGCATGATTTTTCTTTTTAAACTTTTGCAGGAGAAATGAAGTCTGAAGGAGCAGTTTAGTGTAATGGAGGTTATTGTTTCACTTCAGTGATAGTCAGCTAGCAAAATTATGAATAACTCTCCTCCACACTCATGGTATCTTCAATAAGCCCCTTACCTGCATATTACCCCATCTAGTTTCTGATTCAGCCTCAGTATTCTATCCCTCATCGCATCAACATACCTTCTTCTTCATGCAGGGGGATGGAATCAATAATTTAGGGGACCCCATTCCAGTGCTGCTTTCTAATATTCTGCTAAAATTAATCCTAGAGCTATAATATTATATAATTAATAATTTGCTGTAAAGGAAGCAGGAAAAAAATATTTCCCTTAGAGTGACTGGCTTTAGTTTACATGGTACACTTCAGCAATTCAGGAATTCCAAGAGATATGCTGATAGCTGTGGATGTTGAATTAATGGTACTATAATGGTACCAAATATATTATCTTGATTCTAATAGAACTTTAGAATTATTTTTGAATTATTTGAGAGGTAGGAGAAGGACAACACAATAATATATATTTAGCAAATATAAAAAGCAAAAGTTTTTCAGAAAAAAAACCCTCCAACCCAGAAAGTTTTTGCCTTTTATCTGTTTCATTTTCATAGATTCATAGATTCATAGATTCTAGGACTGGAAGGGACCTCGAGAGGTCATCGAGTCCAGTCCCCTGCCTGTATGGCAGGATCAAATACTGTCTAGACCATCCCTGATAGACACTTATCTAACCTACTCTTAAATATCTCCAGAGATGGAGATTCCACAACCTCCCTAGGCAATCTATTCCAGTGTTTAACCACCCTGACAGTTAGGAACTTTTTCCTAATGTCCAACCTAGACCTCCCTTGCTGCAGTTTAAACCCATTGCTTCTTGTTCTATCCTTAGAGGCTAAGGTGAACAAGTTTTCTCCCTCCTCCTTATGACACCCTTTTAAATACCTAAAAACTGCTATCATGTCCCCTCTCAGTCTTCTCTTTTCCAAACTAAACAAACCCAATTCTTTCAGCCTTCCTTCATAGGTCATGTTCTCAAGACCTTTAATCATTCTTGTTGCTCTTCTCTGGACCCTTTCCAATTTCTCCACATCTTTTTTAACAAAGAATGACATGTTTCTGTCAATACATTATACACCTCTACCCCGATATAATGCTGTCCTCGGGAGCCAAAAAATCTTACCGCGTTATAGGTGAAACCGCGTTATATCGAACTTGCTTTGATCCACCGGAGTGCGCAGCCCCGCCCCCCTAGAACGCTGCTTTACCGCGTTATATCCGAATTCGTATTATATCTGTTCACGTTATATTGGGGTAGAGGTGTACTTGAAAGGTTTTTTAAAACTAAATTAGGCTCTACGTACAACCTGTGAATGAAAATGTTAATAAATCTAAAAGGGAAGATATTTTTTGTTTTTGTCTTTGCTTAGTAGGCCTATTAAGAAATTATAAAAACGTTCTATAACTATCTAGAAGCCTGAAGGGGAATGGGTGTAGTCTATGTTGATTGGTCACAGAGGCATGGATTAGAATCAGTTGTCATTAGATGTTGGAAAGGGAAGTGGGTACAGTTATGAGTATTAGGAGGCTTGTTTACTAGAATCCATAAACTTGTGGAGACTTGACTGGGCATCAGACTTCAGAGTGTTGAATTTACTACATAGTTGTTTCTCATTCTTACTGTAGGAAATGTGAAAGCTGCTGATCAATACGGCAAATAAGCAATTGCTCTTTAGTGATTATCAAAAATCAACATAGGAATTTCTGACTCATACTGACTACAATTGAAGGATGTGGTAGAAAGCATGCAACTGAATGGACTTTGGTTATGAAATCAGCTAAATTTTCTAAAAAAAATTGTAAATATTATCATGAGTTATTAAGCAGAGAGAGGGACTCATGCTCAGCTCACAAATGCAAAACATAATTAAACTGTCTACTAAAGTGGAAAAGCAGGATATTGAGTTTGATGATCCTCCAAGTGACACATTTTTAGGTAATCATTGTCTTCAAAGATGGCCATAATGATAATTTAAGTTCCTGTTCCAGAACGACCTACAGCTCTTCTACAGTCTCCCACAACCACTATCAGCCTTATAATTGGCTGCTTAACAAAGGCTGAGTGATGCGCCAGCTTCCCAGTGAAATTTTGGAATACTTCATTTCTACATTTGCACCCAGCTATCATAAGTATGGTGATTACTCTGAGCACAAGAAGCATGTCATTAAAACATAGGGCACATTTTTATGCACAAGGCAGTCTACAGAGAAGCACTAAATATACTAAAGCAATTGAAGCAGGTTTTGGAGGGACTTGACATGACATACTGATGACACTATTGTTACAGTCTCTGAAATTGTGGCTTGATCAGACTAACAAAGACTTGAAACCACATGAAGACAAAATAACAAAATGATTCAGAGAATCTGTGAAATCTTCCCTTTACTTTCCTAATCTAACTGATCTCAAATAAAAGACATATGATGAACCCAGAACAAGAAAAACTGAACCATGGTTGGCTGGACATATTCTTACAGTTATTCCTTCTCTTCCAGTGCTTAAAAATAGTAGATCCAGACTTCTACCCCAAATCTGTCTGTGAAGGAGCATGCATCACATTTTATTGAATCAAAATGATAGAAAATTGTGGAAGTAAAATCACGGACGACAGGGCAGTTGAATTCAGAAGTTTGTCAATTTGTAAATGACTTGCAGTCATCTCAGCATCAGCCAAGCATGTTTTTAGCATATTTAGATTGATTTGGTCCAAATTTTGTAACAGGCGAAATGCTGAAAAAGCTAATAGTTAAACGTGTGTTCAAGGGTAGACACAGTATGCTTAGGTAGATGGTAAACTGGCAACTTCATTCTTGATTTTACTTACAGTATTACAAGCTTTTCACTTTGAACAACATGAATGCGGGGGTTTTTTTATTTTTGTTTTTTGGTTGTTTTTTTTGGTTTGAGGTATAAACATGCTTACAAAGTGAGTCAAATGTGTTTCTGTTTTGTTTCATAAAACCAGCATTTTCCCTTTCCCCACTACTCACAGTATTTTTTCAGTAGGTTTTTGGAGGGGTTGGGGAAAATCACATACCTGTTTAGCAGATCACCTAGCACGTTGCTATCCTAATCCTAATTGAGATGTCTGACTAGCATGTAAATTAAATATTAAATAATACTAAGTAGAATTATTGGTATAGTGTCTTGCTTTAGGGAGAATTTTCTAATTTGAAATTTAAAGCACGTCTATTAGATAACATTATAAAGACTATTTTTACCTTTTTTGTATACATATTTTTCAGAATTACATTTTATTGTTATCTTTATCAGGACGTGACTGCCGCACTGTGTATATGCTAGTGACAGAGAGAGCATAACTAGAAATGGCAAATGCCCATTGGGCAACAGAAAAACTAGTGGAGAGATGAAAGATGAGCTTCCAGCAGCTGCAGAGTGGATATACACTTCCAGGGAGTCCCATAAGCCTTATAAAGGAAGGAAAACAACATTATGAAGGGTCCTAATGGCCATAAAATTCCAAAAATGGCAATGATTGCTTTCATTACATCAAGTGTTCGTTAAAGCTTTAAATAATGAAATAAACTTTAACACTGAGAATGGAAACCTTCACCATTAAACTCGTCTCTGTTTACTTTACAGTAATCCCGGCCATAAAAGCAGTGCTTCACAAATATTCCATTCTTGGGGAGCTCTGAAAAGCCTGTAGACCACACACTTCTCTTTCCTTAAAGCATTTACATCTTTAGCAAAACGTCCATAGGTGCTGGCTTCCAGCCCTGACCATGCCAATTTCTACTTGCAGGAAGATTGTCAGAATATGAGAAAACTTGAGTCAGGGATATGGAATTCCATGGAGTTTTTTGTTTTCACTGGCCTAAATTAGGCTACTTTTTATGAGATCCAGGCATATTTTGGATTTTGAAAAAATGTGCAGAAATCTTTGAGTCCAGAAGGTAAGTAGGAAAACTGATCATAAAGGCTTTTGTGGTTCAGGGTGGAGAGAAAAAGAATATACTAGGAGTTCTTTTCTGCCTAAAAAGATTAATGATTGACTTAGCTGCTTTAAAAATATATAAAACTGTACGTAAAACAAAAATGTTATATATGTAAAACAGACATTAAATTGTTATTTTTAAATGAGTAACAAAAAGTTCATTAAGAAGGAGCAGAAATAATTTTAAAATCCCAAGCAACTTCTTTTATTTGTTAGATAAAATATTGTTTGTTTGGATAATATAATCCATCAGTAGTGTCACCTGTTCAAAGATTTTTTTTTTGGTTGGTTTATGAAGCACCTTTTGTAAACCTTAAAACATATTACAATCTACAAATATTAAAGGAACACTCCTCTTCACCTATCACTGAAATACAGCAATTTAATTCTTTGTATGTAACTTAGAAGAACAAAATGTGTGTGTGTGTGTGTGTGTGTGTGTGTATGTGTGTGTGTGTGTGTGTGTGTGTGTGTGAGCAAAATGTGGATAAAATTATCACTGAAGCCTTTGAACTATAATCGTGTGTGTGTGTGTAAGGGACAGCAAAATGTGGATAAAATTATCACTGAAACCTTTGAGCTATAATCTATTTTCCATGAAGGCCCTTGAGCAATATTGTAATTTACTGAATTGTTTGTAATGATCGTATTTAAATCTAATTAAGTTTTCTGAACAGTTTAGTTTAGCAGTTTTCTTCCAATAATGTTTTTGATTAGCTTTCTAAACCACAAATGAGGTTAAATAGATAATACAAGAAAAGAAAGCTATGTTCCTCAGTTATATATTTTTAGTTCATTAATGTAGATTAAGCTATTAAATAAACCTGATTTATGTGAGTACATTTTTACTTTCTCCATCCAAAACAAAATCCTTTGTCTCTTCACATATTTTTGGAAGACCTGACAGAGAGACTGTCTGCATCATGAGTGGGAGAAGTAAATGAGTCACAGTTCACTTTATGAGGAGCTTTGTTTCATTCAAATCCCTCTTGCCAAGATGCTGATACTGAACTTGAGTCATCAGCAGTAAACAAGTCATACTGAAAATTGAATCTTTAGAGCACATAATAAATGTGGAGAAAGTTAAGACACTTACGCATGGACTCTGCTGCTTACAGGGCCGGCTCCAGGTTTTCTGCCGCCCCAGGCGGCAAAAAAAAAAAGCCGCGGCAGCACAATTGTGCTGCTCCAATCTTCGGCGGCAATTTGGCAGCAGGTCCTTCGCTCCGAGAGGGAGTGAGGGACCCGCCGCTGAATTGCCGAAGACCCGGATGTGCCGCCCTTTGATATTGGCCGCCCCAAGCACCTGCTTCTTTAGCTGGTGCCTGGAGCCGGCCCTGACTGCTTAGTACCTGGATTCAAGAGAAACTATTGGTTTCATTATTTCCTCTTCTGAGATTGTTCACAAGTGCCGTAAACTCAGTTGAAATGCCAGTCTCCAAAACTTCATTTTGTAGTATGCATGTCCAGTGAGAAACAGCAACTTCAGTCTGGTTTTGAGGTCACTGAATTTTACATTGGGTGTTCAGTGTTCTAAGGAAGGTTTTATTTGTTCCTTACTTTTAGTACTTTGGTTTACATCTCTTGTGCTGTGCAGGCTAAGACTGGACAGAATTTAGCACTGGTGTACATGGGTTTTTTGGTTTGTTTCTGAAATATTCAAATATTTTTCTGAAGCCCAGGAGAAGTAGATGTTTTTAAAATAAAGTATCCCTGGATGTACCTCTTTAAAACATCAGTGCTAGTGACAAGTAGGTTAATACTCTTAGGATTGGTTACTTCAACTGTGAATGAAGAGAGATCAACAGTAGAACTGTTAGTCTAAAGAACAAATGCTAAAAGACCAAGTCTGTGCATAAGATGGCTTACTTTATTGAAGGCATTAATTTAATATAGACGAGTATAATATCTGTGTTACATTAAGACTGGCTCAGACACACATGGGCCCAATCTTGCTCCTATTGAAGTCTTTTGTGGTTGACGTCGTTGCCTGCATGATTTGACTGTAGGGCCAAAATGTTCAATCTTTGAATGTCTAGAGTTAGGGCTAGACTGCACTGGCAACACTAAAGCGCTCTAAAAAAACCACCACCACGAGGGGCATAGCTACCAGCACTGGCTCCCAGCGCTGGTGCACTGTCTATACTGGCACTTCACAGCGCTGAAACTTGCTGTGCTCATGGGGGTGATTATCAGAGGTGGTCAGCTCCCCACCACCCTCATGGAAGTCTGTGGGATCTGTGGTTATTTAGCACCTCTGAAAGTCAAGCCACTGATTTAAAGTGCCTAAGTGTGGATTTAGGAGTCTAACTTTAGGCACCCGTGTTAATTTTGGACCTTCTTTTTAGTGTATGAGTCAGAAAACTCAACAGTGTCTACCTTAGCGTGAAAATATGAGCTACTGCCAGTGTCATGTACATTGTAGTTTCTACATAATAATCTCATCTGTAAATTTCTGCCTCTGTCATATTGAGTCTATGAGGAGTAGTATGGGCACACAGGAAATTTGGTTTTATTGTTTACATAGTAAGATGGAGACATTTGGCTGTTTTCTGTGTAATATTGTTATCCTTTATCTACATAGGTTTGCCTAACATATCGTGCTAAAAATCCCTAAATCTGTATTCACAGCATGTTTGTGGTTGCGATCAGCCAACCGATATTGCAGCGTGAAACAAGACTTTGTATACAGAGATATCTACTTTACCCTGAAACGCTCCACTTCCTTTGAGCTAAGCACTGGCAGCCATGCTTCCATGGCACTAACATTTCTGATTCACTGGCTAGGTTAAAACTTAAACTTTTAAGTGCATTGGGGGGAGGGGGGAGATGCTGTTTAGATACTTTGAGTGAAAACGAAAGTGGAAAATGCACTTCTGTGGTCAAACACAAATGTGACCTGTAAGCTGGTGCACCTTACTTGCCAAGCGGCTAGAAGGAGTGAGTTGATGGGAGCTACTTTAACTTAGACATGCTTTTCTTCCAACTCCTCAGCATATAATTTACAACATCAATCTTCATGGATTAGCCTAGGTACCCTTAAAATTCCCTGATGCCTACTGACACCTGCTTACTGACATTTAACTTATATGCCATCTCTGAATTGGACCCCCCAGTGATCATTGTTAAGGGACAGAAAAGCAAAATTGATGGAGGAAGGAGAAGACATAAATGTAAATCTCTGAGGAGTATGTAGGGTGGAATTCAAACGAGAAAAAATAAAAGGTCACTTTAGGATACTGTCAAATGAACTTAAAATTAACTTAAACTTCACCAAACTTAAACCTCACCAGATAGTAATAGGATAATAATAATAAATATAGTAATAATAATATTTAGCACTCAGATTACATTTTATCCATAGATGTCAAAGTAGGTTAGCATTAGCACCCCCCATTTTGAAAGATAAGGAAATGTACGGCACAGAAAAGTTAAGTAAATTGGCCAGGACCAGACAGTGAATGGAGCACAGGTCTCCAGATTCCCCATCCTGTGACCCATCCTACTGAATCACACACTCGCCTTTGAAACAGTGATTACATTTCATTTATACTGTCCCTTTGATCCCACAACTAGCAATTTTTCCACTCTGTCTGGAATGGCCCCAATAGATCATTTCAGAATATTAACACCAGAACTATTCCTGGGCAGAATTGGTCAGCATTTTCCAAATTCAATTTTTCATCCATTTTTGTTTTTGTCAATTTCAAACTTTGACCAAAAAAGAACTATAAGAGTATTTCAATGATTTTTTTTTCACTAAACTTTTTTCTAGTCCTTTGACCAGCTGTATTCTTGGGTGAGGCAGCATAAACAAATCCAAGTCTCTGGTTCTCTGCCATTTCCAGTGTGATTTTGTTCACTGTCTTGCTTTGGTTTATTCATGCACATATGCAGGAGGTTGAAATCTTTAGGAATGTTGCTTTCTGAAGCACTCACATAACAAATAAGTAATTTCCTTATAGTGCCAGCTCACTGAAAGGAGCAAAGACACATGGTGCGTGAAATCCTGGTCCCACTGGGAATTGGGTTTGTGTGAGCATGCTATATGCACAGTTGGTAGGTCAAAGTTCTGACATGCCTTTTATGTCACTGATCCTTTAAGATGAAAGGAGTTAATTTAAAAAAAGGGAGGACAACATAGTACTCATATTCTTTTTTGAAAGAAAACGTAGTCCAGCTGATGTTTTCCAGGTGATGAGATTCAGTTTCTCTATCTTATTATGGGAAAAGATCATGGGCTAGGTGAGCCCAACTACCAGCTAAGGGGTATTATGTACATGACATGCAGTAATTAATTTTGAGTTGAAAAAATAAGTAAGAGTTGTGATAAAAGCACAGTGAGAGTTCAGTTAGCTTTTGACCAGTTTCATTCATAAAATTAATGGTTGGTCAGTTAGTGTTTATGTTCTGAAGTCCGTCTACCTTAAACAATATTAAAATTTAATCCTGATAAATTGTTTCTGCCCACAGCCCCACACCATATGGCACATCTGACTTCCATCCACTTCATAGCTATAATACTGATATCTACAGTGCATAGTTAACGTTTTTGTTTTTCGCTTTCACATATTTTTGAGATTTGGTTGCCAGGGCAATGATGATTTTCTGTGTGCTCATTATTATCAAAAATTAATGATTGGTGTAAAGTAGAATCTTGCTATTAATTGCAGGGCTCCAAAGACTTTTGTATTCCCACCACAAAAAAAATTGTTTTGTTTTTTTCACTGGTCTTCTTCAACCCAAAATATTTTCTTCTCTTTAGTGTATTTCAGAAGTGTGAGTCTAAGGGGAAAAGTACAAGAAAAAGTGTGAAAGAAAACATGTGATGGCCAGTGGATAACAGCTGATGTTTTTCTTTCTGATTTTGGCATCAAAGAGACTATTTGTCTTCTTTATTTCTTTTACTAATTTATTCTGCAAATACAAATGTTTTCAGACTTTTGTTCTGTGACAGTAGAAATTATATAAGTATTTTTTTAAAGCCTGTCTGAGGTAAGGGCCAGTATAGGTACAGTAAGTGGCATAAGAAAGCTGTACTGTTGGAAAGACTACAGGAACAATGTCCAGCATGTGAAGCCTGCAATACCAATATGTATGTATATGTACCATATGTGTAGAAGACGAATCAGTATTTTAACTAACCTGTTGTCTGCAGTTTCTTCTTTAAAATGAAATTACAAGCTAACTGTACTGCACCTAACAAAGTGGAGTTCCGATTCTGATTAGGGTCTGTGTGTGCTACCATAAAAGGAGTGATAAAATAATAAACAAAGTGAAAAGAAATACGCACTCAGATTGAGAGAGAGAGAAGTCTGGAATGCTTAAGGATTCAATATTAATAAATATCATAAACACAAGCTAATCTGTTTTCATCAGTTTCAAAAAGAAAATTGGTTCATATTCTATACTTTAGTAAATCTAAATAAATGTTAAAGCCAAACCATTTTATTGCAGCAATATACACAGTAGGTTTCTTTGACTAGTCTGTGAGAGGCTGATGATTACTGTGCCGAATGCACATTTCTGACTAGTCTCAATGTAAACCAGAAATATTAACTTCATGGGGATTTTTTTAAAGTTTTGTTTTTAAATTATGGAGATATACCTATCTCATAGAACTGGAAGGGACCCCAAAGGGTCATTGAGTCCAGCCCCCTGCCTTCACTAGCAGGACCAAGTACTGATTTTTGCCCCATATCCCTAAGTGGTCCCCTTAAGGATTGAACTCACAATCCTGGATTTAGCAGGCCAATGCTCAAACCACTGAGCTATCCCTCCCCCAACTAGATGATACCTTTATGCTATAAGAAGATAGTCTAGCCCACATCTAAACATTTTGTCTTGTTTTGTTTTTTGGGGGAGAGAGGATGGCTCAGAGTGTTGGTAATAGGAGATGGAGACTTTTGCCTCTAGGTCACTGATTGGAACCCTTCCTAAGAAAGGTTTCAGAGTAGCAGCCGTGTTAGTCTGTATCCGCAAAAAGAACAGGAGTACTTGTGGCACCTCTAAGGTGCCACAAGTACTCCTGTTCTTCTTCCTAAGAAAGTACCTTTCATCTAATGACAACTGTTACCATCTGATGGCTGTTTGGTCTGTGCAAAATGAGTTTAATGGTCTCAGAGCAAGTCCCAAAAGCTGTATCCATACAGCTGGTGTTGGTTAGCACCCAGTCATAGTGGAATGGCTAGAGTTTAAATTATCTTAAGCAATTATCGTCGTTCCTCCAACTTATGGTTGAGTATATGAGGGGAGCACTGTGGAGAAATGTACACTTGCTGTTGTTCCTGGTTTGCCTGTTTTGTGGGCTACATTCTTCAGGGCTATCAACCTGATAAACTCACAATTCCAGTGATACTGTTACTGTGACACTTCCCAGGGATCCCAGGTGGCATCTCACCACCACCTGCCCGTATGAGGCATCCTTACCTGTGCCTACAATGGATCAGCTTCCTGAATCCACCAGCCTCTGGCAACACAAGCACTACCTTCCAGGCCTCCTTCTCTCTGTTTAGGTAGCAACAGGCATACTCCAACCTCATATCCTCAAAGTGTTCCCTGCAGCATCCAGCCCCTTATTCAGTGAATACTCACAGAATGACCAGGCCTGCTGTCCCAAAGGAACAGATCACGGCAGCTTGTAAGATTCCGCTTGTAGTGACCAATGTTCCCTCTAATTTTTCCCACGCATGTGTGGAATTAATTTTGTTATGTGCACCAATATGGAGGTGATGTGTGGTGGGGGTGGGGTCGAGGGGTTCGGAGTATGGGAGAGGGCTCATGGCTGGGGCAGAGGGTTAGGGTGGGGTGGGGGGTGAGGGCTCCAGCTGGGGTTGCAGGCTTTGGGGTGGGGCTAAAGATGCGGGGTTTGGGATGCAGGCTGCCCGGGGCTACGGCGGGGAGAGAGGACTCCCCCCAGCTCTCTCTCCCTGCAGCAGCACCTGGGCTGGGGAGGGAGGTGCCTCTCTCCTGGCCGCACAGCTTAGAGGGCACTTAGCTTGGGACCAGCACTTTGCTTAACACACAGTTCATAGGTAGGTTTATAGTGAAAACAAGGAGAAGTTTATTATCAAAGATTCCAGATTCTAGTAATAGTGAGCAAGAATAGTGGAAACAAATGGTTACATATAAAACAAAATAACATGCTTTCTACAGACTAAACTTGACCAACAGATTCACCTCCTGTCTGATTTCAGAGTGGTAGTCGTGTTAGTCTGTATCAGCAAAAACAACGAGGAGTCCTTGTGGCACCTTAGAGACTAACACATTTATTTGGGCATAAACTTTCGTGGGCTAAAACCCACTTCATCAGATGAAGTGGGTTTTAGCTCCTGTCTGAAGAAGTTTTATTTCATCCAAAGTTCTCTTCAGCATTTTCAACCAGGGCCATCTGAGATCCCGTTTTCATGAAGCAAAATCTCTCTTTTTACTTCGTCAGTGGAAGCTGCCTGGGTATCTTCTCTGCTCCCCCCTCCAATTATTATCTAACAAACCTTTAAAGCGCCCCTCCAGATAAGGTTCTTCCTTCCCTGCAGTTTCTCTCTCTCTGTTAATTCCTCTCTGAAGTTTTTACAGTCCTTCATTTGCATTTGGTTCAGGCTGATGATATGAAAACCATTATGCATGAAACAATATTTAGTTTACAGACAGATGAATAAACGTATCTTGTCTAACGGAAAACCTGTTTTTCACCTTCGCTGGTGATCAGTACCTACAGACTTTAAGAACAAATTATTTTGATGCCTAGAGTGACACAAGCTTTTAGTCAAGACCTCACATGTCACTCTGGTGAGCTAAAATATACATACCAGACCCATAAGAGACCTGTAACCCCTCTGTATCTCCTTGCCAGTTGGCATTAAAGGATTTCTGGGTCACAGTTACTAACTCTCTGCTTTATCGTGTGTCTCACAATATTAGGTATTATGTTTAAAGCCTCATCTCCTGGAATCCTGTGATTATGTGGGAATCTCAGGGTTGTTATTTTTATTTATAAAGTAAGTTTCTAGCCCTTATGGTTACAGAGCAAAGTTTTAAAACAAGCCCAGGTGTACCCCAAAGATTCATCAAATAGAAAGCAACAGCGCCACCCCCACCAAATTCGTTATTCTTAAAATCTTTTGATTTTTTTTAAGCCAGTCTCATTTTTGAACTCTTGGAAGATTAGCCACACTGAAATTATTAAATAAATCTATGTTTGTAAAAAGACAAAAAGCAGATTTTAATTATCTTTAATTCAATATTTTAATTATGTTTAACTATATATTTTGAACAGTAAATAGAGATGGATCTAGAATTGTATTCAGCCTTCAGTGTTCAGACCCCTCTCCACTTTTAACTAGACAGAAAACATATGCTGTCCTGCAGCCTCCCCTTATCTGCCATTTCTTTGGGGAACACCTTTGTGGAAAAGCTTTTAAATCCTTATCTTTTAAAAATTGTCATCTGTGGAAAATGCAAATGCAGTAAATAGACATATCAATTAGGTGGGTTTATGGAGTATTCAACCCCTTGGACAATTGAGTCTGGAAGTTTTAAGATGCTTTTTATGCAGTGTTAGGCAGAGACACTATTTGACAGTGGATGTTTGGTGGGTTTGCTGCATTGTTTTTCTTAAAGTGGTGCTTAGGAGCTAAGCCAAATGTTTACATTACAGCAGCAGTGTAGCAGCACTTTGAAATCTTTTGTGGCCTACATGCTTGATTAGAAAAATCTCATTAATGACAGAAAATGCTAATCTGTAATGAGTTTTGCTAGCCATTACAGGCCCAAGTATTCTATATAATCCATTGTTGATTAACTTAATGAAGGCCTATGTAGTTTTTGAAAGCCTTGTGTGACAGCATATCAAAATGAGATTGAAACACTGTGCTTCTGGACTCCACTGCTGGAATAAATCAAGGCTAGCTGTTTACTTGCCAAAATGGTATAAATTTGTTCTTTCTGGGTAGAATGATCATACCAGAATGAAGGATCATACTGTGTTTTCATTTGTTCATTATAATTGTCAAGAGAAACAGAGAGTGCAGTGGTGGTGAAGCATATGGTACTTCCGTTAAGCAGCTAGACTGTGTCTTTTTTCAAGTCTTATTGATTTTCATTTTCTTTTCTTGGCAGGTGACATCACACAGAAGGGATATGAAAAGAAGAGATCAAAATTAATTGGGGCATACCTGCCACAACCTCCGGGTATGTATAGCTGTGCCAGCAGTGTATGAAGTTGTCAAGTCCATTGATAGCTACCAGAATAAAAATCTGTATATTGGAAGGAGTATCTGTGGCAGAAGCAAACCTGTTTGTTATGCATTGTACATACAGAGCTCCCATCATCCTTTTGTGTAAACATATATATGTCTGCCTGGATGTGTTTACATTTTATACATTTGTTACTGTGGGATGCCCAGACATACGTGGCCAGGAAATCAAACTAGCCATGGCTCTTCAGGTAGCCATTATTTTTTCCAAGGAATGAAAAAAAACCCTACAAAACTGTCATAACCCTCTAACACTTAAGCCAAACAAAGGTCTCCAAACAGTGGGGAAAAGGAGTTAGGCTTATCACAGACTGCTTATCAGTACTAGGGCTTGCTCCATCGCAGGATTTCCAGCCTAAGTCTGTCATGCCTGCGTATCGTTTGAAGAAGACAAGAGAAACAGTCATCCCCCACAGCTCAACTCGGGCCCGATTCCTACAATATTGGCAAGCGCCTATGGTCCTTTCTAGAGACCTGGGTTAACCCTTTCCTTGCTTCCCTAGGGATGCGATACATATCAAAACTAGACTCACCCACAGGCATACACAGACACCCAGACTGTATTTAGTACACATTGATTTAATTCTTAATTTGAGTATTCCATATGTAAATTGCAAATAAAGTAAGAAAAGAAATATTTCACATCATCGTCTCCAGTGCTGCATTGATTTTTTTTTTTCATGTGAGGCCACTGAATCGTGAAGTCAAATATGGATTTGTGTACATCAACATAGGCCCCAGTCTTGTAATAGGATCCATGCAAGACTCTTGTATTTGTGCAGAGTCCTCAGTGGGGCTCCACTCAGGCATCAGTGTCTACCTACACTAATCTTATGGGCCATAGTTCAGGTCTTCCTTTACAAAATTCTGGGTAATTACCATAAGGTATAGTTTAGAGTTTATGTTTAATCTGCTCACACGTACGTACTACAGCAAGACGTTGTTTTTGTGTCATTGGACTTTACTGGCTATGCCCCCAAAGTTCAGAAGATCTAAAAAATAAAAAAGAAAGCTTGGCATTACAGACTGAGCTGTTGCCATCCCAGCTCTCCAGAAAGGTGCAGCATGATTTGGGGGGTGCTCTTGACATTTGCTAGCTGTTGGGAACAGCTATAAAACTAGACAGATCAAACAAAATACCCCATAATCCTACAAGATTCGTAAACTTCTGTGCATTCAGCATTTTTTCTAAACTATTGAAGTGTATACAACACTTCATAATCTGCTTCACTGAAACCTGTATACTCTATGCACCCCTACTCACTCTCCCATTACCTCCCCAAAACCTTCTGCAAACTGGTATAATTCATATTTTTATTAGTAGTATTTACTGAGCACTGTCAGTTGTGTCCTGCTGTCTCTCGGCTTGTTCTCCAAAGAGCTTTCGATTTCAGGGGCAAACTATATCCTCCAAAGCTGACACCCATGTAATGTGGAAAGAGATGAGGCAGAGAACCCTTTGGGATGAACCTACGAAGAGTTTCCTTCAAATTCTCTCCTCAGGGAGCTAGAGTTTGGCAATCTGTGGTGAAGGCAGAGGGTCCCCTGGAGAGAGTTATTCTCTCGCTAATGCGCCTTTGGATCCTCACCAACTGGTATGGTTTTTGCAGAGGTTGTTTAGCCATTGGTTAAGCAGCCTACACAAAATTGTCATCAGTGAAGGAGGTGGCCTAGTGCTGCTTTATTCAGATGCAGAAATCTCAGTGTATATCCTCTGCCTTTGGAAGGGGAGAGAGGCTCTTCCCCCTCTCCTCCAAAATCCTGCAGTGGACCCAGCGGGGCTTCCTGTGACTGGAGAAAGAGGGGAACCATGCTGCAGTGATGGCATTGCTTCCTTTTGCATTCCTCCATCTAGATCCAGTGGAGCTGAGTCCCCTTTGCTTGCAAAAGTGGGCAGGGAAATTTGGCTCTAAATTGTTTCAGCATTATAATGAATGATTTTGTTGCACTAAGGACATTACAGTTGTAAAATTACAGTATATTCCTGCTAAAACTGAGATTATTTATGCCTTAGGTCTCCTCTGTGTTTGTAGTTTTCTGTTTGTTTTGTTTTTCCCCACTTTGTTGCTTTTAAAACAAAATTGATAAAGAGGTATTGTGGTATTTTTCCTCTCAACCTTGACTTAGCTGAATGGCTGAGGGTCCCTGCTTCCTACCCGGGAAGATGAATCTTCTCCAAATGGGGCTGCCTCTTGTAGGTGCTTGTTAAGACCTCTTGAACATTGGTGTCCTATTATCCAATACGTCACTCATTTGTTTATTGTACTCTGTTTTCATGGGGAACTGCAAACATTTATAAGGTTTGGTACTAGAACTCTCTATTATAAGGGGAGGATGTTTTAGAAATATTAATAATAAAGGGATTGAATTTCACAATACATTTTTGGTGGGAGCCAGGGCGTGGGAAAGGGATGGGAATCTGCATTTTTTGCAGCTGCGCCTACCAAACGGAAAGTAAATCAAAAGGCAGTTCCCCTCTGTTCCAGCATCCAGTCCTCCTGCTGCTGCTTTGCTAACATTACTAACACCAATGTTGGCAGAGCGGAACACGGATCATGTGGCTCCGTGAGTGTACCGTAGTGTCTGTGTGTATGTGTGTGTGCTGTACTGCATGGGGGCAGCCGCTCCATTCGTTGCTGTAACAAATGTAAAAAAACTAAACGTGAATTAATTAGTTTTTTTCAACTTGTTACAGCAGCGAATGGAGCTGCCGCGGTACGGTGTAGACTGCAGCACAGTGAAGGAGCCGCAAGAAGAATGCTCCGCACTGCCAACTTTGGGGTCTGTGACATCCGGGAAGCAGCAGCTAGAGAGCGAGCGGCCAGCACAGCAGGAAACCGGCCCCTCTTTTACTTTCGTTTTGGTGAGCACAAGAAATGTATATTTTCACGTGAATATTTGTTTATAAGCGTCCCTCTCCTGAAGGCCTCTGGGCATCTCCTACAATAAAGTACACAAACATTGTTAATGGAAAAGCAACATGGCCTAAGACAACACTTGGAAACCTATTACTAGCCATGTCCAAATAAGAACGAAGTAAAAAATCACTGTTCTTATAAATAACTGAAAAGAACCGAGTGTGTCTCTAGCCTCTCCCAGATGGATGCTGCAGAGGGGGTTTCGTACAATAAAGTGGTTAAAGCATAGGAGACTGACAGGGCTTCTAGTTCTGGCTGTGCCACTGACTTGCTGTATATAACTCAGTCAAATCCCAGTGCTCAGCCCTCTGGATGGTGCTGTAGAAGTCTAAGATATAGTGCACATGCCCTCTGTAGGGGTCAGAATTCATCCCTTTCCTGCTGTTTGACATACAAATCATTAGTAAGTCAACAAAAAGCCTAGGATTCCTAGTTCTTGGCTTGTTGGTTCACCACTTACCTTCCCTGAGGCCAGGAAGGACATGCATTGAAGCTTTCTTCTTTCCTTTATATGTCCTCTGTCCAGGCGTGAAATTGCTGAAGATGATGTGGGATGGGGCTGGCTTCTGCTCTTGTCTCTAGGATAATTCATTAACTCCTTTATGCTCTGGTGCACCGTGGAGCTTGTCCATCCCCCCACAGACATGTCTAGATGAGGAGAGCATTCCAAACTCCCAGAAACGCAGTGGAGTAGGCCCTGCCTGAGGTCCTCTCAGGATTCTGTTGTGGAAGCTGAGTAGCTGCCGCTCCCCCCAACTGCACTACTTGTGACTACAAGCACACCGTAACGGAGATGGTCTCTCCCACAGAATGCTCCCATATTATTATCAGATCAATGATTATTAATACAATAAAACTACAGAAAGAATCCATATTAAGGCCTAAGGCTAATCAACTGTGGATCTTCACTTTATTATCAGTTTCCCGTTAATGTCAAGTTGCTACTTGCTTTGCTCATTGATTCGGAGCACTGGTCTATGAACAAGTTCTAATCCAGGCTATGACAAGTTTTCTCTCTGCAGCCTTGAGCAACTCTCTCAGCCTCAATTTCACCATAATACTTATCTGGGGTGTTGCAGGGATTAAAAGAGTTAATGATTTTGTACCATTAAAAGTGTTAAATGTTATTAATAATACTATTGAAAGCAGAAGGATGCTGTCCAAACATGCCCCTCTTTATGTTCACAAATTAGTGGGGGTGTTTCAGTTGTGTTCAGTAGTCTCAGAAAAAGGCTGCTGTCACTTTTTCTTGGGAAAACAAAACAATTATACCACGTAACTTGTTTCCTCAAGCTGTATTTGCTAGAACATCAATTAGAGGTGTAGATGTTCTGTGCACAGGATTGTTTTCATTTTAAATTTGTTTTATAACTGTTGAATATCTGGTTTGGGAATCTTTGTATTATGCCACTTTCCTTATTTGATAAACTGAGGCTAGCAAATTAAAACCATAGCACACTTCTTGTACTTCTAAATTAGGAAAGGAGCACAGTGAGTTTCCCTAAAACATTTGGGGGCATTTTCTGCCTGGTACAGATGTGGGAATAGGAGGGGAAGAGTTGTAATGTGATCTAGCCATTGGTTCTCAAAGCCAGTCCGCCGCTTGTTCAGGGAAAGCCCCTGGTGGGCCGGGCCGGTTTGTTTACCTGCCGCGTCCACAGGTTCGGCCGATCGCGGCTCCCAGTGGCCGCAGTTCGCCGCTCCAGGCCAATGGGGGCTGCAGGAAGGGCGGCCAGCACATCCCTCGGCCCGCACAGCTTCCCGCAGCCCCCGCAGTCCTCTCTGTCATGCTGATTTAGACCATGACCATATGCAAGTCACTTAATTTCTTAGCCTCAGTCTCCCACACTTGTAAAATGGGAGCGGTGACCTTGATCTTCCCGCCCAGGCCTTCTACTCAAGGAGCGGTTCTGACTGCTAACAGCTGAATGATTTCTTTTTACATTAGAGTTTTATTCAGAATAATTTTCTGAAGATTATTTTGATTAGCTGAATCAGTCAATTCTGTGTATGATAACGTGTGGACAGCTGAGTGTGTGCTAGGAGCCCTCCCAGGAAGAAAAATAACTAAATTACCTGCATCCCATGTAAGCTGTGCTTTTGCCCAATTTATTTTCATCATGTTGCCAGGAAATTTGCTTATTCACAGCACAGACAGAAGGTGTTGTCAACAATTAAGCTTTCAGGCTAACAGTTTGAACATGGGTGGTTCATTCTCTCTTAATCAAATGCTGTGTCTCTGCTAAACTCTTTTTCATAATTTCCTATCATTGCTGCACTCAATGTAGTTCCATTTGTGACAGCAACAGAGTAGCCCAGCCACCAGTGCTTTAATTATTCTGTCTAATTAAAATGTGAAACAAAGTGATTATAATGGCAACAACCACTCCTTCCATAGATCTACAAGAACACTGGAGCGCCACCAGTATAGAATGGCAGGAAATGTTAAGAAAAAGTCTATTGTAAAGAAGCCCTAGGAAACAGTTTTGCATATAAGAGCCCCTCCAATTCTGTATGTGGAAGTAGTTTTCTGTTTAAATTAAAGGGAACATCTCCTTGCTTGGGTTATTAAATTCAACTTTTTTACATCAAATTTGCTATTTACTGTTAATGTGGTTTAACCTGTGCACGTTACTCATCTTGGACAATGGAAGTAAACTAGTCTATTTCACTTTTGGTTTGTCATGCACAAGGATAGCACTGCATACGGTTCGGTTGGAAAGACTGCAAGATATTTAAATAAAGCTTGATTCTGGGATTAAAATAAATCAGAGCTACTTGTACATGCACTAATAATATTTAACATTTATGGGGAAATGTTCATCGATTGACCTCAAAGCCCTTTACAAAGATGGGTATGGGTGGGATTTGCAAAAGCACCTAAGTGTGTTAGGAGCACAAATCCCATGTGACTTTCACTTAGGGTAGGACTTTCAAAAAACCTTAGTGTCATCGTTCCCATTTTAGGGATATGACTAAGGCTATGTCTACACTACAAGCTAGGCGTGTTATTCTCCTGCTCACATACACATACTTGTGCTATCTCTCATCCAGCTAGCACAAGCATAAATACAGTGTGACTGCAGTAGCACCTATAAAGGCACCAGAGGCATGGCTGAGCCATGCTGAGTACAAACCAGTGGGTATATACTTGGCATGGGTCAGCCGTTCCTCCACTGCTACTACCCATACTACTGCGGCTACACTGCTATTTAAACTTGCTCTAGCTTGATGAGAGAGAAAGCGAGTATTGTGTACACAAGCAGGGGAATAACTAGCTCATAGTCTAGATATAGCCAAAGGCACAGAAAGGCGAAGTGACTTACTGGTAAATCTTAATTTCCTACAGCCTAATTGTTGGCCTATATCAACCTGATGGTTTATTGAATCAGGTTTGATTTATGAAGGCATATGAGAATCACAGAGCCATGCCACCATTTCTACAATTTATACCAAATTTATGACTGCTCTTTTGCCATGTTAATTGAGAACCCATTTGCAATCATATCTGTGAGCTGAAATAAATATGGAAGGTAACCTAGTCCAGTTGATGTTTCATCAGGAGTACTGCACCCCTATGCTTACAAAGAGTATAGTGGCCGGAGTATCTCTTGCATATCATTTGTAGGTGAATATACATGAATATTTAGCATGGGCTGTCATAGTTTCCAGGGAAGTTACTATTTATTTGTATTATAGCAATATGTGATGTAACAAATAATTGTGGTGGCATGACATTTAACATGTGTATACATCGTACAATGCATTCATCACACAGCTTTGATTTAAAAACACAACAATCACTGAAGAGAAACTCTGTAAAGAGATTGATCTAATAGTAAATAATATTTTAAACTGTGTTCCAAATATCACTTGCCTTTCCCCCTACTCCCCCCAGTCCCTGAAGTTGTTGGGTTTGCTTACAGCTGTATCTTCCAGGGTTTTATATATAATAGGTTAGTTTTAGAAGAATAAATTCAACCTCTGCTTAAGAATGCCTTCTGTCTTTCTTAAATTAGTTGCTTCAGCTTTTAAATATTTTTAAATAAAAGATTTTGATAGAGTCAACTCAAAGTAATAGAAGAAACATCAAAGACATTTGTCAGCTATAGCTAAAGAAACAATTGCCCTCTATCTGATAGGGCACAGCAGCTACTACCACACAGGATGCATTATCAGCACTTAGCACTACAATTAAATTAAAACCAAGAAGCAATAAAGACTGGAAGGGAGGAAGAAGAGGTTAAGGAGGGCTAGGAAAGGGCATGGAGACTATCTCCAGTTTTATGCATTCCATATATATATTTTATAATGATGTTAACAACTTGCAATATATTTCTTAAATAGCTGTTATATAAGGTTATATTCCTTACTATTGCTTTGTAAGCTAAAGTCAGTAGATGCAATAGAAAAAGCAGTTAACAGCTGATGACATTTGAGTTAAAATCATGGCCATTCACTAATACACAGAAGAACATTTACATGTAACTTGGTACCTATAGGGCATTGATCTCTGATCTTTGTATTTAAAATAATGCTGTTCAAAATACATTTTTGCATATCTTGAAAAAACATTCAGTGAGCAGAGAATAGTCAGTCATTTGGAAGCAAGTCAGTCACTGGTGCTAATTTCATTCACCTTTTTTAAAATGTGCACTAAAATTTGTCAGACAGAATTAGTGGAAATAAAGTCCCTTTTCCAGTCACAGGACAAGTACAGCATGTCACAGGTCACAGATAGTTTACTACAGACCTGGGTTGCATGGTATTTAATATTCTGTACAGGTTTAGCTCCTGTTTCTCATACAGAAGTGTCAGTGTGTAGATGCTTTATATCCTGTACTCTGTGTTACACTATATAGAGTGAGGCTATTTTATATACCAGGGGTCGGCAACCTATGGCACGTGTGCCAAAGACGGCACGCGAGCCGATTTTTAATGGCACGCTGCTTCCTGCCGGGGTCCCGCTCAGCCCACTGCCGAACCCCAGCAGCGGGCTGAGCCGGACCCCGGCAGGCAGCAGCGTGCCATTAAAAATCCTGCCCGACCCAGCCCGCTCTTCTCCGCCCCCGCCTACCGCTCTCTCTGGCGGGGGCAGGGGGCAGAAGCAAGCTTGGTCCTGCCGGCTGCTGCTGTACGGCAGGCTCCGCCGGCAGCCAAGCTTCCGCCTCCCCCGCCTCTTCCCCCAGCGTGCTGCGTCGAGCCCCGCCTCCTCTCCCTCCCTGCCACCGACGGCCCTTGCGAGGGAGGGGAGAAGAGCAGCCCCAGTGCCCTCGCTGCTCAGACCGGTAAGGAGGCGGGGAAGGGAGGCAAGAGCGGGGCCTTGGAGAAGGGGGGTAGGAGCGGGGCCTTGGGAAGGGGAGTAGGAGCAGGGCGTATCCCTCCAGCCCCCTGCCGTGAGCTGCTCAGGGCTGGGGGCTGGGAGCACCCCCTGATCCCAGCCCACCCCCCCAGCCCTCTGCCCTGATCCCTGTACCCCCCTTGCACCCCAGCCCCCTGCATCCCCCCTACGACCCCATCCCTGATTCCTGCACCCTCCACACATACCCAGCCCCCTACACCCCATGCCCTGACTCCTGCACCCCCTCACTCGCCCCCTGCCCTGACTCCTGCACCCTCCACACATACCCAGCCCCCCCACACCCCCTGCTCTGACTCCTGCACTCCCCACACCCCCTTCCCTGACTCCTGCACTCCCCACATATACCCAGTCCCCCAAACTCCATGCCCTGACTCTTGCACCCCCCACCCTGAGCACCAGTTGGCAGCGGGCTGAGCGGGGCCGGCAGCCGGGACCCTGGCTGGCAGGAGCCAGCGGACGGAACCCCAGACCGGCAGCAGGCTGAGCCACTCGGCCCACTGATGGTCTGGGGTGCTGGCCCCGCTCAGCCCGCCGCCGGTCTGGGGTCCCGGCCCCCGGCCCCGCTCAACTCGCTGCCAGTCTGGGGTTCTGGCTGCCAGCCCGGGGTTCTGGCTGCCGGCCCCTTGCCAGCTGGGGTCCCAGCTGCCGGCCCCACTCAGCCCGCTGCCAACCTGGGGTTCTGGCTGCCGGCCCCTTGCCAGCCAGGGTTCCGGCCGCAGGCCCCGCTCAGCCCGCTGCCGGCCTAGGTGAACGGAACCCCAGGCCCACAGTGGGCTCAGCAGGCCGGCGGCTTAAGATCAGCATTTTAATTTAATTTTAAATGAAGCTTCTTAAACATTTTGAAAACCTTGTTTACTTTACATACAACAGTAGTTTAGTTATATTATATATAGACTTATAGAGAGACACCTTCTAAAAAAAGTTAAAATGTATTACCGGCACGCGAAACCTTAAATTAAAGTGAATAAATGAAGACTCGGCACACCACTTCTGAAAGGTTGCCGACCCCTGTTATATACTAACTAATGTGTCCTGTTGAGTGTTTTGATATTAATTTGCCCTCTGGTTACAATGTTTAGGGGAAAACGGGGAGTAATCAATCAAGCACACTTTATAGATTATTGTAACGGACTGGTGGAGGATCAACTCGTTTGCAGTTTTTTTCACTTTGATCTAGTCCTCTTTGCAACTGGATCAAAGCATTTTAACGGAACTGTTACTGCATGTCAGCAGGGTCCAGATGGACAATTAGTCCACAGCAGGCTAGTGCAGGTTAGATTCACACACCGTATGGTTGTGAACTAAATGTTTGTGTAGACAAACCCAAAGCGACTTGAACAATACTTTTGCATTCCAGTTGCACTTCCTGCCATAGTGACATCAGTCACTGAGTGCTCTCAGGGCCCTGCTCACCACATACAGAGGGAAAGCTGAAACTGCAGAAGCAGCAGGCAGTCATCATGTGCCCAGAAAAGAAGGGGAGGTGTGGGCCTTAGTATGATTGGTGGTGTAGCTCTCAGGTCTACATATTTTTCCTTCCTGAAAAGATCCTTTAATCAAGTGGGGAACAGAAAAACTGATCAAAATTTCTGAAATGCCCTGAGATTCAGGACAAGTTATTTAAAGAGTACTTTGTTTAGGCAATTTTAAAAGAATAGATGCATATCCCATTACACTCTTGTGCACCTAGGAGATTTTAGAGTTTAACTACAAAGCTCATAGAATCATTTATATGCAAAAGGCTCTCTAGTGGAACATCTAATCCAGGCCCCCTGTGTGAGGGTAGGATTTAATTATTCCTAAGAAATTCATGATAATGGAATACCGTATATACTCGTTCATAAGCCGAATTATTTTAGTAAAAAAGGGAAGCACCAGAGAAGGGGGTCAGCTTATGAACGGGTATAGAGAGGGAGAGGTGGGACACAGCCCCTCCCCCCCAGCAAGGAGAGGCAGCACAGCCAGCAGAGACAGAAGGGAAGAGGCAGGGCCAGAGTCTCTCTGCTTCTGGCCTCGCTGCTCTCCCCCCAGCCTCCGAAGCAGCTGCAGCTCCGGGGCTGGCAGGCTGCAGCCGTGCCGTTAGGCCCCGTCCCACAGAGCAGGCTGTGGCCGTGACACCCAGCCCGCCCCGCCGGAGCACGCTGCGGCCATGCCACCCAGCCCAGCCGACTGGAACATGCTGCAGCCGCACTGCCCGGTCTGGCCCGCCGGAGTAGGCTGCGGCTGCACTGCCCAGCCTGCCGGAGCAGCTCCAACCAGGCCAGAGACATCCTCCTCTGGCCCTCCCCAGATAAGGTGGGAAGGGATGGGATGGGGAGAGTGTGGGGGTCCCGGGCTAGGGGTGGGGTCATGTGGGGGATGGTCACAGGGGTTACTCCCCTGACTCCCAGCTTCTCCCCCCAAAAAAATTTCCCCACCAGTTGCTGTCCTGGCCCGTCAGGGTAAGCAGCTGGCACGCCGGGACACTTTGTTTACTTAGGTTTACCTCTGTGCCTTCGGATGCTAGAGGTAAACAAACCATCTCGGCCCGCTAGCGGCTTATCCTGATGGCCGGGAGCTGAAGTTTGCCGACCCCTGAATTATAGGGTCATCTTATGAACGGGTTATAAAATTTTTCCATTTTTACTTATCCATCTTGGGGGGTGGTTCGGCTTATAAACGAACCGGCTTATGATCGAGTATATACGGTATATAATCTAGTCTTAAATATTGCTTTAGAGGATCGACCGCCTCCCCTAGCAGCTTGTTCCATTCTGTGCCTGTTTATAGTTGAAGGTTTTCTAGTATTGAATTAAATTTTTCCTGCTCCATCTAAAGCCCATTACTTGTTCTTTTCTTGTTAACTAAACATAATCCCTTTCTTCATTATAATCATCCATTTACATTTTTATAGATGGGCCCAATTTATTTCTTTCCCCAATACCACTAATCTGCTAGGGCATATTGGGGAGCAGGTCCACTGTTGGAAAACTTTACAATACAGGTACTGCTGTTGCATGTAAACCAACTCAGTAATGTTTTTTCAGTAAAATATAAGTTTTTCCAAAAAATATTTTATTACCACAGCATTAGAAAGCCAAAATGGATAGTTGAAGAAAACACTTAGACCATATATTGAAGCACAAATTTAAACAGCATTATTGACAGAGGCTAGGTCTACACTGGGGGTAGGGTGGGGGGGATCGATTTAAGATACGCAAATTTAGCTATGCGAATAGCGTAGCTGAATTCGACGTATCTGATCCGACTTACCCCGCTGTGAGGACGGCGGCAAATCGACCGCCGCAGCTCCCCCGTCGACGGCGCTTACTCCTACCTGGGCTGGTGGAGCACGCGTGTCGATTCGGGGATCGATTGTCGCGTCCCAACGAGACGCGATAATTCGATCCCCGAGAGATTGATTTCTACCCGCTGATCCAGGCAGGTAGTGAAGACAAGCCCTTAAACTTTTTAGAAAGTTTGACCAAAAGCAAACTTTGCTCTTGATTTGGTGACCTGCTAAGGAAAGAAAAACAGGAACATGGGCCCTTTCTGTCTTCACAATTTATACAAGGTCAGGAATGTTTGCTTCTGCTCATTTCCTTACATTAGGAATTCAGATTGCCTGCCCTGGAAGACTCTAGTAACTAGAGAGCTAGTGAAATGACATAAGAGAGTAGCATGAAAGCCGAGCAACTAAAGGAAGGGGTTTGAGCCAGTTCATTTAATGCAAACACTTATTTAATTTCAATTGCTAATAACATTCTGGATAAAAGAAGCCTTTGTTAGAGAGTCAACACCTTCACCCTTTCAGTTCAGATGAGCTGTCATACTAAGCATGCTCTGAGACATCTAACAGGGCCTCCAGCAAAACCAGGGAAGACAACACTTGACTTTGCAGGTATTTCTGAGAGTTAAAATATAACAGCAGTATTTTGACGTGTCCATTTCTACATCACAAAGAAATAATAAAAGGTACAATTCCGACTTTTTTTTTTTTTTAAATTGACATGTCACTTTGAGGTAGAGTCCTTTCAAACCCAACTAGTGCTAATTGGAACATATCTAGAATGTGGAGTTGGTATTTAGATTTTTGTTTATCAAGTCCTTGGAAATTCTTGTCACTCAAAAATAAACAGACTTTTGCCCACTTCCCCTCGTCTACCAAGGAAGGAGCATTTAACGGTAAAACTTCTGGGAGCTAAAAAAAATATTACTACAAATAAAAAATATAAACCTGCAACACAGCATGTGTCTAGACCCCTAATTTTTACTTCTGTGGCCATGCAAAGCGAGGTCCTGATTTGTGTGTGGTTTCACTCCTTTCCATTTTTTTCTCCAGACAGAAAATACTGAGAAAGGTTAAGCAATTTAGTTTGTTTCCCAAACCTAGAATCATTTGTTACTCTAATTCTATTTGTCTTTTTAGAAAGGTGGTGCCTAACACTCTAGGCTTAACTAGAGTGAAACAAAATACAATACTTACTTTGATCGTTTACACATGGTACTCCTATAGTCATAAACAGGGCCGGCTCTGGCTTTTTGGCTGTCCCAAGCAAAAAAAAAAAAACCGGGGGGGCCCCCCCGCAAAGGCGGCAACACCCCACGCGCCCTGTGGCGTGGCCGGAGCGCGGGTGCAGGGGGACCGGCTGGGGGGGGCGGAGGGGGAGGGAGCGGGCGGGAGAGAGAGAAGGGGGCGGCCAGGGCTACGGCCCCTCCCGCTGCGCCGCCTCCTGCCGCGAGGGCTCCGCTCCGGTTGGCGGGGAGGGAAGGAAGAGGACTGCCCTGCAGGGCGCTCTGGTTCTCCGTGCCGCCGCCCCCTACAGGGCGGCCGGAGCGGAACAAGAACAACAACAACAAAAAGCGGCCGTGCCGCCCTAGGATTGGGCAGAATGCCGCCTCGAACAATCTGCCGCCCCAAGCACCAGCTTGCTCAGCTGGTGCCTGGAGCCGGCCCTGGTCATAAACTATGGAAGTGATCTTTTTTCCAACTAAATATTGTTGACTATACAGCTTATCATAATTTGGAGTCATCCCCCTTGATGTTAGGTGTTTGTAGAACATATGCTCCTTTGACTGCTTGGTCCGCAGCATTGACATAACTAGGCCAGAACAGCTGACCAAGTATTAGTAGTGTTTTTACCAATAGAAATCAAATGGTTTAACAGCTGAACATTCAGTTGGCTTTTTGTGTGCTCAAATCCTGCATTGACAACAATCTTCTGTAATCCAACCAGAACTATTTGTTTTTCATTAATGCAGGGGTGGATCAGGCATTGCCACAAGAACGTCGAACTCCTGTTACCCCTTCCTCTTCCTCTCGATATCACCGTCGCAGGTCCTCAGGGTCACGGGATGAGCGCTATAGGTCAGGTAAGTAGAAATTAAATGAACACAGAGGTGGAGAGTGTCCTTCCAGTTCAATTGTTTGCAGTGGGACTTTAGTTGAACTCTTCTTCCAGCTGCCACAACAGGGAAATATTCATCATGGGCATGAACGGAAATTCTACCATACTGATTCTAATTTGCAAACACCATAAGAACGCTTAATGAGAAATAAAGGAGCTGGGCATGTTAATGCACCCTACTTGGAAAACATTGATAAGGAACAGATTCTAACATGATAAATAAATTGTGAAGCTTACCAAAAAGTTTCATTCTAGTTGCTAAATTTGAGGGCCAATTCTCTTCACTCACATTGGTGTAAATCACAAGGCAAGGGGGTTACTGATCTGTAAGTGAGAGGAGAACGAAGTCCCGTATCTCCTCGAAGATGTAAACTGTGTATAGTACACGGCAACTGGACAAGGATTAGCTTTGCTCTAGTCACTATTGCAGCAGTACAAAGGAAACTCCCCTCATGGTTCTCCCACCAGTGCCTCAAGGAGAACCTGGGAGATTAGCCTAGGAGATTAACCTGGGGGGGAGGGATAGCTCAGTGGCTTGAGCATTGGCCTGCTAAACCCGGGGTTGTGAGTTTAATCCTTGAGGGGGCCATTTAAGGATCTGGGGCAAAAATCTGACTGGGCATTAGTCTTGCTTTGAGCAGGGGGTTGGACTAGATGACCTCCTGAGGTCCCTTCAAACCCTGATATTCTATGATCCCTCCCTTCACCAGCTGCTGCAGCCAGACATCAGGGCCTATTTGTTGCAACACCGAGAGTTCTGCTGTCAACTTCTGCCAGCCTACTCATCCTGGAGTTTGAGGAGTGGGAGTGGGAGGGAGAATTGTCCCCTTTTCACTACCACCACATAGGAGAAGTCCACACCTCCAAACCACTGATGACTGCCAGAGGTCCCAGGACAGCCTGCCTGCCACTAACACTCTTGCTGCCAGACAGGGGAGCCTCCATGAGATGCTCTGAGGAAGTATTGTGGGTCATACGTTCCAATGTCAGAAGGAACAACTGTGATTATCTAGTCTGTCCTTCTGTGTAAGGTCATCTGGGCCAGGACTTAATGGTTTTGGAGGGTGGGGAAGAGCAGAGTATGGAATTGTTGGATAGTGTTCGAGGAGAGGGGTACATTTTAACAGTCAGTCCCACACAGCTTACTGAGTTGGAAACTTGTAGGGAGCGCCTTGTTAAAATGTTTGCAGCGTATCACCATTTCATTGCATTAGGCCAAGTGCCTGCCAGTTCCATTTCAAGGAAATTGAAACAATAAATATTACACAAAGAGAGTTAATTTGCATCCAGACTATTTTGATACAGTTAAGTTAAATAAACCTCAGGTCAGATGCAGTGGTTTCTGCCAACTTTCATTTAAATAATGGTTAAGTTTGCCACATGCTACTTCTTTGGCATTTGACCTGCAAGAACTTCCAACAACATTCAGCTAAGAACTGGCTGATTTCTCTCCAGATTGTTTTTTTAATTCATAACAATATTGTTAAATCAGGGGTGTCCGGGCATTGGTCCCTTGTGGCACTCAGCATTCTACGCTGTGACTCTCAAGAATAATTGTGTTAAGAAAATTTGTTCTTGACAATGCATTGAGCTTCCCTTGGCAATGTGTAAACTGAAGTGTTTGAATCCGCCTCATCGCTGTGGGGAGGCACAATCTTCTCCTGCCTTCCCTGCAGCACCAGGACCAGCTCTGATGGTAGCCAGGAGTGCTATGAGAAGCTGGTGGCCCTTTTGTTCTTTAGCTGGTCTGCCTGCTCTGTCACAGGGATAGAAGGAAGGATGCCCCCAGAGAGTAACTGGCTACTCATCTGCTTCCCTGACAGGCTCTGGGAACCCCAGGAAGAAGGGGATAGGAGCTTAACTGGCTCATCCTGAGCTTGAGGGAGTGCCTTACAAAGGATGGCTCCCCTCTTCTTCCCACACTGCTACTGAGGGCAGCCCAGGAAAGGGGAAAAGGAGGTGAAGCTGAGAACCAACAGCCAGCTATGGCTCTTCGATATTCTACTCCAGCTCCAATCCAGGCTAGAGCAGACTGGGAGTTGTTTTAATTTGTGTCAGCTGGCTATCATCCCCCAAAGCATCATAAACCAGCTGGGGGCAGCCAGAAATCAGGGCACTCCAGCCACTTGCCCTACCTGTCCTCAGGTCATCCCCCGGAGCCAGAGGTGGTAGGGAAGGATATATAGGAGCCAGCCAACCCCTCTCAGACTGGGGGATTCCCCAGCACTAGGGGTCTTGCAGGTGTTTTCCAGCTCCAGTGCATCACCTCAGTGGGGTGAAAAGAGCAGAACAGGAGAGAAAACCTGCCCCAAAATATTGACTGTGACCTCTTAATCTTTTGAAATATGTTCGGTCCTTAGGCTGAAAAGCACTGGTCTAGTTCAGTGTCCAGTCTCTTCACAGAAAATTGTGTAGGAAAAAATACGACTCCGTTCTCTCCTGCATAAATGCATAAGGGCAAAGATAATACAAATACTTTTGTTATTCACTTTCCTATGCATTCTATAGGAGGCCAGTTTTCTCTTTCTGTATTTTAGCTGATCATTTCCCCTATCATAAGGCTTCCGCATTGTGACGTTGACATTGGTTGGAGGAATGGATGTGGACTGCACAGCCAAAACTTTGTTCTCTATTAATGAAATAGTCTGGTTCAATAAAGTCAGGATCATGCTACTGTGGTTTTGATTTCCCCTCACTGATTTGAGAAAGATCTTCACAGTCAGTACCTGAAAGCTCGACAATAATATGTAAGTTTATGGCAGGGCTTAAAATTTTGGTAATGAGTGCTCTAGTGTGTGACTCTTCAGCAAAACAAGCCACAAAGCTCGCCAGCAAATTCACTTGAGGAGCCCTCTGTCCACAAGTACCTCAAAGCAAAAATAAGAAGCTATCTGCAATTTAAGTTCAGTTTTCAGTTTAGTTTTTGAAGAATTTTGCATTGGTACTATTTGATGTCCCTACTGTAGAATCAATTGCTCTTCTTTCGCTTTGGAATCGATTAGGTTAAAAGCACATTTCAGTCTCAAATGGTTTAATACATAATAGTCCCCCTTTCATCAGTCTTTTTACTATAGATAACAAAATTATAAGCAAAACTCCCATGTGTGATTCACATTTCCTTGACTTCAGATTTTCTTAAGTTAAAAGCTTTTGTTTGATTTATTGAGGTGCTTAATACATCAGCATCTCAGCTCTGAAAGTATTGTGATTATTAAATCTAGTTGGTACCCATTAGTTCCATTGCTGGTTATCATATCTGGCACATCTTCCTGGACCAGGCCCTGAACAAAATAACAGTGCAGTCTTTATCCAATAAGTAATTCACTTCCAGGAAAACATTTCCCTTCCTCAGTTTTTGCATAAGTTATTCCAATTAGCATCTGAATACAAATTCTCTACCCCAGCTTATGATCAAAGTTCTGCTCTGCCTCTGCTCTGCAAGATTTTTCAAATTGGAGGCCTCACATCCTGAGAATCATCCAACATCCTTCCTTGTCTTTGCCTTCCATGTACATTTATGTGTCAACCATATTGTTATATTAGCTCTTTGCAGACTCAACATCCTCTTTCTTCTATTGCCAACCTTACTGTGTTGTATTACCATAATAAACACTGTACCTTGACTTTTTAAATCCCTACCTATTTTCTCACTTCAATCATATTTCTTTTATCTCATATAAATTCTTATAAAAGAATTTTTGCACTGCCATAATTATGAAAATCTTTTTGAAAGATTCTCGGGTTCTGGATAAAAATTGGTTCCTCACTGGCACACAGGGGCAAGCTCATGATAGCTCATCATTTCTCTAAAGATTGCCAGTAAATTTTGGGTTGCAAAGATAGTTTGGTATTAGACTAGCCACATTTCAGGCTACTCTTTAAAGTACAGAGAGGTCCACTCCCATCCTTTAGGCTTTCAGGAATTTCAGAATCTGAACACAGATTCAAATTTTCCTCATTGGCCTGTTTGCCTCCAATGGACCATCCCGAAACTCTTAAACTGAACAGCTCAGAACTTCAGCAGTCTGATTTTATAGCTCTAAAGATTCTTCATATGTCTAAAGAAATATTTGAGCAGGTGACTAAATTAATGCAGGATCATGCTACATTATCCATTTTTAAAATATAAATTACCCCAGCTAGCCCTTTAGGAAGTGTAGCTAATGTTCATGGACAATAATTATTCATAGATAACTTTGATTTATTCCTCCCAAGAGTAAACATTCTCTTGTTATTTACTGAACCAGGAAAAGTGTTCAGAAAGTTCTGCCACATATGGCCCTTTGCAACAGTTTTCCCTCACATAATTTTAGCAGCTGCTATTTCACTGTCAGCTGATAATTTCTTTATACCATTTGAAAATTGGGTTTCTAAGCTGATTTCAGAAGGTACCAATCCATAGTATTGCTGTATCATTTCAAAATAGTATCCACTACAATAGCTAGAAATCAAGAAGGGTAAAAAGCAAGAAGGTAATCAGAACTGAATGATTTTTCTGTTCTGATCATGAAGTCTCGGAGAACTGGAAACAAATGTGTTAAGCCAGTAAAAGGCTGGGATTCACATTGGGATGCTGGCTCTTCAAAGAATGCCTCTGTGGCCCTGTGTACACTAGGGAAGATTTTGGTTGTTTTTTTTAAGTTTCTCTCTGCAGTGAACATTAGTTAAGTTCTACCAGTGTTAACAACATTGCAAACTCCATGGTAAATGGGTCACAGATCACCATCGTCATGTAAAGTACCATTTCGATTGGACCTACACATCTAACACTTCTCAGAGCAAGTCTAACTGTCAAGACTCTTCAAATGGTGGCGGCAGACTCTGACCTATATACACTGAAGTTGAAGCAGTGTTTCAAATGGTTTCCCATTATTTTTAAGGGTACATCTACACTTCAAGCTAGGGGTATGATTGCCATCTTGAGAGCTAGTGTGCTAAAATAGAGTGTAGTGTGGCAGCACACACAGTGGGAGGGGTTAGCCTCCTCATGTATATGCCCATCCAAGTCCATAGGTACATGTCTCTTGTGTAGGGAAGGCCTATGATCTACTCCCATAAGCTGGCTATAACAGAGAATAACAACATAAGCTATTGTGGCAATCCAGAACAAAATATCCATAGGTCAGCTAGTCGGATCTCTTTATCAGAGGACTTTTACATGGCCATAGAAAAAACTAATAAATCAAAATGTACCCAGTATTCCCCCCCAGCTCAGGGTTTCTCACCCAGATACGAAGTCCAGCGTTAAGAGAACAGCTTAAAGAAATATTTAAGCAGGTGATTAAATTAAAGCAGTATCATGCTACATTATCCATTTTTAAAATACAAATACAAATTCTCGGAGGGAGTCTCTTTTCTAGGAAGCTGTTTTTATGGCCCCTCCATGGAGGATGTGTTAGCCTGAGTTGCTATTAACTCCTCATTTGCCAAGATCTGGGTAGAGTCTCTGCACTCCGTCAGAGTTTGCAAAACAATTAAGTGCCAACTTCAGCTGTGAACAGGGTGTCATGTATGAGATTACACAGCCACATACATTGCTACATTATCATGGATTAGTTTTAGAATTGCCCCACATTTGTGCACAAGATCTAAGCTGTCCTCTAAAAATAAACTAAGTCTTCTGGCCTGTGTGGCTGCAAAGAACCTGAAAAAAACTGATGTGTACATGCTGTGATCTCTGCAGACAACATTAGCTCAGAGAAGTGGGAGTTGCTCCCATTCACCTCAGTTGGATGATTGCATTGAAGACTGACGGTTTAGTCAGTGTTAACGATCTCAAAAATTAAGCAACTATGTTTAGCTGTTGCTGGCAGGGTTGAGGGGGCAGCTAGCTTCTGTCAAGGGCTGCTAGGTGGGGAGCAGGGAATTCAAATTGCCCAACACCCTTAGTTGCTGCCCTAAAGAGGGAGAGAAAAAGAGGCTACATCCCCTCGCCAGGGCAGACCTGCAAAGTCTCCCACGTCGACGTCAGACTCCTGTTTTTGGCTACTGGTTGCACCGCTTCTGACCCAAATTGCAGAGCTGTGGAGTAGTAACCAAGGTATTCTAGGGCTCCTCACTAAGTTAGAGTTCATCCTAGGTGTGGTCTGTATAGTTGCAGTTTTCTAGGACTCTAATCAGAGAGGCCCCACTAAAAGTGTTGTCCCACAACCCACCCATGGCTAGAGGGTAGAAACGTCCAGAATTTTCACTGCATATTTGATTTACAACTTAATTTTTTTTTATTAAAACGTTCCTTGGAAAATTTAAACTGAAAATCTTCCAGGAAAGTTTTAGTTTTTTTGACCAGCCTCTACCCAGGGCCATAGAGCTACTTCTAGAGTGGTGAGAGTGAGTAGTGCACTCTAGAGAGTTGCTCTAGTCAGAGCTCTGGAGCCCACAGGCTGGTTAGGAACCAGAATAAATAAAAATAATGATTTTTAAAACAAACAGGTTTTTTTTAATTGGACTTGATTTTTTAAAAATGTATTTTTAAACAGAGACGTGGTCTCGAGCACAACTCCCCTGCACTGTTGCTGGAGGAGTGCTCAGCTCCAGTGGGATCTGTACCATGAGAAAGGCACTCTAAGGCAGTGGGGCAGAGGTTGCCCACCACTGCTCTCAGGAGATACAAGCTGCTTGCGCAGACTGCAAGGCAGCTTCTTCAGGCAGCTCAGGTTGGATTTGCCTCCATACTAGCGAAGCCCTTGTGTGTTAGATTCTAATGCTGTTCACACTGAAGAATACTTAGATTAGATCAGGGGTTTTCAAACTGGGGGTCAGGACCCCTCAGGGGGTCACAAGGTTATTACATGGGGGGGGGTCGCGAGCTGTCAGCCTCCACCCCAAACCTCGCTTGCCTCCAGCATTTATAATGGTGTTAAATATATAAAAACGTGTTTTTAATTTATATGGGGGGGGGGTCTCACTCAGAGGCTTGCTAGTGAAAGAGGGCACCAGTACAAAAGTTTGAGACCCACTGGATTAGATTTACTGTCACTGCCCTGCTGAATGGCAGAGAGAAAACAAAGCTATTGGACTGGAAATCCTATCAGCACAATGATCTTTTTGTGAAATAGTTTATCAAACGTTTGTTTGTTTGATATTTGTCCTCATTAAGGGGGGATAGTAAATAACATGTTTCCACCACTCACAATAGCCAAATCTACAAAATCAAGACGTGCTAGGAAGTTGTCTGCATTTGTTTTGTGGAGAGGAAGAGGGTTGTAATTTATGTAAATGAACTAATGTGTATTAATCAAATGTAGAAATTAAGGCATTGAGAGTCAAGTGCCTAACATCTCTGCATTTCCCAGAGAGAGGCCACATATGGCCTGGACAGATATGCCAGTACCAAAATTTGGATGCCAAAAAAACAGAACTGCTGCTCATGTCTTCCTGCAAGCCATTCCCCCCGGCTGATAAAACCTCTGTTTTCCCCTTGCAATTTACTCAATGCAGCTACTCAATGTCAGTACAAAAATCTTTAACACAACCAAAATGTAAAGTTTAGGGACAGTATAAAGTAAACACCGCTGAGAATACTGTGCTGATCTGGCGGGGCCAGGGGGCAGTGAGTGAGAGAGAGGAGGAGGAGCGGGGCACTGCTGAATAATTCTGTAGTTCCTGCCATGAATGGGACATGGGGTCTTGCATGGATCCCTAATTACAACTTTGTACCCCATTGGACCTTTAAGAGGTACTGAAGCTCAGCATTAATTATGAATATTCTGCATTTTACTGCCCACACAAGATATTGGCTTGTTAGCCCTGAAGACTTTGGGCAGGTCTACACTACAGGACTAAGTCGATCTACGTTATGGAACTCCAGCTATGTGAACTTTAGGTCGACTTATTGTGGTGTCTACACCGTGCTGGGTCGATGGGAGAAACTCTCCTGTCGACTTACCTTATGTTTCTTGTTCCGGTAGAGTACTGGAGTCGACAAGAGCGTGATCAGCGGTTGATTTAGCGGGTCTTCACTAGACCCGCTAAATCGACCCCCCGGTGGATCGATCGCTGTGTGTCGATCCCCCGGTAAGTGGAGACAAACCCTGTGTTTTCCACAGACCATAAATAGCATGGGCAATACCAGTGTAAGCGTCTCCCTGCTGCCTTTCCATGACCTAGAGATACTACTACTTGAGAGAACAGCTCAGTTTCCAGGCTCATTAAGTAACTAGCCTCTTTTTGAGACTCAAGAAGTAATTCAGTTAGTGACCACTGTGGACAGGGTGGTTTTTGTGACTGACACATGCCTACTGGAAGCTGGACAGACCAACTCATTTGGCAAAGGTAGGACAGCTCCTTAATAAGTGATGACTCAGGTGAATGATACAATGGTTTGTTAGCTGATCCATTTCAGGAATTCACTTTTTTTTTTTTCCTTCCTGAAATGGGGATATCAGGATGCTCAGCATCCTTTGAGCAAATCCAGTTCCCTACACATTCTTATAAGGAAGGTACCACACCTGGAATACATTTAAACTGCGGGTTGGCTGGCTAGCTGAGACACTTTTGCTTCAGGGTCTGTTTTTTGCTTACAGTACTCATTGATTTGGAGTTGAGCAGAATTAGCAGTAAAGAGGAAAATGGAGGATTGTGTGTGGTGTTTGTTTGCTTGCACTTTTTAAAGAAGAAAACTTTCAATTGGTAATTTTTGGAGATATTGCCAAGATGAAAGTCTCCTAAGTACAGGTCTAGACTAGCTCAGATTCATCAGCTACCTTTCCTACTCTAAACGGTGTTCAGTAAGGAAAAGACAGAAAAGTTCTTCGTATCAGGTGTTAGGTCATTCCACTTTAAAACAAATAATCTCTATGTGAGTTATGAAGCATCTGAAAGAAGGTCAACCACTGAGAGACATCCTCTGTAGAGATCGTCACAGATGAGGAGAAGATGTCAGAGCTGGATAGGCTTTGCAAGATTTACTTATTTATAAAGGAAATTCAGGATCTCAGTCCAGCACTTTTATAGAGCTTGAAAGGAATGAATTAAAACACAAAAGGGGGTTAGTCTATGGGAAGATCAGAGTATATGTACATTGCATAACATGGAATATGAACCCTGACTGGAATGTGTGGATTTGGAGAACTGTTTCTGCTGGTGCACCTTTACTAAGGGCATGGCTACCCTTGCAGATGTAGAGCGCTTTGAGTTAAACCAGCCTTCGTAGAGTGCAGTAGGGAAAGCACTGTAGACTGTCCACACTGACAGCTGCCAGCGCACTGGCGTGGCTACATGAGCAGCTCTTGCAACGGCCACAGAGAGTAGTGCATTGTGGTAGCTATCCCAGCATTCAAGTGGCTGCAACGTGCTTTTCAAATTGGGGGTGGGATGGGGTGGAGTGTGACAGGGAGTGTGTTGTGTATATGTGGGGGGAGAGAGAGTGGGTTGTTGGGGGGCAGAGAGCATGTCAGCAGGCTGTCTTGTAAGTTCAAACAGCAGCAGACCTCACGCTCCCTCCCCGCCTCTCTCTCTCTCACACACAGCATTCCACAGTAATGGTTGCTTTGTCTCGGAGCCGATAAGCATGCTGGCTGTCAAATGGAGCTTTCAAAGGGCATATCCAAAACAATGACAAGAGTGGCCACTTGACTTAAGAGGATTATGGGACATTTCCGGAGGCTGATCAGAGCACAGTAATGCAACACCTCGTTCACACTGATGCTGGGGCGCTCCAGCGGGGGCACATCAAACATTATTCTACTCGCCGAGGTGGAGTACCAGGAGCGCTCTAGTCGTGGAGTCAGAGCGCTTTATGTGCCTTGCCAGTATGGATGGGTAGTGAGCCAGTGCGCCCTGGGCTCCTTTAATGTGCTGTAACTCGCAAGTGTAGCCAAGCCCTAAGTGTTATCCCAGAGAATGAAGGAAATAAAGTTAAATGATAGATTAAGAGTGTCTTAATGTCTATTAAAATGGCTCACTGTAGAACAAATAATGAAAGGATTCATCTGCTAACCCTTCAGGTCAATGGTAATTAATCATCAACACAGAGCCATCACTAAACTGGGAAACAAAGGTCAGATGTCCATGCTGATTCTTTAAATTGCTAGCACTCTGATACCATTTACTGTGAGATTTTGTTAACTCACTTGTGGTTCAGACGGAGATTGCTCATTTCTCTTGATGATCTTCTTGGGGCATGTTCCTAGCCCTCTTGTTCAAAGTGCTCTTTCTTGGGGGAAATAGTAAGGAAAGGGCTGCAGTGTTATCACTATGTAGATGACAACCGTCTCTTCATTCTTTCATTTGATCTAGCTGGTACAGTATCAGACTTCCCAGAACCTGGCTGATATGGTGACTAGGATGTGAGCAAGTGGTAGAATCTAGACAAAACAGAGGTTGTGGGGGAAAGCATGGAGGAATATGATGACTGCCTCAGTTAATGAGGGGCCTTTGCCCATTCTTTGTCTGAGAGCTTTGCAATTTTGGGTTGCTTTCTGACCCTGGACAACTCTTTGAATCCCAGCTGACACCTTTTTTTTCAGTCCACATCAGAAAAGGCAGTTGCAATCACTTTTTTCTTAGCTAGGCCTTGATAGTTACCCACCCCTCTTATAAATGCATTCAGGTTATTGCAGTACACTCTGTGAGGCTACTCTTGTAGATATCTGAGAACTCCACATATATTGCATAATGTGGTAGATAAGTTCATGGAGGATAGGTCCATCAATGGCTAATAGCCAGGATGGTGTCCCTAGCCTCCGTTTGCCAGAAGCTGGGGTAACACCAACAGATCCCGTTAGTCGGAGGGTGGGATCGAACCTTGGACCTCTGGAACTAAATGCATGAGCCTCTACTGCATGAGCTAAAAGCCAACTGCCTGTTAGCTAAGGCTGTAGAGGAGACTCATAATCTCACTTTAAGTGGTCTCGGTGCCACTAGATGGGACAGAACATCAAACCCAGGAGGTGTGTGGGTTACACTGGGAATGAGTGACAGGGGATGGATCACTTGACGATTACCTGTTCTGTTCATTCCCTCTGGGGCACCTGGCATTGGCCACTGTCAGAAGACAGGATACTGGGCTAGATGGACCTTTGCCTGACCCAGTATGGCCATTCTTACGTTGCTTGCTCAGCTGGCAGAGACCATGCAACAACAGTTGCCTGTTTGTCTCTAAGTGCAACTCAAGGTGTTCCCATTAATATATAAATCCCTATGTGGCTGAGACAGTCCCATCACAACAATTGAGGTCACCTTGTATGAATAAGCCTTTCTCTGCATGTCTGCAGTGTCTTCTGTGAAAGAATCTGCCTGCAGGACATGTGTAAATTTTATCTCACCTCACTCCCCAGCAATGGGCTTAGGATGTAAGGTGTTGTTAGTCATTTGATTTTGGAAGGGAACACAGCTGAAGCTTTGGGTACTGGGAAGGGAATTAAGTTCTCCTCTTCCTCCTTTTGGGTAGAGGCAGAAGTTTCTAAATTTGGAGTTGGGGGTTAAATTTCTTGTCCCCCACCTCAGGAGCCCTTGATAGCAAACAGCTGCTTGAAAATCCACTAACTTTGAGGAGCCAAGACAGGTAAGCACATTAGTTCATTGCTTCTGCTAAGACAACTGACAATGAACTAGACAAGGTGGGTGAGATAATATTTTTGTATTGGAAGTCAGTCCAATAGAAGATATTACCTCATTCACCTTGTCTCTCTCATATCCTGGGACCAACACAGCTACAACAGTGCAAATGAAATAGTTAATGTTGGTGACTGAACCTTACAGCCACTGAGATTATTTGAGTCATTCACAGCTCTGTGAGCTAGTGTTTCAAGCAGTTAGGACTGCGTGGTTTAAGTTTGGTTCACATTTTGAAGGTTACTCTGGGAGCAATGGAGGCTAGAAGTTGAGGCCTTGTCTGCACACAATAAAGCTGCACCACTTTAACCAAAGCTGTTATTTCTTTGCCTATTTAGTTAAACTGGTGCCAAGGTTCTTATTTTAGTTTAAACCAGACTTATTTCGGGAGCTGGTCAGAAAATGGTTTGTTTTCTGCAGAAAGTTTTGACTACCCAAAACCAAATTCTGTGTCTGTCAGAGTTTTCAGGGTAAAACTGACTTTTTTTCCCTACTGAAAAACCAAACACAACATTGTTTATTTGCTTTCGGCCAGAAGCCAACAAGTTTTCAGCTGATTTTTTTTCTCCATTTTCAGGTATTTGGTTTTCCAATTTAAAAAATATATCAAAATTCTGAGGAAAGCGGAGACTTTCATGAATGGTTGTAAATCCAAAACCCAATTTTCTGTCAGAAAGAAGTTGACAACGATTTTCAACCAGTTCTCTTTATTTGGATTTAGCTTAAGTCAATTAGGAATCTGTTTATACCAAAATAAGCCCATCTTAAACCAAAACTAGAGTATCCACACACTAGTTTTCACTGGATAGTTAAATTGGTTTAAAGCCCAATGTAATTTAAACTCTTATGACTTTCTCATATAGAGAAGGAGTAAAGATTTGCCCATACTGGAGTTTTTTTGCAACAGTGTAATACCTAGCTCTCTAGAGTGCTTTTTCATCCAGAGCTCTCAAGTGCTTTACAAAAGGTCAGTAAGATTGTCCCCATTTAACAGATAATGAAACTGAGGCAGAGGGAGGAAAATGACCTGCCAAAGGTCACTCAGCAAAGCAGTTGCTGAGCTGGTAACTGACCCCAGGTGTCTTGGGTCCCAGTCCAGTGCTTCGTATAGTAGGCCATACTGCCTCTCCTACACCGGCATAGCACCTGTGGAAACCCCTTGTGTAGACAGACTGTACTTATGTAAAAGGGGGCTAGCGCTCATTCAGCTTACCTTGCTTTTAAACATACAGCATCCATTAACTTCAGTGGGAACAAGGGTCACTCAGCACCTCTGAAAATCCAGGGTGAATCATGGGCCTGTTTAATACAATGGGAGATTTGCCATTGACTTCAGTAGGGCCAGGAGTTCACTCCAACATTGTGTACTTAGTTGCTTAAATATAGATTTATGAGCCTAACAGTATGTACTCAGGTTTAAAAAATGTTGTCCTAGTTTTTTTTCCCCAAATGAAATTTAGATTCTGGAATGCCATTTTAAGTCAATCGCACTACAATTTATTTGTCCATATCCTTCTAGTAAATACATGTACTTGTGTACAGCATAAACTTTAGTAAGGATAATTAATCTTTCCAAAATCCATCAGGAAAGTTAAGCAAATATCTCCGTTTTATAGCTAGAAACCAATACAAAAGCTCATTTACTTACGATCACCTAGTAATGGAGTCTGAAATCAAGTCATTGGAGGAAGCTGACTTCTACATTACAAATAAGAGATTAAATACATAGAGGAGACTTGCATGTTTTGTTGATTTCACTTATAGTGTGTAGAGTTAATGTAGCTTCAAATCTCACAATATAGAGATTCTTGATCAGAGGTAGAAGCTTTGGCAGTTAACTGTTTTAGTGACTAAAAGACTCCAACGTAAAGTAAAAGTAGCCTTGCATTTCAGAAAGCTCTAACAGTATTGGAGTTCACTATTCAATTGTTGCACCCTGTAGTTACACGTTACCTCTTTGTCTTGCAGCGTGTCCTCGAGACACTCCAGTGCAGTCACAAGTACTACTCCAAGAAGTCTAATCCCAGTTTTCCCATTTGCCTTTTCAGCTTTTACCTTTGCTCTACTGGCAGGTTCCTAGGAATTAACAAGAGTTCCACTGCTGCCATGGAAAGCATGGCATGATAACTGTATGCTTCTACCATTCAGATTACAGAGAATGTAAAAGCACAGGGCTCCCAGCGCGTCTCCTTTTGAACAGAGGGATGCAGACAAATATGCACCCTGGACTCTACTACCAGCTGTTATGTGACAGTACAACTTACAACCTTTTGTAGAGCACACAAAATTAAGTCCATGCACTCGTCAAATTTATTTGCCCATCCCCATGAAGCCATCCCTCCTTATTTGGCAGGCCATAAAATAAAATTCAATAAAATTTTCAAAAGTACTGAAGTCTCCTTTTTAAAAGTGATTTAGGAGCCTAAGTCTCATTGTGAGTCAGCAGGACTTAGGTGCCTAAATGTCTTGGAAATTTGTGCCCTCAGAGCCTAAGAGGGGATGCAAGCTCCTAAACTACTTTTTAGAAAAGTTTATCCTAGAGCAATAAGGAATATCTCAAGACTATTTCATCTGTAGCCTCGAGGACCTTCACCTAAATGAATGGCTTATTAGAATTGGATGATCTTACATTAGAGAGGGAGCTGATTGTGTTACTGTTAGATGCCACATTCCAGGATAACTAGCACCCCTTAGTGTAGCTGAGAAGAAATGGGACTCAGAACAGCTTCTACCACAACTCTGCCTACTTTCATGTCTAGAGCTGTTATCAAAACAGTCAGACACTGCCTGCCTCATAGTATGCAGCCTCATCACCCACGACAACATAGCACCAATACAGAGATTCACTTGGCTTCAGCTCATCAGAAATGCAGGTGCTGAGGCCGCTTTCTATTTACCAATGAGTGCCCTGTATGGGATAAGCATAGCAATGTCTGAGATCACCAGCCACCAAGCTACTTGACAGCAACCCTTGAGGTGCTATCAGCCCGAGACTGATCAGACCACATTATCTGCTTTATCACCCGTCACTGCCAATTAGCACATCTTGATCCTGCTTCTAATAAACACTGGTGCCAAATTATCTCTACTCAGAGTACTTATGTGCAACACTTTTGGAAATTCCCACTCAGCATATCCTTGGTTTCACTGGAAAACTATGGCAAAGGTCCCATTAAAGTCACAGGAGACTTTCAGCTATCACTCAGATTTAAAGCAGTGACTGCCAACATTTTTTCCCTTTATAATTACCTCCCATAGTACTACTGTTCTCAGGACTGACTTGTCTACAGGTCTCAAGTTTTAGCCAAAAATTATTCCTGCTCATAATTACCTCCCTAATCCTGTCTCCCAAGAAATGAGGCCTGACCCGTGTTCGATTACTCATGTCAAGCCGGGCCTACACAACTATCCTCTAGGACCTAGGTTGCTTTGTGATACACAGTTACAAATTGCTTTGTGATACTCAGTTGTTTCTACTAGCATCAGCTGCATCATTGTTCTTAGCTACAACTGGACACGGTTCCACTAGATGTACAACTTACTTATGCAAACATAACTCTTTATCTTTTTCCCCAAACCACCTCTATTTGTCGATTCATCCAACTGTTGCGTTCATCGTGTTCATAATTCTAGACTGTGAGATCTGTGGGGAAGGGGCAGTCACTGTTTTACTCATCGTAAAGTGCCTTACACACACGGGCTCTGATCTGTGATGGGTCCTCCAGATGCTACGGCAATATCAATCATATATAAATGGCCTCTAATAAGGAATCCTCTGGCATTCTGAACTCGTTATTGCAGAGCTTCAGGGATTTGACATTATCAATGTAATTCAAACTGTATCTTGTCTTTTCAAATCTGGTAATGGGGAAAAATAAGTAAGAAGGATTTGGGATTGAAATGAGGCAAAATGGAGGGTTGGGAAGGCCTGAGTGGATATAGAGATGTCTCTCAGAGTTGTGGGTTGATGTGAAGTGAGGTTGAGAGATGAGAATGGGAAAATGAAGGTAAAAACTGGAAGTTGATGGAAGGAGGTAAACAATAAGGCCTAAATTTTCAGTGCCTAGTGATTTGGTGTGCCCAACCAGATTGGTTTCCAAAAAGTACTGAGCATCTGCCCTCTGAAAGCCAGACCCTTTCAAGATGTCTGAAATTGGGGCACTCAAAAATACTGGTTACCTTTTGAAAATTTAGGGTTAAAATCCAGAAAAAGGAAGAGGAAGGAGAACAGAAGTTAGAAAAAAGCAGTTAACAGAACAAGTATGTGAGATAATATCTTTTATTGGACCAACTTCTGATGGTGAAAGAGACAACCTTTCAAACTAAGAAATAAGACACAATAGAAGGAAAGAAACTGGAATGACTAGAAAAGTTAGAGGAGGAAGCTCAAATGAGACATTAGTTACAGTTAAAAAAATTGTAAATAGAAAATAGAATGCTAAAAAGTTACAATAAAGTGTTCATGTATCTATATCCACACCCACACACACAATGATTGTGTGAAAGGTTTCACTGCCTCTGCTGGCAATGGGAAAGGTGCCTAGTGGGCGGTGTTAGTTCCATTCTTATATAAGATCTTTTAAAATGATTTGAACAAGAGAGGACAAGGATTGTTAATAAAATTTGCAGTTGACTCTAAATTAGAAGCATTTGAAAAATATGAGCAAGAACAGAGAAATAAAAATTAAGTGAAAAACATGAACAGAAAAAGTAAGATTCAGCTTGGAAAAATGCAAATATTTATACATGTGGCGAGAAACACGACAACAAGCAGTGCTAAAGAATAGTGAAAAGCAAATCAGCCATGAGCAGAGAAATAAGGTGCAGCATTGGTTACTCCCACACCTGGAGTATTTCATTTCATTTTAGTCACCTCCTTACCGGCAACAAAAATGACAGTGTTGAGAGGGGTGACCTAAGAGGAACGACTAAAAGAAATTCATTCACACAGGTTGTTTAGCAAGAATGAGCCAACTCTACATGTGTTCAAAGGGCTGAAAGCTATTTGAGAAAGGCAGAGGCAGAGCTGCAATTTGGCCTCTCTGAAGCCTGCGTCTATGGCTCCTGTTTGATTTGGGGGAACTCAGAATGTGAGAGAACATCAGTTTTCATTAATAAAAGTTACATTTCCAGCTCTCTTCCTTGCAAGGATATCCTTGAAACTGTGAACTGATTGTTAGGGACCCAGTTTTTTTCACTGTTCTTTCCCTGAAGATCACAAGTCATTTGGTTCCTTCCTGACACCAGTCCCACAGGGCTGGCTTTTTGGGGTCACAAGTCCCTCAGCTTTTGGGAAGACCAGGGATTAGTTTGCAACTTTGCTAGGGCAATACTGATTAGGGTGTTGGTGCTGTCACTAAGGGTATGTCTGCACGGGAGCTGGAAGGTGTAATTTGCAGCTCAAGGAGAAATACCTGCACTAGCTCTGATCAAGCTAACATGCTAAAAATAGAAGTGAAGCCACAGCAGCTAGGTTCCTGAGTACACACCTGGGGTCTTGAGGCAGCTAGTCCCTCCCACTGTGGTTACACTCCTCTTTGAGCTAGCAGGGGTATGTCCCTCAAGCTGGAAATTATACCTGCAGCTTCAAGTGTAGATGGACCTAAGTCTGCCACAAATTCCTTCCTGGTGGCTGCTGGAAGCTGAGCTGGCTGCCGTACTGAACAGGCAGTGTGACCACTATCAGGGCAGCTCAACCGCATGAGTGCCAACAAGGTCTAGTGCATAGGTGTGAGACTGAGAAAGAGGACTCCTGTACGGCACTCCCTGCTCTGACACAGCTGATTTTGGTCCTGGTCAACTCAACCTTTCTACCATAACTTCCCCTTCTGTATAAGGAGAATAATACTTAACCATCACCAACCTCTTGTGATGTAGGTGGTGGTAGTTTCTAAAGCATTGTGTGTGTGCTGAAATGCACAGTAATGTGCATACTGCCCTTCAGTGGCTGGGGGCCCCATTGAGGTTTCCGCTCCCCCTTGCTTATCTGAAGAATTATCCCCTGCACATTTTTAAAAAAAATATTTGCAGCTGTAACAATCTGGGTCCAGATGCTGCCAGGGGAGATCAGTGGCTCTGAACCCCCCAAAATAAACAATTGAATCAATGTTACTGTGTATAAAAACACGCCAAGCAAGTTCTTTATGAAAGCTTGTAATAACCAAGCAGGGCAGTGGTCAGCCAGGCAGGAGTTGCTTCCTCAACCAGACCAGACTAGCTCCAAGCACCTAGCATCGTACAACGCAGGTAGTTCAAATGATGGACCATTAGGGTTAATGGGAAAACAATGAGACATCCCAGCTAGGATTTCCCCACCCTCAATAACCATGAGTCCCTAGGCTGCGGGGGGGCTTTTTAAAAGTATGCTTGAAACTGAAATCTTTATCCAGAACCCGAGGGACAGTCTCAGAGGCAGAAGGCCATCCATGTATGCTGGGAAAGTGTTCAAAGGGAATTGGTAATTTGTATTAGAAAAGGGAATTTATCTGATGCAGAAGTGCAAAGCTAGAAGTTGCATCTTTGTTTATTTTCTATGTAACTTGTATGTGTTTGCTTTCCCTTACCAATTCATCTTTGAATGTGTGAGTTTTGTGTGTGTGATTTTTCTATTAAATAAACCTTTTGTTTATTTTTACCCCAAATGGGGTCTCCGTTGCGCAAACTGCATGCAGTGTGTGTGCCAAAGTGAACTGATAACTGGGTGCTGGTTTCACTACTTCGGGGGTGACGAACCAAAGGAGAAAAGTTCAAGTGTCTGGTAGTGTCTTGGGGTAGACGGATTTGGGGAGACTTGGGACCAGAAAGGTTATTGGGGTCACACCGCAAGGAGTAACTAGGCTGGTGGAAGCCAGGGTGAGACTTTTTTGTTTGTGGGTTGGCTATTGGTGTGAGGGCTGCAAGCCATAGCAGCAGAGCATTAAGGTGCCCAAAGTTACAAAGCAGGCACTGACAGAACCCCTCACAGGTCTGGGTGATCCCAAAAAAGTCACAGCAACTATCCAGAACCCCCTTTTCATCTTCAGGAGGAGAACAGGGGCTGAGCTCTGGACCTAAAGATCCCTCAGAACGTATTGTCATGTGAAATGAGTCAGTTAAATGTGGAGTGTATCCTATAAAGCCATTTTCCTAAACCTTCCCCCAATTCCTCAGGTCAGTCCTGTGCCCAGTGGTGTGATTATAATAATAGGAATTGGTTCCATAGGATGAGGAAGAGGGTTTTTTTCCTACAGTCCCACCCACAGAAAAGCAAAGGTAGCTCTTGGGAGAAGAATTATTTGAGGCACAAAAAACAAGTAGGTGAAATTAAGAATGGAAAAATGTAGGCTGCATCAGAATAAGATTCTTGACATCTATTATGCTGTGGCGTAAACTCCCTGGAGGGTGAGAGAGAAATACCATTACTTAGGACATTTATAAGTAGAATGCACAAAACACAAGAAACTGTATTAGAAAATCATCCTCTGTTGGTAGAGAAAAACTGGATGAAAATTGGTCTTCTCAATCTCTATCCATGATTCTTATATACTGTTTGCTTGGATTCAGGATATGGTAAGGTTCGGTATCTGCTATGGCAATCTCGTAAATGTCATAAGGATAAACAAAATGGCACTGAAAATTTTAAGGGAGAGGGTTATTGGAAGTTAAAAATTCTTAGAGTTAATAAAAACACTACATTTTGTTTGAAATACAGGAGCAAACAGATTTTAACCTTTTAATCCTAGCAACTCACAACTCTTATCTGAGATTTAAAATGAATACATTGTGAGATTTGTTTTAAGGTTGTGAGGGGCTATATAGTAAATTAGACATTCCCATGTACTAGATATGCAGGAGAACTACTTGGTAAAAGACCACAAGACCAGGCACATGAGACCTTGGGTCTCACGAGAGTGAAGACTGTGCACAATGTTAAGCAAGTAGGCGCACTCCAGTCTAGTGATTTGCTAACAATTATAGAGTGCTATAACATAGCACAATATTTCTTTATATCTAGAGTAGGAAATGACTGAACTTACCATCAAACAGCAATTGCTTTCTTGCTTGGAACTGCAATAAAATTCATTTCCTTGCAGGACTTCCCTAAACTGAACTGAGCCTGGGAGGCTCTCAGTTGTTTACTGTGCCCTAAGGTAAATGGATCTCGTGGGACAAGGCAAGTTTGAAGTGGAGGAAGCTGGAAACTTACTATAATGAAAAGATTAGATGTTTGGAGGAGCTTCAGTGCGAGAATTATAGAGTATGTTTCCTTAATACATAGTTCAGAAGAGACTTTCCTTATCACAGAGCACGCAGATAAATATCTGAGGGTCGCTTTCTCCTCCTTCCCATTTGACAACCTTCTGATGGCCTGATTTCTGACTACATCAAAGATGGACAGAAAAATACATACTTTCTTGTAGTCAGAAATATCTGATCATCAAAAATATGGAGTGTAAATAGTTAAAGAAGGCCATGCAGCTAATGGACATTGTGGAAAAGGGCATGTAGAATGCTAGAGACCTATAAGTTGCAAGTTTTGCCATGACTCCTTAAGAACTTCTTAACCCTTGAGAGTATACCCCTCCTCAGTATCCAACAGTACAGAGGACTAATACAGTTGTCCCGAGTATCCAAATCCCCTCTTCCTCTATTCCCTGAACACAAGGCCTGTCATCTCTATGGTTCAGATCTCCTCCCTCTTCAAAATGAGATCTCACTCACCCTCTGACACCTATGACCATTTAAGATGGGCATCTCCTGAGCTGGCCAGAAGCCCCATGGTTTCCATCTCACCTGCCTTTCTCTGGAGTACAGACCAAATGCTGACTGCCCAGTCTCCTGCTGGCTTGCTATGGAAGGGGTGTCATATCACAGGACCATAGCAGTGCACATATAACACAACCTTGTCCCATAGAATTAATTGGGAAAAGTAGCAGTGGGATTGCCTCCCTTTCCATAGACAGACAAACTCCTTGGCATGCAGAATGTACAGCCATGAAAACAGATTGAGGAATAAATGTAGGAAAGGCTGAGAGAAAGATAGTGTTTATAGCTGACTATTGCTGTACATTAGTATACTCTAGTGTCTTTGTTCCTAAGGCATTTCAATTAAATCTGGAGTACAACATCATGTCAGGTTACAAGATAAACCAAATGAAAAACAGAAGCCATGCTAAACAGGGCACCTCCTGGGGAAGTTTAGAAAATTAGCCCTGCTGACAGAATAAAGTATCTGCTACCTAGGAGTAATGCACTGCAGACAAGCAAAATGGATGCAGAAGGAAAGAGAAGTTACCTGCTGTGGGGCATTCTGGTCCATTGGATCTGGACTGAACTAAGCTTCAGGAAACCTGAGTTCTGGTGCTGCCTCTGACCTGCTATGTGGCCTTGAGTAAATCCACTTAGTTTCTAGGCTCTTGTTTCTCCTGCACAACCTTTGTCTCTCTTGTCTATTTAGACTGTAAGATCTTTGGAACAGGAACATTTTCTTACTGGCTTTTTGTACAGCACTAGCATAATGGAACCCTGATCTCAGTTACTGTATTATATCAGTAATCATAGAACCATAGACTATCAGGGTTGGAAGGGACCTCAGGAGGTCATCTAGTCCAACCCCCTGCTCAAAGCAGGACCAATCCCCAACTAAATCATCCCAGCCAGGGCTTCGTCAAGCCTGTCCTTAAAAACCTCTAAGGAAGGAGATTCCACCACCTCCCTAGGTAACCCATTCCAGTGCTTCACCACCCTCCTAGTGAAAAAGTTTTTCCTAATATCCAACCTAAACCTCCCCCACTGCAACTTGAGACCATTACTCCTTGTTCTGTCATCTGCTACCACTGAGAACAGTCTAGATCCATCCTCTTTGGAACCCCCTTTCAGGTAGTTGAAAGCAGCTATCAAATCCTCCCTCATTCTTCTCTTCTGCAGACTAAGCAATCCCAGTTCCCTCAGCCTCTCCTCATAAGTCATGTGTTCCAGCCCCCTAATCATTTTTGTTGCCCTCCGCTGGACTCTTTCCAATTTTTCCACATCCTTCTTGTAGTGTGGGGCCCAAAACTGGACACAGTACTCCAGAGGAGGCCTCACCAATGTCGAATAGAGGGGAATGATCACGTCCCTCGATCTGCTGGCAGTGCTCCTACTTATACAGCCCAAAATGCCATTAGCCTTCTTGGCAACAAGGTCACACTGTTGACTCATATCCAGCTTCTCATCCACTGTAACCCCTAGGTCCTTTTCTGTAGAACTGCTGCCTAGCCATTCGGTCTCTAGCAGTGCATGGGATTCTTCCATCCTAAGTGCAGGACTCTGCACTTGTCCTTGTTGAACCTCAGATTTCTTTTGGCCCAATCCTCTAATTTGTCTCAGTCCCTCTGTATTCTATCCCTACCCTCCAGCGTATCTACCACTCCTCCCAGTTTAGCGTCATCTGCAAACTTGCTGAGGGTGCAGTCCATGCCATCCTCCAGATCATTAATGAAGATATTGAACAAAACTGGCCCAGGACCGACCCTTGGGGCACTCCGTTTGATACCGGCTGCCAACTAGACATGGAGCCATTGATCACTACCCATTGAGCCCGATGATCGAGCCAGCTTTCTATCCACCTTATAGTCCATTCATCCAGCCCATACTTCTTTAACTTGCCAGCAAGAATACTATGGGAGACCATATCAAAAGCTTTGCTAAAGTCAAGGAATAACACATCCACTGCTTTCCCCTTATCCACAGAGCCAGTTATCTCACCATAGAAGGCAATTAGGTTAGTCAGGCATGACTTGCCCTTGGTGAATCCATGCTGATTGTTCCTGATCACTTTCCTCTCCTCTAAGCGCTTCAGAATTGATTCCTTGAGGACCTGCTCCATGATTTTTCCAGGGACTGAGGTGAGGCTGACTGGCCTGTAGTTCCCCAGATCCTCCTCCTTCCCTTTTTTAAAGATGGACACTACATTAGCCTTTTTCCAGGCATCAGGGACCTCCCCCGATCACCATGAGTTTCCAAAGATAATGGCCAATAGCTCTGCAATCACATCTGCCAACTCCTTTAGCACCCTTGGATGCAGCGCATCCGGCCCCATGGACTTATGCTTGTCCAGCTTTTCTAAATAGACCTGAACCACTTCTTTCTCCACAGAGGGCTGGTCACCTCCTCCCCATGCTGTGCTGCCCAGTGCAGTAGTCTGTGAGCTGACCTTGTTCGTGAAGACAAAGGCAAAAAAAGCATTGAGTACATTAGCTTTTTCCACATCCTCTGTCACTAGGTAGCCTCCCTCATTCAATACGGGGCCCACACTTTCCTTGACTTTCTTCTTGTTGCTAACATACCTGAAGAAACCCTTCTTGTTACTCTTAACATCCCTTGCTAGCTGCAACTCCAAGTGTGATTTGGCCTTCCTGATTTCACTCCTGCATAATAATAATGTGAAGAAATATTATCAGAACAGATAATCAGCCCATGCCTATCCATAATTGTTGAAATAGGAACCAGAATGAACATTATTGTGGTTCCTATTTGATTCACGACTTAACATTACTTTTAAAATTCTGTCTTGCCTCCCTAATCTTTTACAGAGGGAGTAGTGTGGATGTAGTGTGGATGGGAGTAGTGTGGATGGGAGGGAGAATGAATGAACAAAATGTGAACAAATGCAGCAAAGGAAAGAGGCTGAGAAAGGAGTTGAACTTTGCTAAATATTATCAGGCAGCCTAGGAAAACTCCCTGTCAGGTTGAATAATGAATCCCGCATAGGCTGCCATGACCATAAGTTGAGCAATTAGCCTTCCCAATCATACCACTTTGTTCTGTGCCATTTATTGATTCCCCAGGAATAAAAGCATAAATTGAATCCAATAAATGGGTCAGCCAACCTATAACAATTCAGTAGAATAGAAGAGAAGGAACTGAACATTAATACCTGCCAGTCTAGACAGGAGGGGTGATATTTTATTCAGTACTTTAGATTTTACATTGAGCTTTTCTTGTGAAAAGAGTCAGGTGGGAAGAGGGAAGATTTTGTTACCTAGATGCGTGCTTTGTGGGGTCAGGACCTGGAATCGTTTCATCAGCTTTAACAGAGTAGTCTGGATAGCACAGACTTCTATATAAAAGAACATTCCTTCTGAAAGCATATTCTTTTCACTAGACCCAGTCCTTTTCAGTAGGCCTAAGTGAAGTACATCACATCATATCTGCACTGGAAAATCTGTTAGACGTTTAAGGAGAGAGCATATTGTATCGAGTGCTAGAATATAAGAAAAAGGGATGCGAGAAAATGTTTCTTGTAGGCTTGTCAAATGATTAATCGCAAGATTAAAAAATAATCGCCATTTATCGCAGTTTTAATTGCACTGTTAAACAATCGAATACCATTTATTTAAATTTGATGTTTTGTACATTTTCAAATATATTGATTTCAGTTACAACACAAAATACAAAGTGTACAGCGCTCACTTTATATTATTATTTTTGATTAAAAATATTTGCACTGTAAAAAGATAAGAAATATTTTTCAATTCACCTCAGACAAGTACTGTAGTGCAATCTCTTTATCATGAAAGTATAACTTACAAATGTATAACTTACACATTTTTTTTACATAACTGCACTCAGAAACAAAACAATGTAAAACTTTAGAGCCTACAAGTCCTCTAAGTCCTATTTCTTGTTCAGCTAATCGCTCAGACAAACAAGTTTGTTTACATTTAGGGGAGATAATGCTGCCTGCTTTTTATTCACAATGCCACCTGAAAGTGAGAACAGGCATTCACATGGCACTGTTGTAGCCAGTGCTGCAAGGTATTTATGTGTCATATATGCTAAGCATTCGTATGCCCCTTCATGTTTTGACCACCATTCCAGCGGACACGTTTCCATGCCAATGACGGGTTCCGCTCGATAATGATCCAGAGAAGTGCGGACCGACGCATCTTCGTTTTGATCATCTGAGTCAGATGCCACCAGCAGAAGGTGGATTTTCTTTTTTGATGGTTTGAGTTCTGTAGTTTCTGCATCGGAGTGTTGCTCTTTTAAGACTTCTGACAACATGTTCCACACTTCGTCCCTCTCAGATTTTGGAAGGCACTTCAGGTTCTTAAGCCCTGGGTGGAGTGCTGTAGCTATCTTTAGAAATCTCATATTGGTACCTTCTTTGCATTTTGTCAAATCTGCAGTGAAAGTGTTCTTAAATCCGACATGTGCTGGGTCGTCATCTGAGACTGCTATAACATGAAATATATGGCAGAATGCAGGTAAAACCACCGAGCAGGAGATATGCATTCTCCCCCAAGGAGTTCAGTCACAAATTTAATTAGCATATTTTTTTTAACGAGCGCCATCAGCATGGAAACATCTCCTCTGGAATGGTGGTCAAAGCATGAAAGGGCATACGGATGTTTAGCATATCTGACACGTAAATATCTTGCAACACTGGCTACAAAAGTGCCATGCGAACTCCTGTTCTCATTTTCAGGTAACATTGTAAATAAGAAGAGGGTAGCATTATCTCCCATAAATATAAACAAACGTGTTTGTCTGAGCGCTTGGCTGAACAAGAAGTAGTACTGAGTGGACTGGTAGGCTCTAAAGTTTTACATTGTTTTGTTTTTGAGTGCAGTTATGTAACAAAAACAAATCTATATTCGTGAGTTGCACTTTCACATTCAAGAGATTGCACTACAGTACTTGTATGAGGTAAATTGAAAAATACTGTTTTATCTTTTTTACAGTGCAAATATTTGTAATCAAAAATAATAATATAAAGTGAGCACTGTACACTTTGTATTCTGTGTTGTAATTGAAATCAGTATATTTGAAAATGTAGAAAAACATCCAAAATATTTATAATTAATTTCAATTGGTAATCTATTATTGTTTAACAGTATGATTAAAACTGTGATTAATCACCATTTTTTAATCGAGTTATTTTGTTTTGAGTTAATCGCTTGAGTTAACTGTGATTAATTGACAGCTCTAGTTTTTTGCAAGAAATTAACTCTGGGGATTTTCTGGACAAAATCTTCATTCTTCAGGGAATTTCATTAGGAAACACTACCTAGAGGTATTTTTTAAAAAATACTAAAAGATGGGATAAATTCAGCTAAATTCAGTTAGCTGATCTGTGGAAAAGTAGGTTGGTAGGGTTGCCAGGCATCCAGTTTTCAACTATTACATGGTTTAATTGTAATTTCACATAACCTTTCTTTTTAGACTCATTTACTTCTTCTAGACACATGTTGCAATTGCTGAGTCTCAATGGGCTAAAGTATTTTCTTAAATTAAAACTCCCAAAGTATTTATGGACCAGGTAGAAAATACTGCCCCCTCTAAAAAGAAAAAGAAGCTGAATTTGAAAAGCCTGCCATAGCTTTTGAGGATTTAGAAACCAAAACACTGAGAATTTAAAGTCCAAACAATAGGCTAATAATTTAAATATTATATTTCAGTCAGCTGTCCTCCTTTCCTCCTCAGATTTAGTAGTTACAGCTTATCCCCTCCAACAACTGTAGTTTGAAAGAAACCAATATAGCCTGATAATTTCCAAATAACTCTTCCTATTGTAACCAATAAGATGTGACTTCTTCATAGGAATAGTCTAGACTAAAGAAAAGGTGGCAGGATGCCTTTTTTTTTTTTTAAATAAACTTGTCAGTTTACCCATAATTCCCACTCTTAAAGTGAAAACCTATATTTTCCCCTAGTTTATTTAAACACAAATGCTCTCTCTTATTAAGTATATTCCAGTCCTACGTATCTGAATGCTATGAGATGGAGGATGTTATTGGAAAAGTATCTTGAGAAGACACAGATGCGTAAGAAGTAACTTGTTTGATTTTTATTTGTATTAAACTTTTTAACAAGCTTTTAGTTATAAGGTAGTAGTTTAAAGACGAAGGCTTACGTTCTTTTCTAAGGGTTTGACTAACTTGACTGAAAAAGGAAAATCGAGGTCTTTTAATAACATTAGTATTATAATCTTTTTCCCAATTCCTCTATTTTGCCCTGCCAACCTTGCAACCCCTTTATGTGTAATGTATGCTCTTTCCTATTTCTCTTGTAGCTTTTCCTGTCCCTCTTCCCCTGTTGTATATATGTAATCCACATAAGGTTTAAAACAAACACAAGTCATAGTTGAAATACTCTTTTTGGTTTGTTTGTTTGTTTGTTTGTTTTTAAGTGTGGGATAGGAGCTCTTCTTAAATTCTTTCCCACCCTGAGATTAAGTCCTATCTGAATGTGTATAAAATAAAACTAACCTTTTTTTTTTTGTTTATCATGTGGTGTTGTACCTCTTCTCCCTCTGTTCCCCACCCCCAAATAGAGGGAGTGATAGGCCAGCTGAGGAAAGAAAGTAAAATAATAGCTCACTCTCCAGGGTGTTGCTGCTGTGCTAATTAAGAAATTAGGGGAACAGCATGTTAAAATAACATAAAATAACCACTGGGTTTCTGCTATTATATTTGGGGAGAAACAGATGCATAGTGAAGCACTTGAATGCTAGATAAGTTCCTTATTGTGAAACTTTGAGCATGTCTATTCAGCCCTGCAGTCTGTAGAAGGGGGTGTAAATAGCAGAGCTCACCAAAACGCTGTGCTCTAACTCCCCTGTGTGGATGTATGAGTGCAAACTTACAGGTCCTGAATCTGCACTAATGTAGTCCACAACACAGCACTTCGGTGAGCACTGCTGTTCACACTCCCTTAGTCTGAATGGCGGGGCATTTCAGACATGCTCTTTATCCTGGAGGAATGATGTGGACACTGTTGGCAGTACTCTAGAAGCCATATAGGCTAAAGAATGAGCACAGGCTTTGGCACCTAGAATGCCTGAGTGCCGATTGTTTTTCTTGCCCACCCTATCACTAACTGATCATAATAATAAAAACAACGAGGAGTCCTTGCTTCAGAGTAGCAGCCGTGTTAGTCTGTATCCGCAAAAAGAACAGGAGTACTGTTCTTTTTGAGGAGTCCTTGCGGCACTTTAGAGACTAACAACTTAGTATGCAACTTAAATTGAATTGGCTCGTTAGCACTGACTCCCCACTTGGTAAGGCAACTCCCATCTCTCCAGATGCTGTGTATTTATACCTCCTTCCTGTATGTTCCACTCCATGCATCTAATGAAATGGGTTTTAGCCCACGAAAGCTTATGCCCAAATAAATTTGTTAGTCTCTAAAGTGCCACAAGGACTCCTCATTGTTTTTGCTGATACAGACTAACACAGCTACCACTCTGAAACCTGATTATAATAATACACTTCCGAAACACATGCAAAGTTTTAAGACCAATCAGTGGCAGAAGTGGAACTAGGACTCTTTTCATATCCTCAGTTCAGTTGATCTCACCAGGGTGCTGCCACTGCTTCTTTCATGATTTTTCACAGCCCTGTTACATTTCAAGCACATCTCTTATGTACATAGCTGATATGACCCTTATGTGAACAGGAAACCTGGTTCACTTCATAAATACAGACTAGCATCCTTTCATTACAAGCCCTTGACCCACTACCAGATTAAAAAGCAAGGATGTTTGCTGAGGTAGCTGTTGTTTTAAAACAATACTTAACAAGGGTTTGCTGTAGGAAAGCCCATTCCATTCTCAAACTCTAAAAGTAGAAAGAGCCAAGAACAAACTCTGATAAAGGTCTGTCAGGGACCCAGAACTCTCAAAAGGTAATTGGGGCTCTTTCAGTGGAAGCCCACACTTCCTGAGCATGAATCACTTAACACGACCAGTTGGCCTGACTGAAATACAATTTAACTCCGGTGCAGATGTGTATGCATGCAGTGCCTTTCACTTTGAAAGCTAACCTGAATCTCTTTCTTTCGTTCTAGATGTCCATACAGAAGCAGTTCAGGCAGCTCTTGCTAAACATAAAGAAAGGAAGATGGCAGTCCCCATGCCATCAAAACGACGTTCATTGGTGGTGCAAACGTCAATGGATGCCTACACGCCTCCAGGTGAGCAACTGCACTGTATATTCTATTGATATGAAAGACACATGCTATATGCTGTCAGAATCAATCCCATCTAAATAAAATATGCAATTAACAGATGCCACTTGTCAAGGACAGTAACTATAACATTAAAGCCCGAGGAATCTAAGATGGTTTACAGGGTAGTTGAAGAGGCAATAAGGGGCCATCACCCACACGTACGGTGCCCCCTTGTGGTGGCTGGGTTTGCATATATCTTTGTGTTCTTGTGAGTGAAATAACCTCGTGGCTAGCACTGTGTGCTTCTTGTAATACTTTGCAGTGCTAAAGATTCCTCCCATAACTCTTTTCCCCACCTTTTGGCCCTGCGGTTCTCTGGTAGACTCCTCTGCACTTCTATGGAATGTTCTCTTTATTTCTTCTTTTCTAAAGTTTGTCTAGCCATTTACCTTCTTGTTTCTGTTCCTTCAACCCCTAGCAGGTGGAACATTTCAGAAGTCAAGTGCTTTCTGACACCTGCTGAATCAATGACATGACAGCTGTGACTAAAACCTTCCCTAGAGTATGACTACCCTCGATAGTTAAACCTCAGAAGTAGGGGTTTGCCGCTGACTTTGCGTTGTGACCTTTGGAGAGTCGTTCAAGCATTCTGTGTCTGGGTTTTCCCATTTGCTCTTGTTAAGTGCTTTGAGATCTTTGGACTGAGAACCACAATATAAATAAATTTATTTGTTTTGTTCCATAGAGAAATACCAGAAGCACCAACCTTGCTGCAGGAAAACCCTGTTAATGTCCTGTAACAATTGGTTCTGTTCCAGTACTTACAGTTGTACAAAACTCCCCTTACTATAACTACCTGCTGCCAATGTGTGTTGAACTGCAGTTCTCTTTTTTTATTTATGTGCCTTATTTCCGTAAAGAAGCAAAACCATCATGCACTTACATCACAAATAATGCAGCCTGTTCTCAATTATTAGATACCTCCTCCGGTTCAGAAGACGAAGGCTCTGTACAGGGCGACTCCCAGGGAACTCCCACCTCAAGCCAGGGAAGTATAAACATGGAACACTGGATCAGTCAAGCGATCCATGGTTCTACCACATCTACCACTTCTTCCTCCTCGACACAAAGTGGAGGCAGTGGCGCTGCACACAGGCTTGCTGATGTTATGGCTCAAACACATATAGGTTAGTAAATCACCTTTTTTTAGCATCTTCTATTTTCCCTATATATCTTTTCATTTTAACGTCAGTCTATTTCATAACCCTTATCTGATGTTACTGATGTGAAGTTGAGACATAACTTCCTTACAGCAACTGCTGTGTTTTTTCTTCTTTTTTTTCCTCTCTCTCTCTCTATTTATACAATATGTTTAGGGAGAGACATTTTTATTTATTTAATCTCAATCCAAGTTTCACAATAACTTCTCAGTTAAATATCCATGGTAGCACATGGGGTCTAGCACTGCATGGCTCCCATGTATGTTACAGGAGTCATGCAAATCAGCCCCTTTACTGTGCACTAAAAATATACCTCCGAGAACCCCTGAAGCTAGATTTTATTCAGCCTTCCCATACTTCTTCAGTAGTTGAATTCTACTGTCAGTTTGCATGGTTTTCTGTAACTCTCCATTAACATTATGATCGTGGTCCTTTTAAACTGCTTTTTATTTTTCTATCTCTAAGTAGCTCTAGAATCCCTAGGTTGGGATGTGTGACTGCTAAATACCTTATGAAGGGAAAATTCTTGAAGAGAAAGGTGTTGGTAGTGTTATGATCTATATTGTTAGTTGGTTGTTTACTTCCTGTGTTTTCCCAAGGGAATTTCAAGACTTGCTTTCCTTTAAGGGGCTGAGGTAATAGGTATTAATTATTTCTGCATGTTTGACGCTGACATTTCTCTTTGCCTAAATGAAATAGCCATGTGGAAAACTAGGGTTGCTACCCACTCTCATTTTCGAATGGCTGATATTCATCCTGCATAGCTTGTGGGAATTTCAATTCCTAAATCAGCCTTGGAAGATATTGGAATAAATGTGGCAGCCTTAGCATGACAATGTCATGATATTACATGTGATCCAGGTTCCGGTGAAAATATATCTATCTACTCCTCAACTGAAAGAATTGTATGTTAATGGCTTTCCTAGCTTAAGTAGTAAATGAAAGCATCTTAAATGTTCCCTTCTCCCATTGTTACTATGTCATCAGGTAACACCTGTATTATTGGTTGAATAATCCTTTCCCCAAGGCCCTTGCAGTACAGCATTGCAGTTGGAAGAATCAGTTGTACTGTATTCTTAAATTCGTGCTTAATAAATAGCTCAGAACCTTGTTTTAGAAATGCATACGTTTCTGAACAGATTAATCACTGCGTTTGGTTCTCCTCTATGACTTCATCTTGAAATGCTAGAGGAAATTATAGCATGAAGAATTAAATTTATCCAAACTCTGAAAGGTTGCATTACTCACACATACCAAGTCTCAATGTGTCTTAAATATAGCTTTTTATAAAATAATGTGACATTTCAGTAATTTAAAAACTGGCACAGTAAGTCTTCTCTTTTTTTTTTTTTTTTTACTCCAAGTTTGCAGTAAACAGTACAACATTTATAGAACTAAATCAAGAAGGCAATATTTAGAGAGAGGGGGAGAATACTTTTTTTCTCTCTCTCTGACTTGTAGAGACCTCTCCTGTGAGGGAAGAATGCAGTCTTCTCTGGATAACTTAATATCCTCCTTGTGCATTCAGCACTATCTGAAAATCAGGCATCTTTAAATGTGTCTCATGTTAGGCAACCAAAGTCACTATCTAGAAATCTGGGTCTGACATT
>NW_020664462.1:19442622-19470810 GCF_002925995.2 Terrapene triunguis | reverse complement strand
GGCGGCTCCAGGCACCAGCGCAGCAAGCGCATGCCTGGGGCGGCAAGCCGCGGGAGGCAGCCTGCCGATCGCCGTGAGGGTGGTAGACAGGCAGTCTTCGGCGGCATGCCTGCGGGAGGTCCGTCGGTCCCGCAGCTTCGGCGGCGATTCGGTGGCGGATACGGCGAAGGCACGGGACCGGCAGATCACCCACAGAAACGCTGCCGAATCCGCATGACCAGCGGACCGCCCACAGGCGTGCCTCTGATGGCCGCCTGACTGCCGTGCTTGGGGCAGCAAAAAACATAGAGCCGTCCCTGTCTGCTGCTGCCTGATGGGATACTTCTGGTTGCAAATGAGGTGTGTGGTTGACTGGCCAGTTCATAACTCGGAGGTTCTACTGTATACACTTGCACTGAGGTAGAGATAGAAGTGGGAGGCAGACCTGTTGAGAGTCTCTGGGTAAGATAAAAGTGAAAAACAAGGGTGATGTCATGGTAGGGGGTCTACTGTAGATCACCTAACCAGGAAGAAGAGGTGGATGAGACTTTTTTTTTTTTAAAACAACTAACAATATAATCCAAAACACAGGACTCGGTGGTGATGGGGGGCTTCAACCACCCAGATATCTGCTGGGGAAATAACACAGCAGGGCACAGATTATCCAACAAATTCTTGCAATGTATTGGAGACAATTTTTTGTTACCTACAGTGGAGAAAGTGACAGGGGAGTGGCTATTCTGGATTTGATTCTGACAAACAGGGAGGAACTAACTGAGAATCTGAAGGTGGAAAATAGCTTAGGTGAAAGTGATCATGAAATGATAGGAGTTCATGATTCAATGGAGGGAGGGAAAGCAGCAGAATACAGACAATGGACTTCAAGAAGGCAGACTTAAGTAAACTCAGAGCATTGGTAGGTAAGGTCCCGTGGGAAGCAAGTCTAAGGGAGAAAAGAGTTCAGGAGAGTTGGCAGTTTTTAAAAAAGACATTATTAAGGGCACAAGAGCAAACTATACCAATGCATAGGAAAGATAGGAAGTATGGTAAGAGGCTACCCGGGCTTAACCAAGGATAACTTGTCATAGAAGGAAATGAATAAATGAAATACATTGCCTCCTGTTAAAGCTACTTCCTTACTGAAAATATTTAAGGGAACTTCATGAATACTAGATCTGTGCAAAGTTTGCGTCTACCAAATATCTTTATTTTTACAAACTGTTAAGAAAATTCTGAAGAAGTATTAAATGTCTCCATAGTGTGCTTAAAAAGTATGTATAGACCAACTAAATATAGGATAGTTATCAAACAAGATGAATTTAAGGATCCTTCAGAGAATATCTTATTTTATACTCATTCATGTTTAAAAAAACCATAATGTGGTACACAAATAATGGATACACTTTTAGCATAGATTATCAAAAATGGTATTTACTGATAGTGTTTAGGAGCCAAACAGCAGAAATAGAGAAAAAGCAAATCTGTCCATTGCACAAAGCTCCAAAGGGAAATCATTTTCATATAATAAGCAAGCTGAAAGCGTGTGAGAAAAATTTAGTATAAACATAAATCTTCAATAATATTGGAGTCTGAGGATCATCTGATTTACTTGTCTCTTTAATGGGCCTGATCCTATCTTCATTGAATGGAATGTATTCCTCTTGCCTTCAGTGGCAGCAGTACAAGGCCCTGACTTATTTGTCTGGAAGGTTCTGGGTGATTGTCATTAAACCGAAAACTTGTTAAACATGAATTGTATTTGTTCCCAGGAAACTTAACACTGCTAAAAACCTGGAAAAATCCATGATATAAAATCTGTGAATATGATACAAATCTGTAGGTTATCCAGAATCAGACTATATTTTCAGATGTTTTAAACTGTGGATAGATGCTGAGTAACCAAGCTGAGAAAGAGGAAGATTAGTGGTATGGAATAGTTTAGTGACATCATAAAACAGATCACCAAATCATGTTTGCCTTTTTGGAAGACAAGTCTGTGTTATATGGAGAACTGAAATAGCTCTGTTTAAAAATAGTCAAGTAGTAAGCAAGAAAAGTGTCCATGCAGACTGTAAAGAAACATGAACATTACATTTATTTCCCTCCTCTAGATCCACTTTCCAACAGTACCATGACTTCAAAAATCTTGATACAACAGTAAATTTTTCTCTTTGAACTAAAACTTGAATTTTAAGCAGTGCATTTATAGTTGATTTGCATTGGCAATTGCAAGTGCTGGAACTTAACATGTTGTAGCTTTTTTCTGTTTTGAAATCTTGGTACCTTAATCTATCAGAAGTGTATGTGTCTGGGTCTATTTCTAACTAGATTTGGCCACAGGAAATTAAACTAATTTAAAATTAAAGGTGGGGGGAAAGGAGAGGAGTAAAAAAAACCTTTATGATTATAATCTGTATTATGTGGCTCTGATGCCTTTAGATACCTAACTCCTTTTTTGTCTGTGAAAATTTCAAATATTAAAACCATGTTGGATATAATTGTGCTTTACAACTTGTGAATAGATTAATTTTAACAGCTTTTCAGGTCTAGTGTAAGAAGAACATTAGTGGAATCTTTCTTTTTCTCCCCCACTCCCTTCTTTCCCTCATTTCAAATCTAGAGGAACATGGTTAAACCTTCTAACTTATTTTTCACAGAAAATCATTCTGCCCCTCCAGATGTTACTACTTACACCTCAGAACACTCAATACAAGTAGAAAGACCACAAGGATCAACAGCAAGGGTGGCACCAAAATATGGCAATGCTGAACTTATGGAAACTGGTGATGGTATGTCACAAAGCAATTGTTTTCTTTAACATTGTAACTTACCCCTTTTTTGTGGTTTACTGTACACATCTGCTTCTTGTTTCTTTTGGCCACATTTCACTGAAGAGCACGTACAAGCAAAGTTACAGCATCTTTGAGTCCTAAAATAAACTGGCATATGTGAAGCCAATACTCAGCATGAATAAATGCTTCTTAATTAGTGGAGCAGATTCCCAATAGAAAAAACTGGTATTTGCTAAAGTTCAATAAAATAAAACAGCGAATCTCTCTATATCTCACTTAATAATGATGTGTAACTAAAACTAAACTAGGTATTGTATGAAGCTCTTCTGTTTTCAAATGACAGAGTATATGATGTACCAATAGGGCTACATCTTAAGGTGACTTTTGGGCAAAGTTTTTGTTTTCTGAATATTTTTTTTTTGAAAAACAGTTATTTGTAAAACCTTCCATATTTATTGCTCCTCTTTTCTAAAACAGATTAAACAAAATTGCAACCAAGATGGGACTTTTAAGACCAAGAGTATCTTACGTATACTTGTCTTCAACTATAGAAACAACCACTGCTCTAATGTGGTAAAAATGTTGCTAGTTTGGGAGAAAAGACAGGAAGGTGATACTTCTGCAATGCTGTTAGAGGCTTGAACTCAGGAGCAGATATCATGTACATTACAGAGGTGAAGTGCTCTATCAAGCATAAGTAAGGAGGAAAGTACTTTATAGGAATATATAGTAGGTACCCAAAGGCCCCAATCAGAATCCTGTTTGGCTAGGTACTGTATAAACATATATGGTAACTTCTGGAGATTGCTATTAAAACATCCTTATCTAATGGCCAATGGAATTCACTGTAGGGCTATTCCAGGATTACACTGTCAGTTGCAATGAAGTAACATGACAATGTGAACAGCTACAGGGTGGGGAAGGATTGGGCCCAGGACAGAAGTCTGCTACTGTGTAAGAGGCAGCCCAAAATGAATGACAAGATAAAAACCTGTGACCAGCTTCCCTTGCTGACTGAATCTGTAGTCTCAGTTGCAGTGTGACGAAAGCTCTCTAGTCATGCAGTGACCCCAGTGGCTGAGAGAGAAGCCTGTGCTTAGATTTCTGTCTCGTCACTAGCCATCAACAAAGTCACCTCAAAGACTGCTTTAAGCCTTTTGGAAAAAGATTATTGCCAGGGAATGTTTCTTCACTGTGCTCCTCTCCCCCAAAGCCCGCGTGCTGTTTCCCCCCTAACTCTAATTCACTTTCTGAAACTGCTGTGTTGTTTGTTTTGGGTTGCTGTGTTTGTTTTTTAAACCAAACTTCACTGTTCATTTTGAAACCATGATCTAAATGTCTTAATATTGAATACATTCTGCTGAGTCACAGTACAGCATGAAACTGTCACTGTGGTGGCATTGCAGTTCTAGCCTTTTTCTTACTCCCCAACTGACATCTGGTGGCGCGCAGCTTAGCGGTCTACTGATATCTCCATTGATCCCTATTCTGCAGGAGTACCAGTGAGCAGCAGAGTGTCAGCAAAGATTCAACAGCTGGTCAATACCCTAAAACGACCCAAACGACCACCATTACGAGAGTTCTTTGTAGATGACTTTGAGGAATTGTTAGAAGGTAAAATGACTGTTTTTCAAAAGGTTTTGGAATCTAATTAACACTTGATAAAATGTTTTCTTGTTTGTCTTGGACTGCTACTTTCTAGTAGGCACGTCCTAGGCTGGTTGACTGCCACTGAGAGAGCAGTAATGCTGTGGGACCTGCTTATAGTGAACTTGGATGCACTGAGTAAAATGAAAGTTCCACCTTGTTTGCCCAACTTGTAGTACTGATTATAGTGAACCTCTGCTTAGAATAAAATCACTTTGTGTATGAAAAAGAGTGGAGGAAAAAACTCAGTTCTAAGAGTATTTACTGTGTGCTACGTCTTTTCCTTTCACGCATCTGGGTCAGTCTGAAAGACCCAGTCTGTGAAGAAGGAGGAGGAAGAGTGAATGTTGGATGTACGTCTTGCATGTCTGTTAATAAAATCATTGAAAATGATAGCTGGAAATGCAATAGAGACAATAATAAAGTGAATAATAACGACACAATTGTTTTTTAAAAAACAAGCTTGCTGACCATGATGTCTTGCCACACTGTGGCAAGTCAAATTATTTTAATAAAAGCATATAGCAAAGCAGTATGATACAATATAACTTAAATCAGTGTACTATTTACCAATTTACCAATAGTTCCACCTTGCTACTACTTTTTTTTTAATCAAGGAAAAATGAAAATTTTCCATCTCTTCTTAAAGGAAAAAGTTACCTTGATGTGACTTTTGAATAGCTCTAGGATTTGTCTTTCTTTGAAGAGCAAACTTACTTATGCATGCTGCTTATGCTTACAAATATCAGAAAAAGAAATTACATAAGGATTTTGGATGATGCTTTCCATAGATCCATTTATTAATTGCTTCATCTCAATTGTAGGAAAGTTAAGAGTTAACTCACTATACTTCTCCACATCTTATTCATATAGGCGCAGTACTGGGGGCTTATGAAACTGGACACAGTATTCTCCACACGTACTAACATTTTATTTTCAGGCTATTTTACAAAGGTAACTTATTCTCTCGGTTACATGGGCATAAACAAGGCATAGAATTTATATAGTAACTGTTGGTTTTGTTTTGTTGTTTTATAATAAGTTCAACAGCCGGATCCAAACCAACCAAAGCCAGAGGGAGCTCAGATGTTGGCTATGCGTGGGGAACAACTGGGTGTGGTTACAAATTGGCCACCTTCACTGGAAGCAGCATTGCAGCGATGGGGGACCATTTCACCAAAAGCTCCTTGCCTAACCACTATGGACACTAATGGAAAACCATTGTACATTCTCACTTATGGTAAGCACTTTTTTTTAAGCTTCTTTGCTACATTTTTAAGAGAAAAAAGATTCTTACAATAGTTATGCTGCATATTTGACTATGGAAAAACATTTCTACTGGTAGTGCTCTTACTTATTTAATAAATTTTGCTTGGTTAAGAAATGGGAGTATGAATTTGTTGCAAAAATATACCATCTAATACACTAATAGGGGGAAGGAGGGAGACAGAGTTTATGCCAGCAATGTCTCTGGTATTATAAAATAAAATAACTTTCTAAATGGGCATGCGTATTAAGCTAGACTTTGTTCAAGGTGTAAATCCAGAGTAATTCCATAGTCCTCTGGTGTTGCACTGGCTTTGACATCAAACACCCACCCAAGTAGGTTAAAGTAGATTCCCAGAATCTACTGCACTATGAACTGTGCTAATTATGCCATCTGTTGCAACAGATAAGTGCCAGAAAAGATAGATTCACATAAGGGTGTCTCTCTTAAATGACTCCCATCTAAATATGGGATGTTCATGGGGTGCTCCAAGGGGTTGTTCTCTTCAAACATTACTAAAACAAAGTTGATTGTTGGCATTCTTCATTTGCCTGGAGTAAACCAGGGTTTACCTTTCCTGGTCTTTAGCTCCCCAGTCTAGCGGGGGCTTGGAATGCCATTGAAACAATACTTTTCACACATTGTATTTGAAGAGTGCCATGTTGGTCAAAGTCGATCCTTCCATCTGATTAATGAACGACGTTGACTTACTGCAAAGCAAATCTGCTCCTAGACTGAAAACATTATGTCTGCAAGAGTGGAGAGGAGGGCTGGTAAAACACAAGTACTTCAAGAATCAAAGTTCAGATTATCATGCCTCAAACCTTTCCCCGGATTAATTGAATTTAGGAAGCAAACCTGTGATTCACCATTGATCAGTGGTCCTGATCTTCCTTGAGGAGGTTTGTTTGCCAATGAGAAAAAAAAAGTATGAGTTTAAATATCTGAAAATAGGTGGTAACAAAATAGCAATAGTGGTATTATGTACCGAATGCCCCAAATAAACTGAGGAAGAAGGGGAATTAGTCCGTATTGAGTATTCAGCTATTGCAGGATAGGGGAGCCTATCCATAGGGGTGAAGTAAGCATGTTTCTAATACTAAAGAGAGAATTTGATAGTACAGTAGTGTGCTAAATAGGTAGGGAAGCAGTTTAACTTATTTAACACCTAATCCTGGGGTTCTATAGTGATACATATTTAAGGGAACTGTAAGAATTTCTAAGAAGAGACTTGACTTAACCCTTACAAAGCTCTACTCTCCTGCACTCTTCAATAGTAGATGTGACGCCATCTACAAAATTATTAGGCTTATTTTGCTTTTAACTTCCAGGAAATAATCATAGATTTCTAAACCTACCATAGTTAGAGTTGAGTACGCACCAGTCTGTAAGTATGGGGTCTGAGATATTCAAAAGGGGCATCCTTTTAGCAGAAAGAGTTGTGGCTATCTTTGCTTGAAACCGTAAACTTAAATCAGTCCAGAAAATTTTTTCCCCTGGTATTGTTCAACCCCTAAGATATCTGAAACTGAAAGACTGACGGTAAATACATTTTTCCCTCCAGTCTGTGCATTTGACAATGTTTTTGAAGATCATTTTCACTGTTTCCTTTACATAACAGTTTCCCCTGGTCAGGAGAGAGAAACTTTTTAAAAAATATGTAAAACCTAATTATTCAACCACAAAACTTCATAAGGGACTCACTGGCAGGTATAGGACCAGAAAGTACTCTGAACTCTTCTTCGTTAACTAGATGTCAAGCTGACATTCTCACTTCAGTGGGAAATGTTAATCTCTATTATGAATCTTATCAGTTTTTTCTTCAGTTAAATGACACTTGTATTTGAAATACAGTTAAAACTACAGCCAGCTGCCATTCTATTGGTGACATTGTGGCTATTATTATTATTTATTAATTTGTCTTATTGTAGCACCTACGAGCCCTAGTTATGGACCAGGACCCCATTGTGCTAGGTGCTGTACAAAATGATAGTCCTTGCTCTGAAAGTTTATGATTGAAATAGCAAAGACAGGTACAGTGTAGGGGAAGAGGGACAAGATGCACGTGGAGTAAACAATGTGATGGCAGCAAATGGCATGTGGGTTCCACGATTTTTTCTTTATCTTTGTTAGTGGCTTTACTAAAGAGGGGAGAAGCTGAAGGGGAAGGAGAGGGGTCATTGATGGGGAAGGAACGTGAGGGGGCAGGGAAGGGGAGGAGGAGGTAAGTAGAGTGATGCTGAGGTAAAGACACTGATAAGGAGAGGAAAGGGGAGGCATAGTGCCAACAGCCAATCAGTCAAAACTGTGGAAAGTTCTCCAAAGGACCAAATGTTCCTGCTTCGGCGTCCTCTGCCCTTGCCTTCCCACTTTTGTGAAACAGTGCATTAATCCCTTGTCAGGATTGAGCCCATAAAATGGAGGGGAGAGGGAGGAGAGAGAGAGAGAGGAATCCTCATTGTATCATCATCTTTCTCCTTGTAGGGAAGCAGTACGGTACTAAAGCTTTAAAACCTCACCTGCTCTGTAGAGTGAATCCCGCTGGGTGCACTTGAGCATCTGATCCTGTGTAGTTGGAGTTTCCACTGTTTCCCTTGGGAAGCTATTCCACAATCTCATTTTCTCCTTAACTCTTAACTGATATTCAGTCTGAATTTTATTTTCACCTGGCTGTTCCCAGTATTCAGTTATACTCCCTTGGAACACCCTAAATCAGTGAGTTAGCTTGTTGGTAGTCACTCTTCAAATGCTGGTAGACTTTAATTCTTTCACTGCCACACTTCTCCCTCCTTGTCTTTGTTGTCATTAGGCCAAGCTATACATCTAGTTTAATCTTTCCTCAATGATTAATCCTTTCAGCCCTTTAAATGTTGGGGTGAGGGGCAGGGAGGATTTGTCGTTTCCTCCTAATTGTCAACACCTTTCTGGCAATGAAGGTCCCAGCTTCCTATTCAGTGGCAGTAATCGCCTACCACTTTTAAAAAAATCACAGTATTTAACATCACCTCAGTATTTCCAATTCAAAGTATTACTCCTGGAGGAATTCTGCACCATTGTGTGATGTTTCAGGCACCCGGAGCAGCCAGTGGAGAGGTAAATCACTGGGGGGGAGAGGAGAAGGGGGAAGGCGGGACTGAGGATGCTCCAGCCAGCAGCTCCTACCCAGCTGGACTGGGGGTGGGAGAGGGGTGGGACTTCCTCTTCCCCTGCAAGGAGCAGCTAGGGCCAGGGCTGAGTCAGACCCACTCCCAGAAACCTCCCCCGCTTGCAGAAAGCTCCGCACTCCTCCTCCCCACCAGCTTCCTGCTCCCCCATCCACCCAACCCCCACGCATCCAGACCTCCTGCCCCCAGAAGAGTCTCATCCCCCGAATCTGCAGCCCCAGACCCCTTGCCAAGTCCCATCCTCCACACCTGCACACACCCCCCCCAGAACCTGGATCCCCACCCCTGCACCCAGACTGTTCCCCACTGAGCCCCCTGCACTCATACCTCCACCCCAACAATCCGTCCTCCCCCCTGCACCTGGACCACCCAGATGAGCCCCCCCGCACCTGGACCCCCACCTCACCAAGCCCCACTCCCCCAGCACCTGGACCCCCCTGCTGAGCTCCGCACACCAAGATCTCCCCTCCCCCACGCTAAACCTCAACCAACTTCACCTGGACCGCCCTCCTTGGAGAATTTAATTTCCCCTACACCCAGAATCCCCCAACGAGCCCCTGTGCATCCAGATCCCCCTGCACCCAGACCTCCCTCTGAGCTGCCCACACCCAGATTGCTCCACACAGAACCCTCTCTTTTCACACCTGGATTCCCCAACATTAAGCCCCCACACACATTAAGGACCCCCCGGGATTTCTGGGGCAGGGCCGGTCCTTGTGCTGTGTCAGGGTTGTGTATAGCCTCACTGCCAAGCCCGTGTCTCGGGGGCAAGGCCGGGGGGGGGGGAGAGAATGCAGGGTGATCCCCCACCTTTGTGCAACTAGTAGCTAGTGCTCCCCACTGCTATGCTGGAGCCTCCTCATTTATATATTGACAAATAAAATTTGCAGAATTTTGCAAAATTTTAAAATATTGTGTGCAGAAATTTTTTGGGGCGCAGAATTCCCTCAGAAGTATAAGTTTGAGAGGCAACTGCTGTTACAGTGGCAAAGATAACTACTGTATCATCATGCAATTAAAAAGGGCTTAAGTGAGGACCTCTGTAGATAAGAATTCACCTATACCATATAGAAAACTATCACTTCCTTAGTCTAAGAAATTATGTTTCTTTCATATGTAGTCTGAAATTGCTTTTACCTTCCCTCTCACCCCATTTATTACACTGCAAGCTCTCATCCAATCCACTACATCCCTTAGATCTTCACTCACCATTACCTTGCAAGTTTCTCTCTTCCATTTATTGTGCAGCATTATTTTCCCCTACACGTACTATATAATACTAGCTTGTTTTTTTTCCAGGTTTTTTCTCATGTGTCCGCCCTTATTTCTAATATAATTTGCATCATTGCTCAGTTCTCAATGTTCTTCACACCTCCCAACTTAATAGTGTATGTTTAATGTACTGTGTGCCCTTTTTTCCATATTGTTAAAGACTTTGTCCCTATTTATTAAATGGAATTTCTTTACTTAAAAAGTACCTTATGCCTTTGGGAGCTTAGTTAGGAAAAGAACCTCTTAGTTGGCTTGTTACTACACAGTCCTTGTATAGGCATAAGTAAAACCACAGAATTGGTATAAATGGAAAATACCTGGAATGTAAGAGAAGGATAAGATTTGTAGGGTTCTAAAGGAGTTTGGGATTTGATTTGAAAATTTTAATATGTGCTTTGGGGACAAAAGACAATTTCTTGTTCATACCAGGTTTGATCAAGCAGTCAAAACCCATATTTTACGTGTGATGTTGTTGGAATGAATTAATATGCTTAATATTGGTGCTTTCATCTAAAATAGAAAAAAAAATGTTAACATGGTATAAAAACCATACAATACATATACTGCAGTCATTTCTCTTTGCAGTATAAGGATCATTCCAAGAATTATTTATTGGAATAGGTGGAGGCAAAAATGAAAACATTGAAAATAAGTTTGGGATTAGCAAGGGTTCTAGGCGTTTTGTCTGTATCTTTTAAAAAAAACAAACGTCGTAAGTACAACAAAACCGGTACAAAATAATTTATGGGTGGAGCTGAATGCACCATATATTTAGGCTGCCTAACACTTTCATTATAAAAGATTTTTGCAACCCAGTTTTTTCAGAAGCTCTAACTTCATTGTTTGTTTGCGGTAGGCCTCTGAGAAGAGAAAGGCTTCCAAATAGAAAAGTGCTGTTCTTTGTCTTTTTAGCTTTTGCTCTGAGAAACTTTTGAAAATTGCCTTTTCCCTTTTGTCACTTGCACTGCTCAGGAAAATTATAGCAACATGCCAAAATAACTGAATACGTGAACATTTTAAGTTGGGCCCACACTGCTGCCAATGCAGAAACTGCACACACTGTGCTGGAAATGCCTGAAGCTGCCAGAACAGGGGCTGATGGGAAAGAGCCAGGCCAAGCTGCCCCAAACACCCTGGACCAGCACCTGGTCCCAGCAACCCATACCCTCCCTCCCAGGGGTCATGGCCAGGAGCTCCCCACTTCCAGGGAGGAGAGAGATAACTGGGTTGGTCTCCTTCCCCAGACCCAAAAACTAGTACCAGAAGTGCATCACCTTCAATGAGATAACTACCTTCTCCTGCTGCCAGCTAATGTATCTTGCTCAAGCAGCAGAAGCCTGGGCTATGGTGGTGAAGTTTCAGGATTTAAACCATTATGATGCATGGATTTGAGCATTGTTACAGTTGTATGTAGCAAAATTTTGGTTTTACCTTTTTTTCTCCCATAAAAAACCTAGGAAATTGCATGCACAAAAAAAATTTAAAAGAACACGATTTAGGCTGCAAAGTCAAGCACTCAAAGGTAAAATAATTCCAGATGGAACAGTTGTAACCATTCATTCTGCCCTCTTGTGCACCTGCACTATCATATAATCTTTATTACATGATCATGTGCTGTGTTTTCCACAAGCCCCTGACTTGCTCAGTGCACAGGATGGACGTAAAATAGGTCTGTTTGTGGAGAAATAACAGAACAACTGCCATTTCTTGGCAAATTAAGAAAATGTTTGCTCTTACCATTTAGCTGCTCAAGTCATGAACTCACCTCAGATTAACAAATATTTAATTTCTAGTTAATTTACAAGAAATGTTATATCGTGATACTGAAAAAATGTCTGGCGAAATTATTTGCAGTTAACTTTGGCAGTCTCAGAATTGCTGTACGTGGAGATTGGTAAGAAACCACTGGCTTGCTTTTGCTGAGTTAGTGCTGTGTGGTTATGAGAAGCATACTGTTCCTAATAAGGAAACTGATTGTGGTTTCTTTTGTCTATAAGTACTTCTCTCTGCCAGCTTTTCTTTTATAACCTTCTTTACATTCAACACAAATGTACATTTACATTAGAAATTGGGAAGGGAGGGAGAAAAGCCCAAAGGATTTACCTCAGAACCACGTCAAGTAAATGTGTGTGTAATTTTGTCAACTCATCTCTTTTATATGATATTTAAGACCTTGTGACTTCCTTTACCTTAGGAATGTTTTGCTCAGTCAGATGTGCCTGAGTATCAACTCACTCTGGGCTTGTTAAATTTCAGTTGGGTGAGAGGTGTTGATAGGGCCCCCTGCGTTTGGCATGAATGTATTCTCAGATGAGAAAAGATCTATTAAAAGTGTAGCTGAATTCTGTTGCCACTGGTGCTAGGGTAGCTGTTACATTACTCAACCAAAAGTCCAACACGACTGAAAAAATTGCTGTTAGTAAATAACCTCACACTGAAATAAATCTTTGTCACACCTTTACATGCTGCCGCTAGAAAGTGAGAGGAAGTGTTTCTCTTTATCTTAACCAGGCTGTTCATGTATATGTTTGCAAATTGTGAGTTGACTCCAGAGATGTTGCCATCATACCACACACTTGAAAATACTTGGTGTGCAGGAGGGAACAATCTGGTAGTTCACATATGTTTGGAGAACATGTTAGGGAGAACTGGTTTCACACCATGGAGACTTCTAGAATTTGAAAGTCTGGCAAAAGTGCTCAGGGCCAGATTCCAAGCTAGTGAAGAAAGGGGCTAAAGAGAAGATAATTCTTCATTTTCAGAAAACTAAAACTTCTTTAGTAGGTGCTTAAAAACGTGTTGGAAACAAGTCGGTCACTGATTGATTGGAGAAGCTAATTTCCCATCAACCCACAGATTTAAGAGAGCTAAAGACAGTATTTTGCAGTGACAAGAAGTCATCAAAGCAGTTTCCTTAGACATTCCAGTCCTTGTATTACCACCAAAAACACTAGACTTAGAGATGAGTGGTTCTTTAAAACCAATCTCTTCAACTAATAGATTCTTCTGATCCCAAATAACCAGCCACACACTCAGGTCAATATATAACTTAGATCTTACCCAAAAATCACGCTGATGCCAATCCTTTAGTATCTAAAATCTAAAGGTTTATTCATAAAGAGAAAGAAAGAAAGGTGAGCGTTAAAATTGGTTAAAGGAATCAAATACATACAGTAAAGTGCGTCTGGATGGGCAGAAACACAAACTTAAGACTCGTGGTGGAATTAATGCTTTATGGACTGAATAAATGTCTGAGAGTGCAGAGTCCCCTTAACTCTCATTAGCATCAAGCAAGGGATAAAAAAATATTCAGTCTTTGTGTTTGTCAAGTTAGGAAGTGTTTTGTGTAAAGATGGTTCTTTCTTGCAATTCTGAACTTTTTGCCTTTTCCTTCTCCGGCACTCTCTAACTGCACAACTTGTTTCATAAGGTTTATGACGATTTAAGCCCCTAATATTTGGCACCTTTTAGAAATCAAAGCTGTTGGTTACCTATTTTCCTCTTCACTTCTTTTAAGGTTTGATCATGTTTGCTTGTCAGATTTAATTCTGAAACCATTGTAAATAGATCTGAGTGGAATACCTTGAGGATAAAGGCTCACTTTAACATAAAAGTGGCTAGCTGGAAACTAGCCAGATTGTTGTGACAATTTCTAGTATTTAAGGAAAAGTCCTGTAGGCACACAATGGCTTGTCTATACAATGGGGTAATGCGCCTCACTAGGGTGTGATTTCTTGTGCACTAACGTGTTGTGCATTAATTGGTCTGTGTAGACCCTGCTGGTATGCTGTAATATAGGACAAGAGAACCTTTCATGTGTACCAGCAGGGTCTACATGGACCAATTAATGTGAAATATGTTAGTGCACTTTAGAAATCACACCCTGTTAGTAAACTACATGAGACAAGCCCTAATATACCTGCTCAGTTCCCAGTGGAGCAGAAATTGGGATTTTTAAAAAGTTGAAGATAATCTCTTCTTTAAATATTAATTTTATTGTGATGGTGCCTAAAGGCCAACTGGGAAGAAGGCCCTATTATGCTAGGCATTGTATAAACCATAAGTAATATAAAGTCCCCGTTCTGAAGAGCATACATAGTCTAACTAGACAAGACAGACGAAGAGTGAGGGAAAGGGATACAATATGCAAACCATCAATGTTTGTTTATAAATGTCATGTTACTGCCATAACTTGTTCTTAAAAAATTCTTTGGGTGGGGTCTTGATTGTGAGGGATTTAATTAATAGAAAGGCAAAGGGAGGGGGGAAATAGTGAGGGGAGAGGGAAGGAGGCTGAGCACAAAGGGCAGGTGCAGTTGAAGCTGAGGTGAAGACACTGTGGGAGAGCATTGGCACAACAGCTAGTCAGGAAAGGGGAAAGACTGTAAAATAATAAAAACTGTAAAAAGCAGCCTGATGACATCATCCGTGTCTAGGGGTCCTGCTTCTGTGCCAGCTCCTGCTGGCGAGGGAGTTTCTTTGGCCTGGGGAGGGATTGGCATCTTCCTGGAATTGTTTTTTGCACCCTCAGCCCATGTGGCTTTGGGTTGGGTTATGTGCCACATGGGTCCTAGTCATGCCTTTGGAGGGAGGTGGAGGGGACCACCCCGGCATAGTTCTGTCAGGGTGGGAGTTCTGCTTTCTGTGTCGGCCCTACATCAATTGATGATGATACAGCCATCTGTTTCTGCCTGGGCTGAATGATATCCCAGCCACTTAAAACAGTTGAGTGCTGCAGGCAGTAGAATAGAACCCGGAGTTCAGATCCTGGCAAGTATAGGAAAAGGAACTGAAGGAAAAATTAATTTAAAATATAAAGAGAGCTTGAGATTTTCCTTTTTTATTATAATGCTTCATATAATAGATAAATGTTCAAATAAACATCTGTGTTCAAATGTATCCACGATATTCCCTTTGGGTTCAGTAGGAGCCTCATGTATGCACTCAGTAGCAAAGTCTGATCCTAAATGTTTCTGCTATTTAGTCCTTTTGGTCTAGAGGTGCATTTTTTCTTTATCATTTTACAAGTAAACTTTAAAGCATAATTTTAAAGTTAATTTTACAAATTATTTATTACTAGGCAAACTTTGGACCAGAAGTATGAAGGTTGCTTACAATATACTGCATAAATTAGGCACAAAACAAGAACCAATGGTGCGACCTGGAGACAGGGTAAGTATCTCAATGGTTTATTAACAGACATTAAATACACTCTGACAAGATGTGAATGGGGATTTGGAGTGCACATAGATAAGTGATAAAATCAAATGTGGAGAAAATCTGTTGCTTTTTATCAATAGAAGGGCTGGCCATTTGTGTGGTGGTTTATATAATCATCTGCTTTAGTACTCACTGAGTAGTAACTTGAGTTTATTGCAAAATCAGCAATAAGCTTTCCCATGAAAAATATTTTTTATTTTTTGATAAAAGAAAGAACAACTGGTCTTGTTAGCAAAGATTTCTGCATACAAAGGGCATGGAGGATAATAGACCATGCTGTCAAGTTGGTAAAACTTATTTAATATAATGACTTTGTGGCTCCTGAGTTGGTAGAAGCAAAAGAGGCATTGCTTAAGATGAGATGAAAATGTGAGCATCCTTTGGCAGAACTGGACACACCATAATTCTTAGACCATGGTAAGTGGGAGCTTGCTTCCTGAGGTAACAATCAGAGTTTTGAATGTGGGACTGGGATCAAGAAATTCCATGATCTAATGCTGCCACTGCCTTATTTGGCATAGAATTGGACAAGTCAATTAACCTCTTCTGCCCCTGTACAACTGAGAAGCTGCCAAGGCTTGTGTCAGGAAGTCAATGCATATAAACAACCCTGTGCAAACATCCCTATCCCCAACCTCTCCCCAAATGTCAAGTTGTCCAACTGGTTGGGGCAGAAACTGAACTGAATACCCATTCTAGCTGAGCATGCTCAATGCTTGATAGAACGGATGATTAGCTAAGCTGACCTGTCCGTGTCAATTAGACGATCCTCCAGTGTTGTCTTTGAGGTTGGGAAGAGAGCAGAGAGGGCTTCCATATTTTGACACTCAGTGTCAAACATTGTGGTTCCCATCTGTCTCTGTCCTCTGTAAAAGGAAGATAGTAATATCAACCCTACTTCCTCACAGAGTTTTGAAGACTAATTCTTCTATGAAGATGTAAAGTTTGGAAGTCCTTTCCTTTCTGATGTACTAAATAACTTCACCCATTCAAGTCTATCCTCAAAAAAACCCATTACCCATAAAGCCTTCCAGAACTTACCCTGAGGTAACTTTGCAGAGGTATGACTACACAGCAACTAGACACCCACCACTGGTCCGTGCTAGCTGACTCGGGCTCACGGGGCTTGGGCTGTTTCATTGCTGTATAGACTTCTGGGCTTGGGCTGGAGCCTGTGCTTTGGGACCCTGCAAGGTGGACCCAGCAATGAAATAGGACAGGTCAGCCGGGGGTGTCTAGTGGCTGTGTAGAAATACCCTCAGGAGCCTCAAATTCACACCTTTGCCCCCTTGTACTGTATGCAAGAAATGTATAGTTGTATGCTCATTTTACAGAGGTTAAATAGTCGCCTTAAGGAACACTTAAGGCGACTATTTAACCTCTGTAAAATGAGCATGGTTAATGTTTCCCAAATAAAAGAATTTTCAAAAATATTTCCTACATTTCTTTTAAAAATAAAACATAAAGAATCAAACTAAAGAGTCTTTTAAAACAGATGTTTCAACAAAATCTCTTTCTACAGTGGCACTTAGCCAATACCAATGTACAGAATCTTTTCTTTTTCTTTGATTTACAACAGAGTCTAAGTAACAGTAAGACAAACAAATTGTTGATTCTCATTAAATTTACTTGCACAAAGAATCCTGTGAAAGGAGGAATGTTCAGATACACTGTATCCGTATAGCTTATATTAACTGTCTCTTTGTAGTAAATTACTGCACAGTGAGACCTAAGATTTCCTAACCTTAAAAAGGATTTGTTGGTGATTCAGACCTAAAGCTGAAACTCTAGCAAGATTAAGACAAGTAAAGTCTTCCCTTCGTTTGAATCAATTGAAGTTCTTATTCTAAAATAACACTCTGTAGATTCCAGTGAAGCTACATGTTTATAACTGAGTGGTGAAAGCATATACTTTGCATTGTATAATATCTTGCTCAACATCTTTTATAATTTAAAGTAATTTCAAATTGAAGATGAGATGCTCCTGTACTCCTCATGTTCTGAGCAGATATTCTGTTAACTTACCCCATTGCAGTGCCATAAAAGCTTTTTTAACTTCTTTGAAAATAGGAGTTCACATCATGTGACAGTAGATGAGTGTTTTATAGCACTAAATTAAATACAGGTGGACATTTGCAGTCTTTTCTAAATGAAAGTGAAAATGTTTCCTTATGGTCACAATATGGAATACTCTGAAGTGCCTTTTCTCTTCCTTAAAGTCTGACCTCATGCTACTCGTACCCAGTGTCTGTGTTGAACAAAAATGAAGCATGGTTCTATGAAATATCTACTATCTATACACATTTCCCTCTGGTTAGATACACTTCTGTATGTTTTGTTTCCTCCTTTTTAATTTTTACAGGTTTGTTAGTGATTAGTGTCTGAGATATTCAAAAGCACCTAAGGCACTTAAGTGCCCAGTACACCCCTAACTCCCTTAAGTGCCTTTAAAAATGCCTGCCAGAATCTACTCTGACATATTTGCTAGCTGTCCCAGCTGACCTACTGACCTACTCCCAGAGACTGGACACCACTTTACTGGAATAAAACATCACTAAACCCTACATCTAAACTACTTAACAAAAAAGAGTTGCATCTGTCTTCCACTCCTTCATGAGAAGGCTGTCTCTTTAGATCGTGAGTTTTTTAGGACAGGGGCTATTTTATAGGTTTTAAAGGAGCCTATAAAAATACTTTGTCCAAAATGTAAGCTTTGTAATCTCCGACGCGAACTCGAAAGTTTTGCTGCTGAGTGCGAAGCAGCTGAGATGAGAATCAGCACCTCCAAATCAGAGGTCATGGTCCTCTCCAAGAAGAAAGTGGACTTCTCTCCAGAGGTGAGGGGGAGCACCTGCCATTAGTGGAAGAGTTCAAGTATTTAGGGGTCTTGTTCACAAGTGATGGGAAGCGGGAGCAGAAATCTACTGGCGGATTGGGGCAGCGGCAGCAGTGATGCAGGCACTGTACCGATCCATGGTGGTGAAGCAGGAGCTAGTTGTCAGACAAAGCTCTCGGTTTACAGGTCGCTCTACGTCCCCATCTTCACCTATGGTCATGAACTTTGGGTAATGACTGAAAGGATGAGATTGCGGGTACAAGCGGCGGAAATGAGGTTTCTCTGCAGGGTGGCTGGGCTTACTCTCCAAGACAGGGTGAGGAGTTGGGAGAGCCACTACTCCTCCAGATCGAGGAGCCAGTTGAGGTGGTTCGGGCACCTGATAAAGATGCCCCCTCGGAGGCTTCTTTTGGAACTCTACCGGGCACGTCCCACTGGGTGGAGGCCCTGAGGCCAACCCAGTACATGCTGGAGGGATTATATCTCCTGGCTGGCCTGAGAACTCTGGGAATCCCCCAGGAGGAGCTGGAACCTCTTGCGGAGGAAAAGGAGATCTGGTCCTCCCTACTCTCCATGGTGCTGCTGCTGCTGCAACCCTCACCAGGAAAAGCGACATAAAGGAAGAAGAAGAAGAAAGTATAAGCTATATGCCAACAGTTTTTTCAAAACACAAGAGCAATGGAAATGTATCAAGTAATTTCCCCCCCAAAGTTATTACTGCAATGTTCATCTTGCATTGAACAAGAACTTCGAAAAGAAATTGGCTAGTCTGTTTGTTAGTTGTTTAAACTGGGAAAAATAAAATGGGGGAAGAATATAAATAATAAAGTTAATTAGTAGAAAAATATTTCTGTCCAAAATAAACTAAGAAAAGGTGATGTTTGCAATATGCTAGGTTAATGAAACTTGTTGCTTAAATTATAACAGTAATTGTTCCTTCTAGTATAAAGTAGCCTCAAAACAAACTTTAATTCTTATGTTAACAGACATTTTGTGCACATGAAAGTGAACATCAAATTTCAGTGTATCTATAATCTTGCTTTAATTGTTTTAGATGCCCTCTACTTGTTTTTTAAAAGTCACCCATTGTCCTGGCACAAAAATAAACAAGTCACATGGTAGATAAGATTCTCTAAAGTTCTCTGGTTCCAGTAAGCCTTGGCCTAAACTTGCTTAGTTTGCGGAATTTGAGTAGGGTAGAAACTTCAGGATGCTACCTTCATTGTAGTATTTATTGTTCCTGTATTGGCCTAATAGAGCATAGGCGAAACCTCTTCTTCAAACTTGCAGGAGGCTCTAGTTGTTGCAGGCAGACAAAACATAAGGCTGGGAATAGTTGGCACAATGGTACGATATGTTCGGTTACTCTGGATGGACATAAACCCATTTCTGTTTTCAGTAGCCTAATTTAATTTTTTTTGGCTGTAAAACTTTCTATTTAAAATTACATTAATCATATTTGCTCCAAAGTTGAACCTCAATCAAATCATTGGTAAACTAAAGCTCCGATGAAACTTGCTAGCAATTTAAAATGCAGCGTGTATGTAAGTACAAGTGCCTAAGTGGAGATGCTCACAAAAAGGAATGTGTATAAGAGAGAACAAACTCCTTCTCACTCGTGATTCAGTTCTTAAATGTTCAATAGTTGTACCTGTATATAAGAGGGGGAAAGTTTAGGTGGAACACAGTAAAGTGCATTATATCAGAGCTGTTTTTAAATATTAATAGCTTTTCAAAAGGAATGTGGAAGCTGTTTTTAATGTACAGTACACTGAAATCTGTAATAGATTTTTGACAATGTAAATTTTAACTTGTGTCTCTCTCTCTTTCAGGTAGCACTCGTATTTCCTAACAATGATCCTGCTGCTTTTATGGTAGCATTTTATGGCTGCCTACTGGCGGAAGTTGTCCCTGTCCCTATTGAAGTGCCACTTACCAGAAAGGTAAGGACTACATTTCTCCTCCACAGTGCATTTTGAAAGTTTTATGTCCGAATGAATCACCACTGAGCACAGCTTTGTGTAAATTTTTTTTGTGTTGAGTGGTTCTGCAAATAAGGACAGAAAGGATAATACTGTTGTCAAGGCTGGATCCCCACTTTGAACTTTAGGGTTCAAATGTAGGGGCCTGCATAAAAACTTCTAAGCTTATCTACCAGCTTAGCTTTGGTCCGCTGCCACCATCACAAGAATTCCCTCCCTGGGAAGCCTTGAGAAACCTTTCACCAATTCCCTGGTGAACACAGATCCAAACCCCCTTGGATCTTAAAACAAGGAGAAGTTAACCATCCCCCCTCCTTCCTTCCACCCTCCTTTCACCAACTCCTGGTGAATACAGATCCAAACCCCCTTGGATCTTAAAGCAAGGAGAAATCAATCTGGTTCTTAAAAAAGAAGGCTTTTAATTAAAGAAAAAGGTAAAAATCATCTCTGTAAAATCAGTATGGAGAATACTTTACAGGGTAATCAAACTTAAAGAGCTCAGAGGACCCCCCTCTGTCTTAGGTTCAAAGTACAGCAAACAAAGATACACACTCTGGTAAAAAGGTACATTTACAAGTTGAGAAAACAAAGTAAATCTAAGACGCCTTGCTGTCTTTTTACTTACTAGTTTGAAATAGGAGAGACTTGTTTAGAAAGATGGGGAGAACCTGGATTGATGTCTGGTCCCTCTCAGTCCCAAGAGCGAACCCCCCGTTAAAACAAAGAGCACACACAAAAGCCTTTCCCCCCCCAAGATTTGAAAGTATCTTGTCTCCTTATTGGTCCTTGGGTCAGGTGTCAGCCAGGTTACCCGAGCTTCTTAACCCTTTACAGGTAAAAGGATTTGGAGTCTCTGTACACAGAGAGCTGTTACCCTTCCCTTTATAGTTATGACAACTGTACTATAGGTTATGTATAGCTTCTCCGTTTTAGTAAAGTAGTATCTCAAGCTATCATTTTTGGATACTTCTAATAGCAAAAAATATTGGCCTTGTCTACACTAGGAAAAATTTGCACAAAGTTAGTGTCACAGGGTAGCTGGTCTCTGTGGAGTGACTGAGCCCATCTCCCCTGGACTGGAGCAGGTGAACCTCACCCAGCTAATTAAAGAGGGCTGGGATACACCTGGGCCTATAAAGGGCTGGTAGTAAGCAGCTGGGAAGAGGAAGGACTGAGACAGGCTGATCCCTGGAAGCAAAGCCACACTGGAGTGGAGCTAACTCCTGTGAAGGGTCCCTGGAGCAAGGGGGCTAAGTGCTCCAGGAAGCAACCCTGCGGCGAGCTGGCACAGGGGAGGAAGTTCCAAGCAACTGGAGCACCAGAGACGCCTGGGAGGGGTGGCCCTGAAGCCTGTGGGCCAGGTATTGAAGACTGTGCTCTATTTGTTTGTTAACTTTTGTTATAAAAATAAACCTCCTTGACTGATAGTGGGCATGGCAGCACATGATTGGAGCTGGGGAGCTGTGGTAGCCCCCAGTGACAATTAGTTCCACCAATGTTAGCAAGCCTGGAAACCCTAATATATCTGCCATGATTTCTTTAGGCACTGTGTTAGCTAACCAGGTTTTAGAGCAGGTCTAATCAAAACAGTATTTAAAGTTTTGGTGTCAGCCATTGTCTTATCCATGCTAGGGCTTCCCGTGTTGATGGAATTGAACCAGTCTCAACAATTGTACTACATTTCACTTGTGTAGACCAAGTCTTAAAGCATTTGTTCTTGATCAACTCTCACTGTTGCTAACACTAAGAATTTATCATATGATGATGGTTACATTAAATTGGTTGTCGTGTTCCTAGTGCACACGTATTACCATCTTAGCAAAAAGGCGTAGAACAGAATGGACACGAAGACTGAACTGTCCTTTCCCTGCTTGAGGTGGTGCCAGCATCTTGGGGACTCAAGGCACCATTGGTGGGTAGAGTAGGGAAGCTTATGCTAGGACCACTCAGGGTGTATCTTTGTTGAAGCCATTTATCATCAGGGCTGTCCATATGGAAAGGTTCACCAGTTCCTTTAAACAACAAAGCAGACCAAGCTAAATAGATCTTTCAAAAGAGGGAATGTAATTTCCATTAACAGAAGGAAATGTTTTAGCTATCTTGTCCACTTTCTCCTATACCTTTAATGATAGGCAGGGCTGGTAGCACCACCTATTAAGGTTGCCTGACACTTCCTATTATAATACATTGTTTTCAATTGCTTATGTCTTTGCCAAACTTTAACTCTTTTGGTTGAAATTTTCCAGGTGGGGTGACTGTTTTTTCAAGCTGAATTGGTTTGGAAAATTTCAGCCAAAACTATTCAGCCACTTCCAGGAATGAGGCTAGGGAAAAATACTTGTAAAATAAACCTTTGAGACTTTTCTTTGAAATGCTCTAGTGCCTCAATGCTTTGGAACAGAGACATGAAATTTGGTGGGGGGGGGAGTGGGAAGTGGCCTTTGTCAGGGATGTGCCTTTTGCCATCCCTGTAAAAATCTGCCCAAATTCGGCCAAATTCTGTATGTTCCCTAAAAAAAAAATCACAGTTCACACATGTTCAGTAGAGACTTGCTAGAATTAACAGCTAAAATCTCTGAAGATTCTATCAGCGCTGAGCATGTTCAACCCTCTCACAGCTCCTGACACTCTCCGGACTGTAGATGCACCATCCCCACAGAGTGACGGAACATGCTCCAGCCCAGGGCAATGGGGGTCCCAACAGGACTTGCTCCACAATGGCTGTTCCTAACTTCTCAGGATGGGACCAGGCCTTGGAACTGAGAGCAGGGAGCCAGTATCTCCCGTGCTGTCAATTACCTCTCCCCCCTCAGCTGGCACCCATGCAGTGTGGAGAAGGAAGCCATCTAATACGAATGCAGAGGGGACAAAAGCTGGAGGGGGGAGGAGGGAAAGGACTATATTATGACAAAGAGTCTGGTGAAATTGTTACTGGCAGGTGGGGAGGGAAATTATGACTGAGAGCAGGACAGAGAGAAATCGGCATTGGGTGTGGAGTGGGAGAGATTGGGACTAGGACAGCAAGCCTGGAGGAGGGTAGAACTGGCTGACAAGGAGACTGGGATGAGGAGCCTAAGGAATCAAGAGTGGGACTGGGATGAAGAGCCAGTTGTAAGAAAAAGACGGGACGAGAACAAGTAAGAGGATGGGGCAAAAGGAGTCAGACTTCAGGAAAATGGACATAAGAATCTGTGCCCGCTATGCATAGTCTCCATCATCCAACAAGGAAGGAAGGAAAAAGCAGCCTGCCCAAAATGAAGGGTTGGGCTTTCTGATATAAGAGAATCCCATCAACCAGCAGAGGTAAGATTTATTTTAAATAAATCAATACTCTGGGGTGCTGTATTTGAGTAATAGTAACAGCATATAATTTCCAAATTAAACAGTTTTGGGCTTCTAGTGCATTGCCTGCTCAAACCCTACATATACTTATCCCAATGAACAATGGCAGATCTAGAACAAACAGCCAGCGGGTACACGGAGATTTCAATTCTTTCTAGATCTAACCAGTAGCAAAAGGGAATCAAGGAAAAATCCTCAACTTTTGAGAACAATCTCAAAGACCTTAAGAACTGAAAAGGGAGCAGAAGCTACTTCCCAAACAGTTTTGAAAGCAGGAGATTACCAATGGGGCAGGTTATGTCTCAGCAATCTACCTGTATTTGCAAACATGTCAAATTTGTAAATCTTGAACAGCTATAAAAGACTAACTGAAAATTATTTTTGGAAGTTTACTTTGTTATGGAGCATGGGAAGAAATGTGAAATCTGGGCTGTAGGAGGGGAAATAGCATAGTCTGCCATTTTTTAAATTTGAAAACCAAAAAAGCAGGACAAAGTTGGAGCATAAGGGACCCGGGCTCCATGAAGAACTGCAGAAGAGTGCTCTACATCAGGTGCAGATATGAGGCTTGGAGAGGTGAAGGAAGTTGCAGAATTAGTTAGTGTTGGGCTGGGGACACAGAATTAATTAGCATTTATGTTTCTTTGCGGGGGAGCTGGAAGCTTCTGTGTCATCAGGCAACACAATGCAAATGTATATATTTCTATGCAAATTTAAAGTCTACTGAGTTCTTGTCTCAAGATGTTGGCAGGTATGTAGATTGCCTACAGATGTTTTCTGGTACTTGGCACATTTATCAATGTAACTGGTACTAACTGCAGGTGAGAGGAAACATGACTCATTTCAGCCTGAAGACAGTATTCAGACTTTTTCAGGAACTAAGAAAACTGTAGGGGCGGGCTTACTTGTGAGGTTTATAAATCCACCTCCAGATTGAAGGGGTGGATTGAGACAATTTCACTGCCTCTAAAAGTACACCTCTTCTGTGATTACCCTTGATAGGCCAGTCTTCTCTGGAGCTCATAAAAAGTGCTTCTGAAGAACAGTTTTTGCTTTTGGAATGTGTGCTGCGTCACATGTATTATTTCAGAAGAAAGCTCAGGTGTTTTCTGCAAGTGCATTTAACATTAAACTTTCCCAAGTAATGATTATGGGAAAAGTGTTAACTGAGAAAAAACAAACAGATTCACATATGCGTCAGCTATTTCTGCAACTCCGTGCACCTGGGTACATAAGGTTTATTGCCCAAGGTAAGAGCTTTTTGTTCTTATATTCACAGCATGCCATGTGAAGAGAGGACAAATTTCACAGAATGAAATTAGACTCATAGACTTTAGCGTCAGAAGGGACCATTATGATCATCTAGTCTGACCTCCTGCACAATGCAGGCCACAGAATCTCACTCACCCACTCCTGTAACAAACCCCTAACCTATGCCTGAGTTATTGAAGTCCTCAAATCGTGGTTTAAAGACCTCAAGGTGCAGAGAATCCTCCAGCAAGTGACCCGTGCCCCACGCTGCAGAGGAAGGCGAAAAACCTCCAGGGCCTCTGCCAATCTGCCCTGGAGAAAAATTCCTTCCCAACCCCAAATATGGCGATCAGTTAAACCCTGAGCACGTGGGCAAGACTCACCAGCCAGCACCCAGGAAAGAATTCTCTGTAGTAACTCAGATCCCACCCCATCTAACATCCCATCACAGACCATTGGGCATATTTACCTGCTAATAATCAAAGATCAATTAATTGCCAAAATTAGGCTATCCCATCTACCATCCCCTCCATAAACTTATCAAGCTTAGTCTTGAAGCCAGATATGTCTTTTGCCCCTACTACTCCCCTTGGAAGGCTGTTCCAGAACTTCACTCCTCTAATGGTTAGAAACTTTCGTCTAATTTCAAGTCTAAACTTCCTCATGTCCAGTTTATATCCATTTGTTCTTGTGTCCACATTGGTACTAAGCTTAAATAATTCCTCTCCCTCCCTGATATTTATCCCTCTGATATATTTATAAATTAAAGCAGTTCCCCCTCTCCCTGCTCTCTTTACATATGGGTATCAGAAAGTGGAGAGGACCAATTTTATGTCTTCCTTTAAAGGAGGATCCCCCATCCTGTTAATTGACAGATCAGAATAAAAGGTTGAAAATACAAAGATATTAAATTACATACACTGCTTTCAGGAGGTGAGGTGCGAGGCAACCAGTACTTTTAAAGTCAGAAATCCTTGGTCAAGTAACAGTGCAGTTTTCTACTTCTTGTGAACAAAACCAACCAACCCCAGACAAGTTCAGTGGTAGAAAAATATTCTATCTACACATAACAAAGGGATATATACCTATTTACCAATGCTTGAAAAATTACAAATAAGGGCATTTGGAGATAGAGACACTTTTCTGAAGAACAGAATAGATAACACATGAGTAAGGCTAGGATTTAGTCACAAGTATTTTTAGTAAAAGTCACGGGCAATAACCAAAAAGTCACTGCCAGTGACCTGACCGTGACTTTTACTAAAAATACCCCTAACTAAATCTTAGGTGCTCCGGGCAGGGGTGGCCTTGGGTGCCGCTTCTGCTCCCAGACCGCTGCTCCGGGGCAGTGCCAGTTGCCTGGGGTCGCCAGAGCAGCAGCCGGTGTGGCTGATCCCAGGGCTGCCCCAGCTGCTCGGGCGACCCTTGGGTCAGACGCACCAGCCGCTGCAGCTGTGGAAGTCACAGAGGTCCCAGAAAGTCACGGAATCCGTGACTTCCATGACCTCCGTGAAAGACTCGCAGCCTTACATATGAGTAACTCATACCAAAAAATAATATATTGGTGTTTGCCCTCTACATAGGGATAATTCTTGTCCATGGCACCTACAGGCAGTTAGTGGAAGGGAAAATAAGATGAAAAGCTTCTAATTAAAACTTGTCTGTTTAGTTCATTGTCACACTAAACTCACAGCCCCAGACTATTGCTCCTGCGTGGAGTTTTTGTTGTTTTTGTTCTACTTCAAGGGATCCTGCATTTCCAGTTTCCTAATCGTGGATTCTTCTACTCCAAGTTTAAAAGGAATATTTGAAAAGAAAGTTTAAAAAGAATACAGAATATTTCAGAGATTACTATGGCTAAAGGCAAGCTAATGGCTGCTGGGAATTTCAGTCCATTGCATCCTAGAGGGTCATTTGATCGACAGCTGTCACAAGACACTAAGCCACCTTACAAATGATTCTGGGTATCCTGGAAATACAAGGCAGGATAGAATAAGTGGGGGAGGAGTAGGAAGGGATGGGTATTTGCCTAACATTTAACCACAAAAGATTTCTAGCAAAATTTATTATACAACAATAATCATGCTGCGAAGAGCAGGAAATTCTCAGCAAGAACAAATTTGTTGCCAGACAAAACCATAAATACTAATTTAATACATACATGCTGTATAGTATTGTGTGTAGATTAACACAGCTGCCAGACCCATCCTACTGGCCCGTTGTTCACTTACAGCGTAGCTGCTGTTTTTAGTTGGTTCACATCTTCCTTTGAACATGTAGACTACAAAATGCACACTGCCAGTGTTAACTGAAGCATGCACAGAAGAGATCAAATAATGAGGAAGCATAAAAGAACAGCTTAGGCTATTGTATGATGACACATATATGACACATCCTTCAGCTGGTGCCAGAAGCAAAGCCGTTACCGTTTGACCAAGTAGAGGTTTTCCTTCTGGGACTGCTCACAAAGCATGATTTTTATCTCATTGCTTCCACCCTAGTTCCTGCGCTATATAAACAAAGGTAGAAGTATCTACAGTCATACATGCTCTGAGAATGTGCAGTATCATTTATCAGGTAGAGATCATTCAGTCCGATTTTTTAGAAAGTTATACCCCACCCCCTCAATTACTGTTGTAGTAATTCAAGATTTCTGAAGAAACACACACACACACACACACACACACACAAGCGGCTCAGCCAAATTAAGGTAAGGAATTATTTTGACATGGTCTCATGGTCTATTTACTTGGACAAATAGATTTTACAGTCTATAGAGAAGAATGTTCAGTAGACATCTTAAAATAAATCCAATTCAGTAGATTTATGTTTTATTATTAACACTTAACCATGACTCTTGGCAAGTAAAATACAGGGAGCAACATAATAGGATGTTTTTCCCCTGGAAGTTATGTTGATCAAATATGTTTCTTCCTCTACCATGAAAGTAAATTTTACTATGGGAATTTGCTGAAGGCTCTTACAATTTAAATAATCTAGTTGTTCTGTTTATATTAGCACACGTAAAATCTCAATTTCATGTACCAAAATGCCAAACAATGCACCAAGTTATACATTTTATGTCACACGTCTTAATGTAATCCTGTTTGGTATTAAACCAGTGCAAATTCATATATTGTGCTTCCACAGAAGCCATTATAAAAATATATTTTCAAAACTCAAGGCCCTTATCTTTTTCTCTCAAGTACAGTTTTACAAATAAACTGATCCACAAATTTGTTTGTGAAAATAAGTAAGTCAGAATGAGGTCCAAGTCATCTTTCCTTAAGTCTCACTGTAAAAATAATGGAGCAGCCATAAGCCCCCATCCTTTTCTACATAATAGTCTCTCTCTCTCTCTCTCTCTCTCTCTCTCTCTCTCTCTCTCTCACACACACACACACACACACACACACACACACACACACACACACAC
>NW_020664462.1:19427860-19442612 GCF_002925995.2 Terrapene triunguis | reverse complement strand
ACACACACACACACACACACACACACACACACACACACACACACACAAAATATCATATGCATATTCCTTCCAGAGCCTGGAATGGACTCCAAGTTTCCTAAGTCTCAATCACCATGATTGGACACAAACTCTTGCACAAGGAGAGTGAAGTTTATTTTTATATAGAAATATTAATCCCAAATCACTTCACAAACTACATATTTACCGTACCGAGATGCAGCCACATCCGTGGTGCCACCAAGTCATGAGACCTCCTTGTCAATTTCTTCCTAGTGATGGCCAAAGTGTCCATCTATAACACCAGGGAGAGAATGTTGGCCGACGGGCTCTGTTGGCTCTGTGACTGTGGGGCCTATTTCCGTTACTCTCTCCGTTCACGTTTCTGGGCAGAGTTCCTCTGGCCCACATCCGCTGGCTTCCTTGACAGCTCTGAGGAGCAGTGGGTGCTGTCTGGGATTCTCTGCTCGGTGTCCCCTTTAGGTTCCCTACTTTTGACCCTTTGACCTGCACACCTGTCCCTGTTTTTTTTCTTTTGTTGTCCCCCATATTTATTTGAGTCCCTGGCTCAGTGGCTCCTCCCCTTAGGCTGGGGGGAGGGGCTTTTATTCATGATCAGGCTTGCTCCCACCCACTTCCCAGAACCTAACAGGACCTGTGGGATCTCTCATCCAGAGTACTGGCATGCAATCCAGCAGCAAGAGAAGGAGCATTTATCTACAGACACTGGTGAAAGCCTACTTATGAAAGGCTTTGTTGAATCTTTAATAATCTCCTGGAGCAGACAGAACTTATGGTTTGTTTCATCCAAAAGATTGATACTCTAGGACCACACAAGAACAGTCACACACTCATCTGCAAAAACCTAATTTTATGTACCTCAACAGAGTAAAAGGCTGAGCTGTGCATTCAAAGAATGAAAGCAGTGACTCCAAAGTACTTCAGACCTGATATTTGGATACCTAAGCCATTCTCTTCACTTCACACCCGTATTTACTGCCATTCTAAATTGTAACTGGTGGAGGTTTCCCTGTTTAGACCAGTGTTATTAGCAAGCCCTCCCTGTCTCTGCGATGCAGACTGCATCCGTTCAGTTTGTAGCTGGTCTCCATTGGAATCCTGAGGCTTCTTCCAGCCGCCCAGATTCAACATAATATACTGTGCATGCTCACTGCTCTGCCGATGAAGCAGGTTAACATAAACTAATTAAATAGCTGGAGAAAGCTCAAGTCACATCTGACAAAAGTAGTGTTTGGTTCTATAACCCTTTTGCAGGGCAGTAGAGTGATTTGATTTGTTAAGGAATTTTGATGTTACCATCAGACAGAAAATCTTCATGGTTTCTCTTTTCAATAACCTTTCAATTGTCAACTCACGGAGACTAAACTGTCTTATAAATACTCAGAAGAAATGCTGACTAATAGTAGCCAGAATCCAGAAAGATCAATGTTCTTAAACCCATGGATGTTTGTTACTCCGTCTGGAGGCCGTCCACATCACACCAACATTACACTGTCAACTCCAACTAGATTAAAAACTCACAAATTTTATCTGAGGCACTCAACACTATGGTGTCACAGTGCGGATGTGTGAAGTGTAGCAAAAAGGCTATCTTGTGCTTACATCCCTAGTGCTGCATGCAAAACTGCAGTGTGTCAGTTGCCTGCCACAACTCATGCTCAGCAGTCCTGTGGGGTTTGCCCATATTCCAGCTATCAGTAGTATTGTGGGCATTACATACAGTTGCCCCTTCTGGCCAGCAGGGGCTGCTGTGGCACTGACTTTTGGAGTGGTAAATGGCCGCTCTGCTCCCCTGCTAGTTCCAGACCAGCATGAAACTCCCATGGGGAGGAGGAGGGTGCTAGTGGCTTGTAGGGAGGTGGAGGGACAAGACTGGAAGGGGACAAAATAGAGGAGTTTAATAGGGAGTGGGGTAGATGGAGCTGGGCAGCTCAAGTTTCTTCCACAGGCTTCAACTCACTTCCCCCACCAATTGTCCCAGAAGTGCCCAATGCCCTCCTGTACCCTCAGTACACCCTCACCCTGCCTCTGATAGGCTCCTGTCTCTCCCAGGCCTGCTGTCATTGCTCTGGGATACCATGAGGGGAAAGCTGATGACCGTCAGTAAAATTGTCACACATGGATCTGCTCAAACTTGACAGTGCTGTGGGACTGTGTTTCTGAATGTGTCCAAGTACATTTGACACCTGTGAAGCTTCACAACGGTCTTCACTCACAAAGATTTGAAGGAGCAGTATGTTCTGGAGTAACTCCGATTTTGTCAAAGTGTTGAGATAAGATTGTGTGAGTAACTAGACTGATCCGTGTTTTTTGGAAACACAGGGGTCATGTTATGGTGGTACCGTATGATCTGCACTCCATGATCTGTACTGGATTCTAGTTGGTTTCTGGGTGAAATTCAATGTTTTAATTTTGGTCTGTAAAATCCTAAAAATGGGACCTAGCTATTTGAGAATTTCTTTGTTCAGTACTATAATAGTTGAGATAATTTGAAGTGCCTTAGTGTTTAGGCCCCAATTTACCAAACAATCCCTATTGAGCAAATCAGTTAAGCATGTGTTTTTCGGAGTTGAGGCCTTAACTGAGAGGTGTTGCTGGCATAGTGTCTTCTGTGAAAGGTCCTCTACTCTGGCACTCACTTCATTCCTTTGTCTAGCCCATCAAAGCCATTCTGCTGGCTCTCAGGGCATGTAGCAAATCTTGTCTCTTTGCTCAAGCTTTTGAGGAGAGGTGAGCGAAAGGAACACTCTTGCTGTTTAATTTCTGAATGGTAGCTGTAATGAGGCACAGTTCAGTAGCTTTTCTTTTCTTTTTTTTTTTTAACTGGTACATACACCTAGAGCAATATAGGCACACTTAAAAAAAAAAAAGAATCAGAATTAAATACTATATCTTCCAGCAGTCTGCCTGGGTTCTGTCCCCATTCACTGGTTCACCTAAAACTATAGTGGTTACTTGTAAACCACAAGCGTAAGGGGTTTTATGACAATTAGATTTGAATGGCCACCATTGAGCTTTTCAACTAGCAAATGCTGAAGGAAGCCCAGTAGACTACTGGAATGAGTTGTAGACTTGGAATAAAAGAAGAGAGCCTTTGATAATTTTGAAGTGTCCCTAGCTCATAAGGGCAGACTGGATTTGAATGGCAGTTGGCCTCCAAGAGAGCAAGATAGAACGAGGGATGAGACAACGTTGACTCATGTCAGTGTTTTGGTTGTAGAATTTCAGTGCAAGAATGTCTCTAAAGTGATGATTTGTAATCCATAAACTTGTGTAAATCAGTAACCAATCTTTATGATGAATTGGAGGATTTGTGCAATGCTAGTGCTGGGTTTTTTTTTTTTTTTTGAAATTGTGTACCACCATTCGAATTCATTGGGAGTTACTGAAGGAAAGAAATTAGTGGCCTCTCTTTTATGCTCAGTAGGACAGTAACCTCTGTCTTAGAATGACTGGCTGGTCTCCGGCATGTTTGTACAAGATTCAGCAAGGATAGCCATGCAATTAATTTATCAGCTCTACAAAACTCTGTCTGTTTTGGGACCTCCTGAGTAGAACTGAGTGAATTGTTGATTTTTTTTTTCAGTTCAGTTACCGAAAGCAAAGACTCAAATTATTTAAAAAAAAAAAAAATCAATGTTTCAAACAGAAACTGAATTTTTTTCAGTATTTCTCACCAAAATGAAAAATCAAAAAAATTTCATTTGCATCGACAAAAACATTTTGAATGTCATTTTGAAATGAAATGAAATTATTTGTTTCAATAAACAAAATGCCAAACTGATTTGTTTTGAAAATGTCAAAACTAACTTTTCCTTCCCTCCCCCACTTTTTTTTTCAATTTGGCCAAGTTGGCAAATAGTTTCAGCCTCCCCAAAAGTGCTTTCTTTTTTCTTTTTCTTTTTCCCAGCAAATTTACCATTTGACCAGACATTTTCACCCAGCTCTGCTGCTGCGGTTACTGACAGAGCTGTGTGAGAGGAGCAGCGCTTCTCCCAGAAACTGATACTACGTGATTCTCTTATTGTCATCTCTTTGTATTTTTAAAAGGGACACTTCCCTTGTCTGGATTTTCATAGAAGCAGAAGTAAATATGAGAGGTCAATGCTGAAGAATCTTCTTGCAAAAGAATGTTTTAAATTTTGCCAAGCTTAAACTAAATCTCTGACAACTGCAGTGAACAAAAATGAATGTGACAACTTCTGAATGTCTGAACTGAATGAGTTATATAATTCTGTTTATTATGGATCAGTTTATTGTCCCACAATATTTACTCAAATGTGAGCATATGCTAATTCAGATAATCATGTTGTATAAAAAGATCATTCTCTGGAGGTACAGAATCAAGCTAATGCAGACAAATGAGAAGTAGTGGGATGTATCTGTTCTTTTTGTTTTTTTCCTTTATTTGCTTTTTCCCTTTGTTCACTAGTTATAATTAAGTGATATTCTTAATATGGGGAGAGGGGGGTGAAGTACACAAAGACCTGATGCTATTAATACAGTAGTGAATTCAAAGCAAAAGTTTAGACAGAAGGAAAGGCCAGTTCTGAATTTTGCAGTTTAGGTCAAATTATAATTTTTCATGTAATTTTATTTTGTCAAATGAGTATAAATAAAATTATCACAGCTAGTGAATAAAGGGAGCTGCGGGGGACTGTGCCTGCGGACGGTCAACGTAAACAAAATGTCTCACGGCCCACCAGTGGATTACCCTGATGGGCCGCATGCCAAAGGTTGCCGACCCCTGGGCTAAGTGAACCGAGAAGTGCTATTTTGTTCTGATAAAGGGATTTGAGGGGTTCTATTTCCATCCGGCACCAAATTCACTGGTGAACAAAAGGGCCCAACAGCACAGATTCGAGTCCACCCCAAAAGACAGAGACTCCAAGTGGTTGGACCTTCTTGGCAGACAGATCTATACCTCATCATCTTTACAGAAGAGGATCTTGAATCAACAAGCTTTGCTGTCCAAGCATAATTTCCTCAACTAATCAGCCATGTCCAAGTTTGTGGACTAGGTTTCCTGAGGCCTCACATGAGGAGTTTTGGGTGTTTGCTGTGGACACTTTGACCAGGGTAATGGCCTGTGCAGTTACTATGAAGAGGGCTACAAACCTTCGGGATTGCATCGGATTTCCAGCAACCCATTGAGGACTTTCCCTTTGACGGCTGGACCTTGTTCTTGGAAGACTCACACTTCGCTCTCCTTTAAGGACTCCAGGACTACCTTAAGGTCCTTGGGAGTATACATGCCATCCATGCAGAGACGCCGCTATGGAGCTCAGCAGCAGCAGTATTCCCCACAGCAGTCTTGTGCATAACTCTTTCTCCCACCTCCGCAAAGCCACATGACTACCCCAGAAAGAGGGATAGATCTCACAATAGGAAGCAGTTGGGCTCAGGGCTCAGCCAGTCCACGCATCCTCCCTGGGTGCCTGCTAAGTGCCCATTTTGACTCCTTGATCCAGAGCACTGTTCCAATCGTTGCTCTGTCCTTCCCTCTCCCTCTCCCATCTCTTTGGGGACAGGCTGGCCTGTTTTTACAATGCTTGAGGCTCGATTATCTTCAACAGCTGGGCTCTACACACTGTCAAATCAGGCTAAGCCATCCAGTTCCTCTCCATGCACCCTCCCCATGCACCCTCCCCATCCCCTCTCCCAATCCCTCTTCAGGGACCCCTCTCATGATACACAGCTCATCAAGCAGGTCAGCTCTCTGCTGGTGTTAGGAACGGTAGAGGAAGTCCCACCAGGACTCTGGGGCTATGATTTCTATTCCCAGTACTTCCTGGTACTAAACCCCCAGGATGGGATGAGACCCATATTTGACCTTCATGGCCTCAACAAATTTATCAAATAAATGAGGTTCCGCATAGTCACTCTATGGGCTATCCTCCCCTGCTGTCTCAGGATGACTGGTTTGCTGCTCTCGACTTCAGGACACCTATTTTCATGTGGTGATTCTACTGAGCCACAGGAAGTTTCTTCATTTTGTTGTGGGAGAATACCATTTTCAGTATATGGTTTGCCCATTTGGCCCCTATTCCACTTCTCGAGTTTTCACCAAAAGCATGGCTGTGGTGATGGCATATCTCAGGAGGGAGGGAATCCACATCTTCTCATATCTCGATGTCTGGATGCTGAAGGGTGGATCCAGAGAGGAGGTTCTTGCACACGTCAACACCACACTGCATTTGCTTGACTGTCTAGGACTCATTTAAACACCGAACAGTCTATCTTGGCTTCCACTCAAAAAATCAAGTTCATTGGGGCCCTGTTAAATTCCACAGGATCAAGAGCATTCCTGATGAATGACTGTTTCCAGGCAATTCAACAGCTCTGCCTCAGTCTGCAGTCTCAGCCCCCCATGACAGTCTGGGTGCATCCAACCCTATTGGGACACGTCTGCTTGTTTGTAGGTGGTCCAGTTTGTGAGGCTGTGCCTTTTCCCCCTCCAGATGTGGCTCAGGATGTCTACCGCCCTGCCCTGCCCTACATTCTCTGGACAAATTAGTTTGCCTTCCTTCACTAGTCCTAGACTCCTTGCTCTGGTGAGAGTCCCCATGCAACGTGTGCCAGGGAGTCCCTTTCACTCAGCCCTCTCCACCAAGTCAGTGGTTACCAATGCTTCCCTTCTGGATTGGGGGGGTACATCTGGACTCATTGAAGGTGCAGGGTCTGTGGTCAGAACAGGAAGTCTCTCTCCATATCAACATGCTGGAACTTCAAGCCATCCACAGTGCATGCCAGGCTTTCTGGAACTGTCTCAGACATTCAGTAGTTCACATACTTACCAACAATACCACCGTGATTTACTGTGTGAACTAACAAGGGCGTGCATACTCCAGGTTATTCTGCCTGGAGGTGATCAACCTGTGACAATTCTGTATCGAAGAGAACGTCACTCCAGCAGCAGTCAACTTGCTGTGGGTGCAGAATCATCTCACAGACTATCTTAGTATGATTTTCTCCCTTAGCTACGAGTGTTCCCTAAAGATGAATGTCCTGCGGGTCCTCTTCACAAAATAGGGCTTTGCCATAATTGACCTGTTTGCGACATGAGAAAACAGAAAGTGTCGCCTGTACTGCTCTCAGGCTCCCTCTCTGACACCTTCCACTTCAGCTGGCAGTCGACTCTTGTGTACACCTTTCCTCCTTTTACGATAATTTTCCCGGTTATCCTCAAACTCAAGGTGGATCAGGCCAAGGTCATCCTCATTGCTCCAGAGTGGCTGAGACTGTGCTGGTTCTTGGATCTTCTTGCACTGTCTGTTTAGCCTCCCATACCACTTCCTCTCCATCTCGTCTTGCTTGTTCAGAACCATGGCCAAACCCTTCACCCTGTGCTCAGCTCCTTGCACAGCCTTATAGCTGCTGCATGGCTGAATGAAGAGGAAAAGCACTGTTCGGCAGCTGTCCAATAAGCCCTATTCAACAGTAGGAAGTCCTCCACTAGGCCAGCCTACTTACCGAAGTGAAAGAGGTTTTCGGTGTGGTTCTTGTCCCACAGGACCCAGCTGACATGGACTTCTGTCCAGGACATCTTGGAGTATCTATTACATCTTCAGACATCTGGCAGAAATATCAGCGTTCCATCCTCCTAGTCAGGGAAAATTTGTTTTTTCCAATGCCATGGTGGCAAGATTTCTGAAAGGACTCCTCTGCTTACATTCTCTGGTCTAAGAGCCAGACCCCTTGTGGACCTAAACACAATTTTGGTGTCTCTAATTGGGCCTCCATTCAAGCCCCTTGCATCCTGTCCACTGCCCCTCTAGTCTAAAAAAACCATGTTCCTGCTAGCCATTACCTCTGCAAGGAGGGTGTGTGAGCTGCAGGCTCGGATGGTAGGGCCTCATCTACACACAGATCTCCAAGGACAAGGTAATACTGCAGACTTCATGAAGGGACAAGCATTCTCTGCACAGACTATCTCTAGATCCTGTCTTAAGACTGCAAATGAAATAGCTTCAGCTACACCTCCTCAGCGGATATGAGCTCATTCGCTGAGAGCCCAAGTGACATCGATAGCGTTACTCAATGACATTTCCGTATTAGACATTTACAGGGAGGCCATGTGATCAGCCATGCACTTATGGACCCTTCTGCTATTACCACATCTTCCAGAGTGAGTGCAGGCCTCAGTAGGGCAGTCCAGCAATCTACATTTCGGTAGACTCCGAGCCCTCCCAGACTGGGTACTGCTTGTGAGTCACCTATGTGGAATACACACCTGCATTTACTCAAAGACGACAAAACAGTTACTTACTGTAACTATGGTTCTTCGAGATGTGATGCACATGTGTATTCCATGACCCACCCTCTGTCCCCTCTGCATCAGAGTCTCCTCTCATGGGCTTTTTGTGTCAAGGAACCAAGGGGGGCCAGGACGGTGTTGTCTTATATAGCCAGGGCAGGGGCCATAGTCACAAGGCATGAGCGCCACCCCTCTATGGGTACTGCTAAGCAAAAGTCTTGGCTCCTGCACACTGGGTGCGCACACACCTAAGTGGAATACACATCTACATCATTCTTCGAAGAGCCACATTTACAGTAAGTTAACCATTTCTTATTTCATCTTGTGTACAGATGTAAAAGATGAAGCCATATGATGGCTGTAGTCCTTTGAATGGATATATATGGTTGTGAGGATGAATATATCCAAATTATAGAACTCCTTTGTCAGTGTACAAGTTAAGCCATTATATTTTGTTAATTAATTGTAAAACAAACTACAAAAAAAGCATGTTGCATGCAATCAGTTCTAGTAAATTTCACTTGTTGCTTTTCTTATTTTTGTGATCAATTAGGATGCAGGAAGCCAACAAATCGGTTTCTTACTTGGAAGCTGTGGTGTTACTGTGGCCTTGACTAGTGATGCATGCCATAAAGGACTGCCTAAAAGCCCTACAGGGGAGATACCACAGTTTAAAGGTAAACTTATCCTCATTAAACCTACATCTTATACAAAGATTCCACATGTGTTACTAAATAGCACTTACGAACATGTCACATATTCACCATTAGTACTTTTGAGGTTTAGAAACTAGCCTCAACATAATAGGTCCTAATGTCTGTGTACAGAAAGTATAATAATTAATAATCCTGGTTGGTCTACTCCAGTGGGGATACTCACATGAGTAAAATAAACAGTATTCAGCCAACCACACTGTAGAAGCATAGAGCACATTTGAAATAAACTTGCGTGCAGAAGAATTTCATTCTCTTGTACTATTTATCCAGCAGAAACTCAGCAAAAGCTGTCTTTGTCTGTTTCTCAGGGTGGCCAAAGCTGCTATGGTTTGTCACAGAATCTAAACATCTTTCTAAACCTCCTCGTGACTGGTTCCCACATATCAAGGATGCAAACAATGACACAGCTTACATAGAGGTGAGTTAATAAAGATAAATAATATTTTCCCTATGATCCATTGCATAAGACACTTCTGAATAACATTAAGATAAACATAACTATGTTGTCACTGCTTCTATAAACAATGAGCATCCTGTTTACTTTCAGTATAAATAGGAACTGAATATTACATGAAAGTTAATATAATATTAAATAGTTATCTTTGCATTTCTGGAGTCTTTTTGACTTAAAGGTTTCTACAGCATTTGGGACCCTGATTCAGCAGTGCTCTAAGTACAAGAGCATGCATGTGCTTAACTGCTTTGCTGAATTGGGATTTCAGATGTTACAGTGTTGGACGCTTCACAAATAAGTAAGCTGCAGCAGTGTGGACACCCAACTTTTGCACTTCCAGACTTTGATTTTTTTGTTTGTTTGTTTTTGTTACAACTTTCATTAAAGATAAACCAAACTGACTAAAAAAATAAACTTATCAAGAAAGTCACAAAGCTATAAAAAATAAAGGAATGCAATATAATGCTTAATGTCACTTCTCCTAACACACAATGAACTGATGACACCAAAGATTTTGAAGGGGTGGGAGCTGGAAGTCCACAACTTATTAAATGGCAGGAATTCATAAACCATGTTAACTTGCTCTCACTGAGATCATATGTATATTGACTCCCACAAAGCGATATGTAGTCTGAATGACCCATGTATTCAGGAGAGTTCTGTCCTATGCTGTCCTTAAAACTAGACCCTCTCTGTGTTCAAGAGGAGTCCAGACTTTCTCCAGCTGCATCTTTTGAGGTATGGAAATGACTAGCAAAGTGTATGGTGGACCATCTCCTCAGTGCTTTAGAAACAGTCATCTTTTTCCCCCTTAGCTTCATCTGAAGTTCTTTTCCTGTCACCAGGCAAACCCTCCCCCCCTCCTTTTTTTTTCTTTGCCCACATGGCTCCTACTCAATTTAACTTGCTGCCACAATATTCTATAGGACTTTTCCTGTTCTGCCATAGCTCTTACTCACCATACAGGCTTCTCACTGATCTGTTCAGACGAGGGATCATAAACAAGCATCACCTAAAGAAGTTTTGTCCCTAGTATTTGTGGACCTGAGTATCCTCCTAAGGAAGAGAAGCTGCTTGTTCCTCATCCTTTGTTAAAAATCTTGTCTCTCGCCAGTCAGTGTATGGGGTTAAATTCCCTCCCGAAATACCCACTTCAGGAAGGGAAAATTAGCATAGCTAGATGCATTTAACTTTTTCAGGTGTAGGTTTTTCTCTTCCTTTTTTCTTCTTTTGAAAGGAGCAAATGAATTAAATAATGTTAGCATTTAAATAATCACAAGTGAAGCTAGTGCCCTACTCAGTTCAAAGTGGTTGGGATTTCCCATCTATATGCTTGATAATGTTAGTTTTCCAAAAGAGTGGGTTAACATGGCAGCTATGCATATGTATTGAATGTTGATGGCTATCTTCATGATGGAAGAAGATACTGATTTTGTTTAAATGATGACTTAGAATTTGCAGCCTACTGCAGAAAGTACCAAAAATTGTGAGGGCTCCAAACTCAGCACCATGATTCTTCACCATCCTCTCATTATTTTTTCTTCTTACATTTAATACAGTTTGTGTATTTCTGTTAGTATCAATACCCTCACACACATGATTGTAGCAGCCACCCCTTTGCCGGTCATGTTCAGGAGGGCTGCCTGAATAATTTAACAGATGACCAGTGAGAAGTAACTTCTCAAATTTTTAAATCTAGTCAACATATTACTCAGTGATGTCTTACTTAGGTTACTCAGACTTCTACTGCTGGTGTTGCTAGTGTGATCAAAAGCAAGGTTAGAATTAATATCAAATGTAATTCTCCCACCATCCCTGAACGCAAACAGCTGAAGAGTTCCTGATACCAAACATGACAAGTTTCTGCCTAAAAAGACACCTTCTCCAGGAAAAAAAAATGAGTTTAATAAAAACTGTTTCGCAGCTTTCATTATAACTCTTCCTACCTGTGAAAGCTAAAATAAAGTAACAAAGTTCATCAACCGGCCTTTGTTTCTACATGTTAAATGCTTTGAACCTAACTGCCAAACAATAAGAGCAGTGCTACTGTTGCATACAATATATTCAGTCTTTAATAACAAATCTCTTGTAGTACAAAACGTGTAAAGATGGAAGTGTGCTTGGGGTGACTGTGACAAGAATTGCACTGCTGACCCACTGTCAAGCTCTTACACAAGCATGTGGATATACAGAAGGTATTAAATACATTCCTCTTGTTTCAACCCTGCCTGATTGGGGTCTTATTTTATATAGGGCTCTATTAAATATTTCTAGATCAAAAATAGAAATTATGTGTTCATTGCATTTTTGAATGTCTTTGAGATGTAACAAAGAGAAAAGGCCTTGCCAAGACTAATTGTACTATGGAGAGTTACTCTGAAAGTTATGCTTTGAAGTCATCAGTCATGTTATACCAAAATTTACTGTATTTCCTTCCTGTAAGTGGTTTTGCTTTGGGTTTATGCCATGCTCAGAAAAATAAGCCATATTTTGTTTTTATTTGATAGCTGAAACAATTGTGAATGTACTAGATTTCAAGAAGGATGTTGGCTTATGGCATGGGATTCTTACGGTAAGTAACTTTTTCCTTTATGTGAATATTTGAAAAAGAACTTGTCTAAGCTTTTATCATCAGATGTTGGGATGTCATAAGATTTCTTCTAACTCAATCTTGTTTGTCGTAAAATCAGAAAATTACAGTTTAGAGCTGATGATTCTTGGCTAGTTAGCTATACCTTTACCTAGCAAGCACAGTAGGAATTCCTCAGTGAATTGGGTCAAGTGCTTAGTTTGCCAAGCACAGAGTTGATACAAACTTCTCAGTTGTATGGTTCTGAGGCCTACAGTCTTTGCAGGCATTGAATCAAGAACAACAGTCCTCTGTGGCTTCAGTAAGATCCTCATCAGCTAGAATTGTTATATTGCCACTGACAAAGTTCCTCATCATTCAAAACTACCTCCTCTTGTGGTGACGCCCAGGGATCTGTGCTGGGACCAGTTTGTTCAACATATTCATAAATGATCTGGAAAAGGGGGTAAACAGTGAGATGGCAAAGTTTGCAGACGATACAAAATTACTCACAATAGTTAAGCCAAAGCAGACTGAGAAGAGTTACAAAGCGATCTCACAAAACTGGGTGACTGGTAAACAAAATGGTAGATGAAATTCACTGTTGATAAATGCAAAGTAATGCACATTGGAAAGCATAATCCCAAGTATATGTACAAAATGATGGGATCTAAATTAGCTGTTACCACTCAAGAAAGAGATCTTGGAGTCATTATGGCTAGTTCTCTGAAAACATCCACTCAATGTGCAGTCGCAGTCAATAAAAGTAACATAATATTAGGAACTATTAGGAAAGGGATAGATTATAAGACAGAAAATATCATAATGGCACTATATACATCTATGATACACCCACACCATGAATACTGCATGTATTCTGGTCACCCCCATTTCAAAAAGATATATTAGAATTGGAAAAGGTTCGGAGAAAGGCAACAAAAATTATTGGGATATGGAACAACTTCCATATGAGGAGAGATTAAAAAGACTGGGACTGTTCATCTTGGAAAAGAGACAACTAATTGGAGGATATGATAGAGGTCTATAAAATCATGAATGGTGTGGACAAAGTGAATAAGGAAGTTTTTTTTACTTCTTCCCATAACACAAGAACCCGGGGTCACACAAAGAAATGAATAGGCAGCAGACTTACAACAAACAAAAAGAAGTACTACTTCACACAGTGCACAGACAACTTATGGAACCCGTGCTGGGGATGTTGTGAAGGCCAAAATTATAACAGGGTTCAAAAAAGAACTAGATAAATTCATGGAAGATAGGTCCACCAATGGCTATTAGCCACGATGGTCAGAATGCAACTAGGGTTGCCAACCCTCCCGGACTGACCAGGAGTCTCCCAGAATCTGCCTCAATCTTCCGGTTGCTATTGAAAACAATTTTGGAGATTTTAATACACCAAAAGTCTGGTTGGCAGCGCAGCAGGGCTAAGGCAGGCTCCCAACCTTCCCTGGCTCCGCGCGGTTCTGGAAGCGGCTGGCATGTCCCTGTGGCCCTTAGGCGTAGGGGCAATCGGAGGCTCCACGCACTGTCCCTGCCCTGAGCACCAGCTCTGCAGCTCCCATTGGCCAGGAACTGTGAACAGGCAGGGGCAGCGAGCAGAGCCACCTGGTCACCCCGAGCCTAGGAGCCGCAGGGACATGCCAGTTGCTTCCAGGAGTCACCTGGGGTAAGCACCGCTTGGCCGGAGCCAATACCCTGCACCCTCTCCCGCACCACAACCTCCAGCCCCTCACCACCTCCCGTACCACAGCTCCTGATCCCAGCCCGTCCCTCCTTCCCCTGCCATCCCCCTGCCCCAGGCCTGAGCTCCCTCCTGCACCCAAACTCCCTCCCAGAGCCTGCATCCCCTCCTGCACCCCAACCCTCTGCCCAGAGCCTCCTCCCACACTCCAAGCCCCCTCACCCCTCAGCCCAGAGTCCACACCCCCTCCCATACCCCAACCCCCGCCAATGAGGGTGGGATAGAGTGAGTGATGGAGGGAGGGGGATGGAGTGAGAAGGGGTGGGGCAGGGGCATGGCCTCAGGGGAAGGGGAAGGCAGGAGCAGGGCATGGGTGTTTGGGTTTGTGCCATTAGACAGTTGGCAACCTTAGATGCAACCCTATGCTCTGGGTGTCCTGAGCCTCTGAATGCCAGAAGCTGGGAATGGCGACAAGGGATGGATCGCTCAATAATTGCCCTGATTTGTTCTTTCCCTCTGAAGCACTTGGCATTGGCCACTGTGGGAAGCCAGGATACTGGGCTAGATGAATCATTGGTCTGATCCAGTATGGCCAAACTTGTGTTCTTGTGTTACGGATCCTGAGACAATTCTGCTGCACTAGGTTGAACAAGCTCTCTGTTTGCCACTTGAATATCTTCCAAAGCAAGCACCTGGAATTTCACTGGTGTGGAGGCCAACATCTTTTTTTTATTATTAAAGACAGCCCCCAACATTCACATGAAGACGATGTTGCAGCTGAAGCTTGGGAAATCATGTTCAACTGATCATAGTGGAGAGAGTGGCTAACTTTGAAGAGACCATATCTGAACATTTCAAACTGAAAGAACTTACGTTTTATGATTCCAGGGGAACCCAGCATACCTTTCCTGCCACCTGTTGCTCTGTTTCCATGAATGTTAAGGGGCAATTATAATTATGCCATCAGGCAGAATGGGATACCAGGCTTTATAGATTCATAGATTCTAGGACTGGAAGGGACCTCGAGAGGTCATCG
>NW_020664462.1:19415160-19424860 GCF_002925995.2 Terrapene triunguis | reverse complement strand
ATTCCCATGGGACCTTACCTATCAGCTCTCTGAGCTTACCAAAATCCACCTTCCTTATGTCCACAAGTAGTTAATTTAATATAGTTTAACTTTGTTATCACACAATCTGAAAGTAAGCACCCACCAAAATTTTCTCTCAGCCTTTTTTTACTGTTGCTCTTGATATATCCTTAACTTGTTGCCTGACTTATCTATGAAGGCTTTTCCTGTGTTAACAGTTGCACAATACTGAAAAGGGAAATATCATTTTTGGATCTAGTCATGCAAACACTTACATGAGTAATCCCATTGGGAGATTTACCTGTGCTCAGATCTTGGGATCCCAGACCTGGGTTTCCCAAAACATATCATATTTAATCCCTACTTTTAATGTAGCCATATTGTGTGCCAAATAACTAAAGAAAACAAACATTTAAAACCATGAAAGATCAACTTGCTGCCATTAGCTTCACTGAATTTCTTATTTATATACTTTACAACTTTTTAGAACCTCACAAAGGATATGCTGAGATTGGTCTAGCCAATAAGAGGGCCAAAAGGCCCTTAATTTATTTTGTTTTAGAGAAAGCATGATTTTGCTTATTTCATGTATTATCATTGATTCCACTTCCTACTTTTATGCACTACTAAATGAACTTTTCTGCTGCTATGGTAGCTTTTCACTCCATGTAAAGACAGGGTTTTCTAGGTGTTTAAATTGTTGCATATCTCTTTGAGTAAAGGCAATTCCTGTGAAATAAGGGTTAGCAGAATTGGGCCTTAAATTCATCTCTGAAAGCAAAAATGCAGTCATCAGTCACTCAACCTTTGGCAGTTAAAGCATGCTTTTGTGCCACTTTTCATATTGCTGTTGTATAAACTAGGTGAAAGAGAGTGGAAACAAGTGAACAGCCTTTTTTACAGTTATATTATAATTTTCAGCGTTGATTATTTTTTTTAGCATCTCTTATTGGTTTAAACCAGAATTCCTAATTATGTACTTATTGACTTGATTCACAAGCTGACAAGATATAAACTTTTTCCATTACTAATTTTATGCTGTTTGGGGACAAATCCCTTATTTACCTTATTTTGATTTCAGAGCGTCATGAACATGATGCATGTTATAAGTATCCCATATTCATTAATGAAAGTGAATCCACTATCATGGATACAGAAAGTCTGCCAGTACAAAGGTAAGGATCAGAAGTTTGCATAAAGGTATTTTTGAAAAGTCAAACTCAGAAAAGCAAGTTGTTGCTATTGAGGCTATTTAGCTGTAATTTACTCATTCCCACATCTTAAAATAACTTCTACACAGCATATTAATAATTTTTTCACTTTTATTTTAGCAAAAGTCGCTTGTGTAAAATCCAGGGACATGCACTGGGCATTAGTGGCACATCGAGATCAAAGAGATATCAACCTTTCCTCATTGCGTATGCTAATAGTGGCTGATGGCGCAAATCCTTGTAAGTGATGCTTGTATAATAAAACAAAGAATATGATTCTTATTTCCTGTCTTACGTTTTAAGTTTCAGTCTTCAGTCACATTAGCAAAAAATGTTTAACAAAAGTATAAGGTTTATCTACTGCAAACTACACAACATTTATGGAAACAGTAATTAATTTTGGATTTTTTTAAAATGTATTTTTCCTTAGCTAATCCTGAAGCAAACTTGATATTCCACATAACGTAAGTCGCAGTAAATCCAGTTTTGTTTAACATGACAGCCATATATAAAGACTGAAATAAATTATCTTTAAGTTGTAGAAAGAAGCAGAAGGTTTGCTTCTGAGCAACAGAGAATTTTTTTGGGGGGGATATTTGCACTATTCTAGACAACTGCATCTGGATCACTTCATGAAAATTAGTATTAATCAGAACTTTCTCCGTGTAATTTTTAAGATACAGTGATATAGATCTTCTGCTCATCTATTGTAACTTGCTTTGAGTTCCTAGAGTAAATCCTTCCTTAATGTGCCTTTTGTTAAACATATTTTATGTGTACTTCACATCTTAGATCCATCTGTAGTGGCTCTTCTACCCACAAGCAATGAAACTATTTATGCCTGAAAGCTAATCTTTAATATACCATATATAGTTGAGCTCTACCAGGTATGTTTTCCAGATGTCATCTAGATCTTTTTGTCCTGAAAACCCATGTACATGCATCAAAATGTTTTGTATGTGAATAGCATTATCTCAGAAGTCAGATTATTTTTCTTCTCTGATTTTCACTCCAGGGTCTATTTCTTCCTGTGATGCATTTCTTAACGTCTTCCAAAGTAAAGGCCTAAGACAGGAGGTCATTTGTCCTTGTGCCAGTTCACCAGAAGCTCTCACTGTGGCTATTCGAAGGTACTGTGTTACACAAATTTAAAAAGACAGTTTATAGAACAACACATTCAAACTAAAAAAATGAAAAATTATATTCAAGCAAGATTAAGGCTGTATAGTTAGCATTCGCATTATCCATCTTGTATTCATCTTTGTACTAAATAGGACCTGCAGAATGTGTGGCACCCTAACTACTTTTGGAGGGAAAGAACAATATGATCAAGTTCATAATATAATTTTAGTTTAAAATCAAACAGGCTAACATGCAAAATCTGTGTGGAAACCCTTGTAAAATCCCACAATAAAGCGGTGAATGAATTAAAAAGAAGGAATTTTAATTGAATTGCAAGAGTGGGAAAATCATGCTTTAGAACTCAACAACTAGTGTCTTTCTGGAAAATTACAGCAGGCCTCTGGTGGTCTTTGGCTGAATGGCTTTTTTCTTAATGATTAGATAAGCTCAGTAATCCCCTGGAAATGTGTTACCCGCTCTGTTGTGCCTATGCCTGGAAATGGGGTGTATAAATTCCAACAAAACTGCCAGACCTTTATATTTACTCATGATTGTGGGTAGGTAGTGGCCACCTATCCCAGGTTTGTGACACATTGTGATATGATGGGTAAAGACATAACTGCAGCACATTACAGTGTGTGTGCAATAGTATCATGACTTTGTTCAAAAGTGGAAACTCTGGAGAGTGGGTATGTCATCCTAAATGGTCAGTTCAAATGCCCTTCTAACGTCCAGATTTCTAGAGCTGTTTTTCAATGTATAACCTCGTTAAGGCATCTGATTTAATATTGTGAAGCTTTGTAATTACGTTAAATAAATGATATTCTGCAAAGCTTAAAATATAATGCCCGTTAGGGAAAATTTAACCTGATTTTTCAAATGCAGTTTTGTGGATTACTGCAGGAAGAAAGATAAGATACCAGGAATGTGTTTAGCTAGGCCCCAACTCCGTTAACACGCCTGGGAATTATCCAGCAATAACTTATGCAGTCCAGGTCAACCTTCCTTTTGTAATCCATATCACCTTGGGGAGGACCACCATCAGCACTGTTTCCCTTTTAACCTGGTCCTAGAATTGTAGCTGGGACCTCACTGCCTTTTTCTTGTATGAAGTTTGAGAACACGGGGCTGGCCCTTTGCTGTACCAGACATTAGTACCTGAAACCTATTGGCCACCTTCAGTGAATACCTTCCCCTAATCCTGATTCCAGTTTTGATTTGTCAGGGAACCAGAACCCTTATTGAAAAGTACCGGCACTGGACATCTGCCAAACTGACACGTGAACACATTACCACTTAACCTACCCACCAGGCCCCTAGGCTGCGGAGAAGACAAAAATCCCCATCCAGGCTAATCAGGCAATAAGGAAAAACTCTTTCGCAGCCCAAAAAGGCAACTAGCATGATGCTCACAGCAAGGTCCAGAAACAGGGTCCTACTCTAATCCCAAGGAGGTGGCACCATGGGTAACAGGATTTATAAACCCTCTTTCTGGGTACTTGGGAGTCAGTGGACCCTTCTATCCATCCAGTTAAACAAGCAGCTCCACATCTCTCCTCCTCATCCTCAAGAGGCCACAAGGAGGGGAGGAAAAAGAGGGAAGGCATTCCTTATAGGCACTAAAGGGTTTGCTTTTCCCTGCTGGCCCAGACAGTGCTTCCCTCAAATCTGAAGCTGCAGAATGGAGGCATTCTATCAAATGTTTGAACCTTAATGCCATAATAGGAGGTCTGTCCTTTCTAGCTTTAGAATTCTATGCTAAAATCCATCTTGAACTGTTAAGGGTCCATTTTCATATTATGTACCTTTGATAGGTTACCTAAGAGGTTTTATTAACAAATAAAATAGATAAGTGAAAAGTATTTTTTATTTTTAGAACCTTGTTCTGCAATTATGTAGCAATCATCTTGTTACAGTGAATGTTATTGAACTTGTAAATGCTTGTGTAAAGGCTGTAAATAGCAAGATAATCTTCCTGAACTCTGAAACTTTAGTATCTTTCACATTCTATTCAAACAGTCATTCTTGACGGTAAAGTCATTATCACACAAATTCCACAGATTAGCATCTGAAGCATGTATTAAAATGACTGACTACAGATTTGCTGTACACAGGGTTTCCTGTTAACACTGCAACTTCTTCAATATACTTTTCTAAGCTGTGATCGATAATTATAGATGTTCCTTCCGAGAACACTAAGAAAAAGCCATTCCTCTTGTAAAATGCCTGTATAATTTAGAAAAAGGCAATTAGTATTAGATTAATTGCTGCTTTAACCAGAAACTCAAGGCATAATACCATAGCTGAAGGCTGCAAAAAAGTAATTTCATGTGCAAAATGGTGGTCAAGGTGTTTTTGTAATGCCACTTGATGAGCTGCCTCCAGCAGACTGCATCTGGCTCTGATACTGCCAACACTTGAGTGCGTAACTTAAACCACACAAAGGCTTCCATTGAAGTCAATGAATGCAGGTCATGAGCCAGGTGTTCTGATCTATTGTACATGTTTCTAAAAGGGAGGGAACTCTGTACTTCTGCACCCACAATCTTTTTAATCCAAGAATCTCAAAATACTTCACAAATACTAAATGTTAAGACTTCCTTCATTTACATCTTGAGGTAGATTTGTATTCTCCCCCTTTTACACACGGGGAACCTGAGGTACAGATATGTTAAGTGACGTACGCACATTCACTTAGTCTATGAACTTGATGGAAATAAAATCCCTATCTCATTGCCTCTATTTCTTAATTTCAAAATTTATCCTTCCTGTAATGAACCTTAAAGATCTTCATATTCTTTTCTTAGAAATAACCAGTATGCAGATGGAGTTCAAGTTGTTAGCTTTAACCTAAAAAGTTCTAAATGTCTTGGAAACATACTACTTGAATCCCCTTTTCTCCTCGGGTGATTTTTTCCCCATAATTGCTTAGCAGAGATACTCATGTTAGGGATGCCCTAGTTTGGACTGCATAGGGCTGATAAGACATATTCCTGAAGGGGACTGTGTGTCTTGGATCTGCTCCCATTCTTGATCCACCAGACCCTGGATTTGTTTAATAAAACAAGGGAGATGTATGCCAAAAAGTCTCATGTTGGCTTCTGCTCTATTAAAAGTACCAGTATGAGGAACTGTGTGAGCGAATTGGAGATGGATATCAGTGAAAACAGGCATTTTATTTTCACGTTTAAGATCGTACAAACAATGTAATGTGCGCTTGGGGATTGGGAGTGAGAGAAAGTTGATCAATAATGTGGTTGAGAGCTCCTTTTAAATGATGGAAATGTTATTCATCATGGCTGCCTATTTACTAGCCTCCATTTGTTATGCTCTAGCCTGCCCATAGCCTTCTTTGCTGACATTGTCATTTCAGAAATGTTTCATAATATCTATTAATTGAAATTTATTATATAAATCACTACGAGTCTTATATGAACATGATTAGCTAAGGCCTATCTAAGTATTTCAAGCATAGCAGAGGAGACGTGATATATAAAAAGACCATTATCTGATAACACAAGCATTTGTTATGATGGATTACACAGCACAACTGCAAAAAACCAAGATGCATATGGGCTCTTACATTGATCTTGAAAATAGTTTAGTCTGTCTATATTACATGCGAGCAATATCCCTAACCAAATCAGCATTGTTATACTCCATTTTACATTGTAAAGTACAATGTAGTGTGAGTCTCTTTTCCAGTTTCACTCCGACTTATTTCAATAACTTACATGAGTCAACATTAGTTTGTTCAAGCTACATACTGTATATGTATAATTGTATTCACTAATACAATGTGCACATTTATACTGAAACAAACTGACAAGGCAGCTATGCCTGAGTTGTAGAATAATATAATATCTTACGAGTGACTTTGACCAAACCTAGAAGTCACAAAGGAATTACTATGCACAATGTCTTGAACTTTTTGTAATGTAATGGTGAAAATTACAATGACTACACCTGATAGTTAAGAGTAATAAGCTATACAGTAATGCATTAGAATAATTAAGTTATGCATGTTAAAACTGTGATGATAAAATTATTGCTGCATGTACTGAAATTTGGCATTGAATTTATTAAAAAATGTAATATCTTCTGTTCGAAGACTGATGCCTAACCATGTGGCAAAAAAATCACATCCGTGGTCTAAGTACAGAACTAGGAGTCAAGACTACTTCAGTTCTAATCCTGACTTTCTGACACTAACACACTATAGCCCTGGTCACGTCACTTAAACCTAAATTCTAAATTGACTAAGGTGTCTCAGTTTGGGCTTCCAAGAATTGAGGCATCACAAATTGCTAGAGGTCTGATTTCCAGAAGCATTTGTCTCTAGTTGGGCATCCCAAAATCACTAGTCAGTTGTGAACATTTGCGCATTAACCTCTCTCCAGTTCCCTATTTGTAAAATGGGGCTAATGCCTCTCACTAGGCAACTGAGTGAATTAATGTTTCTAAAAGTTTTTGGAGGTTAAAAAAAAATTACAGTAGGTGAGATTAGAGTTATACTTAGCAACATACTTCTGGGGGGACACTGACAGTGAAAGCTGGCATCTCTAATTATCAATGACTTGGGAGAAGAATTATGACAGATGTAGTAGGGCGGATGAGGATGACATGGAGAATAAATTAAGATTAAATCTAAGAAATGCTCATATTTAAGACAATATCGGAGTATTTTTGATGATAATCCGTTACAAATGAGGAAAAGATAATGGTTTGCCTGGTGAAACATACTGCCCATTCAAGTTATTGACACTTGTTGCAGGCCAACAGATGACAGCAATCAGCCTCCAGGCAGGGGAGTTTTGTCCATGCATGGTCTCACCTACGGAGTAATTAGAGTGGATTCTGAAGAAAAGCTTTCTGTCCTGACTGTGCAAGATGTGGGCTTGGTGATGCCAGGAGGTAGGGATTGGCACAGCTTTCTCTGAAATATGTAATATATAGAAACATGAGCCTTTTTCATTAATTATACTATATAATGCTATTAATATAAATATTTTCCTAATGAAGATTAGGATGTATATACTTTAAAGTGTACAATCTAAAAATATGATCAAACAGAACTCTTTTTTTTTCTTGGGATTTCCAATATACATTTTCTCCCAAGTATTTACTGTGGTCGCACGCTCAGCCTCCACTCATTAGCCACAGATTGCTTTCATTTTAAGTGGTCTGGCAACACCTGATTCTACTCCATTGTCCTCATGAAGGCATGCTCAGCACTAATTCATTACCCCTAAAATGCCCAGAACAAAATTAATTTGGAATCCTTATCCAGAGGCTAGAACACAAGTATCCATAGAAAAACGAGTGTCCCAGACCAGACCAAGGTATTTTAGGTTATTTTCCTAATCTACTGTAAATATAAATAAAACTGCTTGCTGCAGACTTGCTGAATATTTCCACAAGCCCCTTTATTCAGACACGATTATATTATAAAAAGAGGGGATGTATCTTAAGCGGATGGTAGTTATAAAATTCAGACTAAAGCAGTAAGCCAGAGTTTTTAAAAATGACATCAGGTTTTTATATCCAAATTGATTTTACATGAGGTGTACTGATTGGAAAAGACCAATTTTGTTGTGTTTCTTAACAGAACTTCTTATACATTATGCATCAAATGAACTCCCAGTTTCAGTTGGACAACTTAAAATTGAAGCCGTAGTATAAAAATATTTTATAGATATATTGGTTTATGTCTGATTATATATTCTGATCTAATTCAAAGGAAGGTATAATACAGATTCTCTTGTGATTATCCTCACTGTGAGTGGAGAAGCATCCAAGACTTTACATTTGCACGTATAAAGGCATTTTGGTCTGCTTCCCTTCTCTCTTTCACCTTGGCCTCTTTCCAGTCGCAAAGGTTTATACTTCTGACAGACTCCTACTACAAAGATTTCTGCTAAGAAGCATACCTGGCCTTACTTTTATGCCCAAGATTGGAAGTGGCAGAACTCCAGCAGTACCTTTGGTGCAGTGATAGAATGCACCAGAGTGTCTTCCAGCAAGCACACCCTTTCTCACCGTTGCCATTTTTCCTTCTCCTCTCTCCCCCAATGTGCACTCTTTTCTTGTCTCTCTCTCTTCTTCACTTTGCCTACTGTAAATATTTTTTTTCACTTATTGGTCCCCTCCTCTTAGCTCCTGCAAAACTCCAATACAAAACTGATGGGAGACTAAACTCTGGTAATTCTTTACAAAGCAACACACTACTAGTGCTAGTCTGATGGGCAGAATAACTGGATCTCTTGCATGGGTTTTATTCACTACTTCGTGAGAGCTGACCTTCCTGCCTTGACGTCTGTTGCTGGCAACTGGATATAGCATAATTATCATCCAGGAGCGAAAGCAAAACATTTTATTTTGTACTGACTACGGTAAATATATTATCCCAGGTGCAAAATCAAGGAGTCAGTCAGGCCAAAAGAAGTTTTTATTTTTCCAACTGCCTTTATATAAAGTTCTTGCCACTGTTTGTCTAAATATTAAATTATCTTTACTGTTGTTAAAATGTCTTAATGGTCGAGCAGTTTTGTATGTCTGGCATTAGTGTCTGCATATACTTCATTCATTGAAGTTTCTAGCCCACAGCCTTCCCAAACCACTGACTTTCTTCTGTAGTTTCCTAATATTTTTGAAAGTCTTTTGCTTTCTCTTTAGCTATAATGTGTGCAGTGAGACCAGATGGAATTCCTCAGCTCTGTAGAACAGACGAAATAGGCGAACTTTGTGTATGTGCTATTGCAACAGGTACATCATATTATGGGCTCTCAGGCATGACCAAGAACACTTTTGAGGTGAGTCAGAATGAAGACGTACAACAGAATCCTCTTAACTCTTCAAAGTTCAGAAGACTGTTTGGGGGAGGGGGTAGTAATACTAATAATGCTATTAATAATTACTAATTACTACTAAAAAAACAACGAGGAGTCCTTGTGGCACCTTAGAGACTAACAAATGTATTTGGGCATAAGCTTTCGTGGGCTAAAACCCAGTTCATCAGATGCATCTGATGGAAAGTGGGAAAGAGGACATGCAGTTGTTTACGGTAGCTATATGAACTTGATGGTTCCAAACACTTTGAAAACTGCTAAGAATTTAGATTTAAAAAGCTGTCTTCACCAATCCCACAATTTAGCCAACATTAGATGACTGATATTGTAGGCATCCTAGCAGAAATATGTTTTGAGAGATTTGAAGAAACAACTAAGGTGTAAATCTTTGAATTTCTTAATTCTGCTTGTGGCACCTTAGAAACAAACAAATTTATTTGGGCATAAGCTTTCGTGGGCTAAAACCCACTTCATCAGATGCATGCAGTGGAAAATACAGTAGGAAGATATATATACACA
>NW_020664462.1:19410233-19412160 GCF_002925995.2 Terrapene triunguis | reverse complement strand
GTGCCACAGGACCCTCTGTTGCTTTTTACAGATTCAGACTAACACGGCTACCCCTCTGATACTTTTCTTCAGTAAGTCATCCATGTGCATCAGAGGACAGAATATTTTCTTGTTATCTGAGCTTCAAAGGACAAAATACAGAAACTTTGACTTTTATTGAAGACTCATAGTGGTGGTCCTCAGCTTGTGATTGTCTTAGATAACTAGGAACTTGCATTTACACATCCTCATTACCTGCAATTTTCATGGCATTTGCTGTAGTCATTTAGGAAAATAAAGGCATTCCTGCAGATACCAATGGAACATAATTTATTCAACTTACATAAAATTGATGGGTGTCTACAGTATATTAAAATGGCTTGACTTGTTCTGATTACTTGTTTTTTTTCTGAAGCATATTCGTTTAATGGGAAAAGACATTTCCAGTGATATTTTTATTATTTTTTCTTAACTGCCCTGCATTTTGGACCTAAATTTATTTCCTTCCCACTCAAATATTTTTTATCCTTTACTGTTAAATAATTTACAACATAGAATCCAAGTTGTGGAACTGAAGCTATGGAATGGGTGTATCCTAAATATATTTGTCAGAAGTGTTCATCACAACAGGTGGAGAGGTCTGGGTCGAGAGTGGAGTGAGCACTTCTCATCCCCAGGGAAGCCCACGGTGCTAGTAACACTGGGGATTAGTAAAAAGAACAGGAGTACTTGTGGCACCTTAGAGACTAACAAATCTATTAGAGCATAAGCTTTCGTGGGCTACAGCCCACTTCTTCGGATGCATATAGAATGGAACATATATTGAGGAGATATATATACACACATACAGAGAGCATGAACAGGTGGAAGTTGTCTTACCAACTCTGAGAGGCCAATTAAGTAAGAGAAAAAAAAAACTTTTGAAGTGATAATCAAGATTAGGTTCTCCTTGTAAGGAATATGAATAACTGTATTTTGGTTTGTCCTACAGGTGTTTCCTATGACCAGTTCAGGAGCTCCTATAAGTGAATACCCTTTTATAAGGACAGGATTACTAGGATTTATTGGACCAGGAGGGCTTGTCTTCGTTGTGGGCAAAATGGATGGTCTAATGGTGGTCAGTGGAAGAAGACATAATGCTGATGACATTGTAGCAACAGCCCTGGCTGTAGAACCAATGAAGTTTGTCTACAGAGGAAGGTTTGCTTCACTTTTTTTCCTATGTAAATTGAGATCTTTGTTTTGCTTAAAGCAGGTGTAATTGGTCCAGCATTTAAAAATGCCTGTGGCAGCCCTGACCCATCCACGCTAAGCCGAATGTTGCTTACACCAGTGGCAGGGCCGGCTCCAGGCACCAGCGAAGGAAGCAGGTGCCTGGGGCGGCCAATAGAAAGGGGCGGCACTCCGTCCGTTATTGGGGCAGCACGTTCGGGTCTCCGGTGGCAATTCAGCGGCGGGTCCTTCAGTCCCTCGCTTTCTCTTCAGCGGCAATTCGGCGATGGGTCCTTTGGCAGCAGCTCAATCGGGTTTTTCTTTTTTTTTTTTTTTTCTTCGCCGCTTGGGGCAGCAAAAAAGCTGGAGCCGGCCCTGACCAGTGAAGTTGCTCTAGTGTTGGCAATGGTGGGAAACTTGTGCAGAATTTCCTTGTGTAGAGAAGGCTGTAGAGTCCTCCAAGATCACCAGATACAAGCCTAACTTTTACTTTGTAGGTCCCCTTCTAAAAATGATAGTCATAATCCTGACAGAATAAGGAACAATGGTCTCAAGTTGCTGTGGGGAAGGTCTAGGTTGGATATTAGGAAACTCTATTTCACTAGGAGGCTGTAAAGCACTGGAATGGGTTACCTAGGGAGGTGGTGGAATCTCCATCCTTAGCAGGGCCGGTGCAAGGAAGTTTCGCACCCTAGGCGAAACTTCCACCTTGTGCCCCACCCCCCCCCCCCCCCCC
>NW_020664462.1:19363711-19410133 GCF_002925995.2 Terrapene triunguis | reverse complement strand
CCCCCCCCCCGCCCTGAGGCACCCCCCCCCCGCGGCAGCTCCCCACCCCAGCTCACCTCTTCTCCGCCTCCTCCCTGAGCATGCCGCCCCCACTCTAATTCTCCTCCCCTCCCAGGCTTGCGGCGCCAAACAGCTGATTACCACCGCAAGCCTGGGAGGCGGGAGAAGTGGAGCGGCCGCTGCGCTGGGAAAGGGAGTCTGAGCTGCACATGTCAGCGTGCCGCCGGCAGCCCAGCCCAGGAACACTGTAAAAAAAAAATTGGGGGCACCGCTTTTTGGCGCCCCCAAATCTTGGCGCCCTAGGCAACCGCCTAGTTTGCCTTAATGGTAGCACCGGCCCTGATCCTTAGAGGTTTTTAACGCCTGGCTTGACAAAGCCCTGGCTGGGATGATTTAGTTGGGGATTGGTCCTGCTTTGAGCAAGTGGTTGGACTAGATTACCTCCTGAGGTCTCTTCCAACCCTAATCTTCTATGATTCTATGATAATTTTAGCATGTTTAAGGAGTTATTGGGATCATCCCCAGAGATCTAAGCTAACGTTTTTTAAGCATTAGCTTGCAGTGCATTGTTCTAAATTTCAAACACTGCTGCATTTCTAGGTTCCTGAATAATTGCATGCTTCATGTTTGTGCGAAATTACAAATTTTAGTTTTGAAAAGATGAAGGCTACTGAAACAAGGGCCACTTGTAATACCCCTTTAAAAAAAAACAACTGGTTTTACAGCTCTTGTAATATCTTTCCTCCAAAGCTACTCAGGTTTAACAATTATCAGGGTTTCATGTTACAATTTTCACTAGAAGAATTGGTAGCTGAAGCACCATTATTCTGAATAATACAAATAACTAACAAATAAGTTACAAAATATTCTCTTCAGGAATGAAATTGCCTTTTCTGCAGTCACTATTCTTACCCAATACCCTTTACTTTTTGTGTTTTGCAGAATAGCAGTGTTTTCAGTGAGTGTCCTTCATGATGAAAGGATAGTTATTGTTGCTGAGCAAAGGCCGGATTCCACAGAGGAAGACAGTTTTCAGTGGATGAGCAGAGTTCTCCAGGTAATGTTCCTATGGTAATTCTGAAGTTTGCTGCTTCAATTTTATATTCCCTTTATTGATCTTTCAACCCAATAAAGATTGTAATCTGACATCCTTCTTTGAGTGGGCATGTGGATTTCACTGTAGGCCCATATGATAGAAATCTTTTGAATACCAGTGTTCATCAGGGCTGTGCATGTACTCTCTGCCTCCTCGTGTTCCCCTGTGAGGGCAGGAAGGGCAGAGTGGCCACAACCCTCCATCTCGTTTCTCCTACCGCTGGTGGCAGCAAGATGGAATCTAGCGAGTATCCAATCCGCTACTCCCCTGGGAGGCTTAAAAACTGTTCTTTTCATCGAATTTGTGAAGAAATCTTTATCTTCACACCGTGACTAGACTGAGAACCTCCCCTGTACACCCCTTAATAGAATGGCGAGGTGCTTTGTGCCAACTACCACACCTCATGGTGGACTCCAAATCTTCAGGGCTTTAAATCCTGCCTATCCTGAGCCAGACTGATCCCTTTCAAGGATGGACACAGTTGATTTCATTTCTGCCTAGTAGGGAGCCAGGACAGGTGCTCTGTGTGCAAATCCTCTGGATCCAGGACCCAAAAATCCAGAGACTCTCAGCTCAAACTATATCTGCTAGAGCAGTCCACACAGGTCACTTCAGACGCAGAGGTGATAGCTACGATCAGATACGATGGCATCAGCTAGTATTCCCTGAAGCACAGATCATCCACTGGGATCAAGCACTGGAAAAAATGTGAAGAGCGCACCGGCAGAGCCAGCACTAGTGACTTTGACACCAGCCACCTCCACATCAGTGAAATCCTTGGCATTGGAAACTAACCATCTGCACTGACAGCCTTGACACTGACTGCTTCAGCATTTGCAGTACCACCATCCCAAGCAGTAAAGCCAGCACCTGTGCCTGTACATAAAGATGAAGCTCACTCAGAGCAGGCAGAACCCAAATATAGCTCCAGACGTGAAGGGAAGCCCTGGAAGGAGAACACAGCATCACTCCTTGAAGGATAGAGCATCAGACCTGGAACGGCACAGGGAATGAGAGACTCAGCACCAATCTCAGTCCTGGTATGCCCAGCAAGGTCCCTGAGAGACCCCCTGGATGAATCTGGATAACCTCCAGAAATGCTTCCGATGCTGAAGAAACAACTGGCACTGAAACTGTCCCTGGCACCATATCCCCCTCCGTTACCACCATTCAAAAAGAGATATATTCCTTGTCATCACCAGTTTACTCCTCCTTGCTAGCTTAGAGTAGAGATCCCTCTCCTGTGCTTTCCTGTATGCATTCAGTATTGAGCTATCCTGCATGGCCTTCTGATCTGTTCTTCAGAATTCCACAGTGCAGATCATTACGTACAACAGCTACACCAATGCACTACACCAACAAGCAAGGAGGCACACGCTTGTCTCCCATCTCTTAGGAAGCTGTCAAGCTCTGTACATGTGCAACCAACAGAGGATAAGCCCAGTGGTTCTTTGTCTCTTGGGAGTCATCAATGAGCAGGTGGACTTCCTAAGCAGACAACCCATGATCAATCACAAGTGGCCCCTGCAAAGATCCGTCATAGAGCTTATGTTCCATCATGGGGGAAGGGAGAGACCTGTTTGCCACCCAGGGCAAAGTCAGATGTTAATTTCTGTTACAGAGGGGTCATGAGCCAGGGCACATTGCCCATCTTCCTTCTGCACTGGAGTCCAGGCCTAACTTGTCTTTCTACAGATTCCCCAGGATGATTTCCAAAATAAAGATCACTCTCATGGTTCTGTAGTGGCCCAGGCAGTTTTGCCTGACAGACCTGCTGCAGATGTTCATTCTGACGTCGATCCAGCTGTGACTGTCCAGACCTGATCTCACAGCATCATTGCCAAATACTCCACCCAGACCTGAAGTCCATGCACCTGATGACTTGTACATTGGCTGGTTAAATACCATGAACAGGGACTTACCCACCAGTCAGAGAACCTGCTCCTACCTGAGACCTCAACACCCTTCTCTCAAGACTCCTGGGGACACTTTTCAAACCCTCTCTCTTTATCTTGCTATCTCTTTAGCCAAGAGAGCTACAAATATTTATGGCTGACCATCCTTATACAAAGTTTCAGAGGGATAAAGTGGTGTTCAGTAATCTCCAAGTTTCATCTGAACTGATAAATTTGCCTGTCTCCTTCCTAAAACCCATCTCTTTGTTTGGAAAGAAGTTGTCATATACACTAGACATTTCCAGAGCCGTACTTTACTACATTGTCAGAATAAATCCATTCAGACTGTCTTTTCAGTTATTCCTGACTGTAGCCACCTGTTCCAAGGGCTAAGCCATCTCATCACACAGGATAGCTAAATGGATAACACAATGAGCCGAAACTTCCTAACTGATTTTAAAGGGATGCCGTCAACTTTAATCACACTTTTCTCTGAAAAATATGTACTTACTGTTTTTTCAAGCAATCTCTAAAGTAAAAGGCTACAGAAGAGACTACTTCTATTTTTCAGTTTTGCCTTGTGCATTTGACAGCACTTTGTAGAAAGCCTGTCTCATAGTTTCCCCTGTATATTCTGTCAGTTTCCCTTCTTGTTTGAGGATCATTTCACGTAGTGATCAGGGAGAGATTAAATCTTTAACAAGCTTTTTTTCCCTTTTGATTTAAACTCCAGAAATTAACAGGGAAGTTCAGAGGCAGGAGTGGCACTTGACACTGCTTTTAGATCCTTCTGAAGTTGATTAGATTTTAAGTTGATAGTGTCCCTTTTAGCAATAGCATTAAAAGCACACACCAGTTAAAATCAGATTTGCCTGTGAACCGTGTCTGCCTGTGCTTTAGTTAGTAGATCATCTGTAGTGAATTACTGCTAGAACATAGTTATGGAGAGAGACAGGCACATCAGCCCAAACCTATATGAAATTCACCAGGGTCTTTAATTGATGTTCATCTATTTATGTTGGGTTTTTTTTTTAACGATCTAGGTTTTTAAATGGTTATAACAAACAGTGGTGAAGTAAATTTCATATGCACTCAGTGAAGAGTACCTTTCCTCCTCTGATATTGCTGAAAAATGTGTTTACAGTGGCAGGTAATTGCTAGATTATCTTCTGCACCAGTTTAGAGAACCAAATGAATACCGTTGTGCTCATAAGTGCAGTGATTAGCCTTACTTCATTCACTTCAGCTTCTTGATTTTTTTCTAGGCTATTGACAGTATCCATCAAGTGGGTGTTTACTGCTTAGCACTGGTACCAGCAAACACGCTCCCTAAAACCCCTTTAGGCGGCATACACTTATCAGAAACCAAACAACTTTTTTTGGAAGGCTCGTTGCATCCCTGTAACGTATTGATGTGCCCACATACCTGCGTAACAAACCTGCCTAAACCACGACAAAAACAGCCAGGTAAGCTGAGAAGTGGCAGAAGCCACTATGTTTGTGATAGTCTATGTTTGTGATGTTCTACGCGATAATATCAATAGGAGCTCAGGGGGCTCACCCCCTTATAGATTCAATTACATAATTTGAACCGTGAACAGTTTCACCCTCCTAAAAATACTTCGATTGAAAATGGCTCTATAACAGACTACACTGAGAAATATAGAAAGACTTTGGGTTGAATAAATACTCAGTCTGTTGACTCAAGCCCAATAAACAGTTACCTCACTAACAGGGATGTGCCCACACTGCAAAATTGAATCTGAATCCAGATTTTGAACTCACGTAGTTGGAGAGGTGTCTGGATCTGTGGCTCCAGTTTGGCCCCTCTCAACATACTAGTTACTAAGCACTAGTGATTTTGCACAAACAAAATACCATGGCACTCTCCTTCAGTGCCTGAAACTTAGGGGTCGTCCATTATAGAACCTAGAGCATATTTGCAATAACATTTCCCTTGTTTCTCTAATATACCACTCTTGGACAAATGCTTGAGAACACAAAGAAAGTAATTGAGCCTTGCAAAGGTATTATAAAAATGAAATGTCAGAGACTGATAGTGGCTTGTCAAGGAAATGATAGTAATAGGAGATGCCGGCTAGCTGTAAACTTCCGTCTGGCAGGTTCATGTTGCCACATTCCAGATAATTTAAATACTGTGTGTTCCTGAACAGAGGGTTTTGTCTGGATGTGATGTGTTCAGCCTCAGTGGATGGTAAAGGGGAGGCCAGGAAGAGAGGAGATCTCTGGGGTATTTTGCTTTTGTTTTTCATGCAAAATAACTAAGAACCACAGTGCATATTCCAACATGGGCATCGGTATGTTTTTGTGGCTCTTCCTTTGGGCAAAGTTTTGGGCTTCTTTGCCCTAGTGCAAGCTTGTCACACATGGTACTTCATCAGCAATCAACACCTAAAAGCACAAAGCGAAAATACTCCTACATTGGTAACTGCAATGGCAACATTTATCAGAAGTATATAGTCTCCAATTTGCAATAGTTGGCATAACGTCAGCGAAAGCCAGCTTGTATGTGAAATGTTAGTGGTGATATGTTCCTTTCTTGTAAACTTGACTTCACTTTCTCCAATCTATTCAATGTATTTAATCAAGGGTTCTCAAATACTTTCATAGTGTGAACCATCTACCCTCCCAGTCCTGATCACTTACAAACACCTACAACACCTGCTTATATGGAAAAGAAATAGTAGAAAAATATTAATGCATTTTAGTTTGTTCTAGTGCAGCTTACTAGCTGAAAATAAGGGGCGGGGGGCAGCTAGAAATATGGAGTGGCCAAGTCTCTGCAGGCCACAATTGGCCCATTGACCACAGTTTGAAAATATATATATAATTTTAAAACTGTACACCTATTGCTTCAGCAATGGATCTCTTTGGAAATGCATGAAATTTCATGGTTTTCATTGCTTTTGTGGTTTTTACAATTTACATACCTTAAACATGGACTGAACTGTTAAGATATTCTCAAAATGTTGTTCACTGAAGTTGGTAATGGGAAAAACTTCACCTGCTGCAAGAGAAGGGATAATGAGAATTCTTAACTATAGGCCTAATATTTTTATTGTATTTAGCATGTTTCTAATACATTCTAGAAATTGGCCCTGCCTCTGTGATGGTGGGGAACCTGGTCTCTGGAAAAAGAATTGCTCAGGCTAGTGGCAGAGATCTGGGACAGATAGAAGACAACGATCAGGCCAGAAAGGTAAGTTAAATCTTTCCAAATACATCTTGTATGTGACTTACATTCAGTATCTGTACTGTTGCAAATATAATAGCTTAACTTTTTCGTATTGTTATCCCATACTTGTTGGCTTAGTTGGAATAAAAATGTGAGTTCTAGAATAGATATGAGGAAGGGATTCCCTACATTATTTTTTTAACGTGTCTACCTTCATTTCGAAATTTTAACTTGGATCAATGTACTGTGTGAAGTGTTAACTTTCTAGTGTTTCTGTTATAAGTGCTCCTGTACTGGTTTTTCATTATTTCAAGTGGAGTCTAGGAAGTTCATTTGGTAGATATGCTCTTGATCTTGAGTTTTGTTGTTTAAGTTCCGTTAAATTTATTGCATTTCCACTCTAGTCTTCTCAGTGGAGAGAGTAATTATTAGAGAGACGAGTTGGGTAGGGTGACCAGATGTTCCGATTTTATAGGGACAGTCCCGATTTTGGGGGCTTTTTCTTATATAGGCACCTATTACCCCCCACCCCGTCCCGATTTTTACACTTGCTAACTGGTCACCCTAAAGTTGGATGAGGTAATATCTTTTATTGGACCAACTTCTGTTGGTAAGGCCTGGTCCACACTAACCCCCCACTTCGGACTAAGGTACGCAAATTCAGCTACATTAATAACGTAGCTGAATTCGAAGTACCTTAGTCCGAACTTACCGCAGGTCCAGACGCGGCAGGCAGGCTCCCCCGTCGATGCCGCGTACTCCTCTCGCCGAGCTGGAGTACCGGCGTCGACGGCGAGCACTTCCGGGATCGATTTATCGCATCTAGACAAGACGCGATAAATCGATCCCAGAAGATCGATTGCCTGCCGCTGAACCAGGAAGTAAGTCTAGACGTACCCTAAGAGAGAGTAGCTTAAAGCTACTTAAAGGGACTCAGAGTGTCACAGCTAAATAAAAGGTGGAACAGATTGTTTAGCATATGTAATGAACCCTCCTTGTAAGAGACCATTCAAAATGAAGTGGCCAGTTAACACCTCTGCAGTTATAGGACAAAATAGGTAATTATTGTTAGATGCAAACATACAAACATTAGTGTTTTTTAAAAGTAAGTTAGGGAGGGAGGAGCATTAGAAGTAACTTTGAAACTAGAGCCAGGCTTAGATCCAGAGATACTATTCAGAACTAACTTATTGCTTTGAAAGTGCACTGAGTAAATCATACTTCAAGCAGTAATCTTAGACTTCTAAACAGGTCTGCACAATTCAGCAAGAGCATGTTGCCCTAAAGATGAATGATGCTGACAACATTCAACAATTTACTGGTTACTGATGTTGATGTATGAACATATAAAATAGAAGCAAGAATGGGGTGTATAAAGTGGAAATAAGAAATTGCTTCCTATTTGTAAGAAAATTAAGAAAAAATCCATAAAGTATCATGATTATCACTCTGTTTTGTTTTAGTTCCTATTCCTCTCAGAAGTTTTACAGTGGAGAGCTCAAACCACTCCTGACCATGTGCTTTACACGCTACTTAACTGTAGGGTAAGAAATTCAGGCGATTACTTTAAAAAGTTACCCTGTGGAGAAATGCACGCTGAGAGACAAACTGTATCAGCTTGCACCAAGACTGTATGTGGCTCAATCTTCAGATATTTCTGTTTGCATTAATGTTTAGCTGCTATATTTACTACTCACTCGTGGGGGAGGAACAGAGAATTATCGCAAGTCATTATCAAATGTGTGCTCTCTGCTATGTTACATACCCACCTTTGTATATTCCTACCCCATGAATTCACACTTGCCGGGAGTGTTGACGAGGCAGAATATTTACATTCCAGTAGAGGGAGGCGTAGTTCTTGATGCTGCTCAGAAGTCTTTCTGCTCAGTTAAAGGAATTGTTCTGACTGTCCTAAGAGACCATGAATTCTTCCTTAGTTGAAATAGTGAATATTGGGTATGAGATTAGGCCTTCCAGGGAAAATGGAGGAGGGGGAGATGTAGAGGGAAATGGATCAGGACTCCAAGGGCTTTAAAGGACCTCTAGTAAATTAACCTGCATGCTTATGAGATAAGTATGGTTTAATTTTAAAGCATTTAATTAGTCATCAAAACCAGATTGTATGCTTCTGTGCCACAGAACTGTATTGGTCCATAGTATAAAATTAGAGTTTTTCTAGGATTAGAAGATTATGTGATTACTGTATATACTAGACCTCTGCCCTACATGTTTACAAAGTGCCCTCCTGTCTATTATATTGGTATCAAAATGCTGTTCAAGATTAGAGTGGTCACCCTTAATCTTGCTTATTTTTCTTTAGATAACTAGCTAGTGTTATGTCACCATTTGCAACTTTACAAGAAATGGTGAGGCAGCTTTAATTAGTTACTTATAGCAAATGGAGAGCTTCTGAGATCAAGCTACCACTGTGCGTCCCAGGCAGAATTTGACCCTGGAGATTGTTTTCTGTTTTATCTTCAGAGTAAGGGCTTGTCTTCACTACCAGGGTAAGTCGACCTAAGTTACGCTACTCCAGCTACGTAAATAACGTAGCTGGAGTCGACGTAGTTTAGCTCGACTTAGCCCGGCTTCTTCATTGCGCTGAGTCGACAGGAGACACTCTCCGGTTGACTTCCCTTACTCTTCTCGGAGAGCTGGAGTACCGGGGTTGACCGGGGAGCGCTCTGCCATCGATTTAGCGCGTCTTCACCAGACCCGCTAAATTGATCCCTGCTGCATCGATTGCAGTAGCGTAGATCTCCCTGTAGTGGAGACCAGCCTAAGAAACAAGTACATCATGGATGAGAGAAACTGATTCTGATGAACACATTCCCTCACACTGACTAAATCAGACTATTGAAGTCAGACCTTAAGTAACATGCTCTGCCTGTCTTGGGAAAACAGTAGGAAGAGCAACCAGCCGGTAGGAAACACAGTGAGGAAAATGAATTTGATGATGATAAAATAGTTTATCATTCCTTCTATGTGAAATCAATTGAATTGTGAATCTCGATTGCTCTGTTAAATTTTTAAATCTGCTCAGTTTACTGTACCTTGTCTCAGTAACATTTGTTTTAAATTTTTGGAAGTAAATAAATATTGTGTTTGTGTGCGAGATGTTTATGGTGAATAATAATTCATTTCTTACCAATCAAGCAAAATGCATGTGTTCCCTCAACTCTTCTTGAAATAGAACCCCCTGCTGCTTTCCTTCATAATAAGGACACTGAAAGGATATTTTTACAGGTCATTTTTTGACTTATTGTTTATCTTATAACCCAGTAGAAGCCTGAAATGTAAATGTTTCCTTACCACTCTTTTTTTTCTTCTTCTTCTCAATTTCTTCAGCTTCTCTGTTTTTTAAGTGAAGTTAGTGCTTGTGAAAGGGGCCACATATGACAGTACTGGAAACTGAAATCCTCTTTCTCCAAAGAACAGGTACAGCACAGGCGGTAGCAGTGCAGGCCTTCCCCACGCTGCCTCATCAATTTATCTCAGCCCAGGCCTAGAGAGACCACCTCTAGGGAAGTTCAGTCTCTTTTCTCGCTCACTGTTAGGCTTCTCTGTTGAGACTGCCAGCAAGGGTATGCATTGTGGTGGTCATTTTTATGATATAGACCCATTAGGGGCTATGCCAAAAACAGAAAACTCAGCCGGTGTAGACCACTACAGTCTGATAGCCCCATGTCAGTAGTGACCCAAAGTTAACTTCTATAAGAACAGGTCATTTGTTCAGGTGAGAGGCTGCATAGCCTAGTACCTCTTCCTGAGCTCTCTTTCCCCCCATCCCACATGCCTCGTCTGTCACCCATGTGCAAATAAATAACTTTCTTTCCTGTTTGGTTTATATGCATGTGCATCTTTGTTCATACCTTCTCTTCCCCCTCGCATGTGTTTTCTTCCCTTCTGGCTTGTGTCTCTTGTCTTCTAATAAGTACTTCTAATGTGCCATCTGGCTTAATTCTAGTGTGCAGACAGTGAAGTTAAGTTTATAGGAATACTCTTCTAAGACTCTGGTTATGTGTACACTACAAAAAAAAAAAAAAAAACCCCAAACAAACAAAAAAACAGCACCGAGTCTCAGAGCCCAGGATCGTGCTACAGGGCTGAAAATAGCAGAGTAGACATTCCTGCTCAGACTGGAGCCAGGGCTCTGAGCCCACCTTTCCCTTTCTCCAGGTTTCAGAGCCCAAGCTCCAACCCGAGCAGAATGATTGAGCTACTACTTTTAGCCCTGTAGCATGAGCCCTGTGGGCCTAAGTCAGTTGACTCAGGCTCTGAGACTTGCTGCTGTGGGCGTTTTTCCCCCCAGTGTAGACGTGCCCTTACTCATCAGACTACTGCAGAATTTTTGCAAAAATGTGCTTTACTGCCTGCATGTGGGAACAGAGCAGGTATACCAAAGGGAAGCAGTGCTGATTATATGGTCATGATATTACATTGTAACTGATATATCCTTAAGGTGAGTGATTAAATCATTGCTTTGGGAGGAGTGTATGGCGATTCGGGGTGGGACGTATTCACATCCTTGACAAAATTCCTTTAATTTTCTCCAGCTGCAGTTTGGTATGAGACTGAAGGTTTTCCTATTAAACTGTGTGGCTATTGACACTCTCTTTTTTTTAAACATCCTGAAGAAAGCCTTCAATCAGTAATTTATCAGTTGGGGAAGGAATACTAGAACTCAACCTACAACCTATTCTTCTGACACTAACTTATTTCAATATGCAGGGAACAATAGCCAATTCCCTAACCTGTGCCCAGCTACATAAACGAGCAGAGAAGATAGCAGTCATGCTGATGGAAAGGGGACACTTACAAGATGGAGACCATGTGGCTTTGGTCTACCCACCAGGTAAAGAACTTATATCGTGGGGACCCTAAAAGTTCTGACTTCGCTGTTTTTGTTAGAGGACTTTGGAAAAATAAGTCACAGCCATATGTCTAAGCAGTGGTACAAGTAGAATTTATTTCTTACCAGTACGTTGCGCATAGGCAATTCATGGGAGGGACACAAAGCTAAAGGGAGGCATGTGACCTCCCCACTTGACCCCCCCCCCATGTAACTCTTCCCCGCCCCCAGCCCGGGGTCCCTGCGCTCTCTCTGTCCCTTCCCCATCCCACGTTACCGAGGGCGGGCTGTGTCCTCCCGCTGCGCCGGATACAGACTTCTGAACCACAGGGCTCTCTGGAACCGCAGTGGCAAAAGGAGCAGAACGTGGGGCCGCCGCTCCCAGGAGCCAGAGCCCCACACCGGCAGTTCCTCCAGCGCGGCTGTATCGGTTCTGCCCCCAGCCCCTCCCCTGCCCCAGCCCTGTCCTCCGGCTGGGCTGTACACACCCCAGACAGGAGATGCAGCTGCGTGGAAGGGCTGGGGGCGGGGCTGGGGGTGGTACAGCCACACTGGAGGAGGAGCTGCTGGCGTGGGGCCACCCAGCAGCCCCACGTTCTGCTCCTTTGTCTTTCCGGTACAGCATACTGGCAATAAATATCTTAATAGTATGGCGGACCGGACTGCCCTACTTGCACCACAGTGTCTAAGGTAAAATGGGGTGGGAGGAAGCAGAAAGTACTTTTAAAACAAAACTTTGAGGGTCTCCTTAAGCACACAGGAGGAGTGAAGAACACAACCCCTCTTGCTCTTCGTGTTGAAATTTTCCTTTAAAATGCTGTTTTGTTTGTAAATTTAAATTGGATAGCCTATTTAATCAACAGTAATTAAGCATCTTCACTGATAAATTGGTGATAATAAAACTGAGCAGTTCATTTGAGTGATGACATGTAGTTTAAACTTTTGGGCCTTCTTTGGTATTTCATGCGTAAAAGAACAGCACAAATGAAAGTAATCAGTGAAGCTTAACAAATACTGACAAGGGACTGAAAGAGAAGTCTGTTAAAGAGCTTAGTTGCTCATTTAACCTTCTAAGTTACTTCAAAGTAGTATTTATGCTGACATGGGTGTCTGTGATTAAATTATTTGATTTTCAAGTGAGGATTTTTGTTTTGTTCTTCATGCAGGAATAGACCTGATTGCAGCATTTTATGGTTGCCTGTATGCGGGCTGTGTGCCAATAACCGTTCGACCTCCACATCCACAGAACATCGCAACAACATTACCTACAGTGAAAATGATTGTGGAGGTGAGCAGACATCTGGAAATCCGCAAGCAGTCTAAACAGGCAGTGGACTAAATATAGAAAATTAAAGTGCTCTTTAGAAGTTTTTCCATCAAAGTTAGGAAAAGGCTACAGGTTTTAGAACATGGGTTCAAACTTCATGTCACAGGACCTGATCCTATACAGTACCACAAAGTCAAGGGGAGCAGGGAATGTACAACACTGCTTGAAAGCATGCAGCACCCACACTGTCACAATCAGATGAGAGCGCATTTACAACCACTTCTTTCAAAGACCCATGTAGACATGTTTTCCAGTATATGACTCTAAATCAGGTATCTCAGGATTATTGATATTATTATTTACACTGACTTAGCTTAACTGTTTCAGGTTAAACAGTTAAAGTTGTTTAATATAAACTGTTTTCAGCCAAGCTGTATCTGAAACTCCTGCACCACGTAGTTCTTTTTACATGTTTGTAAAAGCCTTTTACAAATTTATGGTTACAAGTTGAGTTAGCGGCTCTTAAACTGACTGGGGAGTAACAGTTTAGAAGTTACATTGTGGCCAGGCTTTTACCCAGAGTGGGATGACATGGATTTTTTTGTTTGTTTGTCTTTTAGTCTTAGTCGATTTTTGTTCTTTGTTGCACTGATATTGCATTGACCACATTGGTGCAGGAAGAGTGCGTAGGTTGGCCTCTTATGTCTGATGTAGTTTTCTACTTTATTAAATGGCACTCTAGTTCTCTAACTCTCTGACAAGTAATCCCACATGTAGAGCCCTTGCAGATAGAAAATTTGTATCCGCATCTGATCCGTGATCTGCAAACGGAGTCCCCAGATATAAAGCGGAGATCCACAGATTTGCAGGGCTCTAGGTGTAAAATTTGGATCCACATTCATCCTCAATCTGAAAACATGGTCTGCGGATATCCACAAATTTGCAAGGCTCGACCCATTTGAAGTTAATGGGACCACTTACAAAGTAAGATGCTACTCAGTATGAATGTGGGTGTTAGAATCTGGCCTGCTATCAGCAGATTAATGGGACCATTATTATTTATTATAGTGATGGCCTTGAGTTCTCTTAAGATGTTTTAAAAGTGAGCATATGCAATAACACTTCAGTGATCCCTCAGTCTCTGATAGCCAAGATTGACCAGGAGGGCTGCTAGGGCATGTCTGTCTGGCAAACCTTCAGGTGGATCTAAGCTGTCTCATGATCATTTAGGTCTTTTCAACAGACTAACTTTTTAAATAAAGATTGAAAAATTGCCAGCCCTACTAATGACAGTTTGACTTAGAGACCTGTCCTGCTCTGTTTCACCCCAGGATTCTCTCTCATTTTGAAGAGGAGTGACCTTGTGGAGATTAAAATATCGAGGCTGTTGCCAATACATTACTGAGTTTCTGCTGTCCTAGGGAAAAATCCTGCCCTCCCAGTACCATCAGCTCAACTCCTTTTGAAGTCAGTAGCAATTGCTTCTGAGAGCTGAATTTGGCCCATAGAACTGTGCTTTGCAGATGCCTACAGAGTATTCAAAGTAATCAAACATTACTGTGATCTAACTATATTGTGGCTAGAGGTCTAAAAGACTATGGACCAGACTGTGCTCTAATTGGATGGGGGAAACCCAAGCAGGGTGGCAGGAAATGGATATTGTCCCATCCAAATTGAGGTGGGTTTGCTGCCCATCCATCAGGGAGCCAGCCAGAAGTTCAGCTCCCCAAATTCGGTGTCTCTTGGGACACCCGCAGGGGTCAGAGCTTCTCCACTCTTTCCTGAGTCTCCTGGCTAACATAACATGGTTCCTGAAATACCCAGCTGCCCTTCTATTTTCCCTCATTCAACGCTTACACTTTGGCCCAGCCTATACAAGGTAGTACTGAGTGAGTGAACATTATCTTGGCTTGGGATACCATGTTACATGTTGTGAGTGAGTGATACTGTCAGGAGCCCTGCCACCACCCTTCTCCACTCTGAGCCTGATCTGCACTAAGTGTCCACAGAGAGAGTTCATGAGATCTTAGGAAGTGGAGGAGTCTATAATGTGGAGTCTGTTCCTCCCTGTCCCACATGCACATGTTGTCAGCCCTGGGACGTAGTGTGCTGCAGTGCTTCTCACCCAGTCATACATCTACACCTGGGGTACGCAGGGGTCTTCCAGGGGATACATCAACTCATCTAGTTATTAGCCTGGTTTTACAACAGGCTACATAAAAAGCGCTAGCGAAGTCGGCACAAACTAAAATTTTGTACAGGCAAGGACTTGTTTATACTGCTCTGTATACTACACACTGAAATGTAAGTACAGTATTTATATTTCAATTGATTTATTTTATAATTATATGGTTAAACATGAGAAAGGAAGCAATTTTTCAGTAATAGTGTGCTGTGACACTTTTGTATTTTTATGTCTGATTTTGTAAGCAAGTAGTTTCTAAGTGAGGTGAAACTTGGGGGTGCACAAGAGAAATCAGACTCCTGAAAGGGGTACAGTAGTCTGGAAAGGTTGAGAGCCACTGGTGTGATCAGTATGATTACTGCTGATAGCTGCTAATTTCCTCAGCTCACGTGGTAGAGCTTTTTACATATGAGGCTGAAAATGTGGGATTCAAGGATTGATTTCCTCATGTTGACAAAAGGTGGGAGTTAAATGTTCCAGTTAAATGATCCAAACTGTCTCTTTGGACCGAAATGGGAAAGTATTTGTACTAAGTTCAGTGCTAGAGTAACTCACAGTGAGTCATTCTCAGTTTGGGATTTTTCAGTCGCCTTTTTCTGCATGCTGGAGGCCTGAATAAGGATATCTGTTCTGCTAACAGTATTGACAGTAGAGCACAGAATGGTTATTACTTTGCACAGGTGTTGGGGCTAACAGCTTAAGGTGCAGTGGAACCAAAAGTGGCTGAGATTCCACAAAGAATACATTCATTAGGAATGCTTTCACTTTTTGACTTCTCTTCACAGACCCTCAAAGAGTGGGAAAGAAAGGAAAAGTGTTTTACATTGTTTCTGTGCTGTGATTTAAAATATTCAGTAATGTATTTGGGCTTTTGGCTAAATACACTATATTAAATATTGTTCAAACAGTGTCACGTTTTCTTTATGTAATGTATTTGGTAAAATAACTGCCCATTCTCAAACACAGAGAATCCTCCAACATATGTAAATCTAAAATCCTCTAGGGCCTAAAATCAAGTGTAGGCAAAGAGGAGATGGTAAACTGACTTTGTCACTTGAGAAATAACTGCTCTAGAGCTACTGTTTGAAATACCAGAACTCTCTGAAATGGAGCCCGTGTTAAGTCTCTAGTGGTCCTGCAGCGAATCCTATTTGTTTGATTTAGTGGAGAAATCATGGATATGTGGCTAGCACACAGTTATTGATTTAATATGGTGAAACCACTGTAGCATTGCAAATGTAAAGTTGGATTTTCATTTTATTAAAATATTCGTATAAACAAACACGTATTGCCTTCACTTAGGGAGTATTCTTGTCATAGCCTTCACTACAGGTTTCCCAGGATGATGATGTGTAGGAAAAAGTGTGATTTTTCCCTATTAATGCACCATTAATTTCAATGTAACAATTTGCTGCAAAGTGCAATTATTACTTGGTCTTGTAAAAGTCCTGTATACCCTCTGAAATTTCAGAGGTCTGCCTTTTTTGACATATGTTCCTGTCTCCTAATCACAGAAAATAAGACTGGTAAACTTACATACATACATACCCTGTTGTAATATAAATCATGGTCTTGCTCAATTTTACATGTGAAGTAATTAGTGTTCTGTTTCCTTTTTTTTGTTAAACTCCCAGGTGAGTCGCTCTGCCTGTTTAATGACTACACAATTAATATGTAAATTGTTACGGTCACGAGAGGCGGCAGCAGCAGTGGATGTCAGAACGTGGCCTCCTGTACTAGATACAGGTAAGTAAGTATAAAAGCTAGAGCTGCCCTGTCTTGTTTCACATTGAACTTGTCACAGTTTAGAGATTCATGCAGCGAACTGCCTGTCATTAAAATAAGATGCACGTTTTCATTTTTTATTTATTCTAGATGACTTGCCAAAGAAGCGGCCTGCTCAAATCTACAAACCTTCTAACCCTGACACACTGGCTTATCTTGATTTTAGTGTGTCCACAACTGGAATGCTAGCTGGGGTAAAGGTAGGAATTTCACACTAAAAACAAATGTTCTTGTCATGTATGTAACCAAACAATTTGGGCACATATACAATCATATTTCATTGTAGTCTGGAAGATTCTAAAAAAATTTGTGGTGTTTAAGAATTACAGGCTATGTTAGTGATGAAAATGCGCAGGGAACTAAAACCCATTTACTTGTGTTGTTTTAACACGAGTTCCTCTTACTGATTTAAGAAATGGCAGTGGTTTGGGAATGAACCTGCAGAATAGCATAGTTTATCATTTTAATTACTGTCTTGTCTTCCAGATGTCCCATGCAGCCACTAGTGCCTTTTGTCGTTCTATTAAGCTGCAGTGTGAGCTTTACCCCTCTAGAGAAGTAGCTATCTGTTTGGACCCTTACTGTGGACTTGGGTTTGTCCTCTGGTGTCTCTGCAGGTGAGATTTCTCTTCAGACTTTTAAAATCTCATTTCCATTGTACCATAAAACAAAAGAGCAAGCTGACTTGAGTAATGGGAAGATGGTGGAGAACAATTAATACCTTTGTAACTAACACAGGCAATTGAAATTGCCAGAAGATATGTAGAGAATACATTTCATTCTACTCAGATGTGGTTTCAGTTATTTAGAGTTTCTCACTTGCCCTCCTTCCCTCTGCTTATGAGTCATCTATTGATAGGCTCTTGTTATATTTATTTAATGAGAGATAGTACTCCAATGGAATTTCATTGAGAAGGTGCTGTCATCTTGTCTTTCTATTTTGTAAGCACAAGTTTTCCTTGGAGCATTTTAGGACTTCTCCATTTGGGACCTATTTAATTTTGAATTTTAAAGGTACATAAAGATGCATTTGATAATAGAGAGATTTTTGATTGTCAATAATAAAGCTGGCTGAAAAGCAGCAAAATATTTTCACAAAAAACGTTGAAATTTTATTAGCAGTAGTTAGTGGGGTGTTTATAACTTAGTTAACAGTTTTGTGGATTTCTGTACTCTAGGGATGGTGTAATGTGGCAGTAAAAGCATTCTCAGTAACTTTTAGCTTTACTTTAAGACATGTAGGTAGATGTAAATGAAAAACGATGTGCTTTATAGAAGAAAATTGAAAAGATGGTACAGGGAAGATCTATGAAAAAGTAGCTGGAATCATTCTTTAGTAAGAAATGATAGAGCCTAGAATTAAAATGTTTTGACACATTTCACTGAAAGTGCAGTGTTACTGTTTTAAAACCGTGCTGAAATTAAGGTAACTTAAGGCATTACAAATGATATAGTCTTGCATAAATGCTTTTATTGAAATTATAATTAAAAGTGAACATCCTATTGGAATCAACACTTTGTTTAGATGCTTGGAGCAGTACAAAATAAATAAATAAAAGTTAACAGTACAGGGACTTGTCTTGCACCAGATAATTATGATTTATGAGAGGCATAAACCATGTGCTTGTTAGACTTCAAGCACGTTATCTTAGCATAAGATCCACTTACAGCCTCAGAGAGAGTTCTCTTATTAACCTTTTGGGAAAAAACAGCAATTGGAAAATATTTTAAAAAAATGATTTGTTCTGATTTAAGAGTGTTGCAATTACTATATTATAATCTGGAACTGATACACTGAGAATCATTATAGTACTTTAACATTAACTGTTCTGGTATAAAGCAACAGAAGGCATTTATCGGAGCTTGAACAATGAAAAATCAATGAGTCACTTTCGCTTTCAGGTTTTTAGAGTGGCAGCATTTTGGTTTCAACAAACCTTGTTTGTTTAAAAACAAAGTGTAGAAACAATTTTTGTTGAGTCTTGCCTTTAACAAGCTTGTTTTTACAAAATGCAGATCTTGGGCTAAATGTAAGCCGAAACAGTTCCTTTAGTTCTGGCCACTGCCATTCCCAAATAGGACATGTCTTTGCTTGGAGCTGTGGGTGTGATTCCCAACTCAAGGAGAGACACTCACACTTGCTGTCCTCAAGCTAGCATTCAAAAAAAGAGTGTAACCGCAGAAGCTACACTCCCAAGTTACATACCTGTCCAAGTCCTAGCACGTACTCGAGGCAGCTAGACCATCCTGCAGCTTGCACTGCCATGGCTGCACTCTTAAGGTCCATACCTTAAGATGTTATCCTAGCCTAGTCTTTTTGTGTGTGTGGTTTTTCTTTTCTTTCTTTTACGGGATCCAGTGTATTTGTTGGTTTAAACGATAATTGCTCTGATCTCTTATTTCAAGGTCTACAAAGGGGCTAGAGCTGAAGAAAAATCATTTTGCAGGAAATTTTGATATTTCAACATCTTGCTTTCATCCCCAATTGGTACAGAACTTCAAATTATTTTAACTTTTTTGCTAAACAAAAAGTTCATAAAAATGTAGCCTTGGAATTGTTGAAACATTTTGTTTGCCTACTTTCTGTTGAAACTAAATATTTGGACATTCCGACATCAAAACGTTGAATATTGAGTCACCTCAACATTAATCTGTGTCCATGTGAACCATCACAGTTCCTCATGGGAGTTGTAGTTCATGTGTGCCTTGTGCCCTTATTCTCCATGTCCAAACTGCATCTCCCAGGATATACCATAGTGGCTCAGGCAGCGGGGAGACTGCAGTACAAAATAGGGAGATACAATTGGACCATGGGGCCAGGATAAGGGGGACAGATGCAAATTACAACTTCCATGAGACACCATGTCAGCTCAAACAGACGCAGATTAACGTTGACCTGACCAAAAAGGAAATATTTCCCAGTGCTGTTAACTCTCAGGAGTATTGTGATTTTTGGCCTGTGTTGGAGCCAGTCTTTCAATAAATGAGTAGCTCCAACCCTCATGTAAGTTTCAGTCTTGCCCAGAGGAAACCCCCCTCTAATTGGCTGCCTTCGCCACTTGCCTGCCTTTTTAGGGAAGAGCAACCAATCAGATGCTCCTCTCTGCCTGCCCTTCTGGACCTGAGAGAATTTGGATTCGGGACTGTGGGGAAAGGAGCAGCTAATTCCATTTTCACAAGGGGGAAGGTTACAGAAAGTAGAAAGAGCCCAGCAGCTCAGGGCAGCTGTGCTTCCTCCTTCCCTTTCACCTTGTGAAAAATGGGTCAGTCTGTTCCTCTCTCCATCACTGCAACACTAGGCTTGGGAAGGAGAAAAGGATCCTGCCTCAGCTGCCACTCCACACCTGGAAGGGAGGTGAAGACATCCTACAGCTCCAGAAGGAGCAGAGGTGCACAGAAAACAGAACAAGGAGTAATGGTCTCAAGTTGCAGTGGGGAGGTCTAGGTTGGATATTAGGAAAAACTTTTTCACTAGGAGGGTGGTGAAGCACTGGAATAGGTTACCTAGGGAGGTGGTGGAATCTCCTTCGTTAGAGGTTTTTAAGGTCAGGCTTGACAAAGCCCTGGCTGGGATGATTTAGTGATTGGTCCTGCTTTGAGCAGGGGGTTGGACTAGATGACCTCCTGAGGTCCCTTCCAACCCTGATATTCTATGATTCTAGGAGCTGGGACACATGTGGGGACAGGAATTATGTATGGCTGGCTGTGCACAGTTGATGTGGTGCTGGAGGGGCTGCTTAATTAACTGAAAGGTTGGGGGAGAGGCCGATTTGGGGCTGAAGACAGAATACAGAAATAATTATTAGAGTCTAGTTTGGGGAGAAGCTGGAAGCTCTGCGTAATTAGGGCAGCATTTTATATAAAGCTCTGTAATTTGATCTCAGTTGGATCGTCCACTGAGAGCCAAAATCAGCTTACCCTACAAATTTGGGACTTGACATGCACACAGTGGGCAGGGGGACTTCAAAAATGAAAAAGAAGAAGTGCAGTATAACCTCTCTCTACTCTTAAAACACCTCATGATTTTCGGGGTCTGAGCTTTTGGGATTTGCCATACTGACTTTGCTTCAGTTTCCCTGATGGGCCATTGAATGGCGTCAGCAAAATTGATGTTTTCCTGCAGAAAACATTGATTTTCTTTTGGAAACCACATTTTCTGTCAAACATTTTGATCCAAAAATTCATAATCAGCTCTAATAGATGATGTCTATGTTATATGTAGAAAGCTGACCTGAGAAACCAGTGTGGTTCATTTTGCTGCGCAGACTTGACTTCCATCTCATACTAGTTGTTAGGAGTGAATGTCATTTTTAGGATGCTCTGTAGAAGCACTGCACAGCTCTTTAAGCATGCAGTTGAGCTCCTTAAGCATGCAGTTTACTCTTTGTAACTTACATGTCAAAAGGTGATTGTTACTTTTAACATGCCACGCTTTGCCTCGGGGGGATATCTGGATGTAAAATTAAATATACAGATTGTGCAGTCTATTGTTGTTGCCATTAACTACACTACCACTTGCTATTCTAACATAGAGATTCGTGGTCAGCTCCTACTGTCTTTATTTTTTAAGGTTAAGGGGCTGCAAATGGTAGCAATTCATATTGGATACAGAGCAGGCAGAGAAAATGGGCTCCTTTATGCAGTCTCTGAAATGAGAAACGCAACTTAACATTTTGAATTCAGTCACTTCAGCTATGCATATTTAATTCCTCCATTAACTAGGCCGAAAGAGGTATTCATTCTACAAACAACCAAAAACTAACCTCTTTTCCCCATCGTAGGTTCTTAGAAGTTATGCTGCCCTGCTTCGCTGTGACGCCCCAGAATGCAATATTCTGTGACGTCAAAGCTATTAAGGAAAGCCCACTGGAGCCAGCCCATTGGTAAGTCTGGAGTATATTGCATGGTTTTGCAAAGTTTGTTTTATTTTATGTCCTAAAGAGTATAAAATAATAACAAAAAGAAACCTTGCAAAGCAGAGCAATACATTCTTAAAAATGGGATTTACCAGCTTCTCTATAAACTGGCTGCATACTCCAGCAGGGTTTCCTTGGGATCTTTGTCACAGAACGATGCATCCTAGGCATGGCAGCAGAGTCATCAGGTCTATGTGAGTTCACTAATCCAAAAGCTCTTCTTTTTAGCTGTTTGTGCTTACTTTTTCATGGGGGAATTCACGATGTGGTTTATTGATTTATTTATTTCATATTTTCCTTTGCAACTCTTGCCTTCCATTCTGAGAAGTTGACCCTACTATTTTGTTTTGCATTGCATTTTTAAATCTCTAAGTTATAATAGTTTTTTAAAAAGCAAACACTTGTCTCCAAATATAAAATTAAAACTAAATCCAATTAAACTACTTTCTGAACTTAAGATATCCCTGTCCTAATGTGTAGATCACCATTTATTGGAGTAGAGCTTACTAAACTCCATGTTAAGAAGGGTTTAATTTAAAACAGAAACAGAGGATAAAGCAGATATGAAATTTTTCCTGAATTGTGTGTTAGCCAAACTAAGCTAAGCCCTCTAGTAATTCTGCTTTAATTATCAAAATACGGAAGTGTGTGTGTGTGTGTGTGTGTGTGTGTGTGTGTGTGTGTGTGTTGATAAACCAAAATGATATAATAGTTAATTTTCTAAAACTGAGACTCTGCTAGTGCAGGTCAGTAACAATGTTTTAGTCCAGTTCTACAGTGCTAGAGATGCACTTCATTGCCATTTGGGTACAGGAATGGATTTAAATTGCAAATCAGGACCATAAGAGCTGTATTTTTCCAGTCCACTAAGACCACATTCAGTGAATACAGCAGAGATGGGCAAACTACGGCGGGACCCTCCTGCCTGGCATCTGAACTCCTGGCCCGGGAGGCTAGCCCCTGCCCCCCCACCCTTGCTGTTCCCCCTCCCCCGGAGCCTCGGCTCACTGCACCACCGGTGCAATGCTCTGGGTGGCGGGGCTGCGAATTCTTGCCTGACCCGGTGCTCTGTGCTGCGTGGTGGCATGGCTGGCTCCCGGTGCTCCAGGGAGCAGGGGGGGTTGGATAGAGGGCAGGTGAGTTTGGCGTGGTGGTCAGGGGGTAGGGGTGTGGATAGGGGGCGGGGTAATCAGAGGGTGGAGAACAGGGGGGGTTGAATGGGGGCAGGTGTCCCGGGGGGGGCAGTCAGGAAAGAGAGGGGGGTTGGATGGGGCAGCGGGGGGCCGTCAGGGGCAGGGGTTCCGGGGGAGGTCAGGGGACAGGGAGAAGGGGTGGTTGGATGGGGCTACAGTCCTGGGGAGGCCATCAAGGAACGGGGGATTGGATGGGGCAGGAGTCCCCGGGGGGGGGGGGCGTCAGGGGGCAAGAAGCAGGGGGGTCGGATAGGGGACGGGGGACGGGCCATGCCTAACCGGCCCTCCATACAATTTCGGAAACCCGATGTGGCCCTTAGGCCAAAAAGTTTGCCTGCCCCTGGAATACAATGTGTGCCGTGGAGTTATGATATGAATGTTTGTTTTGGAAGTGCAATGAGAGCTGCTTTCTTCTTGCGCACTTCCTGTCAGCCCTGAATTTGCAACTGGAGTAATTGATCAAGTAACTTCTACAGCAAAAGTGAGATCCTGCAAAGTTTCCTCTTAAACAAATGGATGTAGCTGTGGCGGAAGTGAACAAGAAACAATAGCTTCAAGGGGTGGAATTGCAACTTTCCAAACTGCAGCAGGAGAGGGACCATTTTCATCTACTACATTTTGTGGCCTAACTTGAAGATAAGCATTGGGGTGAAATTCTTACACCAGCCCCAGCCCCTTTATGGCGAATAAAAGGGCTGCAGCATCATAAAGGGGCCCTAAAAGTCCCAGATCAGGAGATAAGGTTGCCAACTTTGTAATATTTAAAAAACACTTCTTCCCCTCGAGGACCTGTCCCTGCCCTGCCTCCTCCTCCCAGGACCCACTCCCCAGTCACTCCTCTTCCCCCCCTGCCCTGGTTGCTCACTGCTATTCCCCTCTCTCCCCTGCCCGGGTCTGGAGGGACTCACCTGCAGAATCGCTGCTGGGAGCTGCAGCTGCCTGATGCAGGTAGGAGGTGGCCCCGGCTGAGTAGTAGCTGGCGCGGGTGATAACTCGGTGCCTCCCCCGCCTGCAGTAACAGGTCTTTCCGTGTCTGGTCAGTAGATCTGACCGGACACTGTCAGGTCCGCTTTTCGACTGGACTTTCCAGTCAAACACTGAGCACCTGGCCACCCTATCAAGCGAGGAGGAGAATTCTCCTGGCAATTCTCCTGGCATAACTAAGGAAGACAGCCACAGGCTCAGAGAAGGCCAGTGAAGAATTCCCTTTGTGCAGGGCAGCTCTCTCCTCTCTCTGTCTGTCTGTTACACACAAGATAAAGACTGGCCAAAACTTTTGAACTAGAGTGCCTGAAAGCAGGCACTGAAGTAAGTGGGGGGTAGGAGGGGCACCGTTTTCAGTGGTGCTGAACACCCTCAACTCTTTGAGTGCTTGTCCATACATATTCCACTCTTGGTGCACATGCGCTTGGGGTTGGAGTCTGTTGTCCAGAAGTGTTCTTTGCCCTGAGTGCCTTTGTGCTCCCATACCAAGGGCAAAAGGGGCAGAGCAGACCCATCTACCGCTCCAGTCCTTCTCACCTGCGAGACGCAGTTCCTTGGTGTCCATGTCTTGACATATCCTGTTTTCTTATCTGTTGTTGTGAATTGTGTACAGATTAGTGTTAGACAGTAAAGAGTTGCCTGTTGGCAATTTTTTTGATAGTTCTTAATGGTTTCTGGAAGTTTTTACCTTCCATATTATGTCTTTTTTCCTCACTCGGATCTATTTCCCAACACCACAGCTTAGTGGTGTCCCATCACAAGTCACCCAGCTTCAAGTATTGCCCCACCTGCGAGGCAGCAATTTTGATTAATGATGGGCCCATCAAATGCTTTGTTTTGTCTTGGGAAAGCTCATATACTCAGGAAATGTTCAGTGTATAAGTCCTTAAAGGCGAGGGAGACATGCTAGATTTTGATTGCTCTATGTGTCTAGCTTCTGATCTGGAAAGGGCAGACCCCACTGGAAAAGTTCCATTGCAGTCCAGAAGTATCTCTGTGAATTCTGGATCCAGTAGCTTCTGGGTTCCATCTTTGACAGTCATTTCAGTTTCAGACTCTGGTAGGACTGTTAAAATTAAATCCACAAAAGATCAACACTCCTCTGGGAAAGCCAGGGACAGATCCCTAATGGGCATTTCCACTAAGAGGTCCTACTCACCTCAACTCTACCATTTTAAGAAGACCCGTTGTCAAAAATCAGGTACCCTGGGAGCTCTGAGGGAGCACAGTACCAAGGCTTTGGTACTATCCTGGGATGCCAAACTACTAGCGGTTATTTCAGCACCAGCTCTTATGCTACCAGCCTTATTGGCACTGGTTTCCTTGATGCTTCTCACTTCAGCACAGAGTTTGTCAGTACTGGGCATGTTGACACCGTCAACCTCGATGCTCTCTGCTCTCACATGGAATTTATATCTTACCCCCTCTTGGTACTGGGAAAGTTTGTGGTACTGAAGGATTTTCAAGTTTCAGAGGAGCTAGAATCTCCTCTGGTCTCCAAAGGGCTAAACATGCCTTCCAGCACCAGTGCTCTCCCCCTATCAGCACTGAGTGACTCCTGGAGCTGACTGCCTCTAAACTTACCCTTTGTGAGAACCTTTCCGATTTTCGTCTTTTATTGTGTTCTGTTGTGACATGTCAAAGCTGAAAGATGCACAAATCACAGATTAAGATGTGTGAGGAAAAACTGTAAAATTGATGGGGAAATCTGCCTGTCTGATAGTCACAGGGCACACAGGAGAGAACGGTCAATAGAGGAAACACTTCTGAGGAAGAAGTTGTCAGTGATGATACTGCAACAATTAGTGCTGCACCTTTGGCATAAGTTTCTGTTTTAGGGACATTTCCAAGTGTCTTCATCTCAGTATAGCTGGGGAGCCAATATACAATATTGTATATACAATACATAGAGCTATGGCTTTTCATTTTTAAAAGTTCATAACATTTTATGGAGAAAATTTTAAAGGCATAATTTACTTTTAATTTGGGGCCTGATCCTGGCCCTTTGAAAATGATGGCAAAGCTCCTGTTTATTTCCATGGGAGTGGGGTCAGTTCCTTGGTGAGTAGAAGGTATTGTATTTTCTGTTCAAGTAATATTTAAATGGTAATAACCAACCATAAACCTTTATCAGCCGGTGCGTATTTTACATGCTACTAACCCAGGTAGCTGTGTGCTCTTCCATGCATTTCTAGCAGTAAGGGCCACCTGTATTTTGTAGGTTTTAGTAATTTAGGACTAGGTTCTGCCTACATTTCCACTGACTTCACTTGTATTATATGGGTGCAACAAAGGGCAGAATTTAGTTCTTAACATAAAGCTGTGACAACTGTGCAGTGTTAGTGAGATGTAAACATGTTGTGCCTAATACTTGATGTTAAAGTTTACACTTAAGTGAGAATACCCTTTTTAGTTTGCGATCATCTCATCTACAGAATTCTAGTCTGTGTTAACAAATCTTATATTTTTTCAGCGTTTATTCAGGACACCAGTCTATTCTGATTCCTCCCTCAGAATTGGAGACCAATCCTGCTCTATGGCTTCTAGCTGTGAGTCAGTACAAAGTGAGAGACACTTTTTGTTCCTATTCAGTCATGGAGCTTTGTACCAAGGGACTCGGATCACAAACAGAATCACTGAAGGTGAGGAATTCCATTTTTCTTCATAGTGTGACATTTCATTTGTATAGCGGTTAGGAATGTTCTCTGCTCAATAAGCGTGTGTTAAATCCATCCATTGAGGAGAAGATAATCAGAGGGTAAGGAAATCTTCAATACAGCCAGTATAATTCCTTGCTAAAGGCTGTATATTAGCTTTTGCCACCTGCTGCTCCCTAGCCCTTTTCCAGATTGTGAGGTTCCTAGATAAGTTTATTCCTTGAGGCTTTCCAAATCTTTAAGATTTGTGTTTATTGTACAGCCCAAATATGTCGCCGGTTGCTAGGGTTGTAAAAGTCAGAACTGTGTGTATTATCCAACTTGCATATTGTATGTATAACTTACTCTAATAAATATGTTAAATATTTGTTTGGTTTTGACACATTAGAGCACTAAGAAATGCTCTAATCTTTTTCAACTTGGGGTCTGGGATATACTGATGCTTTTGTTATGAACCTGATAAATGTTTTGCTATGCATTCTGTAGCCAGTTCTCTAACTAACTGTAACTGCTTTTAAAAGATCTATTTTTTTCTCTTCAGTTGCAAAAGGGTTTAACTTATCAGATGTCAGTAACTGCCTTCATTTACTGACAGCTATATATCTTTTTCAGAATTAAAGTAATTTAGGGAGATGTAAATGTGAAGCAGAGGAGCTTGGAGCCAGACAGTGTTTTTGTGCTTAAATATTTTCTTCCTTCCATCTCCAATTTTTTTTTCCCCATTAGACCTTATCCTTATCCTATAGATGCATCTTATAGTGATTCAGGCTTACAGCTTGCCTAGAACAGTTCCCACCTTTTAGTAGAAACCCAAGCCCAAATGGATTGACAAATAGGTGCCCCTACCATGTCGTCTTCCAAATGTGTTCTGACACACTTGCTGTTGTCTCGCCTTCTTTCTGTTCACTTTCTCCCTTTTCCCCCCTTTTGTCTGTTTTCTGGGTTTTTTCTTGTTTCTCTTTACATTCTTTTTTTAAAGTTTGTTCTTTCACATATTTTTTGTTGACTCTTCTTCCCCGCTGCTCCCCTTTGTCCAACATCTGGAAGCTGAAATCTCACTCTCATGCTGATGGGAGAGCTGCCATTGGTACGACCCATGGCTAAGCTGAGTGCCATGAGAGCAGAGAAAGAAGCTCAGGAGGGTGGGCTGGTGCCTGAGTCAACAGCCCTGTATATTAAGGCCACTACGGGAACTGGGAGGTAGAAGATAGGTGGCTTTCAAGGAGCAACCTGCTGTGTGTGATATTGGCAGACCCAGTAACCTCTTTGGATTGTGTCTTCATGTATCTAGGGAACACATGGATTCATTTCTCTGTCCTATTTTCCTCACTCCAACTATTCTAGCACCCGTTGCCCCTACCCTAGATTGGGAAATGCTGCACTATATGAAGTCTAAGCAGTATCAGCCACTACAACAGAGACTTATTTTGGTTGATTTGTTTACATTGCTCTTAAATTTCTTCCAATTTCAATAAATTATAACAAATGCAGAAATTTGTATATGTAAAACTTGTAACATTTCTAATATCCGTGTTTTTATAGCCTCTCACATGCAACTAGCTGTGAAATGTCAGACCTTCCTTTAATGATTCAGAATTCCCATTATTCTGTTGAAACCCTGTTAGGTAGAGCTCAGGGTGTGTACACCTTCTCCCCTCCCTTGTGTCTTTAATAATTCTCCAGTCAGTTTTTTCCTAGGACAGTTAACTCTTCCAGTTCACTGGTCATTGCAGTCCTGAGCTGTTACTTGATACTAGCATATTTTCCCTCTAGAACTTTTTTGTAATCCATTTCCTTCTAAATGCTAGGGAAGAAATTCCAAGCAAGTAGATCTGTTCTATATAAGCCATAAATGTGTCAGTTGGCCATCCAGCTTCCATGAAAGGCTGAAATCGGAGTATTATAATCCTATATTCTTGTGTTCATGTTTTGTTTCACAATTTGTTTAACACATGTTTTGATGCACAGTTTCAAAATTAATTAACTGTAGCTTTCAATACATTATAACTTCTTCCTAGGGAAGGGGACTGGACCTCTCACGTGTACGGACATGTGTTGTCGTGGCAGAAGAACGGCCCCGAATAGCTCTCACTCAGTCATTTTCAAAATTATTTAAAGACCTGGGTCTCCATCCACGGGCTGTTAGCACATCGTTTGGCTGTAGAGTTAACCTGGCTATATGTTTGCAGGTAAGACTTTCCATGCCTTAAATTTGTACAACTGCTAGTACTAAGAAAATGGTTATCAATGAGCAATTTTCTTGTCAAGCATGGGAGGTTTCATCATGTTTCATGTTGGTCGATTGCTTATTTGTTCTTTAAGCATATTGAGCAAATCCATCTGTTACTTAATGTTCTCCTTTCATATGCAAGCAATACACTTCTGCATTTGTCAATGAACACTGTTCATCCTTCACAATACATTCATAGCATTTATTCTGCCCCAGATGTGCTGTAATTCAGTAAAGTGTATCAGAATGATACAACTTGTACTCTCAATACTCTAAAACAAAACTAGTTGGAATTTATTCATGTAGTGCATATCCCTGCTTCCAAGTGCTTTCTTTATGTACTTTAAAACAAAGTAGCTTCCTGCTTTGTGTAGAATAGTTACTTACTTTAATCAGATAAATAATTTCTGCATACAATATATAGGTCGCACAGTGAAAAACTAATCTTTCCGACTCAGCTGTCACCATATGAGGCGTTTGTGTATTTCCAATTTGACCCATTCATCAGATGAGTCTCCAGGGAGAACCTGGGATTTATCTTGCATTCTCTGCTTCAGGCATTCAGCTTTGTTGATTAATAGATTTAAAGGACAGAAAGGAACACTGTCATCATCTAGTCTGACTTCCTTTATAACACAGATCTTAGATCTTCACCTGTTGATTCCTGTATCCAGCCCAATAACTTGTGCTTTAGTACAACCACATCTTTTTAGACAGACATCCAATTTTGATTTAAAGAGTCCAAGTAATGGAGAATTTACCATATTCCTTAATAACATGTTCTAGTATTTAATTATCCTTAGTGTTACGGCACAATTTTTCTATTTTATTTTTTATTTCCAGTTTGAATTTGTCTAGCTTCAAATTCAGTGATTGGATCGTGTTATGCTTTTGTATTCTAGAGTAAAGAGCCTTCTACTATCAGATCTTTTCCACTTTAGGTATTTAAACTTACCAAGCCACCTCCTAACCCTTCTCTTTGATGAGCTAAATAGATGGAGCTGCTTAAGTCTCCTGCTGTAAGGCATGTTTTCTAGTCCACCTCTCATGCTTATGGCTCTTCCTTGAACCCTTTCCATTTTTCAATATTCCTTCCAAGTCTGGATAACAGAGCTGGACACCAGCAGCATCTCACCAGTGCCCTATATAGAGTAATATAACCTTCTACTCCACTAGTTCAAGGATCACGTTAGGCCTATTGGGAGTTGGCTATCGGCCATGTCCACTTAGTCTTTTTCAGGGTTACTGTTTGCAGCCTTCAGTCCCCCAGTCTGTAAGTATAACCCACATGCATCCAGCAAAGGCTGTTGTACCTTTTTAGCTCTTGTACCTACCACTGCTCCATGTTGGGGATCTCTTCATGGATAGTAGCAAAAGCTTCATGGATAGTAGCAAAAGCTCAAATATGGAAGCCAAAGACACATCTGAGCAGAAGTACTGCAAATAATGCACTTGCCTCCCTCTGCTACTCATTATTTTTATAGCACTTTGTTTTACAAGCAAGGCCATCCAAAAACGCTTCACAAGTATAGGTGATCAGCCCAGCACAGACCACTGCTTCTGTGACTTATCCCCAACTTCGCCCCTGGCCTGTTGCGGGGAACTGAATAATCAAGGCTTTCATCAGACCTTGGTTTAAAATGACCTCACTACTGCAACGTGTCAACAGAAAATGAATACAGGAGTTGAGCCACTTCTCTACCTCTCATGTAACCTAATATCCCTTCAGCCCAGAGTTAAATTAGATGGTGATTTTAATGATCACTGTTGAATATATGGCAAAGCTATCGTCAGCTGAGTAAGATGAAAAGTCATTCTTTGTTCTGGAAGTAGCCCTCTTCTAATTCAGCATTCTCTAATTACTGTCATAAATAGTCTCCCGGCATGTAAAAGTTCAAGCAAATCTCTTGCACTCCTAAAAGCAATACACTGTACCTGAATCCTTTTAGAATGAATGTCCCTTCTGCTTAATACATGTAAGATCTTGGACTCAAACAGTAGTTGTGTTTAGAAACGTTCGTGTTAATGTTGTGAACTCAGACATCTGCATGACCTATTTCACTTAATAAATATTGACTTAAGTTTCTAGACTTTGGGATCTTTCCAGTTGAAGGAGTTCTGTACCCTTGCAGAGAAATTGTTTCTTGCTCTCTCGCAAGTACCTGTAACTGTAAGGGAGATAGAAAAATCTAATGAAACAAGTCATCAAAATTTTCATTTAAAGAACAACAACAACTTCATCCTGGGAAACTCACATCAAAGAGATCCTCAGCCTACTTTCTTTTGGAGAGCTGATAGTTAGTTCCATTTAACAAATAGGGCTTAGTTTACCCCCTCGCCATGAATACATCTAAACTTTAAAAGCTGCATGTCAGGGAATATATAGGTACTATAGATACCTACTGTGCAGGTAGATCCAGAACACTTCCTTTCCCATAAAAAGTAACCTAGGAATTCCCTAGTCAAGAAAACAAAGGAGAATCAGATGAACTAGCCACTTAGTAACAACAGTCTGCTGGTTATGCTTCCTACATCGCTTTCGACTTTGAAATGGCTGCAGGATTTCCTTTTGTGTGGGAGGAGGTGGGGGTGGGAGACATAGCTCAGGGAAATTCTAGCATTGCTGTCATGGCAGACTGCTTTAAGTGTCCACTAAAACTTCTCAAGAACATGAGGTTAGTGGCCCTTCAGTCCCTGAAGCTCCATCCCTGAGACTGTCTTTCAAAGCTTTGCTTGAATTCACTCTGTGCTCTGATGCATATGAGAACAGGCCATGAAGGGCATTGTAGAAAACAAGGACAAGCTTCCCTTTGTAAGCTGGGAGGCTTCACTTGCCACTAATGGAGATCTTCCTTTCAGGCTTGCACCAGTCCCCAGGGAGTTTGACATCATGCTGTTGGTGGCTGCCTCACTTGGTATACAAGGCACTTCAGTAAGATCATATTGGCACTAAAAGCAGCAAATGAGTTGGGAGAACACTGACCAGTTCTATAGTTTAGGCCTTCAGTCAAACTCAAAAATATCATTGAACCTAATGTGTATGGAAGCCCAGATTAACCCAGAGAAATGGTAGGCATATCCCATCACTTGAGAACCAGATCAATACTGAATTTTATTTGGGGTACTTTTTTAACTTGAACATGTATGTATGTTGGCTTCCTGACCGAAACTCAGCCCTTGGGAGTTCTGTGAATGCACAAAATTATAGAACAGTTCTTGAGACGGGATCACCCCTCAAGTGAATATTTGTAAACGATTTTGACTGCAGATTTAAGCTGTGTGCAGCACAAAATAAGAGGCAAGCCCAGCCCATTAACATCCAGGAGAGAACTGATTTGCCTACTCAGGTTGGCAGAGATCTTTGGGTGTGCTTGAATAGCTTAACAACAGGCACCTCAATCCATAGGAGGAATTAAAAGTATGTACATGATTTTTTTTTAAATAGCTTTGAGTAGAAAACTGCTTAGTCGCTGTTTTGAAGTAGTCTACGCTTGTAACATTGCTCTGTAAATCACTCTTATGGGCAGAATGGCTCTTAAAGCATTTAAGCAAGGAAGATGTCAAGTGTGTTTTGAAGTAATAGTGGAGCCTTTATTTATAAAAGTAACTGCAATATATGGCCTTTCAATAGAAAATGTAATAATGCCAAAATCCTCTGGAATATTTGGCAGGGTTGCTTCCTTTAAAGCGGCTGGTACTGTCAATCATCAAAGACTGGATTCTGGGAAAGGTGGACTACTGTTCTGATTCAGTATAGCAGTTCCTATGACTTGTAGTATGCAGGTGTCTTGACTGAAGAGAGTATTCTGTTTCCGGATGGCAGGTTGAAGAGGAGGAAGGGTCTTAATCCTTTCTCAGCAAGGTTCTTTAAATTAGCATCTCTTCAGCATATTCAGGAAGTGGTCCTTGTTTGCTGGGGTCTTAATGCTGTGCTTCAGAAAAATGCTTTTGTACGTTTCTAAGCCAGTGGGATCTGACTTTGTATTTATTCTTACAATTGGTGTAATCCTCCCTCCTACCTTCTAATCATTATATGAAAGAAGATGGAGGAATTATTGACATCTATCAATATATAGTCATTGAAACCTTACTTTCCATAAGGCTGGTCATCAAACCCATTTGAGGTCCCTCCTAAAATTTGCACCTAGGTGTTATCTTTGTCAAGAGGTGTTAGTGCTCACCATTTGCCACTTCTCCAGAGAGAGGCCTATCCTGATTGTCTTCAGAGTGAGTTACCTTTTTATTTGACTTGGATTCAATCTCTTATTCCTCTTTTACTTTAATTCCATCAATAGAAGATCCTATAGATTGATTATTCCAAAGGGTCTCATTAGAGGGTCTCCAGGGGCTGAGCATATCCTATGTTTATGTTCATATAGGGAATGCACAGTGTGTGTGCTTTTGCTAGAAGTCACTGAGTGAATAACACACGTATTCTGGAAGCAATCTTCAGCAACAGGGCAATTCTGTTCTGTAAATAGTTCTACGTTGTTCATCTAGTTATCTTGGAATTGCTAGTTTCTTTAATTTTTCCTCTTTTCAGACTAGTGACAAATGAAGGACACAAGCATTTTACCTAAAAAGTGCTCTGATTTTTTGAACAAGCTCCTTCTATTTTTTCCTTTAAAGTGAGGTGGTATGTAAAGAAGAAATAACGAATGTTGGAGCATGTTTATCAATCTTATTTTATGAATATATACTTGGAAAAGGCAGGCATCCTAATAATCCCCTTGATACAAAACAGTTTTATACTAGTAAACTAATGGTAATCTTAGTATTGCACCATATGGAATATTATGGGACTAATACACTGACGCTGAATATATTCCTTCTGGCTAATTTTAGACAGAATTACCGTATGTCACTAAGGGCAAGATTTGTAAAGGTATTGAGGCACCTACAGATACAGATAGGTATTTTTGAAAATTGTAGGCACCTAAATGCCTTTACAAATCTAGCGCCTTATTACTAAAAGTCAGATAGGTATTTGGTAAAGGTATTTCTGAGATAAGTAGATTGGATATAGCATATTTTACTTCTCATGTACAATTTCCTTAGTATTCTCTAAAGAAATAGAAAAGTAGGGATGAGCTATTACCAAGGCAGAGATGCTCCTCCAGAATTTTTAGCTTTGTAAGCTAGCTTTAATTTAAATACTTGGAATTTATTTATTACGTTTTTAGTGGGGGGAGAAGGAGTGGCACAAAAAGGCATTGAAGTTCAGATTACAACTCCCATGCTTAATTATCCTTGAGATAAAATCTTTTTTCCAGAGAATCACTTTGTTATTAACCTCCACTGGAGAAGAAAATGCCTTCAGCCACATTTGCTCCTTTGAAAGAAAATGATCAAGTACATTTTTGTTGCACTATAATTAGAAAAGTTACTCAACTCTTCATTTAGTTTTTTTTAGTTGAGGAAAACTGTGTATTGATGCTTCACTCCAGTTAACACCTATATATTAATTGCTTTGACTGAGAATTCTATTAGTAAAATATTTTAGGAGACAATGCTCGTTTGTATCTTTTTCTTTAGTAAAAGATCACACTTTTGAGGATCTCCTACACCAGGAATAATGTGGGGTTGCTTTTAGAGAATTAGAACTGCTCTGATAGAGGACTATTCATTTTTGATATATATTTCTTCAAATGGTAGTAAATTCTTGGCATGCATGATTTTGTACTTGCATATGTAGTACAAATCCTTCAGATAGTGTTGCCAACTCTCGAGATTTTCTGGTGAGTCATGATATAGAGTGACTTTCTTAAATCTCCATCTGCTGCAATTATGTTAGGCTACGTCTATATTAGTGAGTCTATGTCAGTATAGGAGGTTTTCTGTTGGGGTAGAAACACATGACAACACATCCCCAAATGACATTAGCTATGTCAAAGAAGCCCTCTTCTGTTGATATAGCTGCATCTACACTGGAAGGTTTGTTTGCATAGCTATGTTGATCAGAAGTGTGGTATTGTCATACCCCTAACCAACATAGCTATGGCGGTATAACTTTTCAACATAAACCAAGACTTACTTGAGATTCTCAGATATTCATGAAAAAGTAAATTTTTAAGTCTCATGGTTCCAGAGCAGCCTGAAAATGTGAACCCTAAAGGCGCCCACACCAGAAGGCAAATTAAAAGAACCCAACACTTACCTTTTGAAAATCTCATGATTTTTTTGTTGCCTAATTCATGACTTTTAAACACTTGTGGTTGGCAATATTGTACATACACAATTGTCCCTGACTTCAATAGAAGTTAGGCACATACGTCTCAGAGGGAAAGATTTATCCCTACATGAGTGTTTTTTTTCTTCTTCTAAACATCAGACACAAGAAAGGATATGCTTGCTGGCTTTGTATTACCACTATAAAGAAGAATCTATAAAATATATCTTGTTGTTTCTAATCAAGAGTTAAAGTTTCACACTAAGTGAATTTGTATACACAGGGTTAATGTTTCAGCCAGATCTCAACCCACCCTCTAATTCAATGGGCACAGTGGGTGGGTAGCAAAGTCATCTAACTACCAGATTTACATGCGTCCACAGAATTAGAGGACAGTGTTGAAAATTAAATGTTGTCCATTGAGCTCGTATTGAAAAACCTTATGAGGGCAGTTTAGGGTATTTTTAAAAGTCAACTCTGAAATTGGAGTGTTACATTTTTGCATTGGTATATACGTTTGGTCATGGACTTACTGCGCTTAAGCTGGTCTCATGCTTAGTTGCAGTTTTATAGTATATGGTGAAACTTGCACATCATTATCTATATGGCTATTCTCAGGCAGCAATGTAATATGCAAACATGTCCTATTTAAAATTGCTCCCTCTTCCCCTTCATTCAAAATATACCAATTTTTAGCTGTTGCTATGGCAATTTCCTATAGGCTAAGGAGTTGACAGTCTAGTTCTGTGGGCGCTAATATTTTTATTAAAGCAGTGCACCTGGAATTGTCTAACTTCACCGATCATAGGTCAAGTCCCATGCTGCCCTTCGGAGTTTAGGTTTTCCACATGCCAGCACAGTGAATGGTTGCTACATCACCAGAGTGTCTGAAACAACAGGCTTAGTAACAGAGGAATAATCATCACTGTATTTTTTATTGTTACTTCACTGTAATGTTGAATCTTGATGTTGAACTATTTGCTTTTTATTAGTGTTTACTTTTACTGCTTCACACCCTGCATTCCAGGGTTTGTGGACAAAGAATGAAGGAGTTTTGTAGTACTGAGTTACATAATTAGTTTTGAACATGTAGAAATCAGACTATACAAGAAGACTTGATTTTATTCTACCCTATGAGCAGGTTAATCTGTGTGAAAAATGTGTAAGTATCCTTTTTTCCTCCATTGCCAACTAATTTTGCCAAAAACAAAACAAAACCCAGAGATACTTACTGCTTTTAGGGGGAAAAAATAATCACTAACAGCCTTTATTTGTTAGAGTAATGGCAAACTTGGAGCCCCTGTTTCAATGTATGTGCATTTAAAATAGCGAGTCTATAATATTTACTTACACTTTCAAATGAAAGATAGCGTGCTTAACCTAAATTGTCTACTAACATTGTCTGTAGTGTCCTAAAATCACTTACGTCTGTTTGTCTAAGGTTAACAGTCTGTTGCTGTCTCTTCTGTTGCTCTACTAAAATATCGACACCTCATTTTTTACTTTTTTTTTTAAACCTTTAATGGTAAAATAGTTAATTTGTAAGATTCCTGTATTTGACATTGTTTTTCTTTTTATTTTACTCCCCGCTTTTTGCATTTCCTCTCTTTTTTTTCCCCTCCCACCCTTCATTCCCATATGTCGTTATTATTTTTGTCTTGTGTTACTTTCTTTCCTTCTCTCCCTCATCCCTGCTATTCCTGCTGCTATAGCCTCACAGGCTGGGGAAGCTGGCCGAGCAGGTAGGGGATTTTCACGTTCCCTAAATACCCACCTATCAGCTTCCAACAGTGGGACAGACTAGAAATTGAGTCTGGAGATTTGAGGATTATCAGATTCTTTGTGTGTGATTATGAACAAGTCCAGTACAGTTCTGTCTGGATGCAGGATTCATGAAAAGTTAGCTGGCTATAGTTATTATTTCATTCACACTGAAAATAACTATTGCCATGATGGTTGTCTTTAATTTTCTAACGAACCTGTTTCCATTATTTTACAAATTGGTTACATTCTATTTTTTTTTTTAAATTAAGGGTAACAGTTTTTTTAGGTTTTTTTTCCACATTCATCTATACTTGAACTAAGCTCTCCACTCAGCACTAGTCTGTTACACTGCTGAGTTTATCAGTAGATGGAAAATCACATCTTTAATGGCTAGCTAGGATGTTGTATCTTGTATTTTGTATTATTACAAGCTAAAGAGGCTAACGTGCATGTGCAGCGCTGTTTCTCTTTGACTATCTTGGTGGTGGGTTACTGATCAGTGTCTGTATTGTAAATATTAATTGTTAGTAATGTCTTTTCTCCTTTTGGTATGGAAATTGTTTACCTGTAGAACATCATCACAGTTTTCAGTGCTGAACAAATTGTGGAACTACCAGTAAGCATTGCAGTAGAAACTTAAAATAGCAAATTGGTTTTAATTCTCTTGGCTCTAAATATGTCCATTTCTAAGAATTACATTGTATTGTATATCTTAAAGTGGCTAGAGGACACTGTGGTTTGATGGTCTGTAATATTCCTTGAAAACCTAAGTAACTGATACAGGAGGTCCTGTAACTATTATTTGGTGTTCAAAACAATAAGCTGCTTAGAACAGAATTTCCAAAATTCCATTGTTCCAAAACAAAGTTGTGCAGTTGTTCTAGCTTTCTACCGGGCTGTGGAGTGGAGTATGTAGCAAAGAAAAGATCACTAGAAATAGGAAATTCAGATTATACATGGTGATGAGTTTAAGCACTTGGATAAGGGAAAAATCATTGCAGAGTATAAAACCACTGTAAAAACAGTCTGCTGTTACCAGAGTAACTGAATATTATGACACCAAATGGGTAGTAAAAATATAAAGTGGAAAGCTGATAAGGAACAGAATAATTGCTTATAGATCTTCAATCCATATCAGTTCATGTCATGTGTGCTACCTTTTAATATCTTTAGCTTTAAATATATGCTCTGTTGCATGTGTGGAAGATTCTTAGCAAATCATGTTTCACATTCCTGACCACGTGCTTTTACCATTAAACTGTGTCTCCGCAGCAATTTCAGCATTCCTTTATATGACAAAACATTTAATATATTTTTGTATGTATCAATGTGCTGAATAGTCAACCTTTTAGAAGCAAAAAAGCTTATGTTGACATTTAATTAGTACAATTATTTGAAGTTCTCAGAAGCCGCAAGGCAACAGTTATCCTAGGGTAGGTATATTTGGAGGTTATTATATTATGATTGTTATAATAGTATAATTATTATATAATATATAAGATTTTATAATCTAGTTTTAGTTTGGTTTTATTAGCACCTTAAATAAATGTTATTTGATTAGCCTAACTAATAAACAATTTTTTCCATTCCTAAACCGTAAAATTACTTTTACAGTTATTCCAATTAGAATATGTTGTATTTCATATAATTATAAATTCATATAAACTAAATTCTAACTAGAATATGTTACATTTCACAGGGAACATCCGGACCAGATCCGACCACTGTGTATGTTGATATGAGGGCACTGAGACATGACAGGTATGAACCCCATTTTTCTTCGTTTCACAATATGCAGATTGGACAGATTTGCAAGTGCATAGCAGGAACAGTGTTACAATACAGTTGTCAAACCGTGAAAGTGGTACTAACCCTCAGATTCTTACTGATTTCCACCAGCCACCTAAAATAGAAATGACTGAATTAACAAAATGCTGGTATAATTGCAGGCTTCCGAGATATTGTGGACAGCATGTTGACACACTTAATGCTGTATACTTCTCTACTTCTTTCATTTTGTTCAAGGTCACGCTGGTAATCTAACTCTTTCTAATAGGGTGCTGCTTTTTTTGTTTTGTTTCACTCCCATCAGGCTTGATTCACTTTACACCAGGCCATTTTAACCGAGCTGAGGGTTGCTAGCTAGTTGGATAACAATTTATTGTATGAACTTTAATGCTTTTACTCAGATCAGTAGTATGAGATGTACCTTTATACTAGTATTACTGCATCCATATGAAGGATTGTCCCATTTTAATTATATCTGTTTCTAAACCAATACAGTTAAAGAAGGACAAAAACTGCATGTAAACCAGGCCTAAATCTTTTGCCCAGTTTCTCTTGACTGCTAGCAGTGGTTCCCTCCTTTACCAGGCTAACTCTTACTAGTCTATCTGGTTGTATACCTCTCTATGCTGGAGTCTGTAGCCCAGCTCTGCCACTGACTTGCTATCTAACCCTAAGCAAGTCACTTAACCACTTTGTCTTCATTTCCTTAGCTGTAAAATGAAGATAACAGTTAGCTATTTCACATGGGTGTTCTGAGAAATAGTTAATGTTTGTAAAGCACTTTGAATGTATAAATCACTTATTGCACTGGTACAAACCTCTTTCCTGGAGGAGGTATAAGAGTGCTATGTCTTCCTATCTTCTTCACTGTACTACTTTAGTCAAAACATTAATTTCAGCTGGCAGTTTCAAATCAGGTTAAATTACTGGTTAGGCAATTTATAGTGGCTTCCTTCTACAGTAACTTTTAACTAAGTCTTCTCTGTGTCTTCTAAGCAATTTTTTACTTTTGTTTCAAAAGATTTTTACTTACTGTTGAGATTTAGCAGCTGTACCTCACCCCTAGGAAACATAAAAGCTTTGCCGGCAGAGGTGGTTGGAAAATCATTTGAAATATTATGTTGGGGGGAGAACAGGAGGACTTTTTATTGTGCAAACTACTTTTTTTTTTTTCACTTTTCCAACTTGAAATCAATTTTTTTTTTTTTTGGAGGAAAGCAGATTCTTTTTGTTGAAAATCTAATTTCCCATCAAAAGTTGAAATAGAAAATTTTGGACCAGCTTTATTCACCAATTCTGCTTCTATTCTTGGGAAAAATGTATTTGGGAACAAATCCAAGTAGTCTGTTCTTTCTTCGGGGTAGTAGAGAGCTCTCTCCCTAGGACTGGGTAAGAACACCATCCGTCTTTCACATATACTCTCTGAGAATACTCTGAGGTTGCAGTCCTCAATAACCTAATGAGTCACAAAATGATTATGCAGTAGCACATGTAGCCTGGTTGTTGGGACATTACATAGTTCTTTGGTAGTGCAGGGTATGCAACAGTGCCTGGCTGCCCCTCTACCCAAACAATTCTTATTAATTCAGTGCTGCTCTTCTGAGACACAGCACTACAAATGACAATACTGATGCCTAAAAAGATCCAAGTGAAACTACTGTATTCAGAATTCATCCACAGAGTATACAGTAATTGTAATCTTGCAATTTTTTTGTGAAGCAATTAATTCTGTGCAATATGTGTATAACACGCACGAAAGTAGACCTACTGAGAAGCTAATTTCTTTTTCCTAATCTAAATCAATGGGAGGCGGTGCAGTTCTGTACTTGGGAACACAGATGGCATTGCCTCACTTCTTAACCTCTTCCATCACTACTTAGAATGTCACTCATGTGTGGGAGAAAATAATTTTAGCCTACACTAAAAGGAAGGTTGTGGCTATGGCGAGGGGCATAGGTTGGGGAGAGAGACAAGTAAACATAGGGAGAAAGAATTAGTTTTTCTTCTAGGGGAAGAAGGAAATCTGTAAAGTAGTCCTTAGTATGAAAATGTATTCTCTTTTTACAAGCTGCAGAAAATTGATTCACACACGGTATCTACAGTAAATACTTATACCTTCTTTAGCCTGTCATGGAAAAATAGATGCTTTTACCAAAATCAGAGTTTGCAGGTGTCCTGGTTATAGAGAACACTAAGGGAAATTGCTAGAGTTGGCCTAGATTTGCTAGCATAATTCTTAATTTGATGGATTAAAACCTCGGTTCAGAAGTATTGGACAGATGAATTTAAAATTCAGGTCATAAATTGGCGGACATAATCCCTTCATGTTTACTGTTTTATAACAAGTTGAGTGGAATGGAATATCACTGCTGTTTACGTGTACCTAAAAATAAGACCGATGTACATAGCCGCGAGAGTGTAGAGCGACAGTCCAAGACCATCCTTGAAACTTTTTTAGTTCAGATAGTCCAAGAGCATTATACTGTAAACTGGGTATACCTTTTACCAAAGAGAAAGTCAAGTTTTCCAAAATGTGTTAGTATATGATTTTAATTTGGACAATACACTTTCTAATTATTCCTAAAACATAGCAAAATATGTCTGATAAACATGTTTTTACCTGTGCAGTAACAGTTTTCATCTACCACATACATGTTATTCTTAAATAGAAAATAATATTTGACAAAACCTTGAATACAACAATTTCTGTTTCTAACCCTGCCAGTAATGATGTTTGGATGCAGTGCATGACTAATGAAAACACCACCTTTGAGTAATAATTTAGAGCAAAATCCTTGTGCTATGTGCAATTTGGGTAGTTATTGGCCAGAATTGAAACACTAGATATAAACATTGCCAACTGAGTGTACTGCTGGATTCCAACTGCACTCCTCTATTTAGAACGGGGTGGGCAAATTTTTTGGCCCAAGGCCCACATCTGGGTATAGAAATTGTATGGCGGGCCATGAATGCTCACGAAATTGGGATTCGGGTGCGGGGGGTGGGGGTGAGGGCTCTGGTTGGGGAGGCAGGCTCTGGGGTGGAGCCAGAAATGAGGACTTCAGGGTGCGGGAGGGGGCTCCGGGCTGGGGCAGGGGAGGGGTGGGGAGAGCTCTGGCTGGGGGTGCGGGCTCTGGGGGAGGGCTGAGGGTGAGGAGTTTGGGATGTAGAAGGGCTGGGCCCGGGGGGTTTGGAGAGCGGGAGCGGGATCAGGGCTGGGGCAGGGGGTTGGGGCGCGGGGAGGTGTCTCAGGGGTGCAGGCTCCAGGCAGTGCTTACTTCAAGCAGCTCCCGGAAGCAGCAGCATGTCCCCACTCCAGGTCCTACGTGGAGGCGCAGGCAGGCGGCTCTGCTGCGCGCTACCCGATGCGCAGGCACCGCCCCTGCAGCTCCCATTGGCTGCGGTTCCCGGCCAATGGGAGCTGCGGGGGTAGGGTTCGGAGCAGAGCCTCCTGGCTGCCCCTACGCGTAGGAGCTGGAATGGGGATATGCCGTTGCTTCTGGGAGCCGTGTGGAGCGGCCCCCGACCCTGCTCCCAGGCTGGAGCGCCGGAGCAGGGCAAGCCCCAGATCCCGCTCCCCAGCAGGAGCTCGAGGGCCGGATTAAAATGGCTGGTGGGCTGGATGCGGCCCACGGGCCGTAGTTTGCCCACCCCTGATTTAGAACAATGATTTTATTGACACACACTAATTCTCTTGGCTTACTTTATGATTTGCTAAACAGTGAAGCAGAAAAGTTGGTATGCTAGAATCTGAGACTACAGACTAGCTTAGAGTAGGATGAGAATTTAATTACTAAATTACCCATTAAAATAATGAAGCAATTAAGATGACTGAAAACTATCCTTGGGTCACTACTCCTGCGAGTGTGATTTAACACTCTTAACTTTCTGTCGGAACTTGAGGACACGTGTTGTATATACCTCATCTCATCTGCCAACACGCTACATGGCAGTCCTCTTTTCTGGCATTTGAAATCCTCTTGTTTGCTTTTATATTGCATCTACTTGAAAGCTGTATTAGTCTATTTGGCATAATGAGTGACTAGAGCTGTGCAAAGTATTTAGTTTCTTTTGCACCTTTCTGAAAGTATCTGAAGAACTGTTGTGCCCCTTGTCTGGAAGCAGGAAAGGTTACAAGAAGGGTAAGAGAAAACACTCTTACAAGTAGCATGATAAACTCCCCTCTCTAAATCCTCATCCAAAAAAGAGGACCATCTCTCCAACACCCTCTATCAGGGGAGATTCCATGCCCATGTATGGGAGTGTTATTAGCTCACCAGGAGCACAGGACTGATTTCCCAGCACCGAAAAGCAAGAATACTTTGAAAATCACCCTAGCCGAAGGATCAGGTACTCCTTGATACTGCCAATGGAAAGAAGGCAGCAAATGCTTCCTATGCCAATGGTACAGACGTGGAGTGAGAAGGAGCTGTCTCTACTGAAGACCATCACCTGTATGCCAGTACTGCTGACATCACCGAGGGAGAGAAGCCCGGTCTGGTCATTGGTCTCAGAGACTAGATACACTACCCTGGAGGACATTACTATCCACCCTGATCCCGAATCACCAATACTGTTGGATCCGGTCCTAACAAGCATGTTCTTGCACCATCAGTTCGCCACATACTGGTACCGTCAACCAGCCGGGTCATAAGAAGACCTCCTGAACCAATAGCACCACCCATCAACATTGCATCTGCCTCCTCCTCAGCATCCAATGTCTGTGGGAAAACTTCCCCAGCCCTATCAATACAGGGGCTCATCCCCAGCAGAGACTCCAAGATTTCGTAGATACCTTTTATCTCTCAGAGGAGAGACTACACACTTCAGGACCAATGGTACCCTACTCCTTGGGGCCCACCCCGTTTGCCCTACAGACCCTCACACTGGCCTTACTGGAGTCCCTGGGGCACGACAACCTCATAAGCTACTAAACATCCTCCAGAGCACTGGTCCCAGTAAGGTGGCAATGCTATGAGACCATCTTAGAACCAGCTAAGACAGTCTGGTGTACTCTAGCCACTTGCTGAAGAGAATGGAGGAGAAATGTTTTGTGCCATCTAAGGGGCTAGAGAATACATATTCTCAGACCTCTAGTGCTGCGAGCTGTCACCAAAAGGAACAAGTAACACCACTCCAGCTCTACACCCTCTGAGAAGGAGGCCAAACGTTTATACCTTTTGGGGGGAAATAACTTCACTTTGGTGAGCTTACAGTTTCACATAGTGAACTACTAAACTTGAAGGTCTAAATATGATTTTATTAATTACAATAAATTCGTTGAATTCACCAACACACTCCCACAAGAAAATAGACTTCTGTTCCAAACCATTATCAATGAGGGTAAATTGCTAGTTCAAGGTGTCAGTCGAAGAAGCAGATACAGCTTCCCACCAAATGGCAACTTCCATAGTCATGAGAGAGGCTTTTTAGCTCCAATCCACTGGCTTTCCCAAAGAGGTCAAATCTACTGTGGAGGATCTGCCCTTTGAGAGAAATAACCGATTCAGTGAAAAGAGAGATGAGTCATTTCATTCCTCAGAGATTCAAGAACAACCCTTCACTTGCCTCAGGACAGATTCCTAGCTATGAAGGATCTCGTTTCAGATGAGTTCCCCGATGACCGTTCAAACCTGTCTCATTCTCCTAAGTCACATGGCTTTGTATACCTATGTGACACCCTTCACAAGACTTTGCTTTTTTCTACAAGCTTGGTTACAGTCTGAGCCAACCAAGCACAGTCTGGACAAACTGATCTTGCTCCCCTGCAGTATTCTGATTTCTCTCTCCTGGTGGCACAGCAGGGAGACACTGCATATGAGGGTTCCCTTTATCCCTCCCCTACCCACAAAAAGATTGGTTACACATACCTCCATATGAGGGTGGGGAGCCATTTGTAGCACAAGCCATTTGTATCCGGGCCTATCAAGAATCCAAGTTGCACATGAACCTTCTGGAGCTGCATGCAGTACACAAAGCATGCAAATAATTCCTGCTGTTCACTCGGACTTTTTATGTTCAAGTCATGTCAGACAACACGACAGCAGTTCGCTATATTAACAGACAGGGAGGCAAGGTCCACCCTCTTTGCATAGAAGCAGTCAATCTCTGGAACTGGTACATTTGCCACTAGATTACCCTCTCAATATTGCATCACCCAGGGGTACACAACATGTTGGCAGACAGCTTCACCAGATGCTTTTCCAGACACCACAAGTGGGAACTACACAACTTGGTGGTACGGAGCATCTTTCAGCAGTAGGGATCCCCCTCATAAGATATTTGTGTCTCAAGAGGAAAAGAAATGCCCACTTATTGCCCCATGCAGCTTGTGGGAGGGATAGCTCAATGGTTTGAGCATTGGCCCGCTAAACCCAGGGTTGTGAGTTCAATCCTTGAGGGGGCCACTTAGGGATCTGGGGCAAAATCAGCACTTGGTCCTGCTAGTGAAGGCAGGGGGCTGGACTCCATGACCGTTCAGGGTCCCTTCCAGTTCTATGAGATAGGTATATCTCCATATATTATTATTTCTAGTTCAGTGGTTGGAACAGCTGATCGACACATTTCCTCCCATCCTTCTTTTACTTTAAATTCTGAGGAAAATCAAACAAGATGGAGCTTTGTTGATCCTGATTGCTCCATGGTGGCCCCGACAGTTCTGGTTCCCGAATATTCTCCAGATCTCCTCTTGCCCATGCATCCATATTCACCTTTTCCCAGACCTATTCACTTAGGACAACGGAAAAATGAAACACTCCAACCCAACATCCCTCCTTCTAACATCATGCTATTTAGTAATCCCTTAGTAATAATAGGAAAGATCCAACAAGGAAATGCTATACAGCAGAATTGAAAAGATTTTACACCTGGTGCCAGCATTGTCAGTTACCCCCAGAGAGTGCCAAGGCCCTTACTATGATAGATTACCTCCTCTTTGTAAAAACTTGGCCTATCTCTCAGCTGCTTGTGGCAGCTATTAGCACCTTTCACCCTCCAGTGGATAACTATTTGGTCTTCACAAACTTTTGGTCTTTAGTTCGTTTTTTCCCAAGGGAGCTGTCAGAACCTTTCCTCTGATAGTGAAACCTACCTTGTTTGGGGACTTCAACATAATCTTATTGGCATTAACAAAGGCTTTGTTTGACCCCTTAGTCTCATGTTCCTTCACTCATCTATCTATGAAGGTTGCCATTCTGGTTGCAATCACCTCAGTGAGAAGAGTAGGTGAGCTGGGGGCCCTTATGAATGACCCACTTTACACAGTCTTCCACAGAGACAAAGTTTCTCTCAGATTACACCCCAAATTCATCCCAAAAGCAATCTCAGAATTTCATCTAAGCTAAGTCATCCACTTATCTGTCTTCTATCCAAGCTGCATGCCACCAAAGAGGACCGAAAACCCCACTCTCTGGATGTCCATCAAGTCTTGGTATTCTACCTCCAGAGGACAAAATGCTTTAGGAAATCTCCAAAACTGTTTGTATCCTTTGCTTTCCCTCTCATATGTTCCTCAGGCTCCTCAGACTTTACAAATGTATTTTGGGCTGCATCTTGCTTTGTTAGGAGTTAACAGAGACCCTGCCCCCACAAGGTGTGAGGGCCTACTTGACCAGAGTCCAGGCCACGTCACCAGCATCTTTTTGATGTCCCTCTTCTGGAGATCTGTAGAGCAATAACGTGGGGTTCTGTACACACTTTTGCACTGCTCTGGCAAAGCAGTCCTTCAGTTAGAGGTACAACAGGCTCCTTAATGAATATTGCTTGTGAGACACCTCAAGTGGAATACACATAGCGACCATGACTCGAAGAAGTAAGAAACTTTACTTTCCTGTACAGTAATGAGTTCTTCAAGATGTGAAGTCTTCTATTTGTATTTTACTATCTGCCCTGTGCTGTGGAGTCTTATCCTTAGGGCTATTCATGGCAGAAAGATAACTAGAGAGGCAATCGGTCTGTGTCGCCACTTATGCTTTTGGTCCAAAGCACGGGGAGGAGATGGCCAACAGATATTGCTAGCAAAAATCTTGTGGTCTCAGACACAAAGTACATGTGCACCTCAAGTGGAATACAGATAAGAACCCCATGTCTCAAATAACTCCAGTTACTTGAGGTAAGTAGCCTTTCTTTTTAAGAGATGTTCATTTTTCAGAGTAAAGTTGGTAGATTTCTGATTGCCTCTGTGGATCATTAGCTCCCACTTGCAGTCTTGTTTATCTTTATCCAGTATCTGAACATCTCATGCAGTGTAGCATGGTTGGGGAGTTGAAAGGAACAAGCATGATTCAGGGAAACTCCTCTTTGCTCTTTAGAATTCCCCTTTAAGTGTTTTAGCATTTTATATTCCTCTTTTCCAAGCTAGCTCATCAACATTTTTGTTATTGACCATTCATAGATTTTCATAGATTCATAGATTCTAGGACTGGAAGGGACCTCGAGAGGTCATCG
>NW_020664462.1:19293305-19363311 GCF_002925995.2 Terrapene triunguis | reverse complement strand
AGTTAAATCTTGGCCAAGTGATGTTAAAGGGTGAACATGAGCTAACCTATATTTGAAACTGGTGGAAAATGCCAACAATGGAGAGCAACTATTTAAGGTTGTATTCAGAGGTCTAACTAGGAATAATAAGCTAAAACTAAGAAAAGGAATATTTATACCAAATATCATGGACAAAAAACCTGAGGATTAGTCCCTGAAGGGAAGTGGAAGAAGTCCCATCACTTGGGACATTTTAAACAAGACTGGACATAGCACTAGACAATTTACTTTAGGAAACAATCCTTTGGCAGGGAGTTGGACTTAGATGACCTGATAGCTTCTTTCCATCTCTATTAGAATCACAAAATCGAAAATATTTCTCTGTGTAACTACAGAGTAGTGTGTTAAGGCTTTTCCCAGAGCTGGCATAGCAGCAATAATTAGTACCACTCCCAGCACTCCAGACCCTGAGGCTGGCTCAGAACAACACTTTACTTAATAGCTCCTCTGACAAACTCTCTACTTCTGTGATTGAAATTGGTGAGGAAACCAGCAAACTACAAAATACATCATGGGTGATTCTTCACTGCTGAGAGACTTAAAGCCTAGAAGAAGGAGCCTAGAAGAAAATATCCAGCTGCGGATGGGATGGGCAGGAATAATTTATATTATTGTAACTACCTTCTCATTATGTGCTAGTTAAGCAAGACTACAGCGCAGTGTTTGGTGGTTTAATCCTGAAACTGATGTATCCAGATTGCTTTATCTCAATCCTTTCCCCCCATGATACAAGTGCAATTATAAGGAGAAGATCCAAATCTATCAAATGTATCAAACGATCACCAGCACGAGAAAACAATTTTACAAAGTATCAACACCACAGTCATCTTTTCTGTGGAGTCTTTTTCACCTGACTTGGGATGCAGGCAGCTTTCTGAAGTTGAACTAGAAGTGTAAAGACATCATCAGGTTTAGAATTTTTTGTTCAAGTTGCCTGTAAAGAGGCAATTTGTATCTTTGAGACTATCTGGCACTAGAACGAGATTTTAAAACATTACACTGTTCCCAGAGAGTACCTGTGCGGCATTATTGTGTTTGGTTTTGAGGAAACGTGCTTGTTCTTAACTTTGTCTAGTACCTATTCATAAATCTCTTGGGATTATAAATCCTTGGGAGAATGGCCACTCTGCTTCTCACTAGGCTCACAGGGGTACATCTGCACTGCACTGCACTGCACTAAAATAAAATAAAATAAAACCACCCTTCAGTGAGTCTCAAACCTGACTCAGGCTCATGCTACAGCACTACAAATAGCAGTGTAGACATTTCCACTCAGGATCTGAGACCCATCCCCCTCGCTGGGTTTCAGAGCCCAAGCGGGAACATCTACGCTGCTATTTATAGTGCTGAAGTGTGAGCCCAAGTCTGTAGACCCAGGCTCTGCAACTCGCTGCCATAGATGGGGTCTTTCTTTCTTTCTTTCTTGTTTTCAGTGTAGACATACTGGGTTCATTTACCTAATACAGTATCTCTGATTCTTGCTTTGACTGGCTGTTGCAGAGGCATTAGTTTCAAGGGTGTGATGAGATCTATGCCCTACCAGGCCTGTTCATGTCACCTGTGATGGTATGTACCAGGCGTTTGATGGTCCCTGCTGGAGGTCTTGCTGCCTGTGTGCACCCAGCCTGAAGAAGGTGTCCTTTTGGTGGGGGAGGAAGAGCAGTGAGTTTAGACTCCCGAAAACTACCTAGAGAGACCACCCTGGATCAGTTGCTGGTGGAACCAAGGAGAATTCATCCTCCAGTGGCTAGAGAGTGGGCAGAAGTCAATCAGGGCTCAGCAGACAAGGTTTTTAAAAAGGGCTGGCTGCTTCCTCCAGTGAGCAATTCTGGGTGAAGCTGGGACACAGGGCATAGGATCTCCTCCTCCAGCCGGGCCTGGCCTGGCCAGGGCCTGACTCTGATTGCTCCTTTTTGAGTGGGTCAGTGAAAAACTGTTTTGTTTTATGTTGTAAAGTTTAAAGGCATCTTGAGATGGACATCAATTGACCGCTTTAAAATTAGCATCTGTTCCGAGAGACATTAATCTGTGTGACCTGACCCATGGCCTTGGAAATTAGCAGTAGAGGGAGAGAGAACAACTTTGTAGACATCTCTGCTCAGTGTGCGTCAGAGTTGAGCAATTTAAATCACATGATTTATTTTTTAATCATTAATTTAAATCATATTGAGGCATTGTAAAACTAATTTGAAAAATTGTGGTGTTGTAACTTTACACTAAAATTTATAATGAATGAAATTATAAATGAATGCCATTACTAGTTGGTCTCTCACTTGAATTTTCTAACACTCTAACATTTTCTAGCTATAGGCTAAAAGATGTTGAATATTAAGGCCCTGATGCTGCAAAAACTTAAGCACAGGTAGTACTTTAGTAAAATGAAATAGACCCAGTGAAGTCAATGGGAAGTCTCATGCTTAAAATTAAATGTGTACATTAAGTGTTTGCATCATCGGGGTAAAAACTGTACCTCGATTAAAAAAAATTCTCTTAGTGGCATAAAATCTTTGTCACTTAACACTGAAACAATTTTATTTTTAACAATAAAAAGGAGTTTAGACTTTCAATACATGACCAAAGTTATTCTGTACTTTTCTTATACACACTGGCCAAAATTTTCAAAACCAGAAGCCTAAACATCCTCTTTAGTAATTTAATGCTATAAAATGGGAAGAAATTAAAAACTGTCAATGTATACATAAAAATGTTTTTAATTTTTATGCACTGATGTGTATTAATGCTATCGGGGAAAAAGCACATGGTAGTAGAAGGGTTTTCATAGAAATAGAGATTGAGAAAATGCACATTCTGGCTCTTCATCTACTTAGTAAAATCACCTGGGAGAAATCTGGGTGTAAGAACATAGTGAACACAGGAAGAAAATTGGTGGAACAGCAGAAATTAGGACTAGATGACCTTTTGAGGTCCCTTCCTGCCCTACTATGAATGAAAGGCGAAAGAAAGTAAGAAGAATAAGAGTGAGGTGAAAGGCAAGAATGACAAAAGAAAAGAGAAGGTGGTCAGACATAGGAAAGCTGGAAAAGTAATTTTACAAGAAAAATGTGAAATGTGTGTGTGGAGGGGTGCCACGAACAAAGTTAAATGTAGAAGGAGAATAATTTTGCAGGGGATGATAGGACACAATCACTGTCATTCTTCCTGACTTCTCTTAGGATATTAGCTACTGTTAGTTTCATGAGTTCTGTGTTAATTCCTACATAAATACAGTAGATGTAATGGATAAACTGTTGTCTCTGGTGCATTTACTAACATGGATGGTTATTTACTCTGGCCCTTCCTTTTTTAGTTCCTGGTTACTATGAAATGGTAGCTTAGCACTTGTTCATGATCAGTAGGTGTTTCAATATTGACATCCATTTTCAGTATTCTTTTATTCTGATATAAGGCAATGCTGTGTGAGGAGAGGAGGGTACATTCATTGGTTCACTTTCCTAGTCACCTTTCTAGACTATGAAAGGTATAGCTGTTTTAAGCCTTGTCTACACTGGCAAGTTACTATGCAGCAAAGCAGCTTTCTGCGGTGTAACTCCCAAGGTGTACACACTGCCAAGCCACTTAGTTCGCAAAAACTCCTCAGTTGCAGCGTTGCAAAAAAAACCACCTCGATGAGAGTCATAAGCCTTAAAGCACAGAGGTTCCAGAGCTGTATTGGCAGTGTAAACACATTACAGTGCAGAAAGCAATCAATTGGCCTCCAGAAGTGTCCCATAATCCCTCAAGTGACCACTCTGTTCATTGTTTTGAATTCGGCTGCCCTGGAGACATGTGCCCCTCCCCTTTCAAAGCACAAAGCAAACCATTAAAGTGGAATGCTCGTGCTGTTGAACACAGAGCAGGGCCACCCGGGGGGGGGGAAAGTGGGGCAATTTGCCCCGGGCCCCGCAGGGGCCCCCACGAGAGTTTTCGGGGCCCCTGGAGTGGGGTCCTTCACTCGCTCCGGGGGCCCCGGAAAACTCTCGCGGGGCCCGGGCCCCCGGAGCTTCTTCCGCTCCGGGTCTTTGGCAGCAATTCGGCGGCGGGGGGGTCCTTCTGCCCCGGGACCCGCCACCGAAGACCCCAGGCCCCCTGAATCCTCTGGGCAGCCCTGACACAGAGGCAGGGATGTGTGTGTGTGTGTGTGTGTGTGTGTGTGTGAGAGAGAGAGAGAGAGAGAGAAAGAGAGCTGGGGAGGGAGGCGGGGGCTGATTTCAGGGTTTCCCCCTCTCCCTGCCTCAGGATTGGTTGTTTCCTGCCGCTGTCTGAACTTACAAGACAGCATGCTGACACACTCTCTGTCCCCCAAAACACACTGTCTCTCCCCCCCCGCCCTCCATACACATACACACTCCCTGTCACACACTCTGCCCCCCCCCACACACACACACACACTTCAGTTGACAAGCAGCTGGCAATGTAGTAGGATGCCCATGGAACAATGGGATTGGGAAACCTGCATCCTATGACACTGTTCCTACCCCATGAGGCATTGCAAACCCTTCCCAAAGCACCCTGTGGCCAGTTACACAGTGGGTAGCTACCACAATGCACGTCTCTCTTTACCATTGCAAGAGCTACTAATATGGATGTGCTCCACCGTCACAAGGAGCAGTGTGGACACACAACAGCGGTTTAATTCCAGCGCTTTAATAAAAGTGATATAACTTGTTGCACAGAAACTTGCCAGTGTGTACACACCCTGTTTCAACGAGGCTTGGAATTTATCAACACTTCATTAAGGTGTGTTGATAACAGGGAGGAAGCAGAAGCTGGTAGCATTTCTCAATGATTAGACAAACCTGACAGGTATTCCTCCTGCCTTCAGAAATATTTTGCTATAATTAACAAATATTGAAATGTAATACATCTCAAACCATATTTTAAGTTCAAATATAGTACTTCCTGCCCACTTTACACAAGATTCTCTTGCTAATATAGATTGTGTTTTAAAAACTGCCTCTCTAGTCAAATACAGTGTGGTAAATATTTATTTGTGAACAATAAGATCATGTGAAGCCATTCTCCCTGTGGCTAACTAGAATTCCAGCTTAGACTTGTATGCACCAAAAGATGCTGGCTATACCAGACTTCCTTATGACATATGCATGAGGAAAAATACTTAGTTTTAATTTAGAAAAAATCAAGTTAAGTTCATGCTTGCCCTACTGTCAGGCAGAAGATGAAAGAATTTGAGAGCGGAAGCAAAGTAAGATCTAAATTTAATAATTGAGATATATTGAACAGCACTTTAGGGAGGGTTAGTGTAAGTGTTGCACAAATCTCAGGGTAGGTGGATCAGTGATAAAATATCGAGTCACACTAAATATAACCATTGTAAATTTAATAGTCTAATGAGATGACTTGGTCTAACACAATAGAAACTGCAAACCTCAAGAACTGCTGCACTTCCTATTCACTATCAGGAAATGTTTCCTATCAGTGCCTTCATATTTAGGTATAGGAACTGTTTTACCACAAGCTGAAAGTAAGCTATCACTATTTGATATTTAGAATAGTGCAGAGATGGGAAACTGAAATTTGGATGAAAGAACTGAAAATGTTGCAAATAAAAACGTATCCAAGCAGTTTGTAGGAGGAGGATTTTTACTGTCCCTAGCGGTTACATTTTGTAAATTCCAAGGTCTGCCTGTTTAGAGAACTGAAATTCACTTTAAAAATTCCAGAGTAACTGTATTACAGCTATCAGAGGGGTAGCCGTGTTAGTCTGGATCTGTAAAAAGCAACAGAGAGTCCTGTGGCACCTTTAAGACTAACAGATGTATTGGAGCATAAGCTTTCGTGGGTGAATGCCCACTTCGTCGGATGCATGATACAGCTGTAATTCTTTTGAGGGTTTCTTGTGTTGTGCTAAGCCATCAGAGCAAAGTTGGACTGTTAGTTTGTTTAACCTGAGATGCAATGGTAGCTTAGACTCAAAATGGGGCTTTTTAATCTGTTTTAATAGAATGTATGATCCCAAGTTCATAGCCTTTCAGACTGATAACACTTACTTTTTTTTTTCTTCTAATCTTACTTCCCTTGCCAGCCCCAGCCAGCACACCAAGCAGCATGATGCCTTTCATTGCTGTCTTTCCTTAGCACTTAAATAAGTGCCACTAGAGCCGCTTTCTCCACTGCTCTTGTGCAGCTTGTTTGGATTATAATTAAGGTTAAGATTTTGTCATGGTTATTTTTAGTAAAAGTCAGGGACAGGTCACGGGTAATAAACAAAAATTCACAGAAGCCTGTGATCTCTGTCTGACTTTTACTAAAAATAACCATGACAAAATGGGTCAGATGGGGGAATGAGAGCCCGAGCCCCACTGCAGAAAGGGGGGGTCCAGCACCTGCCACCTGCGGCGGCTGGGAGCTGCAGGGTCCCTCCACCACTTATGGCGGCTCGGCGCTCCGGCTATCAGCACCGGCCTGCCACCCTGGGGCTGGGAAATGTCATGGAGGTCTCTGAAAGTCGAGGAATCTGTGACCTCCGTGACATAATCTTAGCCTTAATTATAATTGAAGCAGTTTTCACCACCACTTTAGGGACACTCCTCCTGCCACTGGAGTAGTATTTTGGGCAATATCCATGATTATCTGTGATTTGTTAACCTCAGGAAACCATGCCAGGATTTTAATCTGTCAACTGAGACATTTTAAATAGGGGAGGTTATTATTTCCAGTGCAGTAAGTATTGCATATAGCGCAGATGTTCGCAAACTATGGGGCATGCCTCTGGGGAGACATGGGTGTGCACCAGGAAAGCCACCAGTTGCCTGTCTTTTGACTAGGGGTGTAGTACTGGTGGAGCAGATTCAGAGCTCTGCTCAGCCTGGGGGTAGGGCAGAAGGAGCCAGAGCTCTGCCCAGGGGCTCCTCTGCTACATCCAGTGCTCTGCTCCCCAGCTCAGCCCTGCCCACAGCAGCTCAGCGGCTTTCCTGCTTCCCCATATTTCTCCCCTCAGCATCCCAGCACCTCTCATTCCCCTCATCCTCACCCATGCCCTGTTCTCCAGCTCAGCTGGGGCTCCTCCGTCTCCCCCTTTGCTTTTCTCTTTGGCTGAAGCACCATCTACAGTATTCTATTGGCTCCTTTCCGCCCCATGTGTCTCCCCATCTCAACCCTGCCCTGCAATGGTATTGGGGCTCACCTCCAGTTCCAAGGCCCCCGGCCCCACCACACAGTCAGTGAATGTTAAGATGTCCTAGAATGTTTGTGCAGTTTTATTTTAGCTGCTGTGAGGTATAATCTTTTTGAACAGAACTGTGAGATAACACAAAAGGTGCTTTAGGAAATAACATCAGTACTTTTGACACCCCTTCTTATTATAATTATATTGATCTAATCTGCTGTACTTTATTACTCATATTCTTGGAAAGTATAGGATTTTCAGTTCTTTGCGTTGTTGTAGTAAACTATGGGGAAGTCAAGTATCAGGGGGTAGCCGTGTTAGTCTGTATCTACAAAAACAACAAGGAGTCTGGTAGCACCCTATCCTGGAAAATGATCCCTCACTCTCACAGACCTTGGGAGGCAGGCCAGTCCTCGCTTACAGACAACCCCCAAATCTGAAGCAAATACTCACCAGCAACTACACACCACACCACAGAAACACCAACCCAGGAACCAATCCCTGTAGCAAACCTCGTTGCCTACTCTGTCCCCATATCTACTCTGGCGACACCATCAGAGGACCCAACCACATCAGCCACACCATCAAGGGCTCATTCACCTGCACATCCACTAATGTTATATATGCCATCATGTGCCAGCAATGCCCCTCTGCCATGTACATTGGCCAAACCAGACAGTCCCTCCGCAAAAGAATAAATGGACACAAATCAGACATCGGGAATGGTAACATACATAAGCCAGTAAGTGAACACTTCAATCTCCCTGGTCATTCTATTACAGATTTAAAAGTCACTATCATTGAACAAAAAAACTTCAGAAACAGACTTCAAAGAGAAACAGCAGAACTAAAATTCATTTGCAAATTTAACACCATTAATCTGGGCTTGAATAGGGACTGGGAGTGGCTGGCTCATTACAGAAGCAGCTTTTCCTCTCCTGGAATTGACACCTCCTCATCTATTATTGGGAGTGGACTACATCCACCCTGATTGAATTGGCCCTATCAACACTGGTTCTCCACTTGCGAAGTAACTCCCTGCTCTCCATGTGTCAGTATATAATGCCTGCATCTGTAACTTTCACTCTATGCATCTGAAGAAGTGAGGTTTTTACCCACGAAAGCTTATGCCCAAATACATCTGTTAGTCTTTAAGGTGCCACCAGACTCCTTGTTGTTTTTATGGGGAAGTGCAATTGTTTTTAGGGGTTTTTTTTCCTGAACATAGAACAACTCAAGACAAAGTTTGAGAACCCTGATATAAAATATTCATTTGTTTTATAAGTTTAAATATAGTGTTATATGTTTATGACTTACCCATTTGTTGTCTTTCGGCAGAAGCATTGTAGTTCTCTGCCTGTCTACAAGTAAATTCCTTTGTAAAGTTTGAGCGGGCTCTTGTTTTAAGAGACCATTAAACCCTTTATTGTTTTCTAACACTAGTTTGCTTTTTATAGAAGAGAAAATATAAAAATTAATAGTAATGTAGCCCTTATTCTGCCCTCAGATAAATGTCCCTTGTCTTCCTGGTATTGTGACAATGTCCCTGTTTAATGCAAGTGAGTCTTTTTTTAAAAATGGCTGCTGCATATTCCTTAGGTGCCTAAGGCACTTCAGCAACTTTGACATTTTTACCCATAGTTACTAAGTCCCATGGGCTTCCAGTGCGATTTAAATGCTCCTGAAAATTCTGACCTATATTTTAATAAGTGTAGCAGATCAAGGGTCACATTTCATTTAACTCCGTGGTGACACTGTTTCATCAGCATTTCCCAATGACTTGCATTGGGAACATGGCAGTCCTAGTTTCAGTTCAAGAATGTTACCATCTCATAGTTTCTTATAGACCCTCTCCCCCGCCATATTGAAATTTGTCAACTTAATCTGATATACCTAAACCACTGTGGGATACCCTCCTGAGTTCCTCATAAACTGTATTGGTCATGGGTTAGATTGCCTCTGGGTGCACTTTGTAAAATGGGTGTAAAATTATATATTAAATGTACAGGGTGTTAGGAACCAGGCCCTTTTCCTGTTTTTATTATTTGTGTTACTGTAGTGATTACAGGCCCCAACTAAAATTGGGCCTCCATTATGTTAAACACCCTACAAATGCATAGTGAGAGACAGTTCCCGGCCCCCCAAGCAGTTTACAGTCTAAATAGATGAGGCAAGGAATGTGAGGAGAAACAGAGGCACAAAGAGATCAAGCGATTTGCCCCAGGTCACAGCAGGTGAGTGACTGGGCTGGAAAAAGAACCTAGGTCATCTGACATCAGAGCAATGCCCTATGTGCTAGTCTACACTGTGTTTTCCTAATATGCAGAGGTAAGGAGCCAGGTGGCTTCAAAGATTGCAACTGCAGCAGTGTTATGGGGGGAGTGTTTCTCGGTTAACAGAGTCTTACAACTTTGTTATCATAGACATATAGGGCTGGAAGGTCAAGAGGTCACCCCTAGTCCCTGCACCCCACCACCAAACTGAGGCAGGATGAAGTATACCTAGAAAAGCACTCTTGGTCACGGTTGCTATCTAAGCAGCTGCTATCCAGGAGCAGCCAAGGATCTAACAAGATCCATGCTTTCTGCTGTGTTGCAGAATCTGAAACCGTAGCTCTAAGTGCTATGAACTGTGCCATTCATCTCCAAGGGTACTAATTCAGTTACTCAACAGTAACAAAGTATTAACTACATCACGGCTCTTCAAACGGAGAGTAGAGGCTATAGTTATGAGAATGACAGCTCATTTTGGCATTACCAGTGAATGAGCTTTGGAGACACTGCTACTTGCTCCACCCCAACCAAGAAGCCAAACCTAAGGAACCTAGCAGAGCCCAGTGGGGCCTGTGAGGCCCCCACAATGGGTCAGGCTCTAACAGCCTGGTGGGGCATATGAGCCTCACTGGGCGCTGAGGTGAGCCCATCACAGAGTCCAGCAGAGACCATGGGTGTATTCAGACCCCACTGAGGAGGAGCATGTGTGATCACAATTAGAACATCTGCACACCAGTACTTCAGGGGTGGAGCTTATTGTGGGGGCATAGTTTAAAACAGTGTTAGCACAGATTTTTTTCCAACCTGATCCGTGACAGCGGTGAACACCTTGGCACAGTGAAAGGCTTATTTTGTCTTATGTCAGGCATAATATACTTTCTGTATTTAAGATTTTAGAAGTCTTTCTAACTTGTAATCATAGATATATAGGGCTGGAAGAGACCTCAAGAGGTCAACCATACACCCAAGAGACCTCAAGAGGTCAACCCTCATGCTGAGGTGGGATTAAGAATACATAGATCATTCATGACTGGTGTTTGTCTAACCTGTTCTTTAAAAATTCCAAAGACAGAGATTTTACCACCTTCCTAGATAGCCTGCTCCAGTGTTTAGTTATCCTTATAATTTGTTTTTTTCCTAATATCCAATGTAAATTTCTCTTGCTGCCAATTACTTCTTGTTTTATCGTTGGTGGACATGAAGAACAGTTGGTCTGTCTCTTCTTTATAACAACCTTTTACATATTTGAAGTCTGTCATCTGGTCCACCCTCAACATTCTCTAGACTAAACATGCCCAATTCATTCAATCTGTCCTCAAAGGTCATGTTTTCTAAACCTTTGTTCAGTTTTGTTATTCTCCTCTGGACTCTTTTCCAATTTGTTCACATCTTTCTTGAACTGAGGAACACAGAACTGGATACAGTTCTCCAGGTGATGCCTAAACCGTGCTGAGTATGCAGCACAATTGCCTCCTGGGTCTTATATAAGAACATAATAACAGCCATACTGGGTCAGACCAAAGGTCTATCTAGCCCAGTATCCTGTCTTCCGACAGTGGCCAACGCTAGGTGCCCCAGAGGGAATGAACAGAACAGGTAATCATCAAGTGATCCATCCCCTGTTGCCCATTCCCAGCTTCTGCCAAACAGAGGCTAGGGACACCATCCCTGACCAGTCTGGCTAATAGCCATTGATGGACGTATCCTCCATGAATTTATCTAGTTCTTTTTAGAACCCTTTTATAGTCTTGGCCTTCACAACATCCTCTGGCAAAGAGTTCCACAGGTGGACTGTGCATTGTGTGAAAAAATACTTCCTTTTGTTTGTTTTAAACCTGCTGCCTATTAATTTCATCTGGTGGCCCCTAGTTCTTTTGTTATGAGAAGGACTAAATAACATTTCCTTATTTACTTTCTCCACACCAGTCATGATTTTATCGACTTCTCTCTTATCCCCCTTTAGTCGTCTCTTTTCCAAGCTGAAAAGTCCCAGTCTTATTAATCTCTCCTCATACGGCAGCCATTCCTAATAATTTTTGTTGCCTTTTTCTGAACCTTTTCCAAGTCCAGTATATCTTTTTTGAGATGGGGTGACCAGATCTGCACGCAGTATTCAAGATGCGGGCAAACCATGAATTTATATAGAGGCAAAATGATATTTTCAGTCTTATTATCTATCCCTTTCTTCACAATTCCCAAAATTCTGTTTGCCTTTTTGACTGCCGCTGCACATTGAGTGAATGTTTTCAGAGAACTATCCACAACGACTCCAAGATCTCTTTCTTGAGTGGTAACAGCTAATTTAGACCCCATCATTTTATATGTATAGTTGGGATTATGTTTTCCAATGTGCATTACTTTGCATTTATCAACATTGAATTTCATCTGCCATTTTATTGCCCAGTCACCCAGTTTTGAGAGATCCTTTTGTAACTCTTCGCAGTCTGCCTGGGACTTAACTATCTTGAGTAGTTTTGTATCACCTGCAAATTTTGGCACCTCACTGTTTACCCCTTTTTCCAGATCGTTTATGAATATGTTGAATAGGACTGGGCCCAGTACAGACCCCCGGGGGACACCACTATTTACCTCTCTCCATTCTGAAAACTGACCATTTATTCCTACCCTTTGTTTCCTATCTTTTAACCAGTTACCAGTCCATGAGACGACCTTCCCTGTTATCCCATGACTGCTTACTTTCCTTAAGGGCCTTTGGTGTGGGACCTTGTCAAAGACATTCTGAAAATCTAAATACATTATATCCACTGGATCCCCCTTGTCCATGCTCCTGTTAACACATCCTAGAATGACATTTGCCTTGTGACTGTTGTCTCCTATTCCATTTTGATCCGCTATAACCCCCAAAGCCTTTTCTGTGGGGCTGCTGCCTAGCCAGTTATTTCCTATTTTGTATTTTGGGCGTTCGATTTTTGCTTCTTCAAGTGTAGTACTTGACACTTAGGTATGGAAAATCTTTAAGGTTTCTGGAGGATTTTTTTAACTGGACTTTAATTGACCTGAGAGTGTTTCTTAAACAGATTCTGTGTTCTAGTGAATTCTCATCGTGTGTATTATCACCTATATAAAACATCTATTTTATAGAACATCTTGGAAAAAAGCTGTTGCTTATACAATACTCAGATCACCAGTCAAATTAATCCTTACTACTGAGCAAAAAGATCTGTCTGGAAATTTACCATTTTTATTATCCCCACTTTCTTTGTCTCATATACATCAACTTTCATAGAATAGACTCAGTTCTATAGTACCGGGGTACTCAATATTTTTCTTTCTGAGGTCCCCCCTAACATAACTCCCCAGCCCACCAGTGCCACAACAACATTTTTCTGCATATAAAAGCCAGGGACAGCGTTAGAGGGTAGCAAGCCGGGCAGTTGCACAGGACCCCGCACCACAGGGGGCCCCACAAAGCTAAGTTGCTCAGGCTTCAGCTGCAGCCCAGGTGGCAAGGCTCAGGGGCCCGGGCTTCAGCCCAGCACAGCAGCACTTCAGCAAGTCTAACATTGGCCCTGCTTGGCTGACCCCCTCAAACCTGTTTGCAGCCCCCCAGGGGGCCTTGGACCCCTGGTTGAGAACCACTGCTATAGTACACATCACTTAGGAATTACTGTATGTGTCAGTCCAAATTTGTCTTCTGCATTTCCATAAATATTGTGTACTTGTCCATTTGAAAATTTAAAACATGAAAGCATTGAAAACGCGAGTGCATGGTTGGTTACCAACATGATTAGGCACTACTTAAAACAAATGACTGGAACTCAAGTGTTCTGCACAATTTTATTTTAGCTACAGCTGTCTCACGTACTTTCTGCCTGGTTAGAGCTGAGCAAGCTATTTGTAGCAAGCCTCTTTTTTGGTTGCATTTTTTCCACAGGCAGACTTGAATTTCTGAACCTTATCCTCTTCCCCAGTTCAAGGCAATTGGGCAGTGCCTCAATTCCTGCAATTACTAGAAACAATTCAGAATTGTCTACAAGGCTCCAATGTCTGGCCAGGCCCCTTTCACCTTCACACCAGATTCTTTGCCCCAATACAAAAGCTGTGGTTCAGCACTCCTGCCTGTCCATTGCAAGCCTAGCTGTTATGGCTGGTTTTGGGGTCAGCGGTGAGAGAAATGCTTCCCACACTTTCCTCTTTCTGTAGGGGCTGAAATTTCCAAGGCTTTGTTCTCCAAATGAGACCATTCACTGAGCTCTGTAATTGTTCCTCCTTCCTATCATGGCAGAGCAGGCTAAATGGAACAAGCTGAAGTGTAAGTGGTACTCCACCTGTAAGTTGACCAAGTGATGGTTGCTCCTAGCCCATACTACCTTGCTGTACCCTGGGTAGGAGTTTAGAGTTTGAATAGTTTGTTTAGGGCCTTCACTTACCCACAGCAATGCACATGCATCCCCAAGACTCCTTCAGCAAGTTGTGTATTGCAGGTCAGTCTTCTTAGGACTCCTTAAAACAGACTATTCAAGTCCAGTAATTTTCCCTGAGGCTAATACACCTCTAAAGGGAGAATTCTAGGGTGCCATACCAGTTTCTCTAGTGTATAAGTGACTCACTTGGCAAGGAAGGTAACATTTCCAAGGAGAGTGGGAACCCAAATGTCTTAACTAGGAAAGAGGTGAGTCCCAGACAGCAAATCAACCTTCCATTTCACAGATTCGTTGGTTGTTTGAAATGTTTGCCAAACACACTCTCCACTGAAAATAATTAAACAAAGGTTGCAAATACAGACCCATATCAGTCTGTTGTTTAGTTGTGAGCTACTCACTATGACCATGTCTTTCACTACTAGCTGTTCTTGGAGCATGATTGGTCACCTAAGCCACAAGTTGCTATGCCTTGACTGGATGATTGAAACACCTATAAATAGATTGTGGGAAACTGAAGATTGATTCTCTTTGTTGTGAACAGATTTTTCATTTCCTTTGAATATTCTCTGAACAAAAAATCTACTGGAAATAAATAAAAGGCTGCAAATACCATTGCAGAGTTCTATATTAGAACAAATGTTCATTAATGCCTTTTTTCATTACTCCCCCAGTTATGTTCTACAGGGTTTCCTGTTCTGGATATTATTTACCATCGCACAGATGTCATACTTTCCGAATTTATGTTCAGTATTGCAACCATGAAGCTGTCCTAGATACCTTGTTAAAAAATACCCGATTGAAATAAAATCCCCATACATGCAATCAGGTCTGATGCCCGCTATTGTTATGTTTATTTTACAGAGTTCGTTTAGTAGAGAGAGGATCGCCTCATAGTTTGCCCCTAATGGAATCAGGAAAAGTAAGTACTGAACATGGCTTCTGTACTATTAAACATTTCTTTAATTTCCACTTTGTTAATTTTTCTAAGGTGAATTTAGTGCTGAGGAAAGCTCTAACACTGTACAGACTGCAGTCCTGTCGTTATCCACAGAGACTTACAGCACAGTAGCATTGACAGATCTCTTAACATTACTCCAACAACTTATCCCCCTCTGTTCTGAGGGAATTGCTTCCTACTCCTGAGATGATAGTTCACTATCTGCCTAGGCAGTCCTCTGACTTGCTTTTGAGACAACTACTGGCACCTTTCTTGGCAGTGGTGGTTTTAATGATGACACATGTCCCCTGGAAATTGGACTGAGACCACCAAGACATTCCCACATTATTCATAGGCCACCAAACATCTGGCAGGGGAAACATCTTTGAGATGTATGGGAGGCAGTGTGGGTTAGTGGTTAGACCACTGGACAGGGACTCAAGAAACCTGGGTTCTGTACCTGACTCTGCCACTGGCCGAGTGGGTGATCATGGGCAAGTCATTTTACCTCCCTGTGCCTCGGTTTCCTCCTCTGTAAAATGGGGTTGATTGTCTGTGTAGAGCACTTTGAGATCTACTGATGAAAAGTTCTATATAAGAGCTACGTATTTACTTAATGATACCAAGCTAGGCTAAATTTGATCCAGTCTCTGTAAGTGTGAAAGTATCCATTATTGCTGCCCTGAGCATCCAGACAGTCTAGCTTAAAGAACTGAAACGGAGGCTCTTGGCACCATAATATATTCATTATTTTTTCCCATGTGAACGTTATCTTTGGCAGAAGACATTATTTGTCTATCAGGATTTTATCCTGCCATCTGTTCTTATAGTGTCTGGGCACCTTCCATAGGAAGCCATAGCAAAGTCCTTAGTGGATTTCCTGCAGTCACTGGTTCTTGTCCCATTTCTGAGTAAAAACTCTATTTGGGGTAGAGTTTTTGGTTTTGAATGTTTTAGAGCCTATTCAGTATTTTTTAAATTATTTATTTATTTTTGGTAGGATGGGGATGCCAGTGTTGTGTCATTCTTACAACAGGCTTTTATGAAGAGGAGGGTTTGCAGCATTTCCTAAATACACTCAGTCTGGATTGGCTTGCTCTCTTATGTAGGTTTCTTCCACATCTGAATCCCTTGACTGATAAACAGGAAAGACAGGGATTTTCTTATCAAAAAGTTTACTGGCAGCAATCTGTAACAGCACAGAATTAGGTATATCTATCACAACTAGCTAATACACCTTTATCCCGATATAACGCTGTCCTGGGGAGCCAAAAAATCTTACTGCATTATAGGTGAAACCACGTTATATCGAACTTGCTTTGATCCGCCGGAGTGCGCAGCCCCGCCCCACTGGAGCACTGCTTTACCGCGTTATATCCGAATTCGTGTTATATTGGGGTAGAGGTGTACCATTCCTTAAATAATATGTCAAGTATTTTAAAGATTTTTTTAATGAGTCAGGTAAAGGGCTTCTGGGGACAAGTATCATTTGTATAGTTACATAAACAGACATGTACATCATCTGGTTTCTTACAGAATATGACTCATTGTGTCTTTTAATAGATCCTCCCTGGAGTTCGCATCATTATTGCTAATCCTGAAACAAAGGGACCCTTAGGGGATTCTCATCTTGGTGAGGTGAGTCACAACAATTACCCCTTGGTCTGTAATGAATTAAATTACAGGAGCAAAAGCCACTTTACACTGTATTAGTGGCTTCCTTAAATAAATATAAAGATATGCCAAGCTCATAAATATCTGTAGACCATACAGCTTTATAATGTGTGAAGTTAACAGTAAAAGAGTTGCTGTTGCTGTTAAAAACCTTTTTCTTGTTGAACTTCAAAAATATCAGTATCTCTTTAAGAAAAGCACGGAGACCTTTTTTAAAATAACCAGGTTTTTTCCATCTACATTTTCTACTTGTCTTATTACTTCTGACACGGAGTAAAGGATATTTCTTTGATTAGTCTAACTTCAGCTACATGGAGTTCCTATATTCTTTTTATGATCACTATAACCTAAACTGTTCTGTTTAATGTAGTTTAGCAAAGCTGTACACATTTCCTGCTTATTTCGTGTTTCACAGAATAATAAAATTGAACTTAACGTTTTGTTTTCAATGAGCAAATAAAGATTTCAATATATGATTATTTGTCATGATTAAAATTACAGTACAACTTTTGAGAATATATAATCTTTCTGAAAAAAATGAGTTCATGAAATCCCAGTGTTTTGTGCTAAGGCTGGAGTAAAATATTTTGGCTAAAAAAATCCTATCAGTGCCCTTTTCATTATTCTGAAAAAGGTAATTTGTATAGCTTAGTACTGCCTTGCCTGTCTCTCATGAGCTGTTGTGAAGCTATCTTTAATATTTTGAAGATTAAAAGTGCTTTGTAAGTACTAAGCGCTATTATTGGTTGATAACTAAGGGGCATGCTCACCAAAGTAATCTTATTGGGTGAGTTTCTGGCCCCTGGGCTTTATACCAAATGAAAAGACCAGGGCAGTGTAAACAGTCTTAACAAGCTGGGGCAGAATTTCCCCAGCACTGACACTGTGAAAGACCTGTCTATAAAGCTGTCATCAAAGGACCACCCTCAAAGTGCTAGTGTAGCAGGCATGAGTGGAAGGGGCATGTTGGGGCAGCATCACAGAACACAGCACTGTGGAAATCCTGGGTAGCCCTGCAGCCCATAGTACAATCCTATGAGACTGATAGAAATTAGACAGTTCTGGGGGCTTGTCTAAGTTATGCCAGGACCCTCTTGAGCCCTCAGAGCAGCCCAAGACCAGGAGGATGCAAAGGCTAGGCACCACTTTCCTGAGGTGTGAGGCCTGTTCTGCACCTTTAAGAGGCACAGAATCTCACTCATTGACTTCAGCAAAGCTACTCATGTGTAAGGCGAGCAGGATTTGGCCCTCAAATAAGTATAGAAATAAGGTGAGTGTTGAATCAGAAATCATGCTAAAAGGTAGTATAGAAATATCTAGTTATGATTAAAAACAGATGCAAGAATTTTCAAGAATTCTTCACCCCGGATAGATACTTTAATTAATGCCAGTCTAATTGCTTTTAACTTAGATATGGGTTCACAGTGCTCATAATGCCAGTGGGTATTTTACCATATATGGAGATGAATCCCTGCAATCAGATCACTTTAATTCAAGACTCAGCTTTGGAGACACACAGACTATTTGGGCTCGGACTGGCTATTTGGGGTTCTTGCGGAGAACAGAACTTACTGATGCAAATGGAGGTAAGACCACTAGTTCCATTTATAAATGTGTGTTTATACATAGCTTTGAAAGTGCTATAAAGTTGTTCACTCACGTGTAGCCTGGTCTGTTGTATCAACATTCACCATTAAATGCTCTATAACCCTCCAAAGAAGCATTTTCAAAATAGATGTCAATAAGAAAATAAAACAGTGGAACAAGATGCCTCCCAAAAATGACTACCTGGTTATATTCCTTTTGTTACATGTGTGCTTTTGTATGTTTTCTATACACACTGTAAGCTCCCTGAGGAAGAGACCTTCTGATTCTATATACAAAATGTCTCTAATGCTTTTCGTCTGGAAAAAATATTAATATTCTTACATGTTTTGCACCACTGCTGCAATTGGATCTGCATGAACAGATCCTTCCTTATGGAACACTGCGGCAGGATTGGGGCTTGGGCTTTTTGTGAAGACACCCTCATTTAGTAATCCTATTTCTGTGAAGTTGTTAATAAAAATGGTCCTACTTTTGAACTCACCCAGTCTTTAAGAACCATAGGAGCAAATAATAAAAATGTACTATAAGCTCTAGCTTGTAAATGAAGTTACCGGGAATATTTTGTTTTCTATCAGGGAAGCACAGGTCCATATTAATCACTAGTGACATACCCTATCTTTTGTCAATATACAGTATAAGCAAACAAATACTGTGAGGCAAAAGAGAGTCAGTGTGGCTGAAATTCTCTGATTGGGAATTTACTATAACTTGCAAAATACAGAGTCTGGCTGTGATGGTAGCTGAAATTGCTAGTGAAGTATCGTTTCAGGTGTATCAGTAGTGTTCACAGTGCCACTATTAAGAATGAATTGAATCTGTTTGAATTAGGGCTGTCAAGTGATTAAAAAAAATAATCGTGATTAATCGCACTGTTAAACAATAATAGAATACTATTTATTTAAAATGTTTTGGATGTTTTCTACATTTTCAAATATATTGATTTCAATTACAACACAGAATACAAAGTGTCAAGTGCTCACTTTATATTTATTTTTTATTACAAATATTTGCACTATAAAAAACAAAAGAAATGGTATTTTTCAATTCACCTAATACAAGTACTGTAGTGCAATCTCTTTATCCTGAAAGTTGAACTTACAAATGTAGAATTATGTACAAAAAAAAAACTGCATTGAAAAATAAAACAATGTAAAACTTTAGAGCCTACAAGTTTACTCAGTCCTACTTCTTGTTGAGCCAGTCACTCAGACAAACAAGTTTGCTTATAATTTGCAGGAGATAATGCTGCCCGCTTCTTGTTTACAATGTCACCTGAAAGTGAGAACAGGCGTTCACATGGCACTGTTGTAGCCGGCGCTGCAAGATATTTATGTGGTATGTTCATTTTCATCATCTGAGTCAGATGCCACCAGCAAAAAGTTGATTTTCTTTTTTGGTGGTTTGGGTTCTGTATTTTCCGCATAGGAATGTTGCTCTTTTAAGACTTCTGAAAGCATGCTCCACACCTCGACCCTCTCAGATTTTGGACGGCACTTCAGATTCTTAAACCTTGGGTCGAGTGACGTAGCTATTTTTAGAAATCTCATATTGGTACCTTCTTTGCATTTTGTGAAATCTGTAGTAATAGTGTTGGTAAATCAAACAACATGTGATGGGTCATCATCTGAGACTGCTATAACATGAAATATATGGCAGAATGCGGGTAAAACAGAGTAGGAGACACAATTCTCCTCCAAGGAGTTCAGTCACAAATTTAATTAACACATTATTTTTTAATGAGCATCATCAGCATGGAAGCATGTCCTCTGGAATGGTGCCCGAAGCATGAAGGGGCATAAGGATGTTTAGCATATCTGGCACGTAAATACCTTGCAAAACCGGCTACAAAAGTGCCATGCGAACGCCTGTTCTCACTTTCAGATGACATTGTAAATAAGAAGCAGGCAGCATTATCTCCCGTAAATGTAAATAAACTTGTTTCTCTTCGTAATTGGGTGAACAAGAAGTAGGACTGAGTGGACTTGTAGGCTCAAAGTTTTACATTATTTTGGTTTTGAGTGCAGTTATGTAACAAAAAAAATCTACATTTGTAAGTTATACTTTCACTATAGAGATCGCACTACAGTACTTGTATGAGGTGAATTGAAAAATACTATTTATTTTTTTTATCATTTTTACAGTGCAAATATTTGTAATAAAAATAATAATATAAAGTGAGCACTGTACACTTTGTATTCTGTGTTGTAATTGAAATCAATATATTTGAAAATGTAGAAAAATATCCAAAATCTTTAATAAATTTCAATTGGTATTAGATTGTTTAACAGTGCAATTAATTGCGATTAAATTGTTAATTGCAATTAATTTTTTTAATTAATCGACAGCCCTAATTTGAATAGAACCTAGTCAGATGAATTTAATAAGTCTGAAGCCCTGTTTATAATTGCTGTGCATTAAAATTACTGTCCAGTTCCTCATACTTAGATCCTCCTAAAGGCATTTAATCTTATAAAGCATTTTTTAGGATTTTCTCTTTATTAATTATTTTATTCAGGAAAATGCCCTGAAAGCTATAAGGGGTCCAAGAAGCAGCAGGAATTCTTACTCTGAGAGAATAGTAACAGAGTGTTTTCTAGTCTTTCATTTCCAGTGGAATAAATCCTCCCATGAAGTAATAGTGGCACACCTCCTCTCTCCTTCCTTTCTAAACTTCCTCTTCAGAAGGACAAGTCCCTTTTCTACATAGCGTCTGGGAGATGTCTTCATTGAGACTTAAACGTCATTGCCACAACCAATATATTTTCTCGTATGAGTGACATATGTTCGTTTATGTTAAGCTTAAGATCCCAGAAGAACTCTCATCTCAGTCTAGGGGTTGTCGTCGTTTTTTTGTCTTATCTCTAGTTGATAAAAATTCATGCTACAAACATAGTTTTGTCTTAATCAGCGATTTGATATCAAGAATATAACATGTATTATTTCGGCATCATAGGCAAACACCATAGTGGTTTAAGCTACCAGATTTGAAATATTCAAGCTGCAAGACAGACAGATTCAAATCCCAGAAGGGTCAGTTTCACTCATTATCCTTCAAAGGCAGATAAACAGAATGCCATACAAGTCGCTCTGTCTGCTCTACATTCATAAGAATAGAGGTTTGATCTGGTGTCGGCTAAAAATTTCTTCTTCTCCCATATTGTGCTCAGCAACCTGATTAGCTGCTGCCCTCCATCGCACATTGCATTTCAGTAATCGTGAATGTATATAACTTGTAAAGTGCTTTGGATCTTCTGAAATTCAAGGATACTTTATAAATGGAATGTTGTTATTTTACTAATGTGGATATTTTTATAATTTATTTAATATAGTAGAGATTTAAGTCATTGCTTTTCCCTCTCTGTAACTAGAGCGACATGATGCACTTTATGTTGTGGGTGCACTAGATGAAGCCATGGAGTTACGAGGGATGAGATATCATCCGATTGATATTGAGACATCAGTAATTAGAGCACACAAGAGCATCACAGAATGGTGAGTGTTGTGAAACATTGTGAATCTTGTATCAAACTCTAGCCTGTAAGATGTTTTCTGTGTTTTTGCTTGGATAGTGCAGTTGATTCAGGAAATATACCAGTGTTCCAAGAGTTTATAACTTGACCATAAATTATACACTCTCTAAGCTAAAACTTGGCATAAGCCGCTTTTATCAGGAAGGACAACTTTCTTTACTCTTTTTGTTTTCTAAGAAACATGTAACATGATGTTTGGTGGTAATGGTGGGGTTTGGTTTTATTCTGAGTTATTTTTAGCAGTGGGGTTTGGAAGCTTAGCTGTTTGTTTTCTTTCTTCAATCTTTTTGGGAATTCCTTTAGAAAGCAACATAGCAAGTTAGTTTCATTACGGAGCTGAGACCAATTATTGATTAAATATCAAGATGCTGAGTTAGTGTTTATCTGCTTTTCCTACGGGTTTGTACAACGCAATTCTTAGCATTTATATATTGTGTGAGTAATTGGTTGCAAGGGGCAATACTATACTTGCAGAACATATTGTGTAAAGGCATTTGGTAAAATTTTCGAAAGTGCCTTTGTCCCATTGACTTTCAGTGAGATTTAGGTGTTTTTCAAAAACTTCACCCATTTTCAGTATATATTTCACTTTCTGCCTAGCCTCTTCTAGACTTAGGGCATTAATTTTACATCTACTGATCAAAACAGAACTCTTGCTCATTATATTTCTCGATATTTTCAATAATAATGGGGACGGGCGTGCCTTTGCAGTGGAATTTAGACAGGTGACTCTAGAGAGTGGGTAGCCAGATGGCTACTGTGGATAGCTGATATTTATTTGTATATTTTATATCTTGTAAAAAATCAAAATTGCAATCCAGTTGCGCTGATAGTATGCGTATCCACATCCTATCACTGCAGCCGTGGTCTGTCCTCCCCTGCTCCTTTATCCACTTCTTGCACCTTGTCTTAATTCAGGCCTCAGTCCTGTAATCAGCTCCATGTAAGCGAAGACTTGCATGGATCCTATTGATGATCACACTCTTATTATGTAAGATTTTCAGAGTTGGGACCAGATCTTTCATATATCTGTCTGGGGCCTGTCACAATGGGACCATGGCCCTCATTGGGTGGTGCCATAATATAAATAACAATTTAACAGTTATGACAGAGTGCACTTTATTGGCTAATAAGGGTATTTTATTAAATCATTAGACATGTATCTTATTATAAAATGCAACTTTCGCTAATTGAACTGCAGGATGCAAATGAACTAAACATTATTCTAATTATCAGTCACAATCTTTATGACCCTCTTAATTGTTTCCTCCTTGTAAGAAAAATGTCTTCCTGTCAAAATACCAACACAGAGAGGGGAAAACTCAACAAAGCAGTAGAACACCCTGGATTACAGATGTGAAAAAGGACTGTGTGGTTGTTTAATTTAAAACAGGTTTAAAATATTGATGGATTTTACTTTGCATAAAATGCAGCAGGCAGGATTTTAATTTTACTGAGGCTTCATTCGTCAAAAAACCTCAATGGAATTATGGTAACGTAATTCACAGTTGCCATCTCCTTACTTCTTATTTCTCCATGGCTCAGGCACCACTATGGATTGGCCTACATGTAATGTGTCTATGTAGAGTTAAATGTTATAGAGATGAGATAGCAGATCTGAGGTTTACGATGTAAGTCAGATGTCTTCCCCCCCCCACCCCTTAAAGTCCACCAAAAGATTATATCTGCCTCAAAACAGTTAGGTTAATACCTAGGCTGAGGTAGAACTTACAGACAAAATTTGAATTTACGTGGACAAAGCGTTCATGAATTAGAACACTTTTAAAATAATGGTGTCCACCAGAAGTCTAGAAGTCCTCTAACATTGTTTTAGCACTTTCAAGCAATGGAACAGAAGAGAGACAACTTAAAAATCTCCTCTTCCCTAGCTGAGATCTAGTGCTCTGCACCAAAGTGTAGTTCAGTAAAGTCAACATTCAAGAGTTGCCAATGCTTGAAATAGTAAACTGAGACTTTTAGATCCACCTCAGAGAGATGAATATCCATTGATTGAAGTTATTGGGAACTGGCCATCCACATCCCTTAGGTAACTTTGAAACCTCAGGCACAAGCTCTTTGTTGATTAATCACAAGTGCTACAGACTGGGAGCAGCAGATGGTGACTGGGGAGATGAATTCTTCACTCCCTAAATTTGCTGCATGGAACTGGGTGAACAGGCTGGGAGGGGCCTCTAGGTATGCTGTTCCCTTCAGCCACCGGTCCTCAACCAGTGCCCTCCCTCTGCGTAGGCCTTGTGAGATGCACAGGAGAACTCCTGTCCTGCACACCTCATAAGGACTGTCAATATGCAACATTGCCAAGAACAGGGCTGGGGCTGGGGAGAAGCAGCTCATTAGGGATAATCCTTAGCAACCATCTTCCGCTGTCCAGAGACATCTGATGAGGTGGAGACTTTATTCCCTATTCCTTGATGCCTGCATAGGAGGCTCCAAGGAACAGAGACTCCCTCCCCAGCTGCTCCCTGAGCCCAATGAAGGGATGCTGGTGGAGTGAGCAATCCTTTCCCATCACCGTAGCTCCTAGGCCTGGTCTACACTTTAAAAGTTTTGCCAGCATGTCTAGGTCAGTCAGGGGTGTGATTTTCCCCCCTCCCACCCAAACCAGCACGACTATGACAGCAAAAGCGCTAGTGTACGGAACTAGTTTAACTCTTGCTGTTATAAGCTGATATCCACTGGGGGAGGAGAGTGTGCCAATATAGCTCTATGCCAGAAAACCCTTTCAAGAGTAGACAAGGCCTCGGTCAATTCTTCAGTCCCCTCAAAGCAGTCTGAGAAGCCATAGTAGTCTCACTCGGGCATCTGAAGGTTTATTGGATGAGAGGAGAGGTCCCAGGGAATGCTTCATCCCTTATCTCCTGAGGCGCTGCAAAAACCTTTGCTTGGATCCCAGGAAACAGCAGGAGGTAGCCAGAGGGGAGCAGCGTTGGATTTCTTCAATCTCCAGCTCCCCCACCATTGGGGTCAGGAAGCCTCAGGATGTACGTCAGTGTAGTAGAGGGAGGGTATTCCTCATATCTCTACTGCCCCCCCTTTCCCTCAAACCTCCTCTCCTGCATTTCTCTCCCTCCGCCCCCATGAATGTAATGATGGAGAGCCCCAGTCCTGTAATCGTTAGGTTGACAGAATGGGAGCTCCACTCCTACACTCCTCCTGTGTTCTGCAGGGGTGCAGCATGAGCTCCTGACATGCAGAACGGTGAAGAATTTTAATTTCCTTGTGAGGGCCTTTAAGACCTTTGTAACCTCAGAACTTGCCTCACCAGGATGGCAGGTGGAGACTGTGGTTGGTAGGAGTCTTTGCAGCCAGCAAACTAAGGGGTTGTTCTGTCCCCTTGACTCTCCCAGAATCTATAGGAAGAGTTCCTTTCCAGAGGACAGGCCATTTCTAGACAAGGAAATTCCCACACACAAACCTTCAAGACTGCAGACACAAGAGTGTGTGTTTATTACCTTTCAAGAACACAGTAGAATAAACAATAAAACCACACAACAAAACACTAGAAACAAAGGCATTTCAGAGTTAAAGTTGCATTTTCACAGCAAGTAAACCCAAATAATCACCACCATCTACCCACTACCCAGTAGAGTTAAGACTGTTTTAGAAAATATTCCAAATACTATTTTTACAACTCTGCTTAAGGAAATTGGTGCTCACTGGGACACCTTTAAGTCAGTTAAGAAAGTTGGTACCGTGTTGATTTGATTTATGACCCAGCTGTCCAAATTTCATTGATGAGTATCTGGTCTGGACAGTTATTTTAGATTTGCCTTTTCTCCTGATAATTCCAGTAGTATAAAATTCACAGTCTGTGACTGTGATGGAATGTAAGGGCCCCACACAGTTGAAGAAGGGACCAGAGAGGCCAAGATGGCAGGGCTAGGTCCACCCCTCCCATCCTGTCAATCATTCATAGAATCATAGGACTGGAAGGGAACTCAAGAGGTTATCTAGTCCAGTCCCCTGAACTCATGGCAGGACTAAGTATTATCTAGACCATCTCTGACAGGTGTTTGTCTAACCCGCTCTTAAAAATCTCCAATGATGGAGATTCCACAACCTCCCTAGGCAATTTATTCCAGTGCTTAACCACCCTGACAGTTAAGAAGTTTTTCCTAATGTTCGACCTAAACCTCCCTTGCTGCAATTTAAGCCCATTGCTTCTTGTCCTATCCTCAGAAGCTAAGGATGAGGAAGCCTTTAAAAGGAAGGAAAGTGCAGTCAGTGGGGGGAAGGAGCCAGATTGCCCTATGCAGTAGACTGCAGAGCAACACCTGAAGCTGCAGAGGGAACTTCTAAGCAGGAGACCTTCACCCCAACCCTGGGCAGAGTACAGTGGACCCCCAGGGTAAGACAGACAGACTAAGCCTGCCTCAGAGACCCAGCCAGAGCAATTTCCCCAAACTCATTATATCGGGGCTGGATCATTGGCAGCACTGTAGACTCACCACCCCATCCCCCTCCCCTCTTTGCGGGGACTACAGGGAGGGAGTATCCCTGAGTGTGTGGGGTTTTGTGGCTTTTGTTTTTATCCCCCCCAACTAGAGAGAATTTAGGAGACTCTCAAAGGGAAGAGCCTCCCTTGCAAATAGTAGGGAAGTGGGGCCTGTGTTGTGACCGCCCAGTGTGGATAACTGCTCAGGTTCCCCCTCAGGCATGCCCCACCCCCTTAGAGAGGAACCACTAACGACACTGTTTCAGTGGCCACCTGTATTTAACATGTAATGTTAAAGAATGCAGAAGAATGTCACCATAATCCATTTCTGTCTTGATGCCTGACCTAGCTATGCATCAATGTAGGCAAAACTTGCATTTTGAAAACGTTTTTAATAATGTAAGAAACCTTAAGGAATTATGTATGTGCTTGTAATTTAATTAAGAATACACAATGCTGCCTCATTTAAACTTCTAACCCTGGAAAGAGGAACAGAGCATATGTCTTCATTGCATTTGAAAGGAAGTGGCATTCCCTCTGTGCACAATGACAAAATGTATAAACCTACAGGAAGCATTTTGGATGCATTTTGAAATAAGTTGTTATAGCTCAATTCCTTCTGAAGCGTTACGGCCACTTACTGGTACTTTCTGATGAGGTTAGTGCGATGGAATATTGCTGGCTTTGCAGGAGGGGAGTAGTTTCCAACTCATTGACTTTTGCTGTGTCTACAGAGCATGACTCTGGCTTGTGGAAATGCAAACTTCATGGGTTCCTCATTTTTTTTTCCAACTCAAGGATTCTAAAAAGCAAATACGTATTCAAAACACTGATACATGACTGCAACTTTTACGTGACTTTAAAGGGCCTCTGTGTGGAATGCATAAATATAATATGATCCTTGACTGTACAGAGAGGTGTCTGTCACCAGCAAGTTCTAGACATTGCATTTGAAATGAGGTTCCAGCATCCCAAGCGCCATTCTGTTTTAATTCGTTGTCTAGAAAAACAATGCCAGGGAAACTTTCAAATTACATTCCAAAGGGTCTGAACTATTGCAAATGTTTAGGCTTAACTGTTAGTTTTTTTGTTTTGTTTTTTAGAAAGCCCCAGTAAATCAAATGGAAATAGACCCTTTCCTGCTTTCCGAGAGGCAGTCAGGATTGTGTACCAGCAAAATTGCACTTTCATGAAGCTTACATGTAGTGCTGCTCGATAGACTCCCTCTGTTAAATAGTTCAGTTAAAATAGCTTCCAAACAAAATTCTGCTTGTAAAAGGGCCAGTGTTTCTGATCTGTCTGGGGAAATAAGGTTTCTTCTGTCTTCCTCTGTTTCAGAAACTAGAAATATAAACAAACTGCCCTTTTCTACTGCATACTCAATCCTTGGTTGTTCCTGAACATCAGAGCATTATCTAATTAAAGCATTAAAATAATATTTAGAACTCAACCCTTACAACTGAAAATGTCAGTAATTCATACTATAGTTGTGGTTAGCCTTAGCCTGCTCTACTGTAATCTACAGATGGCCCTGGAGATACTGCAACATCTTAATGTAGCAAGTGGCCAAGGAATTTTAACCTTGCTGTTTTCAAGCGTAGGAAGGAAAGTATAGAGGGGGGGAAAGCTGTGAGATCTAGCTACTTCCCCAGGAAGGCCACCCTGGAAGGTGTAAACCAGGATGTCATTATTATTTTAAAGTAACTTTCTTTTGAATTTCTTGTTGCAAATGTAAATTTAGGTCATCTGAACGCTAAGGTGTTTCTAAGCAATCCATCAATGTTCCAGAGCCTTATGAGAGAGAGAGAGGCATCTTCGCAGACTGACCACTGTACTTTGTTAATATTCAACATCATTCAGAACTCATTAGACCTTCTGCTAAAATATAATTATAAATCAAAGTAGGGTTTTTTAGCAACATGGAGGCAGAAGGCAGCCACTCAGCCTGTCTTCTTGTGTCCACTGACTTTCCAAGCCAATAAGCGCAAAAGAATTTAATCCAACAAAACTTTGTGGGGTTTAAAAACAAATATTTTTAAATACATCTCTCCTGAAAGATACTCTTATAAACTTTAGGATAAAGCACATGTTCTAAATTCTGGGCATGGATGGATAATTGTGTGTGTTCTGCAGTTTCCAAAATACCCATATTTCCAGAGTTTTAAAATTTGATGGGACAACGGCACTCTGAATTGGAGTGTTGACCTCGGGATGCAATACAGTTGCATACTCCTGGGGCTCAGTGAGGTTCTAGAGAATCTTCACCTGATTGTACATGGCTGGCAGTAGGTAATGCAATTTAAGAAATTAGTACACAAGTCTACTACAGTGAGGGAATAAAAGGTCAGTACTGCAGGTGGAATAAGTAACTGCTGTGGGGGCAGTACTTAACCTTATTGCACTATATTCTCCCTGGCTAATGGACACTGTAACAGTGGTACTCTAGCACTGCTACGGTCAGAGGGTCCAGCTGATGACAGTCTTCTGGCATAGTCAATATCCTGGCACCGCAGCTCCTGCTATTGACCCCTCTCTGTGTGGGTCTAGGTGTGGAAGGTGTGTGTATTTGCAGCCAAAGATAAGAGATGCTGTAGTTCAGGGAGGAGGGATAGCTCAGTGGTTTGAGCATTGGCCTGTTAAACCCAGGGTTGTGAGTTCAATCCTTGAGGGGGCCATCTAGGGATCTGGGGCAAAAATCTGTCAGGGAGGGTACTTGGTTCTGCTGTGAAGGCAGGGGACTGGATTTGATGACCTTTCAAGGTCCCTTCCAGCTCTATGAGATAGGTATATCTCCATATTAAAAAGCCACAAGATACTGGGCTTGATGTACAAATTACCCAGTTGAAATTCTATAACCTGTGTTCTGCAACGGGTCAGACTAAGAGCGTGTCTATACAGAGAGTCAGGCTATGTCTACCCTTGGAGCTCGTGATGTGCTTCCCACAGCTGCCTGGACCCTGTGGATACATGCTCGGGACAGCTAGCCTATGCCACCACTCGCTATTTTTAGCACTCTAGCTCAGTGAGAGCTAGCATATGTCTACGTGAGCTGGGAATCATACCCCCAACTCCACATGTAGATGTAAGTCTCAGTGTGCAGCAAGCTGGGGTGTAAATCTACAGTCCTCTAGCCTGCCATGCACTGTCTGTGTGGGCCCTGACACTTAGTGCTCTTTGACCTGAACTTTTCCAGAACTTTTAGTGCACAGTAGCCAGGTAGTGTGGCATACTAGACTGCTGTAAACTTACACCCCAGCTTCCCACGCACCAACTCTCCAAAGAGACAAGCTTACTTACAAGCTTAAAATCTGTGCATAGTGTGAGACTGCATCATGTTGGAGCCTCAAACCTGCAGCTCCAATGGGAGTTCTGAGGCTGTGGAGGAGTTTGGGATGGGATGGAGGGAAGAACATGCCAACGTGCCGGAACTCTCCCCTTCCGTGCTCAAATGTGGAGGGAAAGAATGGGCCCTTAATTGTTATGCTCTCTTTGTGTGAAATAAAACATGACATTTAAACCTTAGCTAGAAAATAAATGAGACATCACTAGCATTTAGTGCTATATGTAAAAGTGTAGCTGTCACTCCCTTCGCTTTTCTCAACAACAACAACGAAAAGGTGGGGGTGTGGAGATACCCCAAGACATAGTATTAAAGCAGATGCTAACAGGACTGTTTGTGTCTCTACCTGTGAATGAATTCTCCCCCAGTCTGTGATACCCATATGGAAAGCAGCCAGGAAGTGCAGTATATTTGAAACACCCACTGTGGATAAAACATGGATGTGTCAGACTGGGAGGAAAACTCAGAACGCTTCTAATAATTGTTTTTTGTGTATTCTAGTGCGGTGTTTACCTGGACAAATCTGTTGGTCGTCGTAGTTGAGCTGGATGGATCAGAGCAAGAAGCCTTGGACCTGGTTCCTTTAGTCACCAATGTAGTCCTGGAAGAACACTATCTGATTGTAGGAGTGGTGGTGGTGGTGGACATTGGTGTAATTCCTATCAACTCCCGTGGAGAGAAACAACGTATGCACCTACGAGATGGATTTTTGGCAGACCAGCTAGATCCCATCTATGTGGCCTACAACATGTAGTCTTGTATCTTAAGGCTTCCATGGACTTTACTATAGATGTATAAAAATTTTTGGTGTCCACTAAAAATGTGCAGATAAGAGGGTGATACTCATCAGAATGGAACTGTATCTATTATGACTTTTCAAAGCAGTCACGGTTTGCAGGAAATAAAATGTGAAATGTGTTTTCTTTTACCACTAAATTTTAACACAGAAGGACTAAGGTGTACTGCCCTTCAGTTTGTCGGAAAAGCCCATTTTAGGTTTTTTTTACTTATTGGATGAAACTGCTTTCTGAGTAAACGTGGCTTTGTATTTTATGTTGAGTAAAGCTGAAGTAGCTAATTTTTTTATTCTGCCCTCCAAGTGGATTCTTTTTAACAATTTATATACAATGACAAAGAATTATGTTCAGTTGTTTTTGATGCGTCATAAAAAAATTTACAAATACAGATCCATTACTAATTTAAGCCATTTTAGATCCCACCATTTTAGGAAACTATGTAGAGGTACGAGGAAAATGCCCAAAATAGCACCTTCCAATTAGAGTTCTAGCAGCTTTCTCTGTCAGAGATGTCGAAAGCACAAAGGCCAAAGAGCCTTTGATACTAGTGTTAGAGTGGAAGAAATTTATAAATAAGGTGTATTTCGGCAATGAACTTGCAAATATCTTTGTACTAAACTAAAAAGATAAAATAAGTTAACTACTTCTTCTGTAATTATGTACAAAATGTTTAATTTATTTTGATCTCTTTAGAAGTATAAAAGAAAAAACATTCAAGAATATTAATCTCTTGTAATGTTTGCTAATATAAAAACAAAGTGTTGTATTATCTTGAGTGGATAGTATCACATCAAATATATATATATGAAATATAAATTCACTAATGACAAAAAAGATTTTAAAGTTTAAAATGCAGTACTTGTCACTTGCATGGTATCTCCCACTGTAGATAACCAAATGTTACTCACAATTTTTTTGAGAAAAAGCAATCCTGGATTGCTAAGTATCCCTGTCTAAAACAAATCCTCTAGATACCAGCAAGTGGAATTATTGCTGCCTTTAAGGCGGTGAATGAATTTAAAACTAAAAATGCACTATAAGATTTTTTTTTTCTTTGCCATGGAGTCAACAATAAATATTTGTGCTGGCATGTGCATACACTTGTTAGACTTTAGAAAAGGCAGGTTGAAGAATAGCACTGTTTTGTAGCTGCATAACTTTGTTGCACAATTTTTTTCATCATTTTAGTTGGTGTTTTTGTTGTGATAAGGAAAGGTTTTTGGTGGTTATTTGCATAGAGTTATCAATTTGCCTCTCAGCTGGTCCACGTAGCTTGGTGGCTAATACATCCAGTTTACACTTATAGAAAACTATTGTTTTAATGGTCTTTAATTTATTCTTCAACAGAGAATAACATATAGTCATTACGATTGATTTAGCACAAATTGTGCATCTGCTAACGAGTCCCTAGACCAAGTGAACTAACAGAGGAACTGAACTGCCTGTTTTAAGGAACTGAGTCCCAAGGTCTCAGAACTGAGGCCATCAATAGGGAACAGTAGGAAAACATTTATCACAGCTGCCTTTATTTTACCGCCTTTGGGTAAACTAGATCTTCAATTTCCCGTTCCGGTGTCTTTATTTCCTTTAACTTTCATAGTCCCTTCATTCCTTTGTAACCGAGTTGACCTGTGTGTGATCAAGAGTGGGGTTTACCAGCAGCAGTCCAAGAATGCTTTTCTTAATGTCCAAAATATGTTCAAGTGCTGACTCTCATTACCAGATATGCATGACTAAAGTTGTTGCAGGGCAAACATAATCATTTTTATAACACGTATAAGGGACGTATTTTGTCTGCCTTTGGAAAATATCTATGGCAATGGACCCCTGCTAATGATAGTTTTGTTTGGCTTCTAAGACACAGTGTTGGTTGTTTAAAATCTCTTTAAAAGATAGGGACATTTTAGTCTGCATGTACAGTACAGAGCATCTTACTATGTAAGACTTGTTTTATTTCAGACCACTCTCAGATTTCACTGTCCTGTGAATATTTCTACTCATGCTCTGAAGAGCAATCCTTATATTCTCTCACTCTTTTTCTGCTCCCAGAAAGAATAAAATCCGTTCTTAATGGCAAGTTATTGTAAGGCTTTGAAAAGATGTTGATTGATTACAACCATAATTGCAGCGTGTGAACTAACTCGTGAAGTCCTGCTATTGCTGATCTCAGTACTGCAAAACAAATTTAGCTGTCATTTACAACATCACTTTAACCTTCACCAAGTCAACTTCACATTCATAGGAAAAACAACTGCAAATGCAGTTGTGAAACACAGTTAATAACAGATCTCTTCTGCGCCCTGTCATCCGTGGTTGTTAAATTCTGAGTTAAAAGAAGTGATAAACTGAATTTCTAGTTTGGTTATGCAAGCAAAAGGAAGGAAACACTTAAGTACCATCAGACTGAGCAATAAAGAAGGATCGTTCTGTATTAGAAATTGTACTGTAGATAAACCATTCATGAGAATGTATAAAATGTTTGTCTTGTGACCTTGTGCTTTTGAAGTCAGACAAAACCATGTAATCAATTTGATGCACATGCACAAAGAAGAGGGTACACAATGAACATTTAAACACAAAACTAATCAAACAGGAGCAGATTCCTCATGGTGCTTGTTTATTATATATATTTAATCCTGCTTGACACTTTACCCAAGGGAAGACTGTCCCTTTTATCAGTTGAATGTTAGCAGCGTTATTTCATAGAGTGTGGTGACTGGTTAGAGAAATTCATGTAACTCAGCCAATCACAGTTTAACAAAAGTTTTTATGTGCAAAGGACAGCAACCTTCTTGTATGTTAAACCACCAGTACGCTTTGTACATCTGTGATAACGCCTGTTTTATATTCAAATGAACAAATAAAAGCTTTTATTTTTGTTGCTCTGAAAATATCAGTTTCTTAATTAGTCATCTAAAAATGAGGTTTCCGAATCCACATGGGTTCTATGGAAGAATACTGATAGCTATATTGTAATTTTATTTTGTTTACCTCTCTTGTTGCATAATTTATTAGTAAGATCATTATACTTTTAACAATGTTTAAATACTGGTGTGAGCATTTATTGCTAAAAGACTTTCATATGGCAACAAATGTTTTATGTGAAATGTTTTTTTTAATTCTTTTTAATATATTTAAATATACTGTTCACATTTTTGCTGAAAGTGTAAAGATTATTGTAAGCTTGGTAACATTTTGTGAGAAGCAATAACAAGCATTAGTACTGTAAAACTCCTCAAATTTGTCACATCACTTTTGTTGCAAGGAATTGCTACTAGCATATTTCAAATAAGTCACTGTTAAGTTATTCCTCTAGGTGTTTTAAATCTTTTCTTGAACTCTCTGAGACAGTGTGAAAATATAGTACATGGGTAACTGGTATGAATCAGCTATATAAGGACAGAACCTCTAAATAGCTCACAGATGTTTTGGATTATCTCATTGTAGCATTGAGAACAACAATGTCGCTATTATTTCAGTTGGTCCTCTCAAAAGAATTCAATGGTTTGGAAGCTTCCCTACTCATGACCAATAGTTTCTGGCTTTGGAAACCAGTTGCTAGTTCCTGTATTCAGACAGGAACTTCCTAAGTCCCTCACCTACTCCTTGTCTTCAAGATTTGACTTTGGATGGATGAAACATTCCAGTCAGCATTTGTTTAGGAGCCTAAGTGAAAAGTTGAGTGGGTTAAATCCAGTTCTTAATGGATACGTGTTTATGAATGGGAACCCTGGAAGTAGTTTCAACAGGCAAACGTGATCATCCATGAGAGTGATTTCCTCCAGTTTAAGGTTGCGGCAGAGTTGGGGAACTTGCACTGGGAGGGGAAGTTGTGGTATAGAAATTTGCACTGTCACCAGCCATACTACAGCTATTGTGTAGATAATGTGCTTCATTTTCCAAGTCTTGTCCATTGTCAAGGCTCCTTCCCCACTCTGAACTTTAGGGTACAGATGTGGGGGCCTGCATGAAAACTTCTAAGCTTAACTACCAGCTTAGATCTGGTCTGCTGCCACCACTCCCAATGTGCTAATTCCCTTCCCTGGGTAGCCCTGAGAGACTCTTCACCAATTCCCTGGTGAATACAGATCCAAACCCCTTGGATCCTAAAACAAGGAGAAATTAACCATCCTCCCTCCTTTCTCCCACCAACTCCTGGTGGATCAAGATCCAACCCCCCTGGATCTAAAAACAAGGAAAAATCAATCAGGTTCTTAAAAAGAAGGCTTTTAATTAAAGAAAAAGGTAAAAATCATCTCTGTAAAATCAGGATGGAAAATAACTTTACAGGGTAATCAAACTTAAAGAGCCCAGAGGACCCCCCTCTAGCCTTAGGTTCAAAGTTACACCAAACAGAGGTAAACACCCTAGCAAAAGGTACATTTACAAGTTGAGAAAACAAAGATAAAACTAACATGCCTTGCCTGGCTGTACTTACAAGTTTGAAATATGAGAGACTTGTTCAGAAAGATTTGGAGAGCATGGATTGATGTCTGGTCCCTCTTAGTCCCAAGAGCAAACTCTCCCCAAAACAAAGAGCACAAACAAAAGCCTTCCCCCCCCCCCCCACCAAGATTTGAAAGTATCTTGTCCGCTTATTGGTCCATTGGGTCAGGTGTCAGCCAGGTTACCTGAGCTTCTTAACCCTTTACAGGTAAAAGGATTTTGGAGTCTCTAGCCAGGAGGGATTTTATAGTATTGTACACAGGAGAGCTGTTACCCTTCCCTTTATAGTTATGACATCCATCCACTATATTCTCAGGATTAGCACATCAGCACCATTTCAAGATACTTCTCTGAAGGATAGCCTCATGCAATTCAGAGTCTTATTTATGTCAGGATCCTGTGAACAGCACCTCTCCAGTCTTGCCCAGAATACTCTTATCAATTCATTTCCATGCATTTTTTGTGGCACTCACCCTCATATTCTAATGTTTCATTACAAATCAACCCTACTTCACTGCAGCACAATACAATGCATGGCACTAGCTAAAAAAGGTCACAAGAACAGTGGCTACATCTTCATTGTATTCTAGGTTGGCAAGGTTTCTTAAAAGCTATGGTTCTATTGTGTACTGGGTTTTATTCACTCTGAAACATAAAGTCCTTGCCCCAGGGAGCTTACACTACAAATAAAAAAAAAAGCAAAACAGTTGTGAAGCATAATATACTCTTTACCAGATAATAATCTGAATCCAAAGGTGTAAAGTTACTTTCTTTAATGTCATGCTTTGGTGAAATTGCAGGGAGAGGCTTTGTGGAAGGAAGTGTCCTGTGGAGGGAGTTGAAGGAAGAAACAGTAGTGGAGAGAGAGGGAAGGAATTCCAAGTGTAAGTGGCAGCATGGGGAAAGGTTCAAAGATGTCTGGGAGAAAGAAAAGCGAGGATGGTTGGACAGGCAAAGAGAGTAATGCTCCTATATAGTCCTCATGTCAGAAACTGTGACCTCACTGAAGTTGAGAGGAAGCCGGTAGAGGGGATTGAAGAAAGGAATGACAAGGCCGGAGAGACAAGAGGAAGATGGTTTTAGCAGTAGTATTTTGTATAGCTAGGCTTGACAGAATTCAATTATTTTTATAACTTTGACAGAAAATAGCTGTGTTTATTTTTAATTTTTTCTATTCCCTTCCCCCCCCCCGAAAACCTATTCCATACTTCTCCCACCCACACCTAAGAACCCTCCAGGTTCACTTCCAGGCTTCTGCCCAGCAATTACTTCCCTCTCCCTCAGTTCCTCCGTTACCCCGACTCCCCACAACCTTTGCACTGCTTCCGAGGAGGGCAGGAAATACGTTTCTGTATTGTAGTTTAAATGAATTATTATTCAAAGTTCTGTATTAATATGACTAGCATTTATCAAAAAAACATTTCCTGGATCTTTTTTGTGTCGATAGTTACAGACATACTTGCTGACAGGTATTTTGAAATAAGTTACCAAGATAATTGAAACTGGCATTATTCTGACAAATAAAATATGCAGAATTTTGCAGAATTTTAAAATATCATGTGCAGCATTTTTAATCTTTTGGCACAGAATTCCCCCAGGAGTATACTAATAAAATATCTTCTCCTTCTAAGCCTGTGTATAGAATGGGGTGGAGGAAGATGAGGCAAAGCCAAAGACGAGGAGGTTGCATCAGTGATGGTGAAACCAGTATCAAGTGGTAGAAAAAGCCAAAATTACCTATGCGCCTACATTTATATTGAGACATTAAAAAAATAAGTATCCTTCAAGTCCAATTAATTTTGGGTGTTCAGTAGCTCAGAAAGGCAAGCCAATTATTTAGGCACCCAAATACAGGTTTGGGTGCTTACGTATAGGCACTTGAGATTGGGTTTGGGAAAGAGGTTTTGAAGCTGAAACAAAACTGAAATGATATAATGTAGAGGTTTTACAAAGGCAATGATGGGCAAGGGGAGATTAGAAGCAGCCTGGCTAACAAACATTGGAGGTTGCAAAAGTGCATGAGAGGGCAGGTTGATGGAATGTGACACCTGGAGAGAGTTTGGGAGGGAGAAAAGGGAGTTTGTTTTTCAGGAGCTTGGAATTGGCAGTTGGATGTAATGTCAAACCAGTGCAAGATGAAATGCATAACAGCAGTGGGTAGGGCCAGGCTGGAGAGAGAGAGACATTTGGCAACCTTTTGCATAAAAAAGGGGGGGGAGACCCGAAGCTATTACCATTAGGAAACACCGAGGGTTGCCACCTCTCCAGGATTCTCCTGGAGTCTCCAGGAATTAAAGCTTAATCTTTAATGAAACTGATGTCATGTGATGAAACCTCCAGGAATATGTCCAACCAAAATTGGCAAGTCTAGAAACACCTAGGAGTAGTCTGGAACAGGAGACTGAAGAGAGCTGATTTGGGTCGGGGGAGAAGATGTAAAGATAGAGTAGTGATGGGGAGTGGTTGGAGAAGTCGGAGAGCACTTACATGCAGGGCCGGCTCCAGGCACCAGCCGACCAAGCACGTGCTTGGGGCGGCACCTTAGAAGGGGCGGCAAATGTTGGGGTGGCGGGGGGGCGCTTGCAGTGTTTTTGTTTGTTTGGCGGGGCGGCACTTGAGGGGGGTTTTTTTTGGTTTTGTTTTTCGTTTCGGCCAGGCAGCGCGGGGAGTGTTTCGGCAGCGCGGCACTGGGGGGGGTTGGCCTTCGGTGGCCCGGCCCGGCGCTCCGGGGGTTTGGGCGGCCCGGCCCGGCGCTTCGTGGGGGCGGGGGTTTGGGCGGCCCGGGGCGGCGTTCCGGGGTTTGGGCGGCCTGGCACGGTGCGTGGGGGGGTGGGGCGGTGGGGCGGCGCTCTTCTTTTTTGCCTGGGGCGGCAAAAAAGTTAGAGCCGGCCCTGCTTACACGAGCCCAAGGAAGGGGGTAATTGACAGTCAAAAGCAGCAGCTGCAGGCAGAAGAAGAATAACGTTTCAATTAGCCTCAGCCGGGGGAGGTCATGGAGTAGATTCTGTGTAATGAAGGGAACAGAAATGAGCCTGTGGGGGCCCTAAGAGTCACGGAAGAGGACATAAGAAATTAAACTTCTTCAGGTGATTGGCCCTATGTGTAGTGAACTCCATGCTCCCAGGACCAGAGATTTGTCCCTGTGTCCGTATGGGCCGCACATGCCTGCCACACACTCCTTGTGCTCTGCCCTGGGGGAATGAAGGGCAGCCCCACCATCTTAGTTCCATCTTCCCTCACACAGTCTAGGATGTAGCTACAGCATTTGTGCTGAACTCTTCAGCTTCTCACTATGAACATTGCTATGCACACACCTCCTAGGGTTGTGGAGGCTTAGGCCAAGGGTGCCCACCTTCAAAAATTACTGTGAAAGTCACAATCTTTTCCCAGTTATGGACATCCATGACATCTGCCTGGGGGAAGCTCATGCCCCTGCCAGGTGCAGTATCTGCTAATTGTTCCCACATAGGAGGAAACAGGCCAGGCAGTTTCTGCTCTGTAAAATCCTCGGGGCGGACACAACCTCTCACTGGAAGGCCCCTGCCCCATATGCTGACCTGAAGAAGGTAGGGTGGCTCTGCGTCTTTGGTCCCAGGCAGCTCTAAAACCTCCACTCGCCCCTTGAGTCCAAAAGACTCTGGTGAGCACAGCCTGGGCAAATGGGGAAGGGAGACATAAGCACTTGTGCTAGAACAAGAGGGAAGGTTTCCTGTCTGAGACCTCTAAAAAGAAGCAGAAGTCCTTGTCCCTCTCTGAGTCATCATGAGCTTTGCACTCCACTGAGGGACTGGCCAGTACCGAGCAGAAGCAGACCAGGATTTCTCTGAATGGCAAAACTGCAGCATCCTCCAGTACTGGGACTGCTTCTTTGGCACCAAAACCCTCATTTATATTGCCAGATCTGGCACTCTCATCTTCAGTGGCCGAAGCCGTGGAGACATTCACAGCAACTCCAGCTTGCTTTCCTGCTGCTCCCAGAACTGGAGTTGCTACTCCTCCCCACCTGACAGTGGGCCTCAGTTGGTATCATTGCGCTCCTCTCTGTCCCTAGGGTTGTCAACCCTTCAGGTTTCGCCGGGAGTCTCCTGGAATCGGGCTCTATCTCCCGGAGGCTACTGAAGCCAAACCAGGAGATTTTAGGACACTAAAAGTCCGGTGGCGCAGTGGGCTAAGACAGGCTCCCTGCCTGCCTTGGCCCCGCGCTGCTCCCGGAAGTGGCCGGCATGTCCCTGCGGCCCCTGAGGGGGTAGGGGGTCTCTGCGCGCTGCCCTTGACTCCGCAGCTCCCATTGTCCAGGAACTGTGACCAATGAGAGCGGCGGGGGTGTGGGGGTACCATTCAATTCTCCACTTGTAACAGGCTCTCTGGCTGATGAGTTTTTCATACAATGGTCAGGAGCCTTGCAGTACGTGTGCCCTCCCCCAATTTCCTTCTTACATCAAGTATTCCAAAAAATCTGACAGGACAAGGTACAAATCATCCTTCTAGCACCAGGTTACACCTGACAATTCTGATCCCTAGTGCGTCTGCACCTATCCACCCGTCGTCCTCTCTGCTTTATTCTGCTACATCAGTTACAAACCCAGGGTACATCAGTCTGGTTTATCCTCCACTAGATACCGGCTCTGCTTTTCCCCACACAATCACAGCCTGCTCCCTGAAGGGCGTGATTTAAGCCTTCTCTCAAGTGGCAAAACCTGTACCAGCCTGGGACTTGAACCTTATTTGAAGCAACTCTTAGTAAGTCTCCAGTCAAGTCCCTGGCTTCCTGCTCTCTATTACATCTTTCTATGAAGGTACCATTTTTCCATCATTATCAAGTCAGTCAGAAGAGTTGGGGAGCTGGAGGTGCTTATGGCTGACTGCCCTCCCCAGTTTTCTGTAAGTACAAGGTATCACTGAGGCTGCAACCTAAGTTGTGCTCCTAAAGTGGTGTCAGACTTTAACATCAAACAGCATATCTATCTACTTGTGTTTTACTCTAAACCTCATTAGAGCAGGGAAGAGGTGGTGTGGCACTCACAAAATAATTTCAAAAGTCCCCTGGACTTTTTATCTAATTTGTGGAACGTATGAAAGGAGAGGCCCTGAGGCTATGAAAATCGATCTCAGGGTGCATCCAGAATGGATGTTTTTCTAAAAGATATCCTCTAGGAATTATTTTGGTGAATTCTGTGGCCTGTCTTAGACAGGGAGTCTCACTAGATGATCACAATTGTCCCTTCTGGCTTTAGAATCTAAGAACCCTACTCTGCTATGAGTTGAACAATAGGCCCCTTGAGGGCATTATAAGCACTCACTCAACTGCAGCAAGAACTCACTCAACTGCAGCTGCCATCTGCAGAGCAGCAACTTGGAGTTCTGTACACACGTTCACTAGACAATATGTACAGCTGCAAGCAACTGCTTCTGATGCCTCTGTAAGGAGGCGCGTTGTACCATCCGACTCTAGATAGCCATCTCCATATGGAAACACTACTTGGGAGTTTCCTGATGTTCATCACAGACAGAGGTAATCACTCAATGGAGGAGGGGTTGCTCACCTTGTAATAACTTGAATTCTTCGAGATGTGCTGTTCCTGGATATGGTGCTCTGACCCCCCATTCTACCCCATTGCATGGCTTCCCGTACTGGGAGACTAGTGGTGGAGACGGAACTCAGATAGAAACAATCTGGCAGCCCCTTTCATTCCCTCAGTGTGGAGCATAAGGAGAGCCGAGGCTCAAGCGAAGACCACACAGACACTGCTAGGGAAACATTTCCAATCCTGGGTGCATGTACAACCTGAAGTGCACTACACATGGGGAGCAAACATCTCAAAGAACCCAAGGTGACCAGCAAAGCCTCTCCATAACAACCGCCATGAATGCCTGTTCCAGGCACGCAAGCTCATTCAAGACCTTTGATGCTGCTGCCACTCTGACACTTTTCATAGGTCTGGCTCGAGATCCTTTAGGCCAGTGGGTCTCAAACTTTTTTACTGGCGACCCCTTTCACATCGCAAGCCTCTGAGTGCGACCTCCCCTAATAAATTAAACACACTTTTTAATATATTTAACACCATTATAAATGCTGGAGGCAAGCAGGGTTTGGGGTGGAGGCTGACAGTTCACGAACCCCCCCATGTAATGACCTTGTGACCCCCTGAGGGGTCCCGACCCCCAGTTTGGGATCCCCTGCTTTAGGCTTTTCCCAAACACAGGCAGTGGGATTTTTATTATTCCATTGCTGCCACATGACAGGGTGTATCTGTCAATTTGTGCACAGCTCATCTGTGCTCAGACACCAAGCTGAGCAGTGTCTCCACATACATCCGCTTTGTGTGTAACGACGTATGAAGCACAACCTGAATGTGCTTCAATAACAAACCTAGGGCCAAATATATATGGGGACCTTTATCATCAATGGAGATGGTACCCAGGACCTTTTACATCAAACATATAAGCCCAACCCTCTCAATGAAAGGCATTAATCTGTCAGTAGAGCTGGTAGAAACAAATGGTTTTGATTTTTTTTCTTTTTTGTTGAAAATTGAATTTTTTTTCAGATCAGTTTTATTGGTGGTGGTGGTGGGGGAAACAGGAAGAAATTGTCTTCCATTGCTAAAAAGGTATTATAATTGTTCTAGTTTGGATGCTGAAAAATTATATGCCTTCTCTTCGCTTCATGGAGCCACATAACCGGAGTAGGCTTGAAACTGCTGTTCTAATCTGCAATAAAGTGATTATTTAGAATTGGTCAAAAATTCTTGAATTTTGAACTGGTCCAAGGGACAAATTTTTCATGAAAATGTTGGTGAAAATTTTCCCCATTTTCTTCAACCAGCTTTAGTGCCTGTATAGCAAGGATGCTGCCTTACTCAAGAGGTTTTTCTCCCTGCGTATCATTTCTGCTTGCTTTACTCACTCAAATCAGCGTCTAGCTTTACTGTGCTAGCAAAGTAACACAGCTAGGGGAGAAGGAGCTGGACTCTGTTCCAGGTTGTTGCTACATCAGTTGTTCCAAATGCAGTAACTTTTTTAATTTTAATAAATGGAGATATCCTATCTCCTAGAACTGGAAGGGACCTTGAAAGGTCAACGTTGTTAGTGATGATTCCTGAGCCATCCAGCGAGCGAGCAGCTTGAGATTCAGGTTCTAGCTTGAGTCTGCCAGGCTGGCCATTAGAACAAACATCATCTTACTAAAACTTAATTGATTTTTAACTAGAATCATGGAGACAAGATAATCATGGACCCAATTGTGCCATTTTTTGAGTTCTTGTTCCGGGTAAACCTGCACCTCAGAAAGTCAGCCTCTCTAAAAATTAACTAACCCCCATATTTGGCTTTAGTGCTGAATGTGGATTCACTTTACCTCGAGGCCAGCATTTTCCTCAGAGATCAGGGCCCTTATAGAGCCTGTGTGATATTAGCTGTTGTAGATACTTAGATGGCTCATCACCATAGCATCTGAGAGCTTTGCACTCTTCAGTGTAGTTCTCCTCATAACACCTTTGTGAGGTAGAGCCATAGGCGTGCGCACGGGGTGTGCCGGGTGTGCCCGGGCACACCCAAATGCCCATGGGCCGGATCCGGATCCGGCCCCTCAGGGCTTTGGATCCGGCCTGAGGGATTTGCCCCCCGTGGTGCCACAGGCCCCGCGCTGCTTTCAGAAGCAGCCATCAGGGCACCATGTCTCTGGGGCCGGGGGGAATGCTCCAGGCACCGCCTCCCAAAGCTCCCATTGGCCAGGAACGGGGAACCGCGGCCAATGGGAGCTTCAGGGGAGGTACCTGGAGGCGTGGCAAGGGCAGCGTGAAGAGCCCTGTGCCGCCCCCCCCCCCCCCGCCCCTGGGGCAGCACAGGGACGTGGTAAGCGGCGCGGCGTGGGGCACTGGCAGGCAGGGAACGTGCCGCTGCGGGTAAACGGTGCCGGGCCGGAGCCCGAACCCCTCCTGCACCTCCCCTCCCTGCCCTGAGCCCCCTGCCTGCACCCTGTTGAGCCGGGCTCTCCTTCCCCAGGGCCGGGCTGGCTGCTTTAACAGCCCCATGTGCTCACTGGCAGCCTCCCACCCGGCAGCACCAACACAGCCACTTAAGGTGGCCCGCGGGGGTGCTGCCACAGCCCTTCCCCCAAGGCAGCTGCCCCCCTCTAGCGCCCAAGGCCCCAAACCCGCTTGCAGCTCCCCACGCTGGACGGGGGCCTGGGCACCACCCGGGGGGGTCAGGCCGCCCCTGAGCCCAGCCCACCTTAAGTGTGGCCCAGGAGCCAGCAGGCCCAGGGCAGGGGGTGAGCCCGGCCCACAGGCCCCCCCGCAGCCTGGCTGTGAGCTCAGTTCCCCGGCGCTGTTCGGGGGCTCCGGCCCGGCACCCTCGGCCTTGAGTCCAGCCCTGGGAGCAGCCCGGCCCTTCTGCAATCCACGCCGGCTGCCTCTGCCCGGCCTGGCCCCAAGCGCCCAGCCCGTCCCCCTCTGCCTGGCCCCCGAGCCTGCCTGCTGGGACGGGGGAACCCAGATCCCTGCAAACAGCCTACCCTCCTGCACCCCAACTCCCTGTCCTGAGCCCCCTTCCTGCCCCCCAATTCCCTGCCCTGAGCCCCCTGCCTGCACCTCTCACCCCAACCCCATGCCCTGAGCCCCCTGCCCCCCAACTCCCTGCCCTGAGCCCCCTGCCTGCACCTTGCACCCCAACCCCCTGCCCCACAACTCCCTGCCCTGAGCCCCCTGCCTGCACCTTACCCCAACTCCCTGTCCTGAGCCCCCTGCCACACCCTGCCACACCCTGCACCCCAATACCCTGCCCTGAGCCCCCTGCCTCACCCCACACCCCTCCTGCATCCCAACCCCCTTCCCTGAGCCCCCTCATACACCCCACACCCCTCCTCTGCCCCAATCCCTTGCCCTGAGCCCCTTCCTGCACACAGCACCCCCTCCCACACCCCGCACTCCCTCCCACACCCTTTATGATGTTCGCCTTTAAAAAAAAAATTCCCTAGGTGCACACCCTAATGAAATGTGCTGCGCACGCCTATGGGTAGAGCGGTACTATTGTCCCCATTGTAAAGGCAGGGAACTGAGGACCACATCCTCAAAGGTATTTAGACACCGGACATCTATTGCAACTATTTGAAATCAATGGGAGTTAGGTACCTAAATACCTCTTACAATCTGGGCCTAAGGGATTTGCCCAAAGTCACACAGGAAGTCTGTGGCAGAGCAGGAAATTGAACTGAATATATCTGCATTCTAGGCTAGTGCCCAGCCTTCCTCTGTTCTCTTAAACACACACAGACAGTGACTTCGTCTCATGCAACCTTGTCTTTTTCTTTGCTCTTTTTTTCTTCGGGGGGGGGGAATAGAGGCAGGAGGAGAGAAATGCAAATCAACTTCGGATACTAAGGATTAAGCCCCTGCTAAACATCACTTCAGGACAAAGGTCTCTTAAACAAAGGCCCTTGGACAATCTTCTCCTGCCTCTCATTCGTGGCCTTGCAGAGAATAAGTGTTCCTGTCGCTGAACAACGGTGCCTCTGAAAAATCAAATGAGCTGAGCTGTGGCTTAGGGGTTTGCTAAATTCAGAGCAAAAAAGATAAAATAAGGTCAGAGCTACAAGAGGGTCACCGTGTTATGGTTCCTGGGTCCAACTCTGCAACTCTTACTCATGGGCATAGTCCTTATGTAGACAAGTAGCCCAATTGAAGTCAATGGTACTGTTCACATGAATGAGGGTTGCAGAACTGGATCCAGTAACAGGCTTCAAATAATAATGAGAACCACCCAGATGTTTCATGATTACTGTCCCTAAACTGATGCTCAAACTGTGCAGAGACTGACCATATTGACCTGGTGGGGCCTTGTCTAAAATGGCTTTGATAAAAGGCTTTGCAGGGATAGGACACACTCACTCCATCATTCCTAAGTGCCACACAACTAGCTGCTTTCCACCATCTGACTGGAAGCTAGTCAAGACAACCTCCGTCTCCAAGTACTGAAACACCTGCTTTGAGTTCAGCATTCCCTGCTGTTAGGTAGTCCGACTCCTGTTGGATTCAATGACTTCCACAGTTTGGCTTTTCAGTCACTCACTGAGCTGGAGAACAAGTGATGCTATTTTGAGTTTGTCTCTGTGTGAGACCATGGATCTGAGTGTGTCAAATATTGGTCTCAATAGCTTTCTTTTTAAAAGGCAACTATTTCAAGGACAAATATTGGGTGAAAGTGTGGACACGGCTTTGCCTCACCCGAATGATTCTTTCAAGGGGCGAAAAGCCTGAAAATACACGTCCTGCTCATGACAACAGGGGCCAGACAATAAAATCAGGTGAGGAATCAGTGGCTTTGAACAGGCTGCTACCAAAGAGGCTCATAATAAATGTGTTGTCTTTCTAAATCTGGTTTCTTAAACTTGGGCTCAGTACCTAAAATTCAGCCTGCAGGAGCCTTCTGCTAAAAACAAACACAACAAAAGTGTCTTCCTCCTTCCGTGCTGTGGCTCTAAGAAAGCTGTAGAAATATGGCTGTAGCTCTCAGACAGAGCCATGACAGCTCTTCGCAAGCTCTAACTGCGGCTATATCCGCACCCAGCGCTTCCAGAGCAATTATGGGTTGAAGTGTTTTAAAAGGAGACTGGGCACAAAGGGAATGAAGAAGCATTTGATCAGATTTCTCTTGCAATAAGTCTTGTTGTGGTGATGCATCATTGATGTCACTCTTCTGTCTGTAACAATGAGAAGAGCACTTGTGATTTCACTTCACGGTTGGGTTCAGTCCGCCCCTTCAGAAAGCAGCAATTGTTCAGAGAGGGACTAGATGCAACCTTAGCTAATTTTAATGAGAAAAATACAAATAGGGTTTGACCATTAATAAATGACAGTCATTTGAACAATCCTGTTTTATAGCTTCTGCACTCGATAAATGAATTAGAGTAAAATTCCAACTCTGCCTCCTTACCCTTTTCAATATAATACAGTTTTTCCACTGATGATTTGAGATATATCTATCTATATATATATATATGGCTTTGTTCCATTCTTGACTGGAAGGGGCAGCCAGCCTTCTACTACAAAATTATTCTGTGTTAGGGAAGAGGAATGTGATCTGACTGTATTTCCATTTAATTTTTACCTAAGGAAGGGATGCCAGCCATGGGCAGCGAGTAGAGTTGAGGGTCATAGAGAATGGTAATGTTGACAGTCTTCGCAATATGGGTAAGTATTGCTTGTCAGTAAGACACTATCACATGCAGCGATGCCCCCTTCTCCATCGGGCAGTCAGGGCCATGTGGAGGACACAGCTGGCATGTATACTGTATGACAAGGAGCACTACAGGTTTTGTAGCAGTAGGACACCAGGGCCAGCGCAACCCATTAGGCGACCTAAGCGGTCGCCTAGGGCGCTAACATTTGGGGGGCAGCGACCGCGGCGGCCGGATCTTTGGCCGCCCCGGTCGTCGTCGGTATTTCGGGGGCGGGACCTTCCACCGCCTCTGTTGGGGGCGGCATTTCGGGGGCAGGACCTTCCGCCGCCTAGGGCAGCAAAAAAGCTGGCGGCACTCCTGAGGACACCATGTGTGGTGGGTTCATTGGTGGGGGTGGGAGTTACAGTGTTTAAGGCCAAGTTCCCCGATAGCTCTTTAAAGCACAGAGCGTTAAACGTAACTAGACGTTTAATAGCCCAACGGTTTGGAAAAGGAGGCTCTTACACAAACACAATCTGAAACTTAAAAGATGCCTAGAAAAGGACAAGGAAATAACTATTCATGTGTGCATATATAGTGGCACAAAAAATACCTTGGTACATTGTTGAGCGCTCCATAGCATCCCAGTTCAGACCCTCTGACCGTGCACTCTCCATGCACAGCTTTTAGTTTAACTCAGCACTGAGTTTTCCCTATCTGGCCTCCCCTCATAGCGCTCTTCTCATGCAGAACTTTCCCTGTTAGCTCGCTCCTACTGCAGAGCTTTCCCCACACAGGCATGCCTACCAGTTTTGCCTGACTAGGTACATGAGTGTCCTGCACAGCTCTTGCTGTCTAGCTAAGGGTGTTCCCTAGTTGCCTGCTATTGCTAGTGTTCTCTCAGTACAGAACTGTCAATTAGTTTCTCTGCTCAAGTTCCCATGACGTGTTTGTATTGTTTGCAGCCTCCCATGACCTGCCAGGTGCCTTCCATAAGTGAGGTGGCAAACAGCCAGCTACATAGTCCCTCTCAGCTACACAGGCCAAGCCTCCCTCGTGGCAAATCCCCCCGAAAGTAAAATTCTTTGGGGGAAAAAAATCCCCCTAAATTTTCAAGACTAGAGCAAAATGATGCTGTCAGACTTGGTGTGCTCCTATTGTTTGCCATCCAGGTGGGTCAGGCAACTGCATATATCAGGAGTCGGCAACCTCTGGCACGCGGTTTGCCAGGGTAAGCACCCTGGCGGTCCGGGCTAGTTTGTTTACCTGCTGCGTCCGTAGGTTCGGCCGATCACGGCTCCCACTGGCCGTGGTTTCCCGCTCCAGGCCAATGGGGGCTGCGGGAAGTGGCGTGGGCCGAGGGATGTGCTGGCCGCGGCTTCTCGACGCCCCCATTGGCCTGGAGCGGCGAACCACGGCCAGTGGGAGCCGCGATCAGCCGAACCTGCGGACGCGGCAGGTAAATAAACTGGCCCGGCCCGCCAGGGTGCTTACCCTGGTGAGCGGCATGCCAGAGGTTGCCAACCCCTGGCATGTATTCAGTTTTGTTGTGTCCCAATGAGTGTCAAGGCCCTTCAGCCACTACGTTGCCAAAGGTGTTACCCAGTTAGAATCTGTGGTAGGGCAACATCTGTAAAGCCTTGAATGTGCATGTTTCTTATTTAAAAGTGGGGAGTAGGGAGTGGAAAAATGTATTTCCTATTACTGAATCCTGTGCGGTTGTGTGCGCTTCCCTCTTAAGAACACAGCCCAGCTGTATGAAAAGACTTTAGAGCAAAAAGTTAACACCCTTTCTGAACGGGACCTGTGGGCATTAGTGAGAACAGAGCTGTACCAAGTCTGATGTTTAAGTATAAACGTTGTGGTAGTTCTTTGCCAAGTCACAAGGTGAGTGAAACTGTCATGCCTTTAGGTCAGATCTCCTGCTTGTTTCTTATGTATTGGCATAGAAGGTTTTGTCTATTTTGTTCCCTAGCTGGTTGTGGCATTAGAAGTTGCTGGGGGCTAGTGCATAAACAAGAAATATTTTTTTTTGGTATCTTTCCTTGCTCCATAAAATGGTGGTAGTTTAACCTGTACGTAGCTGCATGCTCTCATCTGACTTGTGAAGAAATAGAAAGTGGCACTATCATTTGTTTCCCCGTTGGCAGAGCAATTAATACAATGGAGTGCAAATTGCAGCACTCAGGAAGCCTGTTTCTATTTCTGTAAGGGTGGGCCCGGTGCACCTTCTTGGGCCCCAGCTGAGCGGGCTACGCTTTGCACTGGACAGAACACGGGAAATGTAACTCTTACGTACACATTGTCTTCTCCAGATTGGCTATGAGGCTAACTTACAATTCTCCTCTCACTTGAGTGTTCACTGGGGAGTGATACTCGTTCTTCTTCATAACTGTTGTTAACGAGATGGTGTAATGAACTAGCTTTTCTTTTTGTGTGCGTGTCCACACCACTGATCGCTGCTGAACAGACTCAGAACTGCCTGCCTGGTTATGTTATATGTCTCATGGTGCTGCTTACAGCAAAAAAAGATTGTATCCCCATAGCTGCTGCAAAGTCAGTGACAGTAACAGCTGTGAAGTCCTAGGCAGCCAAAATTTTGTTATATAGGTACTAAGGTGAGCTGTAAATTCTTGGGAACCCAGATGGCCAAGGATGAACTTGGCCTATTTGAGCGTGGGTGCTCTGGGCTCATGGGACCCCCACAACAAGCCGGTTCTGAGAGCATGCAGAGTCGGTCGACACTATGCCCTGCTCATGAGACAGCTCATGGTGTCCGACACCATCAGGTGGTCCAGAGACATTTATATGGAACACATCACAGGACACCATCAATACCACATTGAGTAATTGAGACCACCGACCAGGGAAATAACCCACTTCCTTCCCTGACGAACCAAGGGACGCACCCCACCCATGTACTTATTCGCTACACTGATACTGACTTGGACTCCTTATACATTCCATGGCTGGCATACCCGAGCTCACTTATCCACTGACACTTTAAAAACTCTTGCACCCCAATCTGGGTCTGTGCTGGTTATGTGATATGTATGTATCTCTTCATCCTTGCAACCGATACCTGTAATCCCTCATAACTCAAGCCTGACCCCAGATGTACAGTACCTTCCCTCTTAACTTGTGTATATTTAATTTTAAACATTAACTTTAATAAATGTTTTTGATCTGATTACTGTAGATGCATTCTGCTGCCCTCTATTGGATGGTATCAGAATGGCTCTAGCTGTTATACACCCTATACTGCTATGCTAACAGGTAGTGGATATTCTTCTGTAGGTCAAGTAGCAGGAGCTTTTGGAGTAGGAGGATCTCAGTTCGATCACCACTGCTGCTGTAGGCTTCTGAGGGTCTGGCTATACTGCAAATGGGAGTCAGCTGCTCGGCAGCTGGGAGTTAGCCTCCCTGCTCGGGTAAACAGACACACTGATGGGGCTTGAGCTAACACACTTGGGATATGCCTACACTGCACACTGCTTACGGCAGCATGTAGAGTACATACACTGCATGCCTACCTAGCATGGTATAAATAGCAGTGCAGATGGTGAGGCACTGATTAGTGAGTACAGACACGCCTGATCCCGAGGGTCTGTAGCCTACACAGGTCTCTACATGCCCAAACAGCACGTCTCCCTGTCCTGCTGCCTCTCCACTGCTGGAGTCTTTCTGCACAGCAAGGAATGACTCCCAGCAGCAGAGAAAGGCTCTGGTAGGGGACAGACCACAGAGAAAGGCTAGAGCTGCCCACGCCTTTTCCCACGCCTCCCCCAGCCAGAGCCTATTGCTGACATGCGTGGCTACACACTGTAGTGTGGACGCAGCCTGAGATTTTCACTGTGACGTGTAGCTACACCTACCCTCCATGCCACTGACTGGTGTGCAGCGTAGATGTAGCTTACAAATAGTAAGACACGTTGTGCCTCCAGCTCTCAACCCCAGGTGGTCTGGTGGGAGCCTGAGCTCCAGCCGAGCCGCAAGGGCCACACTGTTTTAGCACACTAGCTAAAGCCCTCCTCGTTCAAGTCTGTCTCCCTGGGCTGAGAGGCTCGTTCCAAGTGTAGACAAGAGTGCGAGGCCATCATGTGCATCAGAGTGACTGCTGTTAAGCCTGAGGTGGGTGTGGACTTGTTACGGTATTGCTATGCTCAGCTGTTCTTAAATGTTTACTCCTAAGGCCTTGCCTACATAAATATGGCAATGTAATGTGCGCCAAGGTAGCTAACCCATCAGACCTTCCTCTGTTTGTGTGGGTTCACACCGTGGAAGCTGCACCACTGTACGGCAGCACATATTTTTGCCTTTTGTCCACACTGTGCTGGGCTGCATCAATTGTGGCACATCGCTATACTGGGCAGGCAACCCAGAGTTTCTGGCACTGCTCCCAGCAGTCTGGATGATGATCATGCTGGCTTGTGGGATACCTCCAGGAGGCCCGGGGAATTGTGGACAGAGTGGGTCATGTTCCTATCACTTCCCAGGATGTGCCCCACCACTCACCTAATGACAGAGCCCTTTCCACACTGATCTCTGAGCAACGTGGAGACTCATTTGGCAACAGCAAGTGTGGCAATGAGGAGAAGTGTCACATGACTAATAGAGGGAGCCAAAATTTGCAGCTGCATTATTTTTCGGACTGTATATAGCATGTGAACTGCAAACCCAGCTGTCAGACTGAGGCCACACATGGTATAGAAACCCAGTTTGCAACTAAAAGGGTGCATTGCCTTTTAATAGCCCTTAATTAATAGCTTTACCTTTCTACCTGAGATTTACATGCTCAGCTGTTTGTAAATGTTTACTCCTAAAGCCTTTCTACATTAGCAAAGTATGTCAGAAAGCTGAGGCGCTGTGCCATTGGCTTTGTTAATACACATATACATTGCATTCTGCTGTAACAGACCTCCCCAGGAACCAATAAAGCGGGTCATAGAAACAGCTTCCCATGGTATCATCTGTATATGGCGCTCTAGCTTATTCTTAGGAACATCTGTGGGGCAAATTCTGTTCTCCCAGTAGCTTTACACTCATTTGACTTCAACAGGGTTACTCCTGATTTGCACGAGTTGGAAAGCAGAATCGGGCCCACATTTTTGTAAGTAAACATGCATCTGTCTTGCCCTTTTAAAACGGACTGATGTCTCGTCAAGTCCTTGGATGTAAGGGGCAGGAAATGTTTTCAGTTGCTTCTGTAGTATTTGTCTTTTTTTTTTTTTTAGTATGAAAATTACCAGCAAAGCAGATCGTTTTTAATTCACTTTTGTTTGTAATTCCTTAAACATTCGTCACATATTTTGCCAACAACTTAAAGAAACCTTGGGGTTTCTGTAGTCCTGATGGCATGCAAAACCTAGCAATAGCAGAAGAGTCCAAGTTAATGTCTTTTTCATTCTGTTTCTGTCTCTAATTTCAAGCACTTCACAGTCTAAGATTGTTAATGGAGAGTTAGAGCCTAAAACCATTCTTGAGCCTATAGTCTTCTGGAAATGGATTTGATTAGTCTAAAATGTAAGTATTTTTCAAGCTTTTAGTGGTAGTTGGGTTTTTTTTAACAGCCACTTTAACCTTAAACTTCCTCTGTGAAAAAACAGTAGAAACATTACACTCATTACAGCGCTGGTAGAACTTTTCCACTTATTACTGAACTTCCTTAATGGAAAACAACACAGCACGAGTGTTTCTGGGTTTTATACTCATCCCTTTTAATTTGATTTACTAAGGCTGTTGGAAAGCATATGTATAGCTCACATATGTGCACTTGCTCAATGGAGATAAAATTGGCTGAGTAGCGCATAACTACCAGTAGCAAATCCCAAACATAGTTCATATATTCAGTCATCTAGGAAAAGCAAACAAGCCAAGAGCTGTGCATCTTACTCCACCTAAAGGAAGCAGGAGGCAAAAATCTCAGCTCCTTCTCATTTTAGAGACAGTAATAATGAAGGGCTATCATGCCAAGGGCCCCTCAGTGTTGGGGGCTCTTCGTTACCTTGTGGAAGTTAGGGGAATCAGTGCATGCCAAGAAGTATATTACACCCTTTGTTCATGAAGGGGCTTTTCACAAATTTGGGACCCTGCACATGGGGCATTGTCTGGGGTGGGAGGATGGGGGTCATCCTTCTCCCCTACCCCACCCAGAACAAACAGCAGAGGAAAGAGGATGCAGCTAGAGGTGGTCTTCCCCTTCCTGTTATTGTTTACTAGTTGTATTACCGGTGTTAGGTATTGTACAAGCACAGAAGAAAAAGCTGGTCCCTACCCCAAAGAGCTTACAATCTAGGTATAAGACCAGAGACAGACACAGATGGGAAAGTAAAAGGAAAAAAATGAGAATATTGGCTAAATAGCCAAGCCAGGCACAAGCTGGGGAAAGGGTAGAACACACAAGTAGTATGAACAAGGGGTGGGGGCAAATGATAATTTTTGGGCAGGATGGGCAGCGAGTTGACTGATTTAGGAGGGGATCAGCTAAATGGAAAGAGATGGGGGGGGGATGAGGTGGACAGGACATGGAAGTGCAGAGTGAAGCAGAGGCGATGGGACTGTGAGGGAAGGAGAAGTTTAGAGCAAACAGCTAATCAGCCCAGGGCAGAGAACAGCAGGGAATATTGTCACCGGAACATCCAGCGGGTCCTGTGCTGGCTGCATCTGCTCCTAAGGGCTAGACTCTGGCTGGCTCCTTTCTACAGTTGCGCTCCCCCCGCCCAAGGCCACATGGCTGGGATGCAGGGGGGGGGGAATAGGACACACCTCCTTGATCTTAGTGCCCTTCCATGCTGGGGAAGCTCCTAAAAAGAGTACTTGCAGGGGTGGGCTATGGTTCAGGAATCCCTGACAGCACAGCTCGCATGAGGGGACACCAGACAGGACATAGGAGGCACAAAGCCTCAGTGTGGATATTTTGTCCCTGGTAGACCCCTGAGAATTCAAAGGCGCCGACAGGGACTGGGTGTGGGAGCTCAAGCCTCACTTTCCTGACAGGGCCCTCTCTTCAATGGAGAAACGCAAAGTGTGAATGCCAGCAGGGACCCTCCCAGCGTTTCCTGGTGCATGGGTGGGGGGTATTTCACCTTATAGCATCATCAGGTCCAAATTGGAGCGTCCATATCAGTAAATCAATCTGCTGGGACAGGCTGCTCCCAGGTGTTAACAGCACCAATGACAGACTGGAGAGAAAGGAGGTCCTGGCCTGTCAGAAAAGCAGCTGCAGCAGCCCAGGCTTCTCTCAGTCTCTCCCACAGCAGGGACAGCAGCTGGGAACCTCCCCTCCTGTCAGCCCAAGTAGGAGCTGTGGCAGTGGCCAACACCCACCCCCCCACCCCCCTTGCTGCTGGAAGCGACAGTTGCTCTCCCCACACCCCAGCAGTTAGGCCTCCCACAAGGGGAGTAGCAGGGGCAAAAAACCCCTACCTTGTTTCAGGACTGAGCTTGTGAAGTTTATGAGAAGGTTGCTTATGGTGGCATATGGCCCATCTGTGTCTGCTAAATAACTCCAACAGCCGGAGATGGGACACTAGATGGAGAGGGCACTGAATTATTACAGAGAATTTGTTCCCAGGTGGGTCTCATCCACATGCACAGGGTCTCACTGATCACCATATCTGGGATTGAGAAGGAATTTCCCACCATCTCAGGTTTGCAGAGCTTTGGGGTTTTTTCACTTTCCTCTGCAGCGTGAGCACGGGGCACTTGCTGGTTTGAATAAAGTAAATGGTGAATTCTCTGTAACTTGAAGTCTTTAACTCAAACTTGGAGGACTTCTTCAGTAACTCAGCCAGAAGTTTAGGACCTACCTCAGGCAGGGGTGGGTGAGGTTCTGTGGTCCGTGATGTGTGGCACGTCAGCCAAGATGCTCGTGATCATCTCCCAAAAACACACACACCAAAACAATCCAGGGACAGTGTATAACGTTGTACTGCATTAGGAGGAACCCACCTGCATGCTGGGGTGAGAGCCAACAACCCAGAGCGAAAAGCCCCCCAGGACAGGAGCCACTGTGGATTGAGCTCACTCTCCAACACCTTCTCCTCATGGCCTCCCACCCGCAGGGCAGGACCCTCTTCCCTGCCTGGGGCCTCCCTTCTCTTAGGGTAGGGAAGTTGGGGGTCCCCAATTGCTGTTGTGCACTGGGCCCCACTGAGCTGATATAAAGGATTATAGGAATTTTAGAAACATGTAAACCATTTTTTCCTGGGCCAGACTGTTCCAAGTCGTCATTCCTTGATATAGCCTAGGATGCTGTAAAAGTTATATGGGTGGGTGCACATTTTGTCTTACTGCATTCAAACAAATATGTGTGAATCGCTCTTAGAGAGAAGGACACAGTCAGATCTTTAGCTCATTTAGCTGCCTATGAGCCACCTCTCTGCAGAACAGTTTAGGAACCATGTACCTCATTGTGTTAACAAGTAGTGTCCGAGCCTATATGAAATGGGACTAGTTGAGCATGCAATCTTAGTGTTTATTTTTCATGTGCATCAGAAAGTAAAACTTGACCACCTGACAATGGCAATGACCATTTAAGGCATGTGAACACAGCCAAGGTGAACTGATTTTAAATTATTCCCACCAATTTTCCCATTGTTCATTGGGCTTTGGTTGTGGTCATTGGCAGGAACAAAACACTCACCTGACTCCTCTCAAGAGGTTAGCATGCCCTGCTATTTCTCTGTAGTGTGGTCAATTGCCAAACCTCTTGTCCAATGTGCAGATGTTCACAAGCCCCAGATACTCCTCACAGGAGGTTCATTAGCTCAACAGTTTGCTGCTAGACTTCTGCTAGTGTTAGTGGGTGGGTAACCACACCAACTTTAAGGAACAAATGAACAGATGGCAGGAGAGAGTACACATGTGGATGTGACTCAATGACAGGAAACACTGAAGAGAACGTTATAAGCTATATGGCCAGTGTGTCCAGTGTTAAATTATACTAGTAACATCTTTGCTCTAAATCAGTGGTTTTCAACCTGTGATCCGCGGAGCCCTTGGGCGGGGGGGGGGGGGGGGGGGGGGGGGAAGGGGGAAGCAGACTATATCTAAGATTTCCAAATGGGCCCACACCTTCACTCAAAAATTTTTTAGGGGTCTGCAAATGAAAAAAGAATTGAAAACCACTTCTCTAAATAATTCCTGCTCATATTCATATACAAGATGGCTGTTACTATTGGTCTGTAATCTCTCGGCATTGCCTGTCATGGCTTGTCCAAGTCGCATGTGAAGATGTGTTTCAAGCTTGTGATTGAATAGTAGAAAAAGTGGTTACCATATCTGAGAGATTGTTGAGGGGTAAAAAAGCAATACTTTCCCGGGGAAAAACTGTATCTGAGACAATCTTTTGAAATGAGCATGACGTGTATATATCTAGTAATGGCCAGGAAAGAAGTGTGAGGTTGTTTCTCAACAGTATATTCTGGTTTCTGATATTCATTTAGTTACCAAACAATGAGGTCATAAACTCCTGGACTTCGACAGTCTGGTTACTCTGACATAACACATAGGGTGGCAGGTAGACAAACACACACTGATGACAGAAATGACTTTGATTCAGATACAGACCCTATCTTGCAACCTTAAACAGTGATTTTTCCAGTCACGCCTGGAAAATACAGATACCAGACAGTATTTTTTCATCCAAATGGAGGGATTTTCTTTGCCAATGTAGGGAGAGAGTATCCAGAAATAGCACTTCTGAAAAATCACTATCATTATTAATCAGACCCCTGAAACCATGGTCATGGGTAGTTTCCCCATTAAATAAGTACAACTACTGCCTATGTTACTATTAAATAAAAATAATTCAAAGGAGATTTTTCTTTTTAGTGGATAGATGTTCTTAAAGCTATTCCTAAAAGTAAAATACTAGGTTAAAGGGTATATTTTCTGTAAGAGGCCAGAATTAACATGGACACTTTCATCGAGCAGCAAGGTTTTTTTTAAATACATTTATTAACCAATGTTAACACATTAAATGACTCTATATATTGCTAGTCAGAGCAGCTTACAAAATGCCAGAATGCATCATAGAACTGGACAGCCACAATGAATAATTACAATGTGCATAGTGGCTAAGCTCAACACTTTAATATAGCTTTATGATTTGCAGAAAAATTAATTTTTAAATCATGATTCCTAAAACAATCAATTGTAATTTTACCTAAAACTTATACAAAACCAGGCCACAATTTTTTCATTTTTTTTTTAAACACACAGTTTTCACGCTGTAGTAACTTGGAAATGTGCAACCGTGTCAACAGAGACAAAAAAGCCAAAGTAACACGAATCTTACTTTCATGCAGCTATCAGTTAAATATTACATATTCTGGAATGATTTTACACCAAAAATATTTCCACAATAACTTGCTTTCATAGGGGTGGATCGAAGTTTTGGAACTCGTAAAGTAATCGAACAAGATTAATTTTTAGTTGTGATGTGTTTTACCGTCACAACACAGAGGCGACCAACGTTAATTACACAGTTATCAGGCAATAACAGTTTGTGGTAATTCAAGTTACCAACTAGTTACTATTGTTTCCAATCAACTTACCATATAGTTTTTTTCAACATATTGGGCATTAATTGGCAGTATCAAATCAATTAACTTGTATCACCACTGTAAGTAAAAAAGATCAGGATTTCAATGGCAGTTCACAGAAGACTTAGTTATACTTTAATCTTTACACTGACCCTGACAAATCCTAAAGAAAACTTTTTTGAAAGGCTTTCCTCCTGATTCTTCCGCTTCCATCGTTCCATCATGTAATTGCTTTCAATAAATATCAAAGATCTAAATAAATATTTACAAATTATTCCTCTAACTTCTCAAAAAATAGCTAGGATGATTAATGGGCATTTGACTCAGTCTAAGACCAACCTTTAAAAGAAACTAAAATGGTGAGACACTTTAAAAGAAAAGCTGTTTAAGTAAGCTTTACACCTATTTAAAAAATTGTCTCTGAATATGGATGCAATTCATATAACTATATATAAAACAAAACAAAAAAAAATCATTTTTCAACTATCGATCCATTCCTATTGGTAATGCTTCTTAATCCAGACATTCCGCAAAATACAGACTTTTTACAAATCACGGCATCTTTAGTACAAGAAAATTAACATGCATTATTCTTCATTCTGAGTACAGTGATGGAGCTCATTAATAGGCAATGACCCATTACTACAAACATAACGGCTTCTGTGAAACTTAAGTGCTATTTTTCCTTTTATTATTAAGTTGCAATGGAATAGGTGACACCGGATAATAGGCTGTCAAATGACCTTGGGTTGGGGGGCTTGGAGGGAGGGGGGAAGCATTAAAGGTATTTTTATGCCTCATCTATAATTCCATGTATGAATAAAGGTAGTTTTTTTTTTGGCTTTTCTTTTTCTTGTTACAAGCACTCATGTTAGGACAAGGATGAAATGTGCAAACTTTAAAATTTAAATATTCATTTTTCTCTAAGATCCAGCTCAGCAAAAATTACCCCAATCCCCTGTGATTTGAAACTACAAGATCAAAGCTAATATTTTGTTATAAAAGTTATATATTGAAAAGAAATAATGAAAAAAACACAATAGGGAAACATTTAAGAAAAAATAGGCAGGACTAGCACCTGCTGTGTCAACCCTGTTCCCTAAATTCAATCATATACCCACTGGTATAACCAATAGATAATGCCTTTAAACAGTAAAATTAAGCTGAACAAAACCAGCTCGCCAAGGTTAGGAAATAAATGTTACATCAAGGTAGTATGCTTTTTTTTCTGAAACAGTTCTATAGTTCTTACATTCAGATCTAACTTTTAAGTGTTCCTCTCATTAAGCTCATGTTGTTTTTCTTTTTAAATCTGTTGCTTTTAAAGATTAAAATCTCTGTAAAACCTAAAAATGTTTTAAAATGCAACAAATCCTCTATTTAAAATTATTTAAAGTAACCTGCTCCCACTGGTGTTAAATTCAGTAGACTGACAAAATTTTGGAGGAGCATTAAACAGAAGGTTGAAACTACTGTGCAAAATTTCTTTACGAAAATTGTTTAAAGGCTGGTGCAAAATGGGAAGCAAATTCTAAACAATTTTGGCTTCTTGGAAACAAAAACCGCTGTGTCTGAGAATAGCAATCATCGGGGTGGTTTTCTAGGGGAGGACTAAATCTTTCATCTTTTTCTGCGACAGGTACGTTTGTGTTCAGCATGCCAGTGTTCCTGCTGACACTTGATGGAACAGTAGGAAGTATTCCAGCAGCAATGGTACATAGCCTCCTCTTCACAGTTGTAGCACTGCAGAGAGAACAAACGGTACGGGATTACTATCACTCGTAGGATCAACCCTGACCAATACAAACTGTTTCTCACCTGCTCGTTTGTTTTCTGTCACTTGCTTGCCTCAGTACAGACTGTGGAGTATTCCTCTTTTAGTTAGGCAGGTGGCAGCCAAATGCAGGGGGAATTTTTCACCCCTGCTAGGTAAGGACTGCTCTTTCTTTCAGCAGATCCCCCGAGGAAGACTTCCATAGCTGCAAAGTAACAGGGTTAGCCTAGGCTCACACCTCATCGCCTGAATATACAGAGCTTAATTTTCCCAAAAAGTTTTAGGTAACTAAATGAAGTGGTCTCATTTGCAATGGTGCTTAGCACCCAGCAGCTCCTATTGAGAACTATGGAGACTCCATCACACCCACCTCTCAAGAACAATGTGAATGGGTGCTGAGCAGCTCTGAAAATCTGGCCACTTCGCTTAGGTTATGTCTACATTAGCACTTTTGTTGGTATAATTTATGTTGCTCAGGGCTGTGAAAAAACACCCCTCTGAGCGACATAAGTTACACTGACAGAAGCACCGGTGTGGACAGCGCTATGTCAGCAGGGGATGCTCTCCTGACGACATATTAAACCACCTCCAACAAGCAGCAGTACTTATGTCGACGGGAGAGCTCTTTCCCATCGGCATGGGTCGGCTACATGAGCGATCTTACCATGGCACAGCTGTACGATACCAATGTAGCTGTGCCACTATAAGCTTGCTAGTGTGGACATGGCCTAAGATTCCTTAATAGGAACTGGGGTCTTTTGCAAATCTTGCAGCTAGTATCTGAAGTCTGAGGGGAGGGGGAGTGGTCTCTTCCGGATGGGCATCAACAGTTATGTCACAAATCACAAAATAGAAGGAAAAAGTGATTTGTTTGTCTATTATTTGGTTGCAACCAATGGAGACTCTCGGGTTCTGAATAGAGGGCCAAGGACTAGAAGGCGGAGCCTAATACTAGAATAGGGGAGATGACTGAGATGGAGAACTGAAACTGGGAAAAGTGAAATCCCCATTAACTTTCACACTCCAGGCAGGTGGTTATAATGAGCAGATATTGAGGTGCGATAGACAGCATTTATTATGACAAAACCACCATTATAAGCATCTTAAGGCTGAATTCTGCATCAGCCACATTGACCCTGTAGAACTACATAATGAAGTGCCGTGATCACCAATGGTCTGCTGTTCCGTTCCTCAGCTGAGGCTTCTTTACCCTCCTCTGCTCAGGCTGAAGGACTTTCTTTATATGAAAAGGGAATTTCTGCTACTCAACACAGTGATAATGAATTGATTTACACAGCAATAACTTCCAGAGGCTCAAGTTTTCCTGCCTAGGCCCTTCAAGAAGGATGAACAGGGCTTCAGAATTCAAAGGATTTGGTTCTGAAAGATGAATATTTAGAATCTTGTGCCTTCAATTGCTTTCTACCTGAGTGTCAGGGCAGTGCTGCTTGTACTATTTTGTTCTAGTGCAACAGAGGTGTTAGATAACAGGAAAATAACTTGGCTGACAAGGAGACTGGGACCAGATCTGTTAACAAGTCACAGTCGCTAGATTTTATATTGTCCCCATCATTATAGTATCTGAGCACTTCAAAAGCATTAAATTTTATCCTCGCAGTATCCCTGTATGATAGGGAAGTACTATTAATAGGGGAGCTGCAGGTGCTCAGTATCTTTGAAAATCAGGCCCTGGAAGTCCCAAGTTGGGCACTCCCCCAAAATGTGAGGGAACATTTGAAAATCTAGACTGAGATGTCTATTGTAATGACAGAGAGTGGGAGAAGGAATACAGTGCATTCTCTGCACATGCAGCCACCAAGTCAAAGAATCAGGATTTAACTTTTCATGAAACTTCCTAGCTTCTTTTATGTCCCATATGGTTACAATATTTTTTAATAAGACGAAGGAAACAAACCCAATTGTTTTGAAGAACTACAGCTTACTAAAAGACAGACAGAAGAAAAAAATTTATATTGGCTAAGCCAAAAGCCAATAACCATCACCAATAAAGGAACTGCCCAAGCTGCAAGTGGAATCCCTTCCCTTTTCTTTTTATAACTCAGCTATAGAGAGTTTATCTGTAACAGCATTTTCAATTGAATATCCTTTGGAGATCCACATTCCTGGATTTCATAAAGCTGGCTGTCCAGGAGTCTCTAGGAGCCATTAGGAACAGCAGCTGAAAGGGAACATGGAACAGACGCATGTCTCTACATTACACAGAGCATGGGAGTCAGCCAAAGATCAGGTTCACAAGCTAAAATGGAGGGGGACAACTCAGATCCATATATGGAGAACCTGCTGCTCCTCTTACATATATCTTCCATAAGTCTCAGACATAAAGCTCCTATATCATCCTACGTGCAGATACCCAGAACAGAGGGAGCAAATTGCCAGCTTTAACTCTGAATCTGACTTTTCTAGATTATCCCACTGCATAATCTTATGACTGTTAACCTTGTCCTCCACCCCCTCCTATTGTTATCCATATTTTGCATCTTGTATTAGAGCGAAATTCTCTAATAGTGTAAATGAGTGAAAGTCCACTGAGTTGTGCTGATTTATACCACCAGAAAATTCAACCCATTAACAAGACTGTAAGCTCTTTGGGGCTGGGACCATGTCTCCCTGTGATTTGTAGAGCACTTAGCACAATGAGCCTGATCTTAATTGTGGTCTCTATTCGTAACCGAAATATAAATGTGTAATTAATAATAAAAGCTTTCCCTGGCTTCTGGCTATACATCACAAAAACATTAATAAGCAAAGCCACTAAAACTCATTTGGTATATGCTGATTATATGAAATTTCAGTAAGAAGGTATCCTTACTATAATAGCAGCACGCAGCAGTAGTATTGCACTTAAGCGTCTGTTGTTATTACCACTGGAGAAAAAAATCATTTTGAGGGGTTGCATATCTGGACCATTTCCAATGGTCTGAGGCTGAACATTGGCAGCCAGATTTATCAGGCTATATAAAAGTTTTTTCTAAATATGTGAGACAGGACTTGCCTGTAGGAACTGAAGGTAGCATTTGACGGACCTACTCCCGGGTCCCTAGATTTGTGTGCGACTGTCAAGAGTACTCTCTGGCACCAGAAAGGATAACGTGTAACTGCCTCACTTGGAGGTGGTGTGTGCACATGTCTGTGAGATGCAATGGAATGGGTACCAGTGCATTAATTAGCACTTCCTTTTGAATAAAGTTATCAAACATAACAAATCAGAATAAACTAGAATGATTCCAAGTTCTAATAGTGGCAGCCGGAGTGCAAATGTGCATCTATCATAAATTCTGCCCATGGGGGACACTTATACAGGTAAATAATTATCTGGGCTCTCAAGGGTACATCACCATTAGAGACTAAATCACACTCCATCAATAGATAAAAGCACTATACTGGTAGAACGATAGATAATTCTATGGGAGCTGTGTTGTTTGACATATTTGATTCCTCTTTAAAACCACCAACAATCTTTGATACTTAGGAAGGGATCTACTGTCCCTACTTGAAGTTTTCCTTTTCTCTTCTAAGGGATATAGTTTTCTTTTTACTGACTATCTTCAAACTACAAGAACAATAGACAGAACTAGTGATTTTGAATATAAACAAACAACCATTGTCAGTAGAAAGAAAAAAATCATTGATACTGGCTTGACATAGAGCTGGACACCGTGAGAGGAGGAGGAAGGACGGATGCGATGGCTGAGTGCTGGCATCCATTAAGTCTCCAAGATGAGAGTGCCACCTTGTGGTGAGGCAGTGAAAAGTCTCAGCCCTATATATTTGGCAAGATCTATGCAGGAAAGGTGTGTAGTAGATCTAAGGCCAAAGATTCTTTATTTTATAGATTGCTATCAAAATCCTAATGCCACATTTTAAACATTACATCTAGTCCACCTTTTGTCTGACGTTTAGCTGCATGCTCTCTCTCTCTCTCTCTCGCTCTAAATAGTCCATGTGTTAGAGTAGACCTTCTGTTCCTAATGACAATAACAAATTTTCCATCTATATCCTATTAGACATCTGCAGCACTACATGTTATTAATTATTTGTAATGCATTAGTAGCCAAAATTTGCTGGGTGCTGTACTGACATATAGAAAGATGTACTTCCAGCCCCAAGAAGCTTACAAACTAAAATGACAAAAGACAAAGCGTGGGGAAATGGGATACATGGGTGAGCTAGGTGCCCAGTTCCAGTTGATTTATTTAAGTGTAAATATATCCACTTTTTGCATATGCTGCATATGTTTTTAGGAGTGAAGGAGGGATGGGTGAAAGCTTGAGGAATATATTTTGGACAGTCATTCCATGTATTCATGGTACCATAGAAGGTGGTGTTGAGACATTTGTGAGAGAAGGAAACAAAAATTTGCATCATTGGCAGATGAATACAAATGGAGACAAGTTAGCTATACTTACTTATACTTATAGCTATCCTATACAAGTGGCTGCTTCATGCAGGGCTTGGAAAGCAAGACAATAAGTCTGAATTTAATGCATACATAGCATAATGGGGAGGTAGTGAAGTGGCTCAAAGGGACATGATTGTAGCCATAGGAAAAAAGGATTATTTTGGCAGCAACATTTTGATGGGCTGGAGAGGCTGGGGTTAGTTTCACATAGGCCTAAGAGGAGGAGACAGCAGAACTCAAAGTGGGAGATAACCAGAGTTTGGAGTAGAGATTTGGCAGTTAGGGTGGCAAGGAAAAGTAGAGGGAGAATGTGAAGGAAGAGGACAGGAGGAGGGGAGACTAGGATGACCCCAATGTTGATAGCTCAGGGAGAAAAGAGTGGTTAATGGTAATGGAGAAAACACATTCATGCTCCCTGCCGCCAGTACAAAACATTTTCAGTTATTCACTGGTAATAAATCCTGACACTTACCCACTGCTTCTTCTTGGTCTGGGAAATCAGCTGCTTGTGCTGACCTGCTAGTTTCTTAATTTCTTCTACAAACTCTTCTTTGCACTTCTCCTTTACCTGCTTACACTTTCTGTCCATCTCTCCTTGCATGTTGGCTACAGCTTTATTTACAGCCTGTCTTTTGTCCTCCTCCATCTCTGTACGCAGCTGGCATAAGGGAAGCAAGTCAAAAAGAAAGTCAGTGCGTATTTGTATTCTTTGGCTACCTCCAAATACCATTACCATAGTAGATGGAGGTCAAACAAAGCAGAATTTTCATTCTTGGAAAATGTAGACGCTTCCACTGCTTAAAAACAAATAAAAAACGGACCCCAGCAATTTAGCATCCAATACATAGGTCACAACCAAAACTTTACAGTAGTTCTACGCTGCAAGGCAACTCTGTAAAAGCAGCATCATAGAATTCCATGTGTATTGTGTCAATGACTCTAGATCAGATGTGCTCAGTTTACAAGGGAATTCTTTTTATTATTTTGTACAAATTTACAATAAGAGCAGATTGGACAAAACCCATGCAGAGAAACTTCACCAAGTATGAACAAACCACAATAGGTGGAAGAGTTCAAAGGGTAACACTTAAAGCTTCAATCTGACCCCAACTGTTTAATGCTCAAGATGGAATAACTGACAAAAGAATTATTTACTCAGTTTCACTTAAAGAGCCGATCAGAAACATCTGTATAATCCCACCGCATGGAATTGCACAGGTGAAGACTGAAGGCATAATTTAGAGTCAAATGATCTGGAAAAGTGCTACTGGGGTCAATTATAATGAATGAATGAAGACAGCTTGATTTTCAGATAGCAGGTTGCATTTGCGGGGATAGAAGCTAGAAAAAAACAACTATACTGAATAAACTAAGGACATTTGATATGGACTCTCTGAAATACAATAACCAATGCTGTTTTTACACAGTGTCTTTTGAAAGTTGCACTTTAAAAACTGATTTCCCCAAGAACGGATGACAGAAGACAACAATCTCCTCCCTCCCCAAACCACATGTGTACAGTTTGGGTTACTTGCGGTGAGGGCTACCTTTTCCACTGCTTCTCGTACAACTCTCTCGGTCTCTCTCTTGTGATCAGCCTTCATCCTGTCTTTGAAGTCATTAAAGATTTTGGTGTATTTGTCATGGCACATGTTCTGACACACTCCATCATTATTGGTCTGGGTGCTCCGATGCAGCATTTTTGGAGAAGAGGCACTTAACTTCTTGGTCTGTGTTGAGACTGAAACCTTTTCAATGGGCTGAGGCATTGTGGGAATTTCCTGGCTTGAACTTACTGCTTCAGTTTCAGGCTCTGGCTCCTACAGAGAAAGAGCAAAATTTCTAACCCTTATGTCCAGGACAGAACATAACTCTTAGCATCCAGAAAGAAGGATTCAAATACACTGAAGCTGGCAAAGTTTGGTGTACGTTAACATGCCCCTGTACTAGCCAAGACCCTGTTCCTGGAGGCTGCTCGGTGTGATGGAGGGCTGGAAGCGTTAGTCCGAGGCCAAGGCTCCAAAGGACATGACGAATCTCAGTATGTCATCCTTGCCATGCTCCTTTCTCAGCCAGCACTACCCATTTGGGGGTTACACTGCAGCCACACAAGCCCCTTAGTGAAGGGGTGGCTGCACCCTCTCTTCACTAACACCCTTTCAGAGGGATCCTAGATGTGGCCCCTTAAACCTGAGTTTATCCTGGTGGACCTTGGGCTAAATTGGGCCCAATAGGCTACTTTGCTATTTTATAAGATTTTGCTTACCTCACACGGCTACTGAGAGGATTAACTAATTGTTTCAAAAGCACTTTGAAAATGAGAGGCTAATCAGATGCCAAGTGTTACTAATAGTAACAGAACTAGACACAGATGACCATGAAAGCATTGTGCAGTTACATAATTATCCAGGGAAGAAATCGCAGTTACTGTAGAACTGAATTTAGCTTATAGTTTGTAACAGAATAATACTAGTGGTCCATGCTTTTTAAAATAGATATAATAATATTACCATATTACCCCCTCACTCCCACCCCCCAACCCAGGAACTGGAAGTGTTTAAAATCACACAAAAAAATCTGTTTCCTCTAAGAAAAGATTTTTTTAAAATTTTAATAATCACTTAATGCAGAATGGATAATTAACATATTCTCTGCAATGTCAAACCATCACTTATCACAATGTCTACCGCTTGGGCTATGCTTTGTGGTTGCCTAAATGACAAGTACAGAAATTATACCCATTAAAAGGTAGATCATGTATTCCCTTTTGCTACCAAGTGCTATTTAATATGTCAGCCTGATTAATTTCTTGGGGCTGCCCTTATCTGGTCGCCGATCCAGAGGCCTACATTAGGTCAAAGTGAATATTTACACAATTTACAGCATTCACTTGACAGAAAATACTGTAAAACTGCAAAACAGTCTATATTATAACCTCAGTGAGTAGGCACTGTTCTGAACCCGCTCTCAAAACATGCACTAGAGCCCTAACTCAACCCTTTTCTGGGGCTGCTTTTATTGACCCAAAAGGAACACTAATACAACATGAAGTTTGGCTCAAGTCTTCTCCCTAAACTAAAGGGAAGGATAAACAAAAATAGATCTGCAACTAGGGTTCTTGATTTCAAGAGGGCAAACTTAAAAAAATTAAGGGAATTAGTTAGGGAAGTAGACCGGACTGAAGAACTCAAGGATTCAAATATGGAAGAGACTTGGAATTAGTTTCAGCCAAAGTTGCAGAAATTATCTGAAGCCGGTATCCCAGCAAGGGGAAAAAATTCATAGAGAAGGTTGCAGACCAACCTGGATGAGCAAGCATCTCAAACAAATTATTGAGAGAAAACAGAAAGCCTACAAGGAATGGAAGATGGGATAGATCAGCAAGGAGAGCTACCTCTTGGAGTCCAGAAAGTGTAGGGGAAAAGTAAGAACTACCAAAAGCCAAGCAGACTTTGACCTTGAAAAGGAAATGAATACCAATAATAAAACGTTCCACAGCCATATAAATAAAAAGAAAACAAGAAAAGAAGAAGTGGGACCGCTAAGCACTGAGGATGAGGTGGAAATTTAAGATAATCTAGGCATGGCCCAACACCTAAGCGTATACTTTGCCTCAGTTTTTAATAAGGAGCTTAGGGACAGGAGCAGGAGTGCTACTGGAAACGAAGATATGGTAGTAGAAATTACCACATCAGAGATGGATGGCAAAGTCAAACAGTTTAATGGGACTAAATTGGGGGGGCCCGGATAATCTCCACCCAAGAACATTAAAGGAACTGGCACATGAAATTGCAAGCCCAATAGCAAGGATTTTTAATGAATCTGTAGACTCGGGGGTCATACCCTATGGCTAGAGCATTGCTACCCTACGGCTGGAGCAGTAAAAGTTGTTTTATCCAGCACTTCGCCAACTGGAAAGCTCTATAAACCGGCATTTCTGATCTTCATTGAAATTCCGGTTTATAGTCCTGTTGGGTTGGGCCGTAAGGGAGTTGGGGCATGAGAGGGGGTGCGGAGTGCAGGCTCTGGGAGGGAGTTTGGGTGCGGGAGGAGGCTTGGGGTGCAGGAGAAGGTACAGGGTGCCGGATCCGGGGGCCACTCATGTTGGGAGGCTCCCCAGAAGTGGTGAACTTTCCCAGCTGCTCCTAGGTGGAGAGCAGCAGGTGGCTCTGCGCGCTGCCTCCACCCGCAGGCGCCGCCCCTGCAGCTCCCATTGGCTGTGGTTCCCAGCCAATGGGAGCTGCAGAGCCAGCACTTGGGGCGGGGCAGGAGCAGCGCACAGAGCTGCCTGCCATGCCTCCGCCTAGGAGCAGCCGGGACAGGTCACCACTTGCAGGGAGTTGCCTGAGGTGAGGGGCCCCCGGACCCGGCCCCCCCCCCCCCCTCCCCGCCCCCCCCCCCACACACCCTCCCAGAGCCCGCACTCTGCACCCCCTGCCGAGCCCCAACCCCCAGCCCCTCAACCCCTCCCACACCCTCCCTCTTAGTTAACTGGCATTTTTCACTTACCAGCACCCCCAATTCCGCCAACATGCTGGATAAAACAGCTTACCTATTTTTAAGACGGGAGAAAAAAAGTGATCCGAGAAACTACAGGCCTGTTAGTTTGACCTCAATTGTACACAAGGTCGTAGAACAAATTTTGAAAAAGAAAGTAGTTAAGGACATGCAGGTAAATGGTAATTGGATAAAATACAACACGGTTTTACAAAATATAGATCATGCCAGACCAACCTGATCTCTTTCTTTGAGAAGATAACTGATTTTTTAGACAAAGGAAATGCAGTAGGTCTAATCTACCTGAATTTCAATAAGGCATTTGACACAGTTCCACATGGGAAGTTTAGTTAAACTGGAGAAGATGGGGATTAATATGAGAACTGAAAGGTGGATAAGCAACTGGCTAAAGTGGAGTCTACAATGGGTTATCCTGAAAGGTGAACTGTCAGTTCTACTACTTACCAATTCCTCAGTAACTAGCAGAACTCCTGAGGGATTGGTCTTGGGACTGATCTTATTTAACAGTTTTATTAATGACTTTGGCACAAAAAGTGGGAGTGTACTAATAACATTTGTGGATGACACAAAGTTGGGTTATATTGCCAATACGCAGGAAGACTGGAATACCATACAACAAGATCTGGACGACTGTGAAAACTGGACTAACAGAAATGGGATGAAATTTAATAGTTCAATAGCAAAGTCATGCACTCAGGAACTATAAGCCAGACTTATCAGTTGGAAGTGATAGAGGAGAAAAAAGACCTGGGTGTATTGGTTGATCACAGGATGACTGAGCTGCCAATGTGATGTGGCCATGAAAAAGGCTAATGTAATCTTAGGATGCATCAGGTGAGGTATTTCCAGTAGAGATAGGTAAGTATTAGTACTATTATACAAGGCACTGATGAGACCTGCTCTGGAATACCATGTACAGTTCTGGTCTCCTATGTAGAAGAAAGATGTTTTCAAACTGGAACAGGTGCAAAGAAGGGCTACAAGGATGATCAGAAGAATGGAAAACCTTCCTTATGAGAAGAGACTCAAAGAGCTTGGCTTGTTTAGCTTAACCAAACAAAGGCTGAGGGGAGATATGATTGCTCTTTATAAATACATCAGAAGGATAAATACCAGGGAGGGAGAGGAGTCATTTAAGTTAAGTGCCAATGTTGGCACAAGAACAAATGGATATAAACTGGCCATCAATAAGTTTAGGCTTGAAATTAGATGAAGGTTTCTAACCATCAGGGGAGTGAAGTTCTGGACCAGCCTTCCAAGGGGAACGGTGAGCGGAGAGGGAGGGGAGGAAGGGGAGGAAGGGGAGAATCTAACTAGCTTCAAGACTGAGCTTGATATGTTTATGGAGGGGGTGGCATGATGTAACTGCCTACAAGGGCATGTAGCTGATCTGTGATTTCTAGTAGTAAATATGTCCAACGGCCGTGATGGGACACTAGATGGGGAGGGCTCTGAGTTACTACAGAGAATGCTTTCCCAGGTGTCTGGCGGGTTAGTCTTGCCCAAATACTCAGGGTCCAACAGTTTGCCATATCTGGGGTCAGGAAGAAATTTCCCTCAGGTCAGATTGGCAGAGACGCTGGGTTTTTGGTTTTTTTTACTTCCTCTGCAGCCTGGGGCATGGGGCACTTGCAGGTTTAAACTAGTATAAATGGTGGAGTCTCTGTAACTTGAAGTCTTTAGATCACAATTTGAGGTTATGGTTTTATTACAGGAGTAGGTGGGTGAGGTTCTGTGGCCTGCAATGTGCAGAAGGTCAGACTTGATGATCATGATGGTTTCTTCTGGTCTTAAAGCCTATGAGTCTAAACTTGGTTGCTTCTAACGTCCCTAAATGAGGATTACTCAGTTACCATGCTGGCCCCTCTCTCTTTAGAGAGCCACTTCCACCTCCCTGTGACAATGTACCCCATAAGGCTTTATGGGGTGTGTGTGCTTATATGCATGTATGAAATAACTGGAATATGTTTTGTGCTGCCTGTAACATATCTCCATAAAAGTTATGGTCTACTATATCTATTCATCCTATTTGTACACATATATCATTTTCTACCTGAGGTTAAGAATATGGGCTGTATACTTGCTTGGTTTCTAAGTAAGCTTTGTGAGGCACTTAGTCAGTTTCTTTAGGAAGGAATTTGCAAGGTTAAGTACCTAATCAGGAAGCACTTGGGGAACAATGCATCTTGGAATGCTCCAATCCACATAAGAAGTCTTCCTGGAGATATACAAGATACCATGTGGAAAATGGCTTTGGCCTGTAAAGACTGAGTTATGCAGGGACATGTGACTTGCCCAGGTGACTCCAGAACTCCATCTTGGAGCTGGACTTTGCATAGGAGTGAGGAGGGGGGTCTCCACCCACAAGAGAAAGTCTATTTAAACCCATGGGAGACCCCTCCATTTTGTCTTCAGCTGGCTAAAGAAGGAGCCTCTCCATCCCCCAGAATACTGAAAGGAAACTGGAACAAAGGACAGTAACTACAGGGGGTGTAAGTGATTGCTGGACCCAGGCTACAAGGAGATTAGCCTGTAAAAGGGAGCATTCTGGAACTGGTGAGGATCTTATCTGTATTCAGTGTTTGATTAGACATAGATTTGCGCATTTTATTTTATTTTGCTTGGTGACTTACTTTGTTCTGTCTGTTACTACTTGGAACCACTTAAATCCTACTTTCTGTATTTAATAAAATCACTTTTTTCCTTATTAATTATCTCAGAGTATGTATTAATACCTGGGGGAGCAAACAACTGTGCATATATCTCTATCAGTGTTATAGAGGGCGAACAATTTATGAGTTTGCCCTGCATAAGCTTTATACAGGGTAAAACGGATTTATTTGGGTTTAGACCCCATTGGGAGTTGGGCATTTGAGTGCTAAAGACAAGCACACTTCTGTGAGCTGTTTTCAGGTAAACCTGCAGCTTTGGGGCAAGTAATTCAGACCTTGGGTCTGTGTTGGAGCAGACAGGAGTGT
>NW_020664462.1:19227122-19293295 GCF_002925995.2 Terrapene triunguis | reverse complement strand
ACAGGGATAGAAGTAGTCTTGGCACATCGGCTGGCAGCTCCCAAGGGGGTTTCTGTGATCCAACCCGTCACACTCCCCATATCTGGGTGGGGTAACAAGCCACCTGTCTCAGTAAAGTTATTTGAACTTTCTTAAACCTTTACCAGTAGGATCAACACCTGCTCATAGAGTGGGGTGTTTCAGGCAAACTATGCCAGGCTGTTAAAAACCTCTCCAAGTACAGCCATAATACTTCCTAGTTTACCCACCCCTGTGTAGGAGATCACTGGCCCCCTTTTGGGTTTGGATATTATTACGGATTATTATTGTATTACTGTAGTTCCTAGGAGAGATCTTTTTAAGGAGGTTTCTTCTATTTGACATCTAATGTCCTCACATCAAGTATAGGACATACTTTGCCTCATATTTCAGCAATAATCATACAAAGAATCGTACACTGTGATACTCATGCATGTTTTAGGACTTTGTATAATTTTGCACTATGAATAAAACTTGAGGGCACTGGCCTAAACTTTGCCCTGTATTTTTCACAGAGTTCTAGAGTAACTCCTCACTTAATGTCATCCTGGTTCACATTGTTTCGTTGTTACATTGCTGATCAATTAGGGAACATGCTCGTTTAAAGTTGCACAATGCTCCCTTATAACGTTGTTTGGCAGCCACCAGCTTTGTCCACTGCTTGCAGGAAGAATAGCCTGTTGGAGCTAGCTGGTGGGGACTTGAAACCAGGGTGGACCGGCAGCCCCCCATCAGCTCCCCGCTCCCCTAATTCCTTGTGCGGCAGCCGCCCAGCAGGCTAGCAATTGCTGGCAGTTCAGCTGTCCCTCCCTCCAGTGCCGTGTGCTGCTCCTGCCCTCTGCCTTGGAGCTGCTCCCGGGAGCCTCCTGCTTGCTGTGCGGTGGGGGGAGGGGGGAAGAGGGGTGCTAAAGTTAGAGCAGGTGGGGGACATGACAAGGCTCAGGATGGTGGGAGCTTGCTAGCAGCAGCTGCTGTCTCAACTTGGTGATCTACTTAAAAAGCAATGTACTTAGAGTGGGGTCAGTGTACTTAAAGGGGCAATGCGCATCTCTCTCTCACACACGGTGTGTGTCTCTGTCTCTCTCTGCCATACTGTCTCCCCTCCCTCCATTCGTGCTGCCTTATGGAGTGTGAGGCTACATTAACAACAATGTGTTAACCCTTGAGGGCTCAGCCGAGTGCTAGTTCATCATTTAGCAGTTAGGCATTCCCTGGGAAATATCCCATCCTCTTCCACCCTCTGACTTCACCACCTCAACCAAGCTTCACAATCATCATTGCTGTGTATAGTATTAAATTGTTTGTTTAAAACTTATACTCTGTGTGTGTGTGTGTGTGTGTATATACACACACACACACAGAGTATAAGTGTGTGTGTGTGTGTGTATATATATATATATATATATATATAAAAATAAATTATAGTCTTTTGTCTGGCGAAAAATTTTTCCCTAGAACCTAACCTCCCCCATTTACATTAATTCTTATGGGGAAATTGGATTCGCTTAACATTTTTTTGCTTAAAGTTGCATTTTTCAGGAACATAACTACAACGTTAAGTGAGGAGTTACTGTGCATTATTTCCTTAAAATGTAGGTGGTCATGGTAATATCCTGCCTTGTTCATTCTAATGATACATTTTAAATATTGCATCAATATATATTTATACAGTTTTTAAATATTATATAAATCATATACAAGAACATCTAACCTTTCTGCCAGTTATGACCACGTTTTTTTTTAAACAATTCTGCAACACAAAAAGCACAACAAAAATGAGCAAGAACAAGTTTTCCATTTCTCAGTGCTGGGCCTGGGTCTCCTCTCACTTAAACTGGTATAAACCAGGAGTAGTTTAATTTAAGTCTGTGGTGTTACATCCATGTAAGGTCGGCATAAGTGAAAGGACAACCAGGCCCATGAGTTCAAATGTCATAAGCACAAGATCTGGGCACATTCAAAGAAAGAAGTAAATCAGTATGCCTAAGCTACAACCTGTGACTGCCCTCCTTTTTCATTTGGAGTTGAGGCCCACTGACACTACATGTCCCAGAATACAATGTTCCAGCTGGTGCCACCTAAACCAGAATGAAGCACTGTATGCTGTAACCTGTAGTTTCTGTGATTCTTCTCCCCATATTAAAGCAAAGGTGGGCTGCTCTCTGTTCAGTTGTGCCCTTTAGATTCAACCTTCAGGCTCCTATCGAGTGGACAAAATTTGGTGACCCACACAATTTTAGGGAGAGATGGTAGTGACCTGTATATTGAGGTTGCCTAACACCTTTCAATATAAAAATATCCTTGGAATCTTCCTTGAGAAACTCTAACATCTTCATTGTTTACAATGGACATTTGAAATTTGACTGGGAGACAGTCTCTAGGCTTGAGAAGTGTCTTTTCTTTGTCCCAAGAAATTCTGTTCAGTTTAGCTGAATTGTAGAGTGTTAGAAATCACCATTTTCTTTCTCCCACTTGCATTTCCACAGGATTATTTTGGCAGGCTGCCAAAATAATAATTGAATGCCCCAATATACTAATGAGCTGGATCCAAACTGCTGCCAAAGCCTTAGCAGCAGGAGCGACAGCAGCATATACTACCCTGGGAACTGCTGGGACCTGTCGGGAAACGGCAGAAACAGAGGACGCCTCCCCATACATACCTAGCACATGGCCCCAGTGATCCATCCCCCACTCTGGAGGCACCACATGGGGCAGGAGCACCTTCATCTCCCAAGGATGGAGAGATAGCCAGGTCAGGCTCCACTGGACCATCCTCTGAACCCAGCAGCCCATCCCTATTCTGGGACAACAGCTTTCTGCTTCTGCCAACTAATGTAGTTAGTTCTGCAACTCAAGTACTCGTAGCAGTCTGTGCTGAAGTGTCAGTGTTTGAACCCTGCTGATGAGGTAAGTTGGGGTGTTTTTACAGTCATACATAACAGTTTTTTTAAATCTATTTCCTTCTTTCAAAAAAAGAACAACTACGAAGTCACATAAAAAACTACATTAAAGGAACATTATTAAGAATGCAAATTAGGAAATGCCAAATTTATGGCTGCCAGTACCACTGCCTTCTTGCGTGTGTCTATTAGGATAATCTTTAACTACATGATCACATACTTTATTTTTTATCTGCCTCCTTCAGTGCATGGTTTGGATGTACAAGCAGGTAGAATTAAGGTTCTATGGGCAACCATAAAACTGGCATTTCCTAACTTTTGAGTCCTTGACTTGGCAACCAAAATAATGTTCTTCTAACAGTTTTAAAAAAAATGTAATATATTATTCAAATTAAACCTAGTTTGCCGTTCCTAAAGAAACTGTTGTCAGTGGGATGTTGATTTACTAGTGATGGAGATTTTAAACTGTAATAATACCATCTGACTATTACTGTTGGCTAAACTTGTGGTAAGAAAAGCTCTTACACAGATACCATGGTGATGAGTGCCAATACAAAACCTTAAGATAAACAGATCTCATTACAGTCTTCAGCAGAGGTCGCCCTGCTGACACTCAAACTTTTAATGATAGTAGCATAAAACAAGTAAAATGTGACAGAAAATAAGGGATGTCTATCATAATTCTGAAAGTGTTTTTCTTTTGGCTGTTTTGCTTAACTGACAGACATACCACGTGAGGGTACTTACTTCCTTTTTGGGTTCCACACTTTGATTACGTCGTCCTTTCTTTGCTCTGGGTTCCTGAGTAACCTTCAGCTGTCAACATTATTAAAAAAAATGTTGAATAATTCCAAATGCTGGGAAACACTAGTTCTCAGCTGCCAACATAAATACCATTCTTTGTAAAATGCATGAGATACCCGGAGTGTGAAAGGCAGCATACAAAGCCAAATACAATTCCAAAATGAGGAGTATGTACAGTCAGATATATTTTCTGAATTAGTGATAATGACCTCATAGCTAATGAGCTGTGGAGTGAGTAGAATCTATGTGTGTGTGTGTGTGTATGTTACTAATTCTCTAATAAACAACAATTATTTATTTCATTTACACTATTTATGCAATTTGTCATTGGTATGCTCAGGCAAACGGGTTCTGCATTCTGGAACAAGACTCTAATCCTGTATCGGGATTCACTGGATTGATAGAAAGATTTTTGTTTTTTTGTTTTTAGGAAAACAAACATTTTTCCGCTTGTTTCTGTACATTAGAAATTCAGGTCCTTTCTAGGCTGGAAAATGCTCTGATTTTGTACCGTGTCATTAAACTTTGGAATGTAGGCCAAGAATTTAGCAAGATTCAAATAGGAATGAGGGGGGATTTGATTTGATAGCTGCTTTCAACTACCTGAAAGGGGGTTCCAAAGAGGATGGATCTAGACTGTTCTCAGTGGTACAGATGACAAAACAAAGAGTAATGATCTCAAGTTGCAGTGGGGGAGGTTTAGGTTGGATATTAGGAAAAACTTTTTCACTAGGAGAGTGGTGAAGCACTGGAATGGGTTACCTAGGGAGGTGGTGGAATCTCTTTCCTTAGAGGTTTTTAAGGTCAGGCTTGACAAAGCCCTGGCTGGGATGATTTAGTTGGGAATTGGTCCTGCTTTGAGCAGGGGGTTGGACTAGATGACCTCCTGAGGTCCCTTCCAACCCTGATAGTCTATGATTCTATGAATTGTACATTTATACCTATAACAAGACTAATCAGAGTTATAATTAATCTCTAGTAATTACAGGCCAGGATGTAGGTAGTATTTAGTATCACATTCTTTCACCTTCCTCTGGAGCATCTGATAACATCAATGTCAAGGACAGGACACTGGAGAAGATGGACTTTGGGTCTGCTCCAGTATGGCAATGTCTATGTTCCTATGTCTGGAGAACTACTGAAATGGTGACATCACAAGAGTCAACAAAATGAAAGCTGAGCAGTTGTGGAGAGAAGAGATTTTCAGTAGGACAATTTAAACTCTTTGTTTTAATTAACACTTATTTAACTTTAAGGACCTTTGCTCATTCAATCAAGGTGTTAAGAGTTCCCAATAAATATCCCTGAGACTTCCCAGAAGTCATCCAGCAAAACCTGGGAAAATGATAACTTTATATTCCTGGTATTTCTAAAGTATTAAAAAAAAAAAAAAAAAAAGTAACCTGCCTTCTAGTCTCATCATAAAGAAGTAAACAGTGCACAACTTAAAACTAACTTTTAAAAATTCCATTGCAGGTCACCTTTCCGTCATTTAATAAATTATAGTAGTTGAGTACTCACCTGCTCATTGCTGGTGGAAGAGATACTGGATTCTGCCTCCTCCTCACCTTTATCTTCATTCTTAGACTTCCAGAATCTCCCATCACGAAGGAAACGCTGGTGCAGTTCCAGTTCATCACATGCTTTTTTCCAGCCCATGCTGCGCTTCACATGCAACCGATGGATATTAACTGTGATATCTTGAATGTTTTCTGAAGGGATCCAGGCCCTTTTAAAGACAATTTAAAGACACAATCAGAAAGCTGAAGGGGAAGAGTGTGTTAATATACATTTAAAAAAAGATTTAGGGTGAGATATTCCAATGAATTTAGTGTTGGGCTAACTGTGCTTCTTCGCACAGGTAGCCCAATGCTCAGTTCTTCTGAAACTCCCCACCTTCAATTCCCATGGCAGTGCTGTATTGGCAGCCCTGGAGACAGAGTCTACGTTTTAAATCTGTATTTAGGCAACTAACTCAAAGTGGCCAGTTTTTCACAGAGGCTGAGCATCAGTAAGACATGGAGAGACCACAACTACGTGTCCACTTTCTATTCCAATTCAGTCCTTAGCCTCTTTGTTGAAATTGTCAAGATGAGTGCCAAATTCATGCCTCTTGTGTTGATGGTTTTTGTGATCTATCTATCTATCTGGAATTGAATCAAGAGCACCAGATCCTTTTGTATAAATCACTAAACAGCCATCGGACAGTAATTACTTTTTGTCAAACTGTCCCTCCAGTGACTTAGAGACCTGAAAGGTTCCTTAGTCTCTACAGCTGAGATTTTCAATGGGGCCTCAGAGAATTAGATGCCCAGGTCCCAATCAAAGTCAATGGGAACTGGCTGCCTAGCTTTTTAGGCCCCTTTGAAAGTCCCAGCCTAAATCATGCCATCAAGGGTACACAGAAATGTAACAAATTATAACTCTTGACATTCTGAAAGGATATAGAAAGGTGCATTAAAGAATATCAGTCATAGCAGTACTAATCTACATATTGACGTGAATATTGTGGTAAGTTAAATACCCAGGGTTAGATCCTCAACTGGTGTAAATATGTATAACTCCACTGAAGACAATGGAGTTATATTGATTTACACCAGCTGAGAATCCAGCTCTTCCTTTTTAAAGTCCATGACTGTAACAAGAGGATGACATTACAGTAGATGGATTTTCCTCTTTACTACAGTATATACTTATGTGTAGAGTTTCATGTGTTTTTCATCGAACTTCTTAGTAAGAGAACACAACACTTGTGTGAAGCTGTGTGAGCCTAGTGCCAAAACTACAAATGAAATGATTCTCTACTTAGGTATGAAGCTTTTACTAAGGTACTTATGATTTCAATATAAGTCATTCCATGATTTAAATGCAAGTAAGAGATCTTATTCATTTATCTTTGCTAGAAAATCTCCTTGTTAAGAAGTCATATAATAAGCACTTGTGGAGAGGCTGGAGACAGTTGTTTTAAGACATAGTCTATTCTAATATTTACTAGATAAATCAAGTGAAAATATACATAGTCCTTGTTAAATTAAAAAGCAACTTAAATAAACACTTCTGAAAAAAACCCCAGCTATAAATGTTTCCAGCCTCCCTCATGATGCACTGAAATGCACGACTTTCTCAGAAACAATGAGCCAAAATGTAAATGTTGCCTCACCTCTACAATCATATACACATTGATGCTGTAAAAGCAGCACTGATGTGCACATTCTGCACAGCAGCAACAGCTACATTAATAGCACTTGAAAAAAACTGGGGGCTGTACTATTCTCTTTTCTTATATAATCTCACAAAGTAGCCATAGCCAAATGTTACCTAAATGAACAAGCCAACTCCCTGAAGCCCATAGGTGAAGGTTCTATGTGAAAGGGATTATTTCATTGAAGTTACAAACTTCTAAAAATTGGGGTCCACCTGGGAGTGTTGGCACAATGCTAACAATAACACCAAAACACTTTGTAATGGGTTACATCCCTAAAATGTAAACTTGTGATGCATCTTGTTGGCTAACAACATGTGCAAAGTTAGCAGTTCAGGCACCTAAAATACATCTCAGTTAATGTATGTCTAGTTTGTGTGCAATGTCTTTATTACGGGCTGCTGTGGAGGTGAAGAGTCATGTGCATAGGAATTAATTTCCTTTTTTACTTTAAACAGTAGAGAATGTCCCTATGGCAATTCTGAAAATGGAATCTTCTATGAATCACTCGGCAGCCTCTGATGTCTTACACTGGACTTTGAACTTTCTGAAATAATGATGACAAAGTTAGGCTGGTGACTAGCTCAGCAATGATTTACAACATGATTGAATGGGGTAAACTTATGTGAGGCATGACTATAACAAGCAGCAGATGGGATTAATAAATTACCTTTGGTGGTGATGCCCAAAAAAGCGAACATCAACCTGATTGTCCTCTTTCTGCATGACTTTGGCTGGCCAAAACCCAAACCCTTTCATTTTGGCCCAAACCAACTCATGATTAGGTATCTGGAAAAAAAAAAGTGTTTTCTTTATTATTGGGTTTGAAGTATTACATTCACTCATCCCACAAATATTAAGTTTAGTGTAACACCGTGCTAGTATCTTAAGAACACGGTTGCTTTTTATGTCTAGTGCTCTTTTTCATTCTTATCTTCCTATAATACACAGTATTTCTATGCTAGCCATACTGCTTGGATCAAAGACACTAAGAAAGACAAATTCTGAAAAGTGTGTAACAATCTACTGTACACAGAAATCCTAAGCACGTCAAAAATTATATTAGTCTTCATAGCTTTATACAGAAACAGCTTTAATTCCTGTAAACTCCTTATTTCTAACGCAACTGCCCGATAACCAAGTTTATTAGCCATATTGTTATTGCTTTGGATTTCAGTTAATGTTTTTACTTGTGTAAAATATCAGAGGTGCAGAGACTAAACAGTACATTTGAAAAAAGCTTATTCTGCTTATTTGAAGCAGAATAGTCAAGAAATGAATAACTCCAGGACTGAAAGTATTTATTTTTAAAAAAGCAAGTAAATAAAAATCTGTGTCAGAAACATACACAAGGGTAGCAGAACCAATTGTCGGGACGTGCATTTGACAAATAGAAACAGTTCTTGCAAAGCTGCAGTTCATCCAGCTGAAAAACAAAAACAAGTAAATCAGCCCATGGGACACTCTCTTTGTGACAGTGCTATTAACTCTTAAGTCGTAAGATTTTTAAGGCCAAATGTTCAGCCCTGCCTGCTAATTTTGTGGAATCAATTCAATTTTGTGCAATCAGTTATATTCATAAAAATAGAGGCAAGTTGAGAGTGGCAGAAATGTTGGCCTTAACATAGAAACATTTTTTCTTTTTTACAAAAATAATGCTAATGGAACTTTGATTTATTTTTAAAGATTATACACTGCATAAGGACAATTTGCATATTTAAAGTACACTCTGAAAGCACTGAAATTAGTTGACTATGAAGGCTGAGCAAACTGGCAGCTGACCCAAACACCACTTTCCTGTCCCCTTCAATTTTTCAATTGTCCATCTTGGAAATCAGTCAGAATTTGGCTTTGGGTTTGAATTAAATCAGATAAGACTGACCATTACTGGTCTAAATATGTGTTTATATATTATTTAGAAACTAAAACTTTACTCCTGATTTCTCCTTTCCATTGACTAATCATGTTCTCTGAATTATGAAGAACTGTAGTTCAGTGAGCAAAGGAATATGATAATAAATTGCAATAAAGCTGTTCTGTGTGTGTGAGAGAGATATAAAACCCTTGCCATGCAGAACAAAAGGAAAAGGAATTAGGAATTCACTGTGAAAAAGTTTAATTTGGGAAAGTTAATAATAAATATTCCCCATTATTTCCTTGCTTTTAGGGGCAACTTAGAAGAAGAAAGAAATCATCATTTTAGAAACTGATAGGACACTATTTTAAAACCAAATTGTTTCATCTGTACCAAATCATCTCTTTCATCTCATTTAATAGATACTACTTACCTCATGGCATGTGTCTTTGTAAAGCATCCTAGCTATATCAGCTTGTTCACTGTCCGCTGTAAATTAAAATTAAACACCATCAATAACCACAATATGAGAACATTGCTCAAAGATTTGCAATCGCCATCATGATGCCTTTCATGCTATAAATATATGCCTTAAAAAAACCTCATTCAGTATCTTAGCTAACATTTCTCCTATTAAATTTCCAACCATCAACTCTTTTCTGCCTCACCATCCCCATCATGTCCATCTATGTATATAAATATTACTGGGGACTTTTAAACTAGGTAATATGTTAAGTAAGCATCTTTAGAAGTGGACTGAGGGATGGGCCACCATTAACTATCTAGATGTCCCACTTTCTTTTTTAAACATGAATGTCCCAGCCCACATGCTGCAATTGTTCTAAAACACCACTCTTTGTTACGACATCCTTATAGAAACACAACTGTCTCTTAGCGGATTACAGCATGCAGTTTATATGGGTCAATTCTAGAAGCTGCCCCTTGTTGTGCCTTTACTTCCAATTATGTATCTCACTGCATCAAATATTCTCTCAACACATTTTGACTTTTCCATGACTACAAACTAGATGCCTGTATTAAACACAATACTTAATTCCCTGAGAATTCTTAGGCCCAGATCCTCAAAGGTATTTAGGCTCCTAACTTCCTTTGAAATCAGTGGGAGTTAGGTGCCTTTGCAAACCTGGGACGTAACTCTTAGAACCCAATGGATCAGCAAATATATCCTCAGTAAATTGTACCAAGGACAAGTATACTTGCCCTGACACTGCACCTGGCTTGTGACCTGTTCTGGAGCAATTCTTTCTTAACTTCTTCAAAAGAAGTCCATCCATAGCTATGGCCATTTGAAGACTATCCATTCTGTAAATGGCCAGAGACTAAACAGGTAGTCAGCACTGCTCTCCCTGGCGATATTCTTAGCAACTGGCCAGCTATTCAGCATGGAGCTGCACTGGGGTCCCAATTCTCAGACTCTACTGTTTCCCCTTACAGCTTCCTAGGCTGAAGCAGGAATAGATTGGTAAGGGGGTAGAGGTGCTCCCATTGGGAAGGCCAGCTGCAAAGAAGGTGGTACCAGGTATAGGGGAAGTGAGGAAGGGTGGGCACCACTGTAGAAATGAGTACTAACACAGCCTGCTCTGCTAATAGCCACAGACTCTCAAGGTGGCCTCACCCTCTCTTAATTAGCTGGTCCCCAAGTCTCATCCAAAGTGGTCAGTTTCCTAAGAGTAAAGACACAGATCTATTTCCTGAATCAAATTAATGAGAAAAATATTAAATGTAATACTCTACCTCCATAGAAAATCACCGTGTTGTGTAGAAGCAGCTGAGCATCTGCTTTGAACTCCTCATAACTCCTGTATTTTCCTTCATTTACTTTCTACACAAAGCAAAATATAGAACTATGAAAACTACTGGTGGAGTGACTTGTTCGTATTATGCACACAAGCTCATACAATAATATGTATTAGGCAGACAAGGTGAGTTATTGACATTGCTATGGCTCACAGATGTACTTATAACACTTCCAGGATTAGTACTGCACCTACCTGTCCATACCTCAGTAGGTGCAGTACTTGTCCAGTTCTTGGGTGCTTTAAAATTAACTTAATTAAAGAGGGGAATTTTTCTCAGTTATAACAAGTAAATCTCGAATCTGGAGTAATCCCATTCACTCCCATGGTGTGTAACAGAATAGACTATAGCCCACAGCATTTGCTCAAAGATTTGCTCCCTGTGGGACAGTGCTTTGCATCTTAGTTTCAATCCAGCATTTCATCTTAGTTTCAATTCAGGGTTGAGCACCCATATACTTTTCTAAGGGCCTCATGTTGCAGCCACCATTTTCTCAAAGGATTAACTTTCAAAGCCCATAACTTTAAACCATAACAGAGGTTTGCATTGAGTCACACAGTGCATTTTTCTAGCCCTGCCCAAGCTGAGCATGCTATGGCTTTCTCCACTCTAGTAAAACATTCTTATCTGTGCTACTGTCAGTTGCACTGCCTTGGTGATAGCACCTATGAGAATTCTAGCGTAGACAATGTTCTGTCAATTTCTGGCATTTTTGCCAGGGTCAACCAAACCTGCTCTGAGCAAATCTAGATCACATGGTGCTAAAACGCCCAAACTTTCTACTCTGGCAACTTCCACGTCTGGAGGAGTGCAACTGGTGGTAGTTTCACGAAAAAATGTTAGTGCAGACCTGGCTTGTGCATGTGTGACTTCATGTTTCAAGCAACACTGAATTCTATTTTATAATATTGAAAATCAAGAACCCCTACATCTACAATTAAAAAAAACAACAACAATAAATAGCACAACATATCATATCATTCAATATTCAGTAAGGTATTAATCTTTATAAGGGAAGCCCCCAACTCCTTTGATTTAATAAGTCACGGACTGAATCACCTTACAGAGAAAGGATTATATATTAACTAGTATTTTAATTTTTGAAGACATTAACATAAAAGGTGGTTCAAGTCATTCCTGCTTTTTGTGATCAACCAAAATGTTTGGCATTTTATGAATCATCATGATGTTTGGAAAGCAGATGTCTATAACTGCTTTAACAAGAAAAAAATGGAATATTTGGTCAAACATGTTCTTATGGGTTGTTTCATTAGCCATTTTACTTATTGGCCAGATTTTCAAACTTAGATGCCTAACTTTAGGCACCTAAATCCATCTTTAGGCATCTAAATAAATAGCCTGATTTTTCGGAGGTGCCAAACACCTATATCTCCCATTAAAATCAATGGGAACTGAGGGTGCTCTGTGCCTCGGGAAATCAGGCACATTTTTAGGTGCTGATATAAGGATTTGGGTGCCTAGCTTTAGTCACCCAAGTTTGAAATGTTTGGCTATTATGCTTATGACAGAAGCCATAGCAGAAACGACCATGGAAAGAGCTAAACAACAAGGATTTGTACTTTGGTTCATAAAATTTTGGCTTCACTTTTAAAGACAGAACAAAATTTCACATAAGAAATCAGAAAGTATGTGACTGTACCTCTTGTATAGTAGGAACATCGACAGCTGAGTGCACCAGCCTCCTATACATTGGGTGCTTGTTGTCCTTCCCCTTCTTGTTTAGATCGATAGCCTGAAAGGACCAAGAGACAGTATGTGAAAAAGAATTATTTCACTTTATATTAATTTAAGTACTTCATATAAGGAACAGGGAGCCATATAATCGCATGCAGAGGTGGAGAAAGGGAAAGAAGTGTTTCACCTTGATTTTGTGTCTCTGTAAAATCTGAAAAGTCTCCATTCCACTGGAAGTGTGGGCACCTTGCATAGGCTATTCCAGCCAGAAATATGAATAATCTGTATACTGGGCCATGGGCTGTACATGTTGAAACACATAAACCATTTCATAGGAGGATGTGTAAAGGAATGGCTCTTTGTGTTCCCTGCTCCCATGCACACTTATGCATGCGGTGACCATAATATGCCCCTAATTGAATACAACATATTTAAAAAGGGGACATTAGAAACATCTCCCAACTCTCTACTACCCTCTCTATGCAAACCACTGCCGTGGAAAAGTGTCATTCTTTCAGACTCACCCGCTCCTTCATACGAGAGACAATGAATCGCAGGTATGTGCTCATCTCTTGCTTGCTTGTGTTTTTCTTCTTAATACTCTGTTTAAAAAAAAAAAAAAACCCAGTCAACTATTTTTTAAAAATCTGACTTAAAAAAACCACACCAGCAACCCTCTGTATTACAAAGATTTTTAAAAAGGTACATTTGCCTCAGATTAAATCATACAATTAGTTAAGGAAAATCTCTTCTTCAAAATTGGTAATGCTAATGCACAAGAGTAACAGTCAAAGCAACGTGGTGATAAATGAATTATGTACTTTGCTGAGGACTTCAGAAGAATTATGTGCTTTACTTCTATTTAGTGTGTTCTTAATGCCTCGTTAAATGCTCTCACTCAAAAAAGTGCAGAATTACGTTGTCTTAATAAAATGAAGTAATGAAGAAAGGCTAGGATCAGCATAAAATTAAAATGTATTATTTAATGGTCAACTTATCAGCAAGGTATTAGTATCTACCGCAGGGGTTCTCAAACTGGGGTTGGGACCCCTCAGGGGGTCATGAGGTTATTCATGAGGTGGGGGGGTCACAAGCTGTCAGCTCCACCCCAAACCCCACCTTTCCTCCAGCATTTATAATCGTGTTTTTAATTTATAAGGTGGGGAGGGGTCACACTCAGAGGCTTGCTATGTGAAAGGGGTCACCAGTACAAAAGTTTGAGAACCACTGATCCACCAAAAGGCAGGAAAAAAGTTGGGGGGGGAAAAAAAAAAAGCCCGTACCAGCTGCAAATGATATGCTTACTAGGAAAGCAGAAACCGTTTAGCATGAATTAAAGTAGAGTATTGCCACTCCAGCTATGAGTAAAGTGATAGCTCCCCTTTGCTCTTTTCCCTGCCTCCTGTAGGTCTTCCACATTTAAAGTAGAGTTCTGTGCTGAAAAGAGACTGTAAAAGCAGCAATGTGGGGTTCCATGTTTATGATCACTCAGTGATTTCCATATGATCACTTCACAAGCAAAAAGGATTTTTTTGGTTTTGTTTTTCCCTACCTCCCAGTCTTGAATACTCAGCCTGGTGACTGTGTGTTAGGTTGAGTTCTTACCTTCTCATGCATTTCATTGTCACCACTATGAAGATTTTACAGACTAAATTAGGCTCAGAGTTACATCTCTGTAACCTCCAGGTCTTCAAATTATGACTTCGGTGACACCTGTGCAAAGCATGGTCTTTAATAAGGTTTGCAAAGGTGCAACTGACTGGAACTTAGCAAATAATACTCTTTGTGATGCACAAAAAGGAATAGAATCCAATTCATGCCATCTTAGCTAGGCTGGCTCTGCAAAAGCTAATGGGTAAAAATGTATAAAATCTGATTTCTCTCACTGGACTATTAAGGGATGCCTCTGAATACACCAAGGGAGCAGATCTGTTGAGTATAGAGGTACCATTTTTACATATTTACTTTTTATAATTACACTTTGAAGGCCCTTGCATTTTAAGGTTAAAAAATGGATAGTATTTGATTGAGTCTCATTTTGCCTTTACTCCTTCTGAAATGTATTGTCAGCCAACTATAGGCTTTTCTGTTACGACAAGTGCATAACCTGCTCGTCTCAGGACTTATACAATGTCCATTATATCTTTCTTAAAATGAAGGGACCTAAGTTGGCTACAGTAGTCCAGCATGCAAACCATTGTTTAACCAGATGGATATCCTTAGAGAATTGGGCTCACATCTTTATAATACACCTCTACCCCGATATAACGCGACCCGATATAACACGAATTCGGATATAATGCGGTAAAGCAGTGCTCCAGGGGGGCGGGGCTGCGCACTCTGGCAGATCAAAGCAAGTTCGATATAACGCGGTTTCACCTATAACGCGGTAAGATTTTGTGGCTCCCAAGGACAGCGTTATATCGGGGTAGAGGTGTACATCTCAGCAGCCTAAATACTATAGTTTTAATTGCTACTACATACTAAACATACATCTTTATTGTGATATCCATATCAACACTTAAGCCTTTTTCCTCACACAACGCTGCAAACATGAAATGAAATCCACCACTGTGCAGAGGGCCAGCCCAAAGCTAGTCTAGCACTCATGTCATACCTAAGCCCTATGTTCAGGGCTTAAGTGGTCTTTTTCTAGCCTCTGTATGGAGGTGAATTTCATCTTTAGAGCTCAACTGCATTGATTTTGTCAATGTGCATTACCTTACATATCTCCATGTTCAATTTTACCTGCTATGAGACTACCCAATCTGTTTAAATCCATCTCAACTGCTATGTCTCTAAAACATAACAGTTCTACTCCATGGAAACCTAAATGAGCATTAAAAGATAATTGTGAACTAGCTGCTGTCATTTTAAGGTTTTAAATAAGCAACAGAGTGCAATGTGTGTGCTTCTAATGACACAGCATTTGAATAGACTGAAACTCATTAGGATACAATAAAATTCACTTGCCTAGCCCAGTCTCTCTCTCTATATCCCTTTCTAACATAGTCTTGAATTCATCATCTGCAGAAAATGTCCCCCAATTAATATGAATATTTTTTCTGCATTGGTCTGCAGGACAGATTTGTAAAGAGAATATATAAGATAAATGGGTTGCAGTCTGATACCTAAGGCTTTAATAAAAGACAGATATCTGGCTTTGCTGTTAATCACAAGTGGAGATGAAAATTACAGTACCATAATTAATTAGCCAGTTTGGCCAGGATCTGTCCACTTCTCCCCAATTCTCTACACTGGTTTATTTTAGGAAAAATCTTATTTGCAGTTTTGACATCTAAAATTCATTACTTTTGAGATTTTAAGTAATGAAAGCCAAGGAGCCAGCAAAATGGCTTTTTACTGTTTATTTAGTCTCCTGGCTGTACAACTTTCAATCACCTCTTTAATAAACTAAATTATTATCAAGAGTTTTCTTTTACTTTTCCACAAAGATTTGCCCTTCGTCAGATATTTGTTGCTCATGCTCAGTTTGGAAGTCATGTTGGGAAAATGTGTCACTGAAAGTCTTCCTATCATTTAAAAAAGCCATTACATATTCTTATGGTAACATGCAAAATTAGTACTTCTAAATACTAAAAATATTATTAGAGTAGTCCAACTCAAGCTACTTAAAGCAAGAGGATGGATAATGTTAGATCTGGGGCCTGATTCTCAGTCATACTGAAACTCAATTACATTGCTCTGGCAGTGCAAAGGAATAGGAGTAAATTATAATCACATCCACTTTAAAGACCCTTTCACATAGACAGCACAGTATAAAGGGGTCTCAGTGTAAATGAGAATCAGACCGGCGCTCTTTTAATCTCTCATTTTTTGGGGTGAGAAAACAGTATGAATTTGTGAACTTTTGAAGTCAGAAGAACCAGGCAGAGTACAGTGAGGCAGTACACTCTATAAGCCTTCCCACACCTCTGCTAGTGCAACCCTTTCCTGCCTGGCAACAGCCCTTCTGTTTCAGTATCAAGCTTCTCAAGAGCAGATTATCATGGCCTGATCCAACTCCCACTTGAAGTCCAGGGGGAATCCCTACACTGGTTTCATTTGGAGCTGGATCAGGCCCTCAGTCGTGCCAATTTATCAAGTTATTTTGCTGCCATGCCACCTTGCCTTGTGATCCCATCAGACTGTAAAGAGTTGGCTTTGTTAGTGTGTATGTATATAGTGCATATATATGTATGTGGGAAGAATCTAGTATAGGAGTTCTCATGCAGAAGATGCACGTGCTTTGGGAGCTAAGGGACCAAGGTTCTAGCCTGGCTCCTTGCTTGTGTCTCCATGATTTATAAGTCACTTTTAAACATAGGACTTGAGTGTTTCGAAAATGCTGCTCTTTAATCTGTGAATCAGTTTATATTTGGAAAATGCTTTGGGACCATTTGGAGTGAAAATTTAAGATCTGTTGTGAGTATGGCACACATGGCAGTGGGCTGGGAGTCAGGGCTCCTGAGATCTCTTTCCAGCTCTGTCACTGATTTGGCAAGTCCCTTAACTCTGTATTATACTTAAGGCTGAGAGTTTGCCATGGAGGTCACGAATTCCGTGACTTCTGCAGCAGCTGGCGTGGCTGGTGCGGGGGCTGCCCGAGGAGCTCAGGCAGCCCCTGGGCCAGCTGCACTGGCCGCTGCTGGGGCAGTCTCAGGCCACTGCCCTCCTCCCTGCCCCCAGCAGCAGCAGGAGTTTGGGTGTGTGGGGGAGGGGGCTCAGGGCTAGGGCGCAGGAGGGGATAAGGGCTCTGAGCGGCGCTTACCTTGGGGGGGGGGGGTCCCCAGAAGCGGCGACATGTCCCTCCCGCTCAGCTCCTAGCTGTGTACGCTGTCTCCGCCTGCAGGCACCACCCCTGCAGCTCCCATTAGCCGTGGTTCCCAGCCAATGGGAGCTGCGGAGCCGGAGCTTGGGGCAGGGGCAGTGCGCGGAGCTAGGATCTGAGGGAGAGACATGTCGCTGCTTCCAGGGAGCCACAAGGAGCTGAATAGGGACCCTGCCCTTACATAGAGAATGCCTTCCATACCCCGTGAGCCAGGTAGTTACCTTTTAAACGCATGAAAACTCTTCTCTTCCACGATGCCCACAATAAATGAAACAATAATATTCTCCATTTTGGCTCTTCATCTCTTATTTTATATTAAACAAAATAATCTTGAGTGACCACAAATCAAACCTGAGTAACTGAATCATTGTACTGCTGTAACCATCATCCTTTCATGCCTCTAACCTTCTGTACTGTACTCCCTCCACTCAACATACTATGTCTATGGGTAGATTGTTAACAATGAGGACACTATCTTTCTATATATTCCATGAACTGCTTCACACTACTGAGCACTAGAATATATAGAATATAGATCACCCTAGTATCTTAACCTCTCTGTGCTCATTACCCTGTATAAAGATGCTTACCTACTTCACTGAGCTGCTGCAAGTCATAATTGTTTGAAAGCTCTTGGATGAAAGATACAAACTATAATGATGAGCTGAACAAGAAGGATCTAGATGAAGCCAAATCTCGCCCCAGGGTAGGTGTGTGGGTGTGAAAATGGGACATGTTACTTACTGCCTTGAACCATCCCTGCCTTTCCATCTTCTTTTTGTTTCTTAAGAAAATCTTAAAAGGACATGATCACAGTTGGTAACACTCAAAAGCTGACCTGTTTTTATTTCTATTTATGAAGTCCATGTAAGTCTTTGCATGCATCAATTTTTCCAAAACAAATGATTCAGTACTTTTTCTGGTATTATTATTATTTTTAGTTCCCCTAATAGGTGCCAAACTAACAGCAGTGGAAAATGAAATTCTTCCTTTTATCCACCCAACAGGAAGCAACACCACTGCAATCTTCCCATATCCCCCACTGACTCACCATTCTGCTTTTACCATGTCCTGGAGGGACCATTTTGATACAGGTGAAAGGCTGTCTGATCTTCACATCCATTTGATAGGTAATAACAGAGAAACCAGCTATCTACCAGAAACTGGGCTGAGAGCACTAACATAAAGCAATGATTAGTCAGCAGTCCGTGACAATTTCCAGTCACTACCAACCTGGACTGTATTTGAACCTATGCCTGACTCTGTACCCTCTTACCAATGCTGAAAGCTATGCAGTATTACCCCAAATATTCATATTGGTCTTTTAAAAACAAAAGGGCCAGAAGCTCAGCACTCAATGGAAAGAAAACAAATTTCAGAGCCAAGCTTCCAAGGAACTGTAATAAACATTGTGGAATGAAAAATATTTTAAAATTATGAAAAATCCTTGATAGTGTCCTTTGTAAAATGTTTCTGGAGCAAGCAGGTGGGCAAAATAAAGCTGCATTGGGTGACTGAAGTATCAAACCCAGCAACTGTGTGATGAACAGTCCAAAGACTGGGCAGCATTACATGGGAAACCTTTTAATAAGAATGAAGTGTTCTTAGATTATTTATCCAATATATTCTGTTTCAAAACACACTTTCCCTTCTCCTTTCTAAAGAGCTGTGAGAGCCTTGGATGTGAAAGATTCTGTGCAATGGCATTAGAGTGAAATATTATTAGACATGCATATTTTTTGTCCCAGCTAATATTTTTCTTGAATTTACTGCTGACAATGCAAAGTAAATCCTTCTGCCCTTTCACAAGATAGGTAAGCTCTGTTATGTCCTTTTGACATGAGCCAGGGTACTCTAAACTATTATGATTTTGAGGATGCGCTCTCTCTCTGTCTCTTTTAAAATAAAAGTAGAATAGAGTCACCTGCTGGAGATGGCCATAAAATACAGAACAGCTCCCAAACCTGTGGCCAGGTGTGTGGGACTGGATAGCAATTCAATCTCCCTCTTGCCTTCAGAGTCTGGGGAGGACCCACTAGTCCACTGCTGCAGAATTGAGGTGGGTGGAAAGCAAGTCTGGTTAAGCAGAAAGCAAGCAAGCAAGTAGTGCTGTTGAGGGGGGGAAGTGGTATTCATACTACAAAATGGAAGTCTTTTGGGAAAGAGGTTGATAGTCACCTGTGGCCAGTGAGTGAGCTGCAAGGTCTCAGGGTCAGAAAATGAATGAATCACAAAGGCCAATAAATGTGTTCTAAAGAAGATAAAAAATGGACCAGTAGGCACAAGTGCACATCACTCATGGAAGAGAGGATGAGTTTCAAAATATTTTCTTCGAGGTAAATGTTTGTTTAAATCATCAGCATAAACTAATGGAATTCAAGATTCCAGGATTAAAGTAAAATGTATCTCAAAACTGGCTGCCCCATCTATTTGTATACATTGGATAGTGAACCAGATCCTCTGATGCAACAGTGGTCATATCACAGCAGATGAGAGGGGGAAGAAAATGGCTGTAAGTCATCTTTGTACTCTCCTGGTCCCCAGTTGTAACTTAAAACAACTTCAGTCTGGAGCAGAGTTTGGGATTTTGTCTAGTATATCTAATTTTAACTTCATCTGTGAGTTATGTGTGTGTGTGTTTGTTATGTGCATCAATAGTGATTTAAAAGATCTATTTAAAAATTCCAAGGATTGTAGAATTGCTTTGGGTTGCATTCCCGAGTGGTGAAATTAAATGCTAAGTAATGCATAATATATTGTCCTCTACAGGCAAATGCCACACAAGTGCCATTTTTGGGATACACCTGTATGTTCATATGGAAAGTATAAACATGCTTTTATTTTTTATTACTCTTACTCATCTTTCCCTCCCGCTTCCTTTCTTTCCATTTCACTCCCTTATTTGTGCTGACTTAGTTACCTTACACTTCCAGAAGCCTGCAGCTCTCAGTCTGCCCTGACTCAATGAATCAGAAAGTCTTGCTTTTTACAATTAGCATCTGGATGATTGTCAAGTCACAAGTAAGAGAAATGTGCTTGACTTTTAAAAGAAGCAACCCTAATAACTATGTGGCCTCCAACAGCTTCTCTGCAGCATAAAGAGAGTGGGCACCCACATCCCTGGCAGCAGAGACCATCTCAGGGTTGGCTCACTGTACAAGATCTGGTTCCAAACATACATCTAGGGAATCTAATCTTGCTTTCAGCATCCCACTGCCACAGAGCAAATAGTAATGTTGAATGCTTTCTGCACCAGTAGTTCCTCTTTTAAGAATTCAGACGTAGTTTTCCCTCCACTTAATTAAGGCTCAGAATGTGCCCTTTGCCCCACTCCTTGAGCGTATGCAGGAATACTAACAGTAAGGGGATGCAATTGGCTAATTCAAGGCCAGGTGCCAACGAACAATAGCATGGCTTGGCTGTTTAGTTTTGCCTAATGGCATGTAGACAACATCCCTGCCCATTCCTGTAGTGCACTCTCCTCCCACCATGCTCAAAAGGACAAAACCTTGAAAAGAAAAGTAATATGTAGAGGCTGTGGGTGAAATCCTGGCTCTACTGAAGCCAATGGGAACACTCTCCCTGACTTCAATAGGGCCAGGATTTCATCCCATATTTTTGAAAGCTGCCCTAGTATGCCTCTGATTTTTATAATGTATAATTTTATTCCAATAAAGTAAAAGCCTTAATAACATGATCATTAAACTGCAAACATTCACATTATGGTTCAGAAAAATACACTATATTTAAAATGACTATCAATAAAATAAATAGCATCTTGAACAGTATTTTATATGCTCATTTCCATAATAAACTGAATCACACATTACACTCATACATACACACTTTTCTACATACACTCCAAACACAGTATACTGTAGGCATTCATATAAGGTTAATGGGGAAAAATAGAATTATGAAATCTACCTAAATACCTACCTGACTATTTCATTTGGTCTTTCCCAAAAGATATAGTTTTCATTTCCATTCCCTCTTCCCACAGATCATTTATCAACAATAGCAGAAGCTACCTCAGGATCTGATAGAAGTGGACAGGGTGCAATTCAAAATATTTAATGGGCACAAAAGGGGTAGTATCGAAGATATAGAAGTTTTGTCTAAATACAGAGAAACCTTCCTATAAGGAGTTTCTAGGAAGTGTATGGATTATATACTTCACAGCAAGATGCTTACACAGAATGAATTTACTTCTTAGTGCTGAAAACCACATTAGCATTCAGAAATACCAGAAAAGCTTATAGTGAGGAAGCATTATATTTGTCTGTTTAAGTGTTATACAAACTTCCTTCAAAGGATCTTCAAAAAAGTAGTCATCTATATGCACAGTATTTTGGAATCTTTGTACAGGTACACTATGTATGTATCATTGTTTCGATAGGCAATACTTAATCCATTAACCTGGCCAGACCATCTGTGCCACCTTAATGAAACTATTAATGAATATCAACCCTCTAATCAGCACATTAAAGCTCATAGGTACTCACCCTGCAAACTGGGCACTGCCAGTGACTACTGCTGTCTCTAAGCCTGAACTCATCAGACAAACACTTGGAATGATACACACGAAAACACAGGTCACATATCAACACCTCTCCAGGCAAATGGCATTCAAAACAATACCAGTCATGATTTTCTGTTTCCCAGTCCTACAAAAAATACAAAATAATTTGGTATGATATTGTCATTATCTGCAGCAACTAAGAACAAAATTGATACTTCTTAAAGTCCAGCAGCAGTTAGACATTATAAACATTTAAAGAAGTGTACTGTACCTCATTTGTGTTTAAAAACCAGGAATAAAAACCTACATACTAAAAGAACTTCATTAATGTAACACGCTATTCTTAAACATAATATGAATACTAGCCTTTATTTCTTTTAATGTCTGGTTAGTAACACAAACCCAAATATGAGCTATGTCCCAAACTATACATTAAAAATCTCCATAATAAAAATATTTTTTTTGGTTCTAGTATGATATAACCCAGTAACCTTTTTTTTAATATACTTAATTGTTAGACTACCCAACAAACATTTGTGCTTAACAAATTGCAGATCAGTGTTCTCTTTTCCCTTTCCAAAGATGTGGTGTATTTTCTAACATAAATTACTGAAGTGTGGTGCCTAACAGTCTTCTACACTATTAGAAATGACAAGTTTTCAGTTCTAAAGTGTGAATTACAAAGCATAAATAAAATGATGAACCTATTAGTTAAATAAAAATTTCTGACGAGCCATCCCCATAAAATTCAGAAAGAAAAAAGTTTTATCTGCAGTGCTGGACATTACTAGGATTATTCCTGGAGTACTGCCTGGAAGACAAAAATGTGATTCTACTGATACACAGATTTGTTTTGATACATTTTTCCTTGAAAATGTAGCCTCAACTGCCAAATTCTGACCTCTGATACATGTGTGTAATCCTCACTGACGTCAATGAGAGGAGCATGCATGTGACTGGAGCCAGAATTTAGCCCCAGGAGTCTACAATACTAAAATAGACAGAATTTCTAGTGGTCCCCATTAAATGTTTACATTTGCCAATGTTATCTGAAATGCATAGTTTCCCCTATACTTAGAACAGAAAATAACTTCCAAAGCTCAGATATCACTCTGATTCCTTTCAATGGCAAACACTGCACTTTTCAATTGATTTTCATTTCTTTGAAAGAATTACTCTGACCAAATGATTTTTACCCTCATCTTGTGGAGGTGGTGCTAGTATTGCCCATCAACTGTTGGAAAAGATGTTCTCACCACATCTAGTCCGACCAAGGCTGATCCAGAGTCCTGAGAATCCTCACTTCATTTCTCCATGCCTGGGAACTACTGTCACTTTATTCCTTGCATGTGAGTGACCTCCTCCAACACAGCATCTCCACTGTTGCTGAGTAGGAGATGTTTATACAGCAAGTGGCAGTTATTGCCTTGTCCCTGAAGAATTACTGTATTGTCTCCATGACCCACCTGAGTAGAAAACACCTTGGACGCAATGGTGATCCCAAACCCAGGTCTCCTACACCCCAGAACACATAGTATTAATGCCAAAATAACAGGACAGTAGTTTTTTTAACCTTCATCAAATTCTCTTTGAACTCAGAACCTTGGGGATGAAAATATTAATATGTTGCCCATATCTGTAGCTCAGGATGTAATAAGACTTTTGTCTTTTTTACTCACTGGATCTAATTTTCAAAATTTGTGGACCTCAGCTCTGATAAATTAGCTTTTGTTATGATGTCTACACACAGTACACTCACTATACCAAGCCCCTCCCAGCAAAGTACAATAGCAATATACTTCAGAGTATTTGATTTGCTACTACACTAACAAAGAGATATCTAAATGAAACAACAATTTGGGTACATTTTCCATTTCCTATAATACTATTCCTCTTTATGTAACTTTGCAAAACTTCATCCATAGCAAGAAGGCCAGCTAAGGAAGAGAGAGAATTAGCTTTTGATCAAAGATTTTCCTAAATAAAAATCAAGATGACTCAAGTCCATTTGCTGTGGCTACTGATGGGAAGGTACTTTACCACAGGATTAGGTAGTTCACAATATTGAAAGAACTAAATACTTTAGTATATTCCAGATGTGCCATTTATGTGGAAATATACTGCCAGTTGAATGCAAGGTTTTATGACCATGGTCAAATACACTTGCTGGGAAGAAAAAGGATATGGCCAAGCCAAAAATCATGTATGACCTTAAATAAAACAGCGGCAGACCGTTGAATTCCCACTGCAGGGTTTTTAAAACAAATCTCTCTGTACTTTTCGTCCTTTTTTAGAAGGTATTTTCAGTTAATTGAAGTACATAAGGTGCATGTATTTATAAAATAAAACTCATTTTTATGCACAGTATTCATTATTTTAAAAACAAATAAATAAAAGGCAAAATATCCCTTGTGAAAAATACACTATTGGCTTCAACAGTCAAGTTACACAAATAAATTCTCCTCTAACAGCAGTGAAACCTCATTTTCTTCAGTTGGTTTGTATGGCAGTAAATGGAAGCAGATTCTGGCCCCCAACATATTTCCCTTGCAGGAAACTAGAGTTATTTAAATAAAGTCTGACGGCCTATGTTCTTGTCACAACAGGTACAAGTTCTTAAAATAGAGCCAAGAACAAACATAGCTAAGTCTGCATTTACAAAGTTTACCACCAGGTGTCATCACCCACTACGAAAATGACTGATTAAAGGGCCACCATTGCAAGTATACATCCTGAAGTTTAACACGTGAGTAACCACTTCCAGTGCCACAGAGAAAAATAAATGAAACGATAAGTACACAGTTTTGGCTAAACTCAGATCTGGAAGTGATAAGGATGATGATGGTGTGATAAATAAAATAACTCTAAAAATAAGATGCAGTAATCTAAACTATCCTAATGAAAGAGAAATGTAGCAGAAAATAACAGAAAATATAACAGAATTTAAGACCACATAGTGCAAAAGTTGTTCACCTTGTTTTTTGCTGTTGTCCGGGAGAAAGGCTGCATACTGTAGGCCTTTCAAAATAAAAAAACAAAACATCTTGGTATCTATACTGTAATCCATCTTATAATCAGGATATATACAGTCTAGAAGTAATTCAAACATGGTGATGGGGAAATCATATAGTCGCTTCTACCATCTGTTTGCATACATTTCCTCCTATAAATTTTGCATACTACCTTATCTACTAGCATTTTTATCACATTTTAGTGTGCTACCAAAAACTGTCCCATGCACTTACACTACTTTAGGGGGGAAAAAAACAAAAAACAGAAAACAAAACAAAACATAAAAACCCCAAACCCAGCAGCATGTAAACTCTGACATCTCCAAAAATGTTAGAGGAACTAAAATGAGCACTCAGATATGAAAACCAAATGGGCATGGGGAAAAACATGGCTGTCACATCATATAATTTACTGTACTGGTGTCAATTCTTTGGCAAATTAGGGAAATGCCTTATTTACTGTGTATTATCAGCAGTTGTACTGTCGCTTTACAAATAACATTCATAGTCCTTTTGATCTGCTTATGAAATACAAGATGATACAAATTCATGGGGGCCATTTGGAATGAACCAGGACTCCACTGCAAGTACACAATTTGCCAATATATTTTTTTCTTATGAGTAGGAAGGGAAACCTCCTGGGTCACTGCACTAACAGCAAAAGGGAATCCCCATCCAGCAGCTGCCCCACTGCTCAAGTTCACTAGTTTACTGGCACCCAGTGACTGGCCACAGCCCCCAAGAGGGAGCTGATTTGGCAGTAAAGTTACATAGCTTAGATATAACATAACATAAGCTCATTTTATTCAGCTGTTCCTTGACTTGTAGATGCATGCATTAGGAGGATAGCAAATGTGTACATTGCAGGCTGTATTTAACAGGCAAAGATTATATTATGCTATGCAGAATTGGATGGGATGGTGTGGTATTCTGTTACTCTCTTGCATTGATATTTTATATTAAAATCAATTGAATTCTACATCATAAAGGTGACTTTGCACTGAAGTCAACAGGACTTGAGTGTGCTCAGCACCTTGAAGGGAGGCAATCTCAGCAACATGCAGAATTTGGCACAAGGGACAACCAACGGGTAGATTCACTTTCATGTGTTCTGTCTTCCATAGGTTTTGGTGTCTTTCTTAATGCAAATACCTAAATTTACACCTGCACCCCAGAAAAATAACACGGGACAAAAAATGTCAGGCTATCCAGAACATTTGACATTTTAAATATAGATAAACTCAAGGGAACAGAGTGAGTCAGCATGCCTTAGCCTTTTCTATTGAATAAAGTATATATTTGTTGTCATGGTGAGAATAAATTTCAGTGTATGAAGAAAATGTTCATTATAAGGCAAATGTACACGGGAGAGAAATGCCTGTTCATTACTAAAGGCGATTTACTTAGTTATAACTGAAATAGGTAATCTGTAATTTGGATAATGTGTCAGTCTGCAGTATAATTAACATACCATTAAGTAGGAGATGTGTAGTATATATTGACAGTAAAATTAACAGTAACCAGGCATCACCATTGTAACTATTAGACCACTTCCATATATTAGTGAGGGAAGAGAAACAGCAGTCATAATTACAGCAAAAAGTGTATAAAACAAAACAATGAATTAATACAAAAGGCACAGAACTAGTATTTAGTCATAATCACTCTGGTGCTAAGCTTTTATATGAAGCTGTAATAAGAAAATAAATGTGTGGTTACCCCATTCTGTAGAGATTTTTGTCAAAAGGGGTCACCTCTCCTTTACATAACCAGTATATTTTATTAACATTGGTAATTTCTTACCTGTTAATTTGATTTCCCCAAGTCCTTTAATGTTAGTTCAGACAACAGGTACAAGTGAGTCAATCAGCAAATGGAATGGGGGGAGGGGGGAAGCAAAGCTCTAATGATGAAACTTCCCTAGAAAGGGACCCTGCTGGTTGATCCTGCTCTGTTACAGACTTCCCAAGCCATACAAATTATTGCTACCCCTTTTGACCCAAGCGGTTAGTAAAACTGAGGGGTCTTGCTGACTGTTTCCATTATGAAGAGAAATTGATGATGGAGTCAGGTATTTCTTTGATACAATCCTGTTTATTTAAAAAGAAGGTCTGTTTCCCTAAACACAGTAGGAATCAAACAACAGGAGACAGTTTCTTTGCTTGCAGGTCCAAGCGTCTTTCCAGCCAGCACTCTACCCAAAAGCTCTCTCCCTTGGCTTTTCTTTGAGATCACGCTACAAGTGCTTCTCTAGCTGTCTCTGGAGATTCCTTGCTGACTTCTTTGTGTGCTTCTATTGTGTATCTGCTGCTTTCCCTCATACACACAGCTCCCTCAAACAACACCCATTCAGCCCCTACTCCATCCACATAGTTCAGATTCCTGACTGGTCTTGCATGTGACCTGAGTTTTGGGTGGGAGTTCCTATTGTTCAAGCTATCTACTTCATAAAGGAGTTTAATTGCTTTTTATTAGGGCTGTCAAGCGATTAAAAAAATAATCGCGATTAATCGCACTGTTGAACAATAATAGAATACCCATTTATTTAAATATTTTTGGATGTTTTCTACATTTTCAAATATATCGATTTAAATTTCAACACAGAATACAAAGTATACAGTGCTCACTTTATATTTATTTTTTATTATAAATATTTGCACTGTAAAATTAAAAAAATAGTATTTTTCAATTCACTTAATGCAAGTACTGTAGTGCAATCTCTTTACCATGAAAGTTTAATTTACAAATGTAGAATTATGCACAAAAAATAACTGCATTCAAGAATAAAACAATGTAAAACTTTAGAGCCTACAAGTCCAATCAGTCTTCTTGTTCAGCCAATCGCTCAGACAAACAAGTTTGTTTACATGTGCAGGAGACAATGCTGTCCGCTTCTTGTTTACAATGTCACCTGAAAGTGAGAACAGGCATTTGCATGGCACTGTTGTAGCCAGCGTTGCAAGATATTTACACGCCAGATGCACTAAAGGTTCATATGTCCCTTCATACTTCAACCACCATTCCAGGGGACATGCATCCATGCTGATGATGGATTCTGCTCGATAATGATCCAAAGCAGAGTGGACCAATGAATGTTCATTTTCATCATGTGAGTCAGATGCCACCAGCAGAAGGTTGATTTTCTTTTTTGGTGGTTTGGGTTCTGTAGTTTCTGCATCGGAGTGTTGCTCTTTTAAGACTTCTGAAAGCATGCTCCACACCTCATCTCTCTCAGATTTTGGAAGGCACTTCAGATTCTTAAATCTTGGGTCGAGTGCTGTAGCTATCTTTAGAAATCTCACATTAGTACCTTCTTTGCATTTTGTCAAATCTGCAGTGAAAGTGTTGTTAAAACGAACAACATGCTGGGTCATCATCCAAGACTGCTATAACATGACATATATGGCAGAAAACGGGTAACACAGAGCAGGAGACATACAATTCTCCCCCAAGGAGTTCAGTCACAAATTTAATTAACGCATTATTTTTTTAACGCACGTCATCAGCATGGAAGCATGTCCTCCAGAATGGTGGCAAAGGCATGAAGGAGCATATGAATGTTTAGCATATCTGGCATGTAAATACCTTGCAATGCTGGCTACAGAAGAACATGCGAATACCTGTTCTCACTTTCAGGTGACACTGTAAATAAGAAGCGGGCAGCATTATCTCCCGTAAATGTAAACAAACTTATTTGTCTTAGCGATTAGCTGAACAAGAAGTAGGACTGAGTGGACTTGTAGAATCTAACGTTTTACATTGTTTTGTTTTTGAGTGCAGTTATGTAACAAAAAATATATATACATTTGTAAGTTGCACTTTCACGATAAAGAGATTGTACTACAGTGCTTGTATTAGGTGAATTGAAAAATACTATCTTTTTATCATTTTTACAGTGCAAATATTTGTAATAAAAATAATATAAAGTGAGCACTGTACACTTTGTACTCTGTGTTGTAGCTGAAATTGATATATTTGAAAACATCCAAAATATTTAATAAATTTCAATTGGTATTTTATTGTTTAACAGTGCGATTAAAGCTGTGATTAATTTTTTGAGTTAACTGCAAATGATCGACAGCCCGACTTTTTATATTTATCCTGAATCAAGGGTAGCTCCTATACCCACCAGCTTCAGTAAGGTTTCACCCAGCCTCTAGCATAATATTATATTAAGATGCATCACTCCCAGAAATGTATGGAGTCACAGCTCCACAAACATAATAAAAACTGAGTAAGGTATCTGGACTGGCACAGAGGAAAAGGAAGAAACCAAGATGCTCATTTTCAGAACAAGTACATAAATGGCAGAGCCATGTAACAGTCATTAATGTCAACCAAAGTCACCTGGTTACACCCTTATGCACCAGTTTGAAAAATCTATTCTCAAATCAGCACGTAACTATCATTTCCCAAAGTCCCTCAAACCAGCACAGACAACCCATGGGATATGAGAACTCCAACACCAGACTCCAACTCCAAGACAGACAGAGTGGGTACCAATTTTCAAGAAGAAATGAGACACTAACAAATTACAACATGCAGGATTGACCTACTAAAAGCAGAGTTTCCAAAGCTAAGAAAAGCAGTAAAGATGCTCAAGGAGATGTCTTACACAGTTTTACAGAGAAAACACCTCCTCTTTTAGCTGAAGGGGTAGAGATGGATGTTCTAGAACGATTCATGATAGAAGGAAGAACTTCCCAGCAGTGTGTGCTTCCTTCACACAGTCTCAAGTCCAACATGGCACTGAAACATTAGAGGCTGTTGTGATTGTGTGCAGGCACTTTCTTTCCAATGTTGTGGGAATGGATACAATAAGGAAATGAAACGCTCTTGAACCAAATGGAAAGGGGAAATAATCTGGAAAGGAAATGGAGAATAGGCTTTCTTTTTACTGTACTATATATCGTGATGAGGATCCCTGCACAGGAGGTCTCAATATTCCCCCACTTTACTGGAAGAATGGATGGCCCCTGGAAAGGCAGTTTTAATGCTGAAGGCTTTCCTTGAGACCCCTCTCATGGGTTCAGAAGGAGCACTTGTGTATGTGGTTAGCTCCATGCTAAGGTCCTGCATGCCTAAAAGGGAGTGGGTCTTGGCTTTAGTGTATCAGCAATTCTAAAATATCTCACCCATCAGGTAGGAATTCACAGAGTTCTACCATGCTTCTTAAGGCCAAAATGACTGATGCTTGGATATTCTGGAAGCTGGTGTTCAAGCCTTTAACCAGCCCATCCTCAAAGGCATGTAAGTCAGGAATGTCACATCTAAAAGGATTTAACTTCCTGTCCCGACACAGGTCCATGAAAATGCTCCGGGTTCAGCATTTGCAACAGCATGAAATCACCCACTTGGGAAATCTCTTTCTCTTCAGGTACACTAGACTTATGTGGCTGAGATCCCTCTAATAAATTGAGTCAGAAGGTCTTACATGATGGAAAGACAGAGAGTGATCTAGAGTGAGATTCAACAGCTCCAGAAGCCCAGACCTCTCGGCTTGAACTTGACTTGACACTTGGCCTGAACTTCATAGTTTTCCGAAAGGCTTTGCCAATCAGGGGAAGGAGGTGAAAGATACGTGCTAAGTTGAGGTTCCAAGAGTGAGTGAGAGCATCCACACTTCAAGTTACCAAGTTACCAAATATGAAGAACATCTCTACTTTCCCATTTAACTTGGAGGCCATATGGAAAGTTTCCACCACAAGTTGACTGCTGCAGACACCATTTCCATGACTAGATCTGGCTTCAGATCAGCCAGTCCCACCCAAGACTTCAGATTCCAGAGAACAGAGATGGCTTAGACAAAACAGGAAATTCCTTTCAACCCCCACCAGATAGCAGCCATGTGACACACTGTACCCTAAGTGGGCCCTCCCCAGAAAAGATCCTGTCCCACATGGCCACCATCCAGTCAGACCAATGGCTAAGAAGCCAAAATAAGAATAAGAACATGCCTACAGTAATAGTTCTAGACATGTCAGTAAGGTAGCGAGGCACATGCAACTGAAAGCACACCCACGCTGCAACCAAGGTTGCCAGAATCAAAGAGTTGGCTTATGCTTTCACTTTCTCTATTTAAGCTCCAAAAGGACAATTGTACTTAGCTGAGAACTAAACTTGGCCCCAAAGTGGAGGGAAGTCTAGTTACAATCTAGCATCAGGAAAGAGAGTCTAAAGAAGACTGCATCCTGCTGAACAACAGGCTCAATCCCATTCTGCCCCATTCTGTAGGGAGCAGTAACGAGAATTACTTGCACATTAGTGGAGGTGCAGGCTGCTATAGCCAGTCCAATAGGAAGGCTTGAACTGCCAGTGCTGGCTCACTGCGAAAACTTGAAGCAGTTCCTATAGGCTTGGCAAGTAGGATGGTCTCTGCTTCATCCAAGGCCATTTAAAACAGGTCAGAACTAGAGTCCTCTTTTCTCAGAAATTGATCCCTGCAAGTGTGACATGGCAAGAAATCATACTACCTTAGCCTCACGCATTTGGCCTAACGATCAGTCTTTTGTGGGTTACCTCAGACTCTCAGAATTGCCTTGAAAATCTCAGGGCTTTTGACAATGCTACAGCAATTGGTCATAGCAGCTGTGAAAGTGATGGTAAAGAAAGCAGAGGGAGTTTAAAGAAATTGATTTTGTGCCGGCTTATTTGAGACTGAAAGTTATCTGAAGTCACTTTGAATAAGTAACATTATTTTCCAGATACAAATATATGATTTCAATAATTATTGCAAATGTCAGAAAAGCCCAGAAGTGAGTTAGCAAGACTGGATGCATGAGGAAAATCTCATGGTTTTCAGTTTTCTATTATATGCTTGAAACACTACGGCTAGCGAGCTGCCTCCCCCCCAAAAGCACTCTCCACTAAACTAACACACACTGACAAGAAGGAAAAGGTGTAAGGGGAAGTGGTCTGGAGGTGCGGAGAGGGGGCTGAAAAGGACAAAATGATTTCTTGCCATGTCACTCTTGCAGGTATCAATTTCTGAGAAAAGAGGACCAGAAAAAACAGGCTTAGCCAGCCAAGACAGCTGTCTCCATCTGCTGGAGGCAGCAATTAACTGATCCCAATCAGCCAGCCAGTCCCCTGTATAAAAAAAGAGTGACATTTCAAGAACATTGCCTTCTTCCTGCTTCCACTGTCTGCACAGCAGTGAAATGGCACAAAGCACTACAATCCGTTGTTGGGCCTCCCCTAGTAACACCACCAGAGAATCTGGCCACTACACAACAACTTCAAACCACTGTAGTGGGGTGAACTGAGCTGCAGTTGCCAGGCAAGTGCACAAACCAGACCTTTTCCAATAACACATCTCCATTTTAAGGTAAGAATAGTATTGTTTGGCTTTATGAATAAATGTAAATTTATTTTTTAATAGAGAATCCCTCTCTATGGGCCAATTTGGTCTTAAGACTCGTTAACCCTGTAGAAAAGAGTTAACATTTAAAGCATTAAGAACAAGCTCTATGAAAACCATTTGTAGAAAATTCACAAAATGTGTATGACTTTTACTAACTGCTTTAAATCTTCAGTAAAAGGAGTGTGGCTTTTTAATAAGCGTGGCACATCATCTTTAAGAACCTTATCTAGAATCACAGAGCAAAATGTATTTCTAGTGTAATTCCATTGACTTCAATGCGATACATCAGGGATGATCCAGACCACTATCTTTTCAGGATATGAACGAACAAAATACACTGCCTAACTAAATTAACATTTGATCGCTAACATTTCGGCCAAGAATTGTGTTTCCATATTGTGTTATCCATTGACAGTAACCAAATCACTGGAACTACTATCATTAAGGATTTAAACTAATGTCAAAATGTTTCCTAAATCAACAAAAGCAAGAAAACTCAGTCTTGTTAATAACAAATAATGTGCTTACTTTGCATTTATGTAGCACTTTTCATTTGGGGACTTCAGAGCCTTTTAACTAAATAATCCTCAACACCACTGTGATGTAGGAAAGTATTATTATATGTCTATTATGTGTTACTGCTATTCTTAACACTGCCTGTTGTGGCTAGGACTGAGAAGAGTACATGATATTACATACCAGGCACTTGTGTTAAGAAGAGAAATAATGTTTTAGTGGTGAACTGTAAACTACTATTACCTGAGTTCAGAGTTCCACATTTCTTCTGCAAAAGGTGATGACAACACTGGTGCCTAAAACAAGGCAAGGTGCTACACTCAGTTAGGCATTAGTGCCATCAACTGTAGCAGTAATGTGTAAATGCAGAATTCTGAACTAAGATCCTGGCAAATAAGTAAATGAGGAAATGATTATCAACTATTTTGTTTACAACTGTATTTATGTGTAATATGAGGATGCATTTTGAAAAAGCTGCTATGTTAGATCCATACCATTTGTGTCGATGCCCAGCAAGCAAGCAAAATGGGTAACTGGACACACCAAGGCATTACAAGTGCAATTACCCCTTTCACATGATTAATTTGTTGTAGGTACCAACTTTTAGAAATGTTGTCCACTGAGTCATGCTTTGTTATTGATTTGGGATCTTAAATAAATTTATGTATGTGAGAGAGAACATTTTTCATTGATGTTTAAATCTGAATTTCCTTGTTCTTGTCAGTTTTTCAGAACACTAGTGTCATTTTAATAGAAGTTATTTTTATTTCTTTTTTTAAACATTACCACAAAAAGGTCACCTGCGAAGCAAGAGCCTCCCCATAACCACAACCCCTCCATGCATCTTGGCAGTTCTATTTCGGGTCTTTGCATAGTGTTTCTAAATGCACGGAAGTTTGCTTAAAGTGTTATATTAACACAGCTTCATAAAACTTCAGAGAGTACCCTTGAAGCTGTGAACCACTGATCTATGATAGAACCTTCAAGCACTGTATGATAGAATTTAACCCTTTCACAGAATAACCCAATCATTGACATAACATCATTAAGAAGAGCTTTACCAGAGTTTGTTATGTCAGTCTACCCGATAGAGCAATTAGGTTGATACAGATAAGCAAACTAATACTGTAGGTTATCAAACAAAACCTTTTGTCCATGCATAGTAGCTGTTACATAATCTGTATGATTTGTTTTCTTATTATTATTATTATTTTTAACTTGAAAAGTGATCAGTCCACATTATGCACTAAGGCCAACATGCTCTAAACTGGTTGCCTCAGGTTAGGCGCATCTATCCATGGTTAGGCACCTATATAAGAGGGAGATGTGGGTGCTTAGCATCTCTGAAGCTCAGAACATTTATTTGTGCTTTCGTATAGATTTAGGTGTCTAAATTTAGGCCTAAAGTTTGTAAAATGGAACGACATATAAAGCAATTTTTTATATCTGGGAGTGAGTTTTCTTTGTTTCCCCTTGAAACAATTTTTCTTTACTGACTGGGTGTGATGCATACTGACTTCAACAAGTTTTCCATCAGTTTCTAAGGATATGTTTACACCGCAACAAAAAGACCATGGCACCAAGTCTCAGAGCCTGGGTTAGCTGACTTACGCTCGCAGGGATTGGGCTGTGAAGCTATAAAACTGCAGTGTAGATGTTTGGGCTCTGTCTGGAGTCTGGGCTGTGCGACTCCACGAGGGGGAAGGGTCTCAGAGCCCGGGCTCCAGACCAAGCCCGAATGTCTACCCTGCAATTTTAGCACCCCACAATCCAAGCCCCATGAGCCTGACTCAACTGACTGGGCCAGCTGCAGCTGTGCTGTGAGTCTATCTTCTATACTTTTACAATCTGATACTGCAAGGCCTGATTGCCCTCAGTTTCTAGTGAGGTCAGTGGAGTTTAGCATGTTAAGCCATTTACAGGATCTGCAGCTAAGACATTTCTGTTTGTCTGGAACAGAAATCAATATGGCTCTGTTTGTATCAATATGGCTCTGTTCGTATATAATTCTTCCAACATATATACAGTAGCTCCATTTCATGCCAACATAGCTTCTACAAGCCCTCTGTAGGGCTTATCTTTATTGCTGAGTTAACTTGATTGTTGCCCTTAATTCAAGTCCCATCCACACACAAAACCCTTAACTCACACTGGCTGACCTGTCAGGAGATATAAGCTACAGCTGGAGTTAGCACAACCCATCAGCTGTAAACACAAACACTCTGTGCTGCTAATTCAATCACTCTGGGCAGTTCCAGTGTTATTTTGCAGGGTGGCCACTCTCATTTGACTAACTCAAGGGTAGATAACTTGCCTTAACTCTGCAGTGAAGATAGAGCATTTATATGAAACTCCAATGACCTGTTATGAGTTTGCATGAGGGGGCTTGCATGATTGGGTCCAGTTTTTGTTAATTAGTTGTTGCTACTGAAGTAGCAGAAGTACCAGAATTGTTTGAATGAACCATGAAGACAGTGGCCATTGTGAGACTTTTGGTATTTTTTAAAGCTACTTCATTGCTAATAAATAAAAAGAAAGGTATTCAGAATAACAGTTAACAACAGCATGTATCTCATATTTTGCACCTACATATTTACCATCCTCTCTTTAAAAACACAGCAATTTTTTAGGCAGGAATTTAGAAATATTATGAACAGCCAAGCTACTCTTTCAACCTGATTAATAAGATTTAGTCACCGTTGACATTTCCTGAACCAATTTTTGGAGGCTTATAGCTAAAGAAGTATACCACGATAGATTTCCATACTGTTTCCAGACATCTGGTATAACACAGATTTTGTTATTGTTGCATTATTTTGGGGGTTGGCTTGGGGGTATATAAATACAATTTTCCCCTGAAAAGAGCTAATTTTTCCCCCTCAGATTCAAACACCCTCAAATCAACACTCTCCTTTTAAAATACAATCTTTTAAAAAGATATATTCCTTTAAGGATCACTCTGGATCTCTGAAGATGTCAGAGGAGTCAAAGTGACACCAGTAAGGTTTGTGTTGAAAATCTCCACTTATGACCATAGGAGAGGTGAAGTTATGTCACAGAGAGGAGTAAATGAGCAAACCTGTCTAAAGCCATAGACAGTGTTCCATGGCAGCAGATGCAGAGCCCTACAAGGCAGGATTTCTATGGAACAGGGAGGACTTAAAAAAAATTTTTTTTTCAGTGCAATATTTAAACAGTAAAACTGTGCTTGTGAAACATTATTTCATTGTTCACAAGTGACATCAATAGATCATCTATAAATAACTGTTAATGGAAATTCAAATAGGCTCCATGTCAACATACCAGGAAACATGATTTAATTTCTTCTAGATATTATACTCACAATCTCATCTCCTGGCAACCAGTATCCTTCTTGTTCAATACCAGCTTTTGATCCCTTACATCCCACAGTCAGGGTTTCAACAATAAGACCATCCTTCACTGCTAAGCTCAACTGACGTGTGGTCTCTTTTGGATGCATACCATGGACTCGAGACATATACCTGCACACAAAGCACAAAAGAAGTCCTTAAGTAATAGTCTTTAAATCTAAATGTTACCAATCCCTTTTTTACAGTTGGGAGTAAAGAAATATACATTTTATTAACTGATTTAGTATCATAGAAGTTGCCAAGTTTGTTTGCTTGTCTTTTTTAACTTGTGCAATGTTACACTTCCTTCCAAACTCAGGTTGTTTCCCTAGTAGGTTCTCCACTGTGTAAGTGCTTAGAGGAGTCTGAGTGTAGTGGTATTGCAGAGGGATTTTCCAAGAAGATTCTCAAAGCTGACCACTAACCAGCAACTGGTACTTTTAGATACAGGACGAACTCTCTACCTTCAGTCCCAATCTGAGAGAGCATAGTGCTTTACACACTCTGAAACTCAACAATTTTACTCATACAGACCATAGTACAGAGTGAGACTAGGTATATAACATAGTGCATTAATTAATCTGAAGGAGACAGGACAATCACAAACAATGAAATTCATGCACCAAACGAAACCCCAAGAGCTTCCCCCAGTTATGGTAATAACTTGTCTCTTTCCTGTGCTTGAGGCTGCCAACTTGGAATGGCCGTTCTTAACTAGCAAGCGCAAAGAATGTACAATAGGCTATTAGGCAATTAAGTCATCTGCAGACAAAAGAAATGCTAGTTAGATTTGGTATGAAATGTTTGCCCAAGTGTAATTTGTTATTCCCAGGCAAAAAAAAGTTAACTTGAAATAAAGTAAATGGTTCTCCATTCACAACAAATGCAGTGCAAGAACATTATTAGTTTTATGAAAAAAACCCACAAAGGTTCAAAATCAGGGGTTCTCAAACTGGGGGGCGGGACCCCTCAGGGGGCCATGAGGTTATTACATGGGGGGGTCGCGAGCTGTCAGCCTCCACCCCAAACCCTACTTTGCCTCCAGCATTTATAATGGTGTTAAATATATAAAAACGTATTTTTAATTTATATGGGGGGGGGGGTCGCACTCAGAGGCTTGCTATGTGAAAGGGGTCACCAGTACAAAAGTTTGAGAACCACTGTCCAAAATGATGTTTATGAGCTACTGCTGTTTCTGGTCTGTGTGTAGAATAAGAAGCGAGCAGCAGTTAAGTGAATGATTGAATTGTGCAGGGCCTGAGCTGTATAATCAGTGGCAAATATCTGTTTTGTGTCTGTATTTTTCTAGCTATGTATCTGTCAGTTACAAGGTTAGCTACACTTCTGTTCCCTTTCTGGTCTCTCTGAGTGCACCCCATAAGGTGCCTTCAACTAGCCTGTGATGCAATTCCGTAGTTCTCCCACTCTTAGACCAAACTCTGGGCTATAGTATGCAGTGCGTCAGTTGTGGTTACCGAGCAGGTCAGAGTGAGTTCTGGCACCTGCAGTTCTTCCCTTTAGGAATGTGTGACCAGTGTGAATTTGTGACAAAACAGTCCTCAACACAAAATTATTGTTTATTTTAAACTGTGGGAACAAAGCACTTAGAGAAAAACAATTTTAAAATAGTTGACATGCATGTCTGCCTTACCTAAAGCCTTATCATCCCTGATGGTAATCTAGGCAGGCCTAACTTCGTCAGATATCCCAGTGTCCCTGTGTCTCAGTCTTTTGGACCAATAAAAGATATTACTTCACTTACCTTGTCTCTAATATTCTTACAGTGACCATCCCAATAACTAGGTCAATATACAGTATTCATAAATTATTACGGAGCAGCTCCAATTCTGTCACAGAATATACAGTATTCGAGTTGACTAAGAACTGTGCACATCCAATTATTTTTGTTTCCCCAGTCTGCTTGTTCGTCTCACCCAGCTGTTATGTGTACTTTGTTAGGCTAAAAGCTCTTCGGGGCATAGATTGTTTGTACAGTGTCTAGCCCAGGGGTTCTCAAACTTCACTGCACTGCAACCCCCTTCTGACAAAAAAAGTTACTACACAACCCCAGAAGAGGGAACCAAAGCCTGAGCTTTGTGTGGGGGGGGGGGGGGGGGGGGGGGGGAGGCAAAGCCGAAGCCCGAGTCCTGCTACCCCGCACAAGGGCTTTGGCCTTGGGCAAGGAGACTCAGGCTTTGGCTTCAACCCCAGGCGGTGGGGCTCAGACTTTGGCTTTGGCCCCAGACCCCAGCAAGTCTAACACCAGCCCGGGCAACCCCATTAAAACAGGGTTATGACGCACTTTATGGGCCTTACCCACAGTTTGAGAACCGTTGGTCTAGCACAGTGGGGGTCCAAGCCTGTTTGGCCTTTAGGTGGTACTATTATATTAATATCAATGAATAATAATAAAGTTTTGGTCCATATTGAATCTATGGTCAAAGAGCCAGATCCTGTGCGGCTTTATGACCCCAGCCTGTTCTACCCTACACTACTTGACAACATAGGTCCAAGCTCCAGGGGGAACGGGGTGGGGGGGGGGGAGGGAAGGAATGCAGGAGCCAGGCATGGCAGCTCTGCATCTCCTATACGCTAGGTGAATTCCCATATGGCCCAATGGGTCTTCTTTCTGGTTCCTCTGTGCTGTCACAGGGACAGGTACCCACAAGAGAATCTGGTTCAAATATCTTATTCGTAATAACAAAACCCAGCCTTCTGCAAACTTAAGCCACAGGACCTCGGAACTTGTTTTGTCATTTTTTACTGTTTTAAGTTTATTTTTTACTTGGTTAGAAGACTACAACTGGAAGAGTTATTAGAGCATAATCCAAAAACTCAGGTGGGTGACCAAGTTACCAAATGCATTTGGACCACTGCTGTTGTGCTTTTTCCTTTTTCTCTGTGTGTCCATTTTTAATCTTCCTAAGTCTCATAGAGTCATAAAGTTTAAGGCCAGAAGGTATCACCAGATCATCTTCTCCGACCTCCTGTATAGTACAGTCTCTTCTCAGTCTGTCTCTTCTTTCTGTGTATTTATCTCTTTACTTATGTTCTCTTCTTTGCAATTCACTCTGGTTCTTTTCTGTGTGCATCCGACCTTTTTGCTTCTTCAAAATTAAGGTATACAGTTCAAGAATAAGAGTAGTATTGTGTTTCTGCACCAAAGTCAATAATCACTTAAACATTGAGGGCACTTGTTTTCCCAATGTTGAGAGAGAGACCCAGGCATGATAGGCATCTGCAAAAAGTTTTAGGGTAGTATGCAGTGTGCGAGAATGACAGTCATCTGCATACGGAAGGTCAGTGATGCCAATTCTTGTGATCTTAGATTTTGTTTGGAGACGTCAGAGAGTGAGGAGTTGACCATCCATATGATACTCAATCCCGATTTCATCAGGAAGGTGGTCACGGATGAGAATCAGGATCATGGCAAGGTAAATGGAGAAGAGTGTTGGAGCACTGACACAGCCTTGCTTGACACCAGTGCGAATGATGAATGGTTCGGTCTCTGAGGCATTGCACAGAATGGTGGCAGTCATCCCGTGATAGCGTAGTATGATGATGGAAATGAATTTCTGTGGAACCTACACAGCACCTTCCATAGAGCATCACGATTGACAGAGTCAAAGGGCTTTGTTAGATTGATGAATGCCATGAACAGTTCCTGGTGTTGCTTTCTGCACTTCTCCTGAATCTGTCGTGCCACGAAGATCATGTCAGTTGCGGTCCTCTCTGATGGACCACAACCTTGTCGTGGTGGAGAGCTTGCATGTACTAAAGACCCTCGGAGCTACATCGTCCGGAGCTTTCATATTCCTGATAGGGTCCCTCTTGGCGAGCAGGTCTGAGGTGAGGCTTCTGATTAACCGCGGTCCAAACTTCACAAGATCCCAACGGTGGATCTGGCGCATATAGAGGACCTTTCAATACTCTGCGGCTGTGAAGGCGGATGAGGGCTGCAGCAGGAGGGAGACCCCCGGTTGTCTTGGATCTCCTTGCCACTGGGTCAGGGTTTTCCTCCTGTCGAGTCACGTGTGGTCACCGCCCATGCACCGGTCTCCCCACGTTATAAGATTTCACGCGCAGGCCTCTGTCAAAGGACTCACACGCACACAAAGCCCAGCAGTGGGGAAGAAAGGAGTGGCAGTGAAGACAGGTGCAGTGATTTCTGGTAGTCTTTAGTCACAAATCTGCACGCAGGCGGCAGCTGTGCGACGGTCGTCTTGTGCTTGAATGAGAGAGAAGTGCATTTCAGGCAGCAGTGGCCGTGACTGAGCAGGTCTTTTTAGGATCCCCTCTTCTCACCCCAAATGGGGAGGGGGCTAAAAAAAGTGCCCCAAACGTAGGCTGTCTCACACTTTTCCAACTGGATGGCCGCATCTAGTGGGATCATTCAACTCCATGGCCGAAACAAGAGATATAAGACAATGAATTTCACCACCTGGAATATCCGCACCCTTATGAACTCTCAGCACAGTGAATGCCCAGAAAGAAGAACTGCCATAACTGCCAGAGAACTGGCAAGACTCAACATTGACATTGCAACTCTTAGTGAGAGGCCCCGGGCCGATGAAGGCCAATTACAAGAGGATGGAGGTGGCTATACCTTCTTTTGGAAAGGAAAGCCACCTGAAGAGAGACGCATTCATGGATTGGCTTTGCCGTCAAAAATAAGATCGCCAGTTGGCTTTTGGAGCTTCCTGTGGGGATCAATGAGCGTCTCATGACTCTTTGGCTCAAGCTCAGCAACAACCAATATGTCACAGTCACCAGTGCAGACACCCGAACACTTGAAGATGAGAAGACAACAAGGAGCAGTTTTATAGTGCTCTCAATGGAGTCCTCATGGCTACACCTAAGGCAGACAAACTCAAATCTCCCAAGAGGATCAATGCCAGAGTCAGACGAGACTCCCAACTCTGGAGTGGCACAATAGGCAAAGAAGGGGTGGGAAATGTAAACCTGCTCATCACAAATACCATCTTTAGGCAGAGTAACAAATTTAAGACCACCTGGAAACATCTTCGGTTCAAACACTGACACCTCCTTGACTATGTTATAGTCAGAGCCCGAAATTACACTGATGTCCGTATAACACGAACCATGAGAGATACAGATCACTGTTGGACAGACCATCAATGAGTAAGATCAATCATGTACCTGAAGTTCGTTTCACCACACAGCAAACACCCAAAAACTAAGCAAAAGCAGTATAACGTCAAAGCACTTCAAGATCAAGTCAGCTGCAAGATGTTCCAGCAATATCTGTCTGAGAAACTCTCTAACTTGCCTGATAACATAACTGACATTCAAGGGCACTGGGATCACCTTAAAAATACCATTCACAGTGCATGTACTGAAACTATAGGATATTCCACTCATTGGTACCAAGACTGGTTTGATGAAAACAAGGAAATCCTAGCATGAATTCAACAGAAAAGAATTGCATTCTGTAACTGGCAAAATGATTCCACTAACCAACGAAAACATGAGTCTTATCACTGCTCAAAGCTGAAGTCCAAAGGAGGCTATGTGACATCAAAAATAAGTGGTAGCAAGAGAAGGCTTCTGAGGTCCAGGGTTTCGTAGACCAGGATGACATGAGAAGCTTCTTTCAACCATCTCCAAAGGCCCAACCCCCTTATGTTCCCAGGATGGCTCCACCCTCCTCAAGGACAATGCGGTCATTAAACAACGCTGGAAGGAGCCTACCAAACCGCGAATCCATGGTCTCTGAAGACACCATCGAGTCTATTCCACAATGCTCAACAATGGAACACCTTGCTGATACTCCATCTCCTGAGGAAGTCCGGTGTGCCATTATCCAGACAAAAAATCACAAGACACTGGGCCCAGCTGGCATCATAGAATCATAGAATATCAGAGTTGGAAGGGACCTCAGGAGGTCATCTAGTCCAACCCCCTGCTCAGAGCAGGACCAATCCCCAACTAAATCATCCCAGCCAGGGCTTTGTCAAGCCTGACCTTAAAAACCTCTAAGGAAGGAGATTCCACCACCTCCCTAGGTAACCTGTTCCAGTGCTTTACCACCCTCCTAGTGAAAAAGTTTTTCTTAATATCCAACCTAAACCTCCCCCACTGCAACTTGAGACCATTACTCCTTGTTTTGTCATCCTAGCTGAGGTTTTTAAAGCTGGTGGAACAATGCTCCAGCACAAACTTTGCAAACTCCTCGACAAAATCTGGACCTGCGAAGAAATTCCACCTGACTTTAAAATCGCCAACACTGTTACAATATGCAAGAAAGGGGACAAATCTTTGTGCAGGAACTAGAGGTATTGTCCTCCTCTTCAGTGCAGGGAAGATCCTTGCCTGGATCTTATTAAACTGCCTTCTCTCCTTTGCCGAGGAACTCCTCCCCAAATCACAGTTTGACTTCAGGCCATCCCGAGGAACTGGGTACCACACATTCCTGAATACCAAGCCCTGCTCTGTCATGGACTCCCTGCATGGCTATGGGGAAGCCACTTCTCCCTCATTTTTTCCAGCTGTAAAAGGGGGATAACAAATCCTACCTCACAGAGGTTTTTTGATTAATTAACTAATAGTCATATGGTGCTTTGAAAATCTAAAGCACTAGTAACTTCCAAGTTTTTTTTTTTTTTTTAAAGAGCGCACTATCAGCATTCATATAAGAGATATGTGGCCATGGAAAATATTTTACTCAGAAATGTGGAAATATTAGTAGAAAAGTCTGGACAAAAAAATCCTTATTTATATCAAGCATGTACAAATGTACACAAACCTAAATTTACAGAGATTATAAAGCAATACTGCAGGTTCGGGGGGGGGGGGGAGAGGGAAGAGGGGAAGAATCCAGTCCTCTTCAGCTAGGACAGTGGCTAAAATATGCAGCCATCAGGAGTGGGATTTGAACCAGAAATGCTGATGGCTCTTAAACAGTCAAACATGAGAGGCTGACAGAAGATGAGAGGAACATTAGAAATGTGCAGAAGTGAAACACTACCCTTCACAAGCATGATGTTGGGAGTCCTTACTACTTCATCAAATCTATTACTCAGGCAAGGAGAAAACACTGTTCAAATGCCTAATGCCCAAATGATATTAATAATCCTGGAAGTCAGATTCTTCTGCTGGCAATGGATGCACAGAAACAGCTGGCACCAAGAAGTTAAGAGATAAAGAAGAGAGATGAAGCAATCCCTGATTGCTGTTTTCAACAAAGAGCTGCTTAGCCTTACCTTGAAGACAGAGAGTTGAGGATACACTGGTTAGTTATGTTCTTGCCCAGTTCTCCATCCATCAACAGGTTGGGAAGCATAATATACACCCCAAGGCTGTTATGTAGTCAGCCCAGAGAAGTAAAGCAAATAACCTTTCAGATTGGTGAGAATAAGTCAGGGAGACAAAGTAAAATCCCCTAAGTCACCAAACCAGCCCTAATAATTTAGGAGGTTGGAGCAACCATTTTGAAATATAATTTATCTGTGCAAAGGGGAGTTAGTGCTAATCCTCACTAGATAAAATGAGGGTCTGTCTGATGTAAAGAGGAGGTTCATCCAGATAATCTGCCTGCTAAATTCCAAATTTAGCCAGATGAGGTTGCTGCCTTCAGGACAAAGAGAAAATAACTGAGGAATCTTACTTAGGCTGCTGCTCAATAGTACAGTATTTATAGCTCAGCTTTTCTCCAACTGTAAACCGCACTGAGATTAGTGTAGGAGAATATAGCAGGATTACAGTATTTACAATAAACATTTAAGATTCTGTTACAGGTAATGTTTTCAATAACTGCAATGATCTTACCCTTTGCCTTAGACATAAATTCCAGACACACCTTTGTTTGTTATCAGTATCAAGAAAATTGAGCTTTGAAATTCCATAAAATACAAATCTGTTCGCATTAAGAAACCAGTAGAAACCAAATAAATGCATATGCACAAGTAGCTGATGAACATGCAACTATTTGATCACTGAAACAGAGTTTAAGCAGAGAATAACATAAGGTCAGATTGAGAAGTGTAATTGATCAACGGGCCAGTAACATAACAAAGCAAACAGGCCTATCATAAAGTCTGTAAATTAGATATTAAAAAGTATGCATAATGAAAATTTTAAGTTTTGGATTGTGACTGCAGCTAAACACAGTCAAGCCCTTGGTTTTACCAGCAGTGAAACACAAGCAAAATTGCTGATGGTATTTTCAGTTGCCAGATAGAAAACTTGCGAGGAATAATGTTCTGTTTAAATTTACAAAAAGTATTAAAAAAAATTAAAAAGGAACCTATCCTGAAACCCTAATTATCTCCAGGACACCATGAAGACAGTGCAAAAGGGCAGCATTCTGGCCAGAGGTGATTAGTGGAGAATTCCCCTGGCATACAGCAATAGTTCTCGTAGCATTAAGCTGCCAGAAGCAGCATGGCTGCCTCCTGCACCAGCCACCCACTCCCACCATCTCCAGCATAGGAGACATTAAGGGAGGAAGGGGGATATTGGGGTGGGGGTGGTGTTTGGAATTTATTCCAAAGGCATAAATTACAGCAGCTCCTCCAATTTATGTGATGGCTGGATGGCACAAGATTAGGGAGCCTCAACCAGCTCCTGGACACCTCCCTGCGCCAAGCTGAGCTGGGCCAAAGGAGAATCTACCCCAGCTGTCTGGCCTACGTTTATAAGAACAAGCTATAGAATTAACAGCTTATTGTTAACCTGTCAACAAATGAGCAACCAACACCAAAAACTCCCTCAAATTTCCCACCCTCCCGCAGGCCTCAACTCTGATTATGCCCCTTTCTCTTCAAGAGCCTTTGCAAATAGATACACTTTGCAGCAAGCCTGGAAGGGCAACAAATGGGGTTTCTGTATCAGATCAAAAGGGTATGGGGGGAAGCCGATTCCAAACTTAGGATCTTCTCGTGGACAATATTCTACCTATAGCCCCCTCCCTCTTCAATCAAGGAGGATCTAATTTGAGCATCTCTGCTGATTGCAACAGTAACACCTAGCATTTACAAAGGAGGGTTACTTACCTTATAGTAACTGGAGTTCTTTGAAATGTGTGGTCCCTATAGGTATTCACTGTGGGTATACATGTGCTCTGTGTACCTGGGACTGGAAATTCTTCAACAGCCACGTCTGACCATCCATTGGTCCGCACCTACACCATGAGCCTCCTTGTGCAGCACACAAAGGGCAGAAGGGGCAGTGCAGACACCATGCTTTTCCAGTTCCTACTTTTACCGCAATTCATGTCAGGATCTGAAGCAGAAAGGAAGGAGGGTAGAGGAAGGGGCCACACATCTTGAAGAACTCCAGTAACTATAGGTAAGTACCCCTTTTTTTTCGAATGCTGGTCCCAATGGCGATTCACTGTGGATGACTCCAGTGTGTAGGTGGGGTGCGAGGAAGAGCTCTGTACCACCGGACTGCTGAACGGAATGAAGCATCCTCCACTGAGAGGATCAGGGAATAATACCTGGTAAATGTGTGGATGGAGCAATTTGTTCTTGACAAATCCATGATGACTGTTGCTTATCTCCTTATTATCTTCAAGTTGTTTGCAAATTGATTGCTTAATTATTTGCTCCATTATCTTTCCAGGGTACTGAAGTTAAGATGACTGATCTTTCCAGTCCTCTGGAATCTCTCCAGTCTTCCATGACTTCTCAAAGATAATTGTTAATGGCTCAGATATCTCCACAGTCAGCTCCTTGAGTATTCTAAGATGTATTTCATCAGGCCCTGGTGACTTAAAGACATCTAATTTTTAACTTGTTCCTTCCCTATTTTAGCCTCTTATCATACCTCATTTTCACCGGCATCCAATTGCTACTAACCTTTTTGTGAAAACTGAAACAAAAAAGTCATTTAGCACTTCTGCCATTTCCACATTTTCTGTTATTGTTCCCCCCACCCCCATTGAGTAATGGGCCTACCTTGTTCTTGGTCTTCCTCTTGCTTCTAATGTATTCGTATAATGTTATCTTGTTATCCTTTATGTCTCTAGCTAGTTTAATCTCGTTTTGTGCCTTGGCCTTTCTAATTTTGTCCCTACATACTTGTATTATTTGTTTATATTCATCCTTTGTAATTTGACCAAGTTTCCACTTTTTGTAGAACTCTTTTTTTAGTTTCACATCACTGAAGATCTTCTGGTTAAGCCAGGGTGGTATCTTGCTATACTTCCTATCTTTCCTATACAGTGGGATAGTTTGCTCTTGTACCCTTAATAGTGTCTCTCTGAAAAACTGCCAACTCTCTTGAACTGCTTTTTCCCTTAGATTTGCTTCCCATGGGATCTTACCAACCAACTCCCTGAGTTTGCTAAAGTCTGCCTTCTTGAAATCTTTATTATGCTGGAAGTGAGATTCTCTTGTCCAAGGAATCCCTGTTTGGAACACAGAATTTCTTCAGCCAGGTCTGACGGCGGTGCAGGGGAAGCCTGGTGAAGGGGGTCACATACTTACGTGATACCATGTGGCCTAAAAGAACCAAGCAGGACTGGACTATTGTTTGAGGGCTGAGTTAAAGCTAGATACTGGGATCTGTGATCACAAAGAATCCCCTAACTGGATCAGATAGTCTACCTCCTGTTTGAGAATCCTCTCATGAGAGGACACCCTGAAAAGGGACGGGAAAGGAATAGACAGGAATCTACTGTGTAGACAGTTGAGATGATGTCCAGGACCCAAGTATTCAAAGTTAGGTATCATCACATTGGAAGGAAACGGGCAAGGGAACCACCAAAAGGGGCAAGGGTGACATAAATGGCTGGTAGTCTGCAATATCGAAAAGTAGTCTGGCTGACAAAGTTTTCTGCCAAAGAGATCTAATCTGTTGGTATCCTTAACCAAAAGGAGTAGATTTTGGCTGCTGTAGTCTGGTCCACTCCATGATTTCTTATACCACCAGAAAGTTCAGGTTTGATAAGAGAATAAATAGTCTGACCCCTTAGAGAGGAATAAAGTATTTCTTTTTTTGGCTGCCTTCGGGGTTGGGGTGGCCTGTGTGTGCCAAATGTCTTAAGTAGGCTCCAAAATGGCCTCATTAATAGTGGTGCTACTTTGGAGGGAGCTGTCAATTGGAGAACAACCAGGAGCTTGTGTGTGGGATCCTGTACCTCCTCCAGCAGGTTCTGGAGGGTGTCTGTGATCCTCCTTTGCAGCTCTTGGAACTGCTTATCAGCTGATTCGGCAGTACCAGCTGCTTTAGTTGCTCTGACTCCTCTTGTTCCTTTCTCTCCACCAGGGGCAGTTCTTCTACTGGTATTCTTTGACAAGTGCAATACCCACGTGTTCAAAGTGTAGGACTACAGTAGGGGTCCCATGCACTCCAGTAAGGCCGGTGGGTGGGATCACAGTGATAAAGGGCAGATCCCATGGTGGGTAACATTGATCCTTTGTCATTACATAATAGCCCCATGAATGTAGGGATCCCCAAATAGCTCTGGAGGCCCCATCTGGGTTGACATGCAAAGCATGGACCATTGGTGGAACCAGAGGTACTGGCTCCTGCTCGTCTTCAGAATAAGAGTCATCAAACTCGAAGGGTGAAGCCATCAGTACTGGCTACCTTTTGATGGCTTGGCCAGAGGTGTAATCAGGTGAATAGATCCCTGACAGTCTCAGGGTATCCACATGTCTGCTAGTGCTTGGGATCAGTGAGTGATACATGAACAGTGCAGTGATGTCTCTCACTAGCAACAGGTCTGACAGGATTGGTGACTCCAGATCTGTGTAAATTGCCATATCTTTGAAAAGGGCATACCGAGCTCTGACAAGACTCTTTGGTACTGGATCTATTGGTGCAGGCACAGGCATAGCTGTCTTGGCGCAGTGTGGAACTGCTGGTGAAAAAGGCCATCAGTCCTTACAGTCCTTACCTGCTTTTGAGAACAGTTTCAGAGCACTAGACACTCCCAGTATCGCCAGTGCTGTCCCACGATCACATGAGCTCCAGACATGCCAATTCTGGGCAGTGGAGTCTCATTTAGCCGTGCAGGGGGTCAGGAGGAAGCAGCCCTCTTTTTAGCAGATTCATGGGATATTTTGTCTGTCTTCTTGTGAGGGTGCTTCTCCTTACCCTCATTGTGCCTCTTTTTAGAAGGGGCACTACTCGGAGGATCCAGTCAACAAGGTGGGGAGCAGGAAGGCCTCAGGTCCAACCAAGGCCTGCTGGAGAGCTCCGTTAGGTGCTTCCAAAGTCTGAACTCCCGAGTCTGCCTAGTACAGGGGGAAAGGAGTAGCAGATGTCACATGTGTGACTCCCCCAGGCAGAAAAGGCAGCTCAGGTGCAGGTTGCTTACCAGGAAGACCTGAAGGCACCTGAGGCAAGGCTTGAAGCCTGGAACTTGGGGGATAAGTGCCCCAAACGTTGGAGGGACCCCACACCCAATGCCAGCTAACTAAACTATGACTATTAACACTAATTATAAAAACTACAAAGAATTAAAACTAATTAACTATTTACAATTTTTTTACAGGAACAATGGATCTAGGAATCTAGAAGACACGGACAAAGGAGGGTTCCATCCCAGACTGCAAGTGGCAGAAAAGATACTGGAGAAAAAGACAGTTCATGCTGTCCCTTATGCCCTCAGTTTGCAGCACAAGAAGGCATGGGGTACAGGTGTGGACCAACAGACACTGCTATTGAAACGTTTTCAGATACAGGCATTCAAAGCAGATGCACACCCACAATGAATAACCATAGGGACCAGCATTTGAAGAAGAAAGGGCCAACAGTCACAGTACACACTATTTACTCCATTGTGCTGTATAAGACACGAAAGTGAAGAAAGGCCCTTCTCCAAAGAGCTTATAATCCATGGCCAAAATGCCGCAACTGGATCTAAATAGACAGATTCTTGTCTCTGTGAGGATCCCCCTTCAAGACAGTGGGCACAGCATCTGCCTGTGCGGCCGCAATCAGAGGAGCATGGCCTCCAAGACACACACAGAGAAAACATGATGTACAGCAGTACTCAGAAGCGGAAGTTAACATGGACAGTGAAATAAATATTAATCTCATTTGTCCTGTTCATCATGTAAGATCTGAGGTTTTTGGAGTGATCTCAATAATCAGAGGGTGGATGATTATATTCTAGCAAGAGGTGCAATATTATAGATATTCTAGCAAGAGGTGCAACAGAAAGACCAAAACTAGACAATCAAAGGATAGGAAATAACTGCCTTATGTGAGATACCATTGTGTGACAAGTGGTGGTAAATGATGACTTTTTGGTGGTGAACACTGCATTTTGGTCTGTCTGTACAACATAATTGGTTCTTTAGGGAAGCTGAGGCTCCACCCGCTCTGCACCCCCGTGTGTAGGAAGGGAAGTAACAGTCTTCCGGTGATAGTTCTCCACCCACTCAGGGTCTGGCAATGCAGTTAGCAAGGGAGGAGGGGGGCTCCTTACACTTCTCTGCTTCAGCGTGCAGTTAGGCTCACATAATTGAGCCCTGAAAAAAATAAGGCAGCTCCTATTAAAGTCAGTTGAAAGAGTGCCATTATCTTCAATGGGAGTTGGACTGGGTCTCTAGATACTACAGTGATTCGTACCTAAAAATGTCTTAGATTCTAGGGACAGACCTTCATTTATACATCAAATGAAAGCAATGGGAAGTGAAAGGGAAAATGGAACTTCTCCCAGAAATCCATGGAAAAATGATTTTCATACTAAAAGGAATAGCATAATACAACTGTTATGCAGTTTCTTATTCATATTCTTATATTGTGCCCATCACTGTGATATCAGGGGTTCTAGAATTGGAATGAGGAAAAGTAGTTTGCTTTAAATCCACCACCTTACAGGCATTTTCACAGAAGGCCCACAAGGATAAATTGAGCGATTTTGCTAAGAATATATTGCCCAGTCCTAATGGAAGTAAAAATGTAAGAGATGGACTGAAATGCTTTTAAAATAAATAAGTTTACATAACACTATTTAAGAGCTTCAATCATTAAGGCCCGAACTTGGGAATCAGTGGACAAGCCAGATAGCGAAGCTATTCCCTAGTGATCTCTGCAGAAGACCAGAAGAGGAACAATCTCTCTCCTCCATGATACTTGCGGTTGTGCTTCAAGGCACTCCATTCAAGAGATTCCTACCTCCTGTGCAGATCCCCTGCACATATCCCACTCCCTCAGACAGCAGTACCACATCAGGGATCTGACTCTCACAAAATACACGGGTAGACTTAAAAGTTACAAATAAATACTTTCCAAAATAACATATTTGAAAATCATCCCCTCTTTTCCTTATCTACCAGGACCTGAATGCTGGACTGAGACTTGATGACATTGCACACATACAAAAAAAGTGCAAATAGCTGAATTCTTTATACTGCTCTAGGAGTGTGATGGCATGCACTTGTAGGAGACATACAGAATGATAGTGCTGGCAGTAAAAACTTCTTTCAGCTTGTTCTGAAAGTATTTATTTATACGTTTAGGGTCACGCATGTATTATGTTTGGATTAAATTCACCAAGGTTCAAAGGGCCAAAGCACAACACCCATCCTCATCGCTTAAGACTCACACTGTTCCCTGACAAGGAGAAACACAGAAAAAACAAGCTGCATAGGATGGTCATCATGCTTCATATGCCAGATAGGTGCTCCACATGTCACCTATGCATTAATGAAGCTGTTGTAGGTGGACTGAGGAAAAGGCTACAGTTCTGCACTTTGGTAGATCCTGTGATCCAAAACCCCACACAAGGGGCTGCATTAGTGATGACCTTTTTTTGAATCTTTCATACAGATTTCTGCAATAACCATTCTGAAAATATATGCACAGAAATGATCCTGTGTAAATTGAATGTTTTTTAGATTTCATGAGGCCTGAAGTTCTTAGCTCCTTAGCTAAGTCCCAAAATACAGCACATGAATTAATAGTGAATCTGACTTTTTCTTTTTTTAAAATACACTTTTACATACACCCTTGGGCAGTAAAACACTATAATGTAGCAATTCAATGAGACTCATATCTGTCTGACATTGCTGCGGCAGCTGCTGACAGAGTTAAGAGGTAATCCTGTCTGTTCATGCTTTAGATACCTCAGGCACCATACAACCTCTTATAATACTCATTATCTAGGTCAGTTCTGTCAAAAGTAATAATTTTAATGCAGATAAGGGTTCCTACTTCCAGCTATTAAATATACATGCCCACTCAAACAACTTCATTAACTTACAGTTAAGGTTGCTAGACTGCATATCCTGCCAATGCAAACCATGAAAAGCAAGGAATTAAACAGTCAAGCCACTTAACTCCCATCTACACTCAAATAATCAGTTCCCCTTTTCAAACACAACTAGCTCCCCTTTCACCACCCACAGCCAAAGGAATAACTTGCCTTAAATTAAAACATAAGGCTGCAATCTTACAAACATTTGCGCAACTTTATGGGTGTGTAGTCTCACTGCATGAGTAATTTATGCACATATCACTCGTGTATAAAGTTATTCACTCAGTGCGGCTCCACGCGTGTGTAAAGTTACTTGTGAGTTTGCAGAATAGGAAATTCACCTCAATGCTTGTGAATTTATTACTGGGACATTAATGAGTCAAAATTTAACATACTGTTAGATGCTTTGCAACGGCAGTATTTATTTAGGCTGTGATTCAGAAAGCATCCCAAATCAGAACAGCACTTGCTTAAAAAGAAGGATGTAATTAAGTGCTTTCATGAATCAGGATCTTACATACCTCTATACCGTAAGTTTTCATTACAGAAGATGCAAAATAATAAAATTTAAAAATCACCTCTCTTATGCAAACACCATGATGTTATTATTTTTAAGTTCATGTTTCAAAGACACTTTTATCAGAGGAAAGAAATGACACATTATTAGGATGTTTCATATTCAAATACTACAAATTACTGTATCAAATCAATAAATCAGTATTGCTTTTCAGGTAGAAATCAAGTCCGTATTATACACTGGACTGTCTTGCTTTCATTAAAGTCTAAATTGCAGAACATGTTAACCGCTTTTTGCAAAAATGAACTTTTTACACTTTAACAAACACAAGCATGGACATTACAGGTTACCTTCTTAGAAAAATATCATGGGAACTGTGATTGTCAAACTCCGCACAATATTTACAAACATTACCCTTAAGAGTATTTAAATAGGATCTGGTAATTTGTTTTTAGTGTCTTGAACAATGAACAAAACATTGAGGATTATATTTTGCATAGTAACAAGTACTGTAGAAAGAATTTAAGATGAGTTTGCATTCATTAGCAAGTATCTACCAGGGAGAAGCACTGCTGTTTTCAAAAACTATTTGTTTGTACTGCTAATGATAATAATCTCATCCACCAATCATAGTCATACTCAGTTCATGCTCAGCAATTACGTCACATGCCATACCAATGAAAAGCAGCCAGCTCGGGGATGAAATGTGGCAATCATTCTGCAACACCAATATTGCACAATAGAGTTCTTAGGAGAGGAATTATCCAATGGAAAGTGCAGGAGCAATCTAGATTGGCAGAATCTATCAAAGGAGTCGGCAACCTTTCAGAAGTGGTGTGCCGAGTCTTCATTTATTCACGCTAATTTAAGGTTTCGTGTGCCAGTAATACATTTTAACATTTTTAGAAGGTCTCTTTCTCTAAGTCTATAATATATAACTAAACTATTGTTGTATGTAAAGTAAATAAGGTTTTTAAAATGTTTAAGAAGCTTTATTTTAAATTAAATTAAAATGCAGAGCCCCCCAGACCAGTGGCCAGGACCTGGGCAGTGTGAGTGTTACTGAAAATCAGTTCACGTGCCGAAGGTTGCCTACCCTTGATCTATCAAATGGAATTTGGCAAGACACCTACTTCTTGCAAAAAGAATGGTGAGATCTTTAATTGTGCGTTTTACCATTGATTTCTAATCCAAAGCAAATCACATCAGATTATTTTTCTTCATCTCTAGCTCCTTTGCCTTGCTTCCTAGGTGCAAAAGAACTGGACAACTTCCCTACCAAAGTAATTGCGGATTCCTCCAGAATGGAGGAACCCCCACTAGCACAGCTAGTTACAACATCCATTCTCCCCCTTCCCTCTCCGAAAGGGTGTATTTTGGGACTTGGCGAGGGCATGGCTGGAGTGCCCTTGTGCTCCATCAATCCTTGCCTGTGTAATGGCCCTCCACCCTAGGTCCTGTGTTGATCTTAGTTCAACTAGACCTGAGGATCTCACATGTAATCAATTTAATGTCCCATAATACCTGGCTGGGCATTGGTTTCAATACAGACTTAACAAGGTGGCACTCTTCTCTGTAAGTCACCAATATCACTGCATATAGATTTTCCTGTGATGTTTTTCATTAAGCGGCTAAGTCAATGTGATTCAACAAGATCACTGTCCAATGTCATTTGGCTGCAAATATGGACTGTATAAAGACAACATGATTGGAAATAGAATCTTAATCTATAGATGTTAAATGCCAGGATGATATTTTAACCAGGGCTATTAACAATTCAAGACTTTTAACTCTTCTAGCACCCACATTAACTGCAGCCAGCTTCTTCACATCACCTTCCAGCAGGGGATCACAACCTCTTTCCTCCTACTGGCGCTCAAATTAATTTCTCCCATGCCTGCTTCCATCTCCCTTAGGATCAAAGGCAGATTTATTTTTCTCAGAGGTGTCTGAAAGTGACTGTTAATAGGGACAGTTGACACAACCAATCCTACGCATCTTACATTTTATGTTGCTTAGGGTAGAACATAAAGATGAAATCACAAACAAGTCTAGACTCTAAACCAAATTGCAGGGATACTGATTAAACAAGATGAAACACTTCCATCATAGAAAGATCTTTGTGCTGGCCAGCTGATGCCAGCCTGTCAGTGTTCTTCAGAGGTCCAGCAAGATGTGAGAGTTCAGCTTAATTACTCCTTTCTCTCATAGTCCTATGTGTCTCCGTGAGCCCAGGTGTTAAGAATCTTCATTAGCATGTTGAATATTACCTCACTCTTTAATCCAGACATTAATACACCACCATAACTGTGCAAAGTTACAATGCAAAATTGATTAGACTCAGTATCGCTTTTTTCAGATACAGTTTTTAAATTGTCCTTCTACTAATTTGCACTGGTTTATAGCGCTGCATTTCAAAGGCCTTTCAAAATTTTCAATCTGAGTGAGTCATTTAACAAAAATAATATAAAAACTATCAACATAAAAACCAATTAATCAGTCCAAGAAAGACTAACACTCTGGTGCCTATAAATATACTTATTTGCAATGCATTTCTATGCTTTTACATATAAAATGAAGAAATATTATAAATTATTAATTTGAAATTTTACTTTGGTATCAGATTTTTGTACAAATGACCAGTTTTTTATACATTTATATATTCTTATATAGCGAATATTCTTATATATTTCTTTGCTTTATGAGTGTACTGATCTTTAAACTAACTAACTGAACGCTCACAAAAGCATGAAAGACATTTTTGTTCTTCCTAGGGTGATCTAACACTGAATATTTACAAGACTTAGGGCTTCTAGTTTCAAGAAGTGTATGTACAAAGTTTAGTCTACTATAAAAAACAGGGCTAGGAGAACAGGAAAAATTTTCTGAGCCAAAGGCACCAACTACAATATTATCAATTTCATGCAGCTTACCTTAGGAAAAATAAAGTAATGTAGGAAAGGGGATTGATTTAACAAGATCAGAGAAAAACAGCACCTTATTCTTGTCTCTGTAACAGAAAGGGCAGGTCTACACTTACTTCCTGGTCCGGCCGTAAGCAATCGATCTTCTGGGATCGATTTATCGCATCTTGTCTAGACGCAATAATCGATCCCGGATTGATCCCGGAAGTGCTCGCCATCGACACCGGTACTCCAGCTCGGCGAGAGGAGTACGCGGCATCGACGGGGGAGCCTGCCTGCCGCGTCTGGACCCGCGGTAAGTTCGAACTAAGGTACTTCGAATTCAGCTACGTTATTAACGTAGCTGAATTTGCATACCTTAGTTCGAAGGGGGGGGGTTAGTGTGGACCAGGTCAAAGAGTTCATGGCTGTTAAAGAGAGATTCAAACACAGGGTTTTCCCTAGGTTTGGTCTACACTACCAACTTACGTTGGTATAATGACATCGCTCAGGGCAGGGTATGGAAAATCCACACCTCTGCAACGTAGTTATACCATCTTAACCCGCAGCGTAGACAGTGCTATGTCGACGGGAGAAGTATTCTCATTGATATAACTCCCGCCTCTCAGGGAGGTGGAGTACCTACATCGACAAGAGAGTCTATCCCGCTGGCGTAGGTAGCGTCTTCACTAAGTGCTATAGCGGCGCAGCTGCAGTGCTGTTAAGTGTAGACTAGCCCTTAGTGTCATCTCTTCATTGTGTGTTTCTGTGATTGTTCTCTGGAAAGAAGATTGTTTTCCGTGGATAAGCCAACCCAACCCTGTATTCATTTGCTCTGGAAGTGAATGGTCAATAGATATAATAGGCATTTTGCTATTGCTATTGGGGCAGTAATGTTCTGGTTCTCTCTGTGTAATGCTCACATCACATGCCTTTGTTGAACTGTACAGAACACAGAAGTGCTTTTTACACTATGTGTTATGGAAAATAATTCATGATACTATTTCCACCTTCCCTTTTCACCTGCCAAAATTTCAGGTTTCCTTAACTTGCTTCATCACCTTACCTATTCTGTCAGGTTGGAATTCACCATGCTTTGAAATCAAATGCTAGATCTTGGAAGAGCTCCCTTTCAATAACTGATATATGCCTTTCTGCTGCTATGGTTAAAAATATACCAAGAAGAAGAGTAAACAAAGATAAGAAAAATGATCTAATAACACCAGCCCGAAGTGAACTATGCAATAATTGTACTATATTCCTCTGGATAGCAAGATACCTTATCTCAAACAGCAGTTTTCAGATAAACCTACTCATAACCAATAGAAAGACAAAAGACATTTTGAGAAGAACTATCTGACAAAGGAAAAGAATTTGAATGTCAAAAAATTTCAGACACTGGAACAATTTGGCTTATATAAAGTTAAAATTGTTTATGTATAAGTAATGAGTTGTGTTATGAAGAATGCCAGGGAGATTTAAATTTTCATCAAAACCAGAGATGCCATCAGCAGCGACAGTCAGATTTTCTAACTGTTTTCTGATCCTGAAGCAAGCACGTAGTAAGCAAACCAGATGTTCTGGTTCAAGTGAGACCATCTTAAATTTTGAAGCACTATCTTGTCATTCCAATATATATGCTCATTCATCCCATTTTGCGGCCATTCCCTACCAATTCAGTCTGCTTGTCCCTCAGCTTGCTTAATCAGCACTCCTAGAAACTGCCTTCTGGGGAAACTCAGCCCAGGAACTGGACAGCTTAACAAAAGGAGATCTGTAGCTGTTAATTGCCCTTAGTGTGTGGAAGAACTTCCCAGAATGATATTCAGAGAAGAACACCCCCCCCCCACACACGCTTTCAGAGCTAATTATGGAATGGGAGGGGCGCACACACAATCTAAAACTGCAGCTGACTCAACCTCATTTTGGTAATCAGAAAATCTCAAGTCAATAGAGTAGAATTTCATATCTGGAATTCTTCTCTGTGATATCATCCCATCAGGTACACTCTGCCTAACTAACAAACAGAGCACCCATAGGAGGACAGAGTTTTGACACCCTCTATGTGCTTAATGCCTCCCCTCTTCTCAGGCTACAGCTACACTACAGCCGGGATCAACACTCTGAGATCGATCCACCGGCGGTCGATTTAGTGGGTCTAGTGAACACCCGCCAAATCAACAGCAGATCGCTCTCCAGTCGACCCCTGTACTCCACCCCCTACGAGAAGAGTAAGGCAAGTCGACAGGAGAGTTTCTCCTGTTGACTCCCCATGGTGTAGACCCCACGATAACTCAAACTAAGGTACATTGACTCCAGCTACGTTATTCATGTAGCTGGAGCTGCGTAGTGTAGGTCGACTTACTATGGTAGTGTAGACATAGCCTCAGAGATTCAACTGTAACTTAAATCAAAATAGAACTTAACAAAAATGGCCCCACAGAACCAAAACAGAGCTGATAAGGGCAAGGTGGGTATCTGCATCAGTAGAAGTGAACCACAGAAATGAGTTACCGCACAAGAAATTATCCTTTCAGTGACTTAGTTGTGTGATCAGTATAGACTGATATCATCCTTCAGTCAACAGTCAGAAAGGAGTTACCACACAAGAAATACAGACTGATATCTGTATTTCTTTGGAAGATGCAGACTGATATAATCTAAGCAACATATCCCCAACCAAAAGGCAGAGAAACACAGAGAGGGAAATCAACATGCTAGGTGCTACACAGAGCCATCAGGATAGTAGGATTGAGAGAACCCAATTCTGCCTCCCGTCATTAAAAATTCAACAAAAAAAGACAGATTCAACTAACAAACTGGTGGAACTGGAAAGGAACTTTACTGAAACCACAGGCTTCCATCGCTCACTGTCTGGGGCAGCATTCTCAGGAGACAAGCAGCACTACAAGGAGCAACAAGTGGTCAACTTGTATGTGTCAATAAATTACTGCCTTTCTTTTTTTTTTTTTGACTCAATAGTCCACAACAGCCCTGGCCAAATTAACTTTATAGCAAAATGAGGGGAGGCCTCCTACCTTGTCCTCTGCGACCACTGGGCCACTGAACCCTTTTCAGGATCTTCAACTAGGATGACAGAGTTTTGCGATTTTCCATATTCAGTGGAATGGTGGAGGTAAATATTAATAGCCCTCTACCTACCAAAGAAAAGCACAGCTTCTCTATCTGCACTCTAGCACTCTGGGCAATGGAGCAGCTTCACAGATAAAGGAAAGGGTACAGAGAAGGGCAACAAAAATGATTAACGGTATGGAACAGCTTCCATATGAGGAAAGATTAAAAAGGCTGGGACTACTCAACTTGGAAAAGAGACGACTAAGGGTGGATATGATAGAGGTATATAAAATCATGAATGGTGTGGAGAAAGTGAACAGAGAAGTGTTACTTACCCCTTCACATAACATAAGAACCAGGGATCACCCCAAGAAATTAATAGGCAGAAGTTTTAAAACAAACATAAGAATGACCATACTGGGTCAGACCAATGGTCCATCTAGCCCAGTATCCTATCTTCCGACAGTGGCCAATGCCAGATGCTTCAGAGGGAATGAACAGAATAGGTAATCATCAAGTGATCCACCCGTCATGCATTCCCAGCTTCTGGCAAACAGAAGCTAGGGACACTTCAGAGCACAGTTTTGCATTCCTGCTCATCCTGGGTAATAGCCATTGATGGACCTATCCTCCATGAACTTATCTTGTTATTTTTGGACCCTGTTATAGTCTTGGCCTTCACAATATCCTCTGGCAAAGAGTTCCATAGGCTGACTGTGCATTGTATGAAGAAATACTTCCCTTTGTTTGTTTTAAACCTGTTGCCTATTAATTATGTGTTATGAGGAGTCAATAACATTTCCTTATTTACTTTCTCCACACCAGTCATGATTTTATAGACCTCTATCATATCCCCCCTTACTTGTCTCTTTTCCAATCTGAAAAGTCCCACTCTTATTGATCTCTCCTCATATGGAAGCTGTTCCATACCCCTAATCATTTTATTGTCCTTTTCTGTACCATTTCCAATTCCAATATATATATATATTTTGAGATAGGGCGGCCAGATCTTCATGCAGTATTCAAGATGTGGGCGTACCATGGATTTATATAGAGGCAATATGATATTTTCTGTCTTATTCTCTATCCCTTTCCTAATGATTCCCAACATTCTGTTAGCTTTTTTGACTGCCTCTGCACATTGAGTGGGAAGTACATAAGTACTTCACACAACACACAGTTAACCTGTGGAACTCATTACGAGAGGAAGCTGTGAAGGCAAAAACAACTGGATTAAAAAAATTAAATAAACTCGTGGAGGATAAGTCCATCAATGGGTTTAAGCCAAGATGGTCAGGGATGCAAGGTCATGGTCATGCTGTGTGTGTCCCTAAGACTCTGACTGCCAGATGCCAGGACTCAATGACAGGGACTGGATCACTTGAGAATTTCCCTAATCTGTAAAAAGCAACAAAGGGTCCTGTGGCACCTTTAAGACTAACAGAAGTATTGGAGCATAAGCTTTCGTGGGTGAATGCCCACTTCATCAGTGGGCATTCACTTCATTGTGTCTGATGAAGTGGGCATTCACCCACGAAAGCTTATGCTCCAATACTTCTGTTAGTCTTAAAGGTGCCACAGGACCCTCTGTTGCTTTTTACAGATTCAGACTAACACGGCTACCCCTCTGTTACTTTTCCTAATCTGTTCATTCCCTCTGAAGCATCTGGTGTTGGACACTGTCAGAAGACAGGATACTGGGCTAGCTGGACCATTGACCTGACCCAGTATGGCTGTTCTTATGGGAAGGAGATTAGGGTAAGGCCCACAGTTATTGGGCTTGAAGCAGGAATTAATGCAGGGCAGTCCTATGGCCTATCTTATGCATGAGGTCAGACTAGATGATCAGTTATGGCCTTAAAAAATACATGAGTCTACTTTATTAGAGAAATACAGGGAAAGATCAGTGAGAGAGCAGCCAGCTCCACTATTTCACAGGCCAGGGAGATTCTTTCCAAAGGACCACCACCTTCCAGGATGTTAGGGGAAGGTGTCATAGTTGAAAAGCTCAAAGGAAGTAAATTGTGTGAGCCCAACACTAATTTTGGCTCCAGTGTGGGAAAGTACAACTGGCCAGGGGAGAAACAGACAGCAGCTTCAAAGAACCAAGACACCAAGGGAGAAGCACAGAGCACATGATGTGAGTACCTGACCCCTGGCAGGCCAGGCCTGTATCACACCATCCCTTGGAAAAACTCAGAATAAAGGGAAAGAAACATTCCTAGCCTGCTCACCGCATCTGAGCTTGATGTAGAGAAGACTGCCCACAGCCTCTTTATTTCTGGGCAACAGCAAGACGTAGACAACCTGGTGTAAAAGACCAAGCTCCTAGAACATCACTTGCTCTGAAGCTACAATGATAGACTGAGTTGATCTGGGAGAGGTGAAGGTCTCTTGTGACACGAGGAAGGAGAAAAAGGTTAGGAGGACGGGTGATTCTAAAGTCACTAGTGACAAATCCACAAAACTACATCCTTCATGGCCAGTTGAGCAGGTGTGCTCTGTTTTGCAAAGGAACCTCAGATTGGTAGAGAGGGTGATGTAGGGGAACACACATACTAGGATGAAACTCCATTAACTGGAGATGTTGCCCTGTGCTACTGTCACTGGGTCTTGGACTATGCAACATAAGTTTGTTGTTTTCTGAGTTTTCCTGACACCAAAATACATCTCTGATTGCCAGGACCAAATCTCTAGATCAGAGATGGAAAAGGCAAGCCTTTTCCCTTAGAATCCATTCGCTGGGATGCATGGCTTTTGGCTGAGTCAATAGGCTGCTGGATTCAGCTATTTCAGTATTTGTAGGGTGCTGAGGGAAAAAGAATCATTGTAGGGCCTCCTGTACCTATTTTACTCTTTGAGCATTATAACCAGCTGACTTAGGCAACTACTGCTATGTTTTCAATATAAAGGAAAATATGATAATGAAGACAAAACTGATGTAAGATTACCAGAGCCATTTTCACTGTTTGAAACTCTAGGACATTGATGCCTTTGACCATTCCACCTGTTTTGTTGTCCAATGTTCCTGCTCAGAAACTCAGTGATCAGTTACCTTCCTCCAAGACGTGACGTCTTACTCCTCCAGATATAAATAGAAGCCCTAGGACTGGCTATGCCTTGCACAATGAAGTACGTCGTCCTGCCTTTGACTTAGTATCTGATACTGGTTGTGCCTATGCGTGTGTGACATTTGAGTCAGCCCATCTGAACATTATAGCCCTATGATGCTAAGTCCTTGTCTGGTTAAAAATCGTCTTTGGTTATCCCTGGAATATAATTCCGCTGACTCAAAATCCTCCCAACTGGGGAAAAACGAATTGGCACTAGTCCTGACTCTCTGAACCTTTTCTCAGGAAGGAATGACATTTTGGAAGGTGACGACTTGCCTAATCAGGTAGTTCTTCTGGAGAGATGCTCTAGGGGGAGTCTTGAGGCCCTGATTCAAGCACTAAAGTCATATCTATGTTTGAACATCCCAGTATTTTGAAACATGGACCCAGGGCCGGCTCTAGGTTTTTTGCCGCCCCAAGCAACAACAACAAAAACTCCAAGAGCGCAACTGCCGAAGCAAAAAAAAAAAAAAAAAAAAGACTCCTGGAATGCCGCCCCTGGAATTGTGCCGCCCCAAGCACGTGCTTGGTTTGCTGGTGCCTAGAGCCAGTCCTGCTCCAACCAACAGTCTGGAAGTTCTACTGGCAGTTACTGCAGGATGCAGGTCAATGTCGACAAGGAAAAGAAATGCTCAGATTTTTATTATTATTTTTGAAGGTCTGGGGAGGGGCTGAGTATGACTTAGTCTGGCTTCCGCAGAAATGTAATGTAGACATACATGAGCTGGGCTTATCATGTCTTCTTCCTTGTGCTTCCCTATGATTTTCATGGATGAGGGGCTTCATCCTATGCATCCCCCTAAGAGTCCTCAGATACCATATGCCCCTCAGTTTCCTTCCCCTGAATATGTCCCTGAGTGGACGAGGAGGTGTGGTTAAACACCATAGAGCTCTTTGAGTGATTCAGCTGCAGGCATGGGAGTAATAACTGCCTCTCTGTAGAGGGTCTCAGAATAAATACAGATTGGGAAGAAAGACTCATTGAGAGAGACCTTGAAGGTGCTGCTGCCAGTAAAGAGTGCAGGCCTTTCTTTGTTGGCTCCATAGCTAGCTTTCTAAGCTAAGGGGAATTAAAAAAAAAACAAAAAACCCACACACGAGGTATTGTAAAAATAAATAATTAAATAAATATATGCCCAAGTGCACACACAGCCAAGTAAAAGAACAGCCTCAAAGAGGGTTCAGCTAAAAAGAATAAGCAGTATGTGATGCTGCCAGTAGAACAAGCAGTCTGCTTTGTTCTGGTTTAATTCTTCAGAAGCAGGAAGTAAAGTGAATCTATGCAGACACAAGGCAGGAAGGAGTTGACTCAAGAGTGTGCCAGTGTTCTGTGCTCTCACTAGTTTTCACACGTCTGACTGATAAATGCAGGAGTGACTACCCATCAGTTTGCACCACTGGCAACTAAGTTACAGAACTATGCATCTGATGAAGTGGATTTAGCCCACAAAAGCTTATGCCCAAATAAATTTGTTAGGCTCTAAGAGGACTCCTTGTTGTTTTTGCTGATACAGACTAACACGGCTACCACTCTGAGAACTATAAGTGACACACCAGTGTATGTTAAACCTATCACTGGTAAATAATTAGAGGTCAGAGTAATGAACAAGATAGATTTATAACACAGTCATCAATTGTACTGGTGAAAATGTTTGGAACCAGAACACTAACATTAGGGCTGTTTAATAGTTCAAATAGGCAAGTAATAGTTCAGAGGTCTACAGAGCTTGTATCTATGCTGCATGCAATTTATGAAATGTATATATTTTAATACTGATTAAATTGAGGATTTAATTATATTTAGTTTTGCCGGTCACCATAAATAAAATCAATTGTTAGGGTAAAGCTTCAAAGTGTGTGTTCTTGAAAGATCAGTATTTGTAATAGGCCAGATTCAGCCAACCTTACACTGAAAAGTACACCTCACTACTCAAGATGCATTTAGTGAACTTTATAATAATTGTATAAATACAAGTTGCCTAAATCTCAAATGTGCTCACCACTTGTAGATTTCAGTGAAGTCAACCGGAGCTGTGGGTGCTCCATTTCTGATAGTCACTTATATGTAAGTATATAAATATGAAATTAGGTACCTAACTTTAGGCCACCTAAATTTGAAAATTATGGTGCAAAAGATGAAGTATTTATTTTTTAAAGGACTTCATATTTATTTACAGAAATAAGGTATTTTTCTAAATCCCGAATGTTGTCAAAGTACTTTCTGACCAATGCTACTGAATATGAAAAGTATTTCAGACCACAAGTTATTTGAAAAATATTGTTCATAACAAGAATTACCTAACATAATGTAATACAACTTTATTCAATACAGTATCTTTCATACCAATTGCATCCCACAACACTTTACTGAGAGAGATAACATAATTACCAAGGTAAATCATAAATAATAGAGGGAAAGAGAAACACAGAGTTATAGGCAAGGGAGAAAAAGATATATTTTCAGTTTAGATTTGATATGAAATGAAGTTCTTCACATAAATCTTGACAATATTAATTTTGAAACTAGAACAAGTATTGGTTACAAAATCAAATCTTGAAACCAGTCAGAGAAATATTAGAACCACCTCTTCTGGTATCAGACATTTTACTAAAAATAACTGGATGCATAATTGTCTCTCTGAACTCTGTAAATGTAGGAATCATAAGAGATTAGTAAATAACCATAAATTGCTAGTGCGGATTCCCAATAGCTTGAGAGAAATAGAGAAAAACACTTGATTAAGTCTTATGAGTCCAATTAGTTGTGAGGGAAATATAAAGAAGCTGCTACAAAAGACCTTAGAAAAATCTAGAAAGAACACGTATCTGCACAGAAATACTTCTCAGCCTGCTGTGTGTCTATGAGAGTCAATATTTTATTCTGATTTAAATATGCATGATTTTTTTTCTTTTCTCTCAAGTAGACATCTAACTATTCCCATGTACATCACTGTGTGTTAAACCATCTCAGGATTATTTTGTAAGACTTCTGAAACAATAATTCCTCCACATGTTAAGAAATGTACAAATATTATTTGTATCATTTTATGTCAATTTAAATCTAAAGTATAAATTCACAAACATCCAATTCTATCAAGGAGAGCTGGTATTTTCCCTAAAGTATGAGTGAATTTAGGGCTAATGACAATGAGGGAATAAAAGCACTAGCTCGAGACAAATATAATACAAGCAGATCCTATGCAACATCCCTCACGGCTTTGCCAATGAATCTCAAACCTGATCTGCAACATCTTACTATTCCAGTCCTAGCTTTCCCTTCAGCAAGGAGTGCCAATGCTGCCAAATTATGCGGTGGTTTTGAGATGTACATATATAGGGCCTAAGATGGGGCCAAACTTGTGATTTTAGTTAGTACCTGAACTGCGATCTCCAGAGGTGAAAGCCTAGTGCATTGTAACCTCCTGTAATTCCTTTTTTCAAGTTACCCCAAATCCAAAACTGATGGAAGCTAAAGGGGTGAGAAAAAAATGAGGAAGGAAAAGCACAAATATTCTTGCTGCACTTGCAAATGTGGACAATAAGTCAAGCTCCGCTATCATGACAGAAGCCATTCTCAGCTACTGTTTAGAGCATCATTAATCCCAGTGATACTCGTCTATATAACTGACAGATTAGGGTCAAGCTATCCTAATGTCAGGACTAGACAGAAAAGTGGACATATTTTTTGATAACAAAGTGATATTTATGAAATAATATATCAGTGTAGGACTTCCAGACCATTCCTATTAACATTTATAATTTTCACAAGTTAACGCTTTTCTATGTGATAATTTAGTCCATAACAGAGGGGTGTAAATTTTAGTCAGCAGTAGAATGTTGTACGCTAACTGGCCCATGAGGACTTTGCTGGCATGCACTAAAAGTGCATATTTATGTAGTTTCATTTCAAACAGTACTACGTTAATGCACACTACGGAACTTTTAAGGCATGCCAGCAGGGTCCACACGGGCAAACTACTGTGTGACACACAAATTGCAGACTACAATTTACACCCCCTCTGTTATGGACTAAAGCACCATGTGGACAAACCCATACTAAACAGTTACTAAATATCAAGCACCAAATCCTCAACTTGTGTAAGATGTTGTAGCTCAGCTGAAGTCAATGGGCCTCTGACAATTTAAACCAGCTGAGGATCTGCTCCAAGTGTTATATTTTACATTTAAATAAAAATTTTACTATCCTTAAGTAAAACAGTCTAACCAAAACCTCAGTGCACTGAACTGTATATACAGATGAGATGTGGCATCCATTCTATCATGTTTTTTAACACTATTTTAAAAAGGTGATTACTATACAATACTTACTACTAATTCCCCAGAACCTGATACATTGCTATTTATCATTACCCTTTGCTCAGACTTTTAGCTAGTTTTCAATCCATGGTACAGTGCTTATATCCAATGAATTTGAATTAAATATCCAAATAAGCTACAGTTCCTTGTTAAATCACTATATGCTTTATTAAAATGTAGACAGAACAGCTATTGAATTCCCTTCATCTTCTGATTTTTAAAAATTTATATATATTTTAAACCTTGTCTATCGTGATATTGTCCCTTGCAGATGCATGCTGTTCACACTTTGCAATATAAATATTTAAATATCAGAAAAGCACTCTAATTACTAACATATTTTATCCCTTAATTTTCCTCCCTTTTGAAGTTGAATTTAGGTTTTTGTTTCCTGATACCTCCTCCAATTGTCAATGACTTTTCAAAAAGAATTGCCAGAAGTTCAGTAAGTTAATTAGCTAATTCCCTAAAGGCCCTGATTTGTGTATGCATATTTTCCAAGTGATTCTTTTCCTCCATTTTACAGCAATAAATGACAGTTTTCAATTACTTTCTAATTGTACATTTTCTTTTTCTTTATTTTTCCTCATCAATTGTAAAGAGCTGTTCAACAGAATCGTACTTGATTTAGTCCTTTAATTAATGGGCATCTTTTCTTTACAGACATGCATCTAAAGAAGTGGGTATTCACCCACGAAAGCTTATGCTCCAATATGTCTGTTCATCCATAAGGTGCCATGGAACTCTGTCGCTTTATTCTTTATAGAGTTTCCCCAATATATATATTAAAAAGTCCTTTCCTTCCCTCTCCTCCCCCGCACCATATTTCCTTGCAAGCCATGGCTAGTTCTGTAGATTCTCCTTTGGTCCTCTCATGTTCCAATTCTTCCATCTTCAGATTTTTGAACAATTCCTTATAAAACCACACTGACTTTTTCTTGCTTTCTATATTTTATATTTCAGGGGAATTGTGATCTCTTACATCTTAATTATGTCTGCTAGTATGCCAGTTTTTTCCACATTCATGGATTTTCATACTTCCATTGTACCATGTGAGATGGTTTCTTAATTCCCCAAGATGTATTTTCTAGGATCCAGTAGCATTTGTATTATTGTTTTCCATGAATCCACTTTTGAGTTAGTGTAATTATCATTAACACTAAG
>NW_020664462.1:19198467-19226722 GCF_002925995.2 Terrapene triunguis | reverse complement strand
CCCCTTTTCATATTCTCAATCAGTTCCTCTCTGTTGGTAAAAAGTAGATTGAGGCTGGTGTCTCCACTTTCTAGATCATGAGTGTGATGGGGTATACCTGACTCTTCATGGCCCCCTGTTGGAGTCTCTGCAGTCCTACTATGCCCCGCTGCAGGAAGGAGCAGGGGAGGTGGGTCCTTCGGGCTTGCCTAGAGGGGCCTCATGGAAGCAGCCAATCAGAGGCTCAGCAGGCTCAGATAAAAGAAGCTGCAGGGCCTGACCAGGTCAGTTCTAGGGGAGGGGAGCGCTTCTCTTCTCTTCCCACAGGAGCTTGAGTGGCTGCACTGACGTAAAATGGGAAATAGTTCTGTTGGACATTTGCTCCCCTGGAAGGGGTCCATTTTTGACTGTGTGCCTTAAGCCACTGGAGACCTGCCCAGCGAGGATGGCAACCTACAGGGGGTGCCAGGAGTGGGGAAAAGTTTGCAGTACCATATCCAGCTGCTAGGAGGCACTTGAGGTGAGTGCCCCCCTGTTAGAATGAGTATGTCCTCTTTCTAACTTAGGAATTTTTTTAATGGTCCATATTTCTCAACCAGTGCATGACTGAGTGCACTGTTTTGAGAGTATCAGATATTCACATAAACTTATCCTTTATTTTCTGTGTCCTTATCCAAGAATATTTCACATCACTGTGACTCTCAGAATTATTGTATTGCCTAGTCTTGTAAATATTTGTAATGTGCAAAGTCACCCCTTTAACCAATCCCATAGTGTTAACATTGTCAACAGTGTTAACATCCTGCTTGTGAGAATCACCGCCCCAAGTTCTAGTTGTGCACACCAAGTCATATTATCCATCACTTAGCATCACTTGTAACTTACTTTGCTTATTAGCCACACGTTTGCATTTGCGCACAGACACCAGTGTACAATTATTAAGCAACAGCTTCACTATTTTACTTGCCTAAATGAGCCTTGAACCCAGGAAGCTCTTACCACCTAAGCCATTCAGTTCTCATCACAGAGAGAGCATTCTAATATTTCATAAGGCTTTGTGATTCATGTCTATAGAACATACTTTGTCACATATCTCATTAGTCTCCAGCATCACTTTTCTTCTTTCTTCACTAGCGCTTTGCACTAGAAGGATCTTTAAGACATTTATCTGTGTGTCCCCTGTTTTGAGTTCTCTTCTCAAAACTATAAAGTTGATAGAATCAAGGACAAATTTCCCTTCAGTCTTGTGTCACCAATACTAATCTGGACTGATATTTTAACATTCTCAAACTTTTTCAGGCAACCCTTCACCTTTGACACATCTGTTGCCTTGGCACCAAGAGGCAACATACCATCCATACTGTTTCTGGATTACAAAAAAGCCCAGGCCATGGTCCATTAAGCTATTAAGATTGCTTGCCTCTTCTTTTTCTCTGATGACTCATCTTCAATGGCTTTCTTGCGCTCAGTGAACAGGTTACCAACTGTACCCTGCTTCTTTTTAGCCTGACCATCCTCCAGTTTGTTAACAGCAGAATCTCTATTGCTGGTTTCTACGCCAAATGGCCCCTAACTGGTTTCCATTCCTTTTGCCCAAATTTTTCCATCATCCTTCCTCCACATCAATAGTTCCGCATAGTGTGTCTCTAGATAGCACCCTCATGACTTCTCTAATTCAGTGTCCCATATTTCTGACAGGCTTCCATCCTGTGCTGAATGGAAGCCTGTTTGCACTTCATAAAATATATAGAATATTTGGTTATATTCCCAACCTTGTCACTGAGTTACTATGTGGCCTGGTGTAAGTCACTTAACATCTCTCTAAATGTGTATAGTAATACCTATTTGTGTATTAGGGATGTTCTGAGGCTTGATTAAATAATGCTTGTAAAATCCTGAGACTCTCCGATTGAAATGAGCTATACAAGTCAAATTCCCCACATATACGCTCTTCTCCATCAGGCTAACCTGGCTCCTTTGGTAGAATTTTCATGTCCCAATAGATACTTCTTATTTTAATGATGCATTTCTCTGTTAAAACTTATAGGAACTAGGGACAGTACTATCACTCCCTCAGGATTTCATCGGTTTGCTTTTATCTTATTTGTTGTTTACTACATTCACTGGCTTTATAAGCCTAGTGATGCTTTCCCACCCCTAACACAGAACTTCCAAACCATGTCAATTAAACAGATCACCAACCTGTAGTTTGTTTTCAGACACTTATCTTACCTGTACTGTTTAAAACTCTTCCCTCTGTTAGTAACTAATTTCAATGAAGTCACATTCAGGTGAACCCTTAAAACTCCAAATATGCCCTTTTTAGATTTATAGTTTATTCAAGTTATGCACCTTTTAAAAGTTATTCATATAGATATCTTTTCAGTATATGCTGTGTATGTGTGGGTCTAAAAGCTCTGGTAATAAAGCAAAATCAGGGCACACAAAACCCCAATCTTTAATTGCACTGATTGGCCCAGCTTATTCAAAAGACCTATATTAATGTTGTGGGGTTTCGGTTTGTTTTTCCCCCCTCAAAATTATAAGCTCTACAAGACAGAGATCTAATACATTTTGGGTGCTACCACAAAATAAACAATAGTAACATTAGCAGCAAACAACATTCTAGTTCAGTGGTTCTCAACCCGCGGTCCGCTTGCAGCCCAATCAGCACACAGCTGCCGCTTATGTGATATCCTCAAGGCCAAACAGGTATATATTGTGTGGATGTGGCCCACATAATTTGGTTCCTGTATGGTAATATAATCCCACTGAGGTCCGGGGCTATTTTAAGTAAAAAGATTATCCTCCTGGTTCCAAAATAATTCAGCTTTTATAAGACTATTTACAAATATTTTTATCCTCATTTTCTGCTTCACTTTCTATAGGTAGTATTTCCACTCTGATCACAGGCTAATGAATAAGCAGAAGTCTACCAATGTTGCTTCTGTTTTGTCTATGGATTTATGATGAAGTGAACAAATATTGAATAGACCCTTCATCAGATTTAATACCTCAGTTTTGGATTTAAAGACTCTCGGTTTTCAACATTTGTTGTTAATTTAACAATTAATGAAACAGTACTGAATGTAATTGTTTCACAAGCTCTAACAAGGTTGACTATTCTGATTTTTTCAAGGCTTACATAAATAATATTCTCTCTTTGCCCCTTATCGTCTTTTATTATAAAATGCAACTTACTTTGTAATACGGTCAATATTAGCTATTTGCTTCTGGTTCCGGATTATTTCAATAGCTGCCCAAAGATGCTGGATAGCTTTTGTATCTGCCTGTCGTCTTTTCGTTAAGCGTGCCATGACCTGTTTGCTTGTTTAGCTGCAGCTGATAAAAAAAGAAAAAAATTATCATGAATTATGAAATGGATTACATGATGATTATCTTGCATAAAATAATTTTATCATAGATATTTTATTAACCTATAGCAATCCAATTTGTATTATTGCAGTATGTTTTGTGTTCAGACAGTTCCATAGACCATAAACTGTGTGTCTAATACAAGTTTCATTGGCAGGTTCTTTTACATTAAAGAATCCAAAGAAACATGAAATTGAGTAGTGAAATGACTAAACCAACAGGAAATAGATGGAATTAACAGTCTCAAACTGCTTATGAAAAATCAGTTGGCTCATAACCAACCTCACTAGTCTCCTATCTACATGAAAAGGGTAAAATTCACTCTGGCCCAGGGGTCTGCATGGGCCCCTTGCATTATTTTAAGCCTTTAACACAGGGGCTTAAATGGTGCTTGAGTGGAGCACAGAGCATTATTGAAAGCCTTCAGCAGTACGGTAAGTTTTATCCAAAGTTAATGACAACACAGTTCCTCCTTCTCCTTCTTGTACATTTCCATCACTAATATGGATTTTAAAATCCCCACTCTATGTTTAGAAACTAAAAGCATATTTTGAAAAATAGTAGACTAAAAAAATAATTGGAACATGATATTTTCCACTATACACTAAAACCAACAAAACCAGAGCACTTACGATGCCATTTGCTCATCTAACCAACCATGAGTAGTAACATAACAAGCAGCTGGCTTTGTTTACAGTTTTTCCAAAAGCTGCAGGCAATGAGGTACAGATAATCTGTAAATCGCCTACAGCACAGAATCCCCTTCTTAAAAAGATTAATGATGCATATTGACCACTAAACTTTCTTCCAGTGCCACCACTTACTGAATGAGAAATAACTGATTGATGGCTGATACTAATAGATACATAATTTATTTTTGAGCTCAGTGTCCCAAAAATGAACGCAGTGATACATAACTAGAATACTTATAACTGGGAGACAAGAGTAATACCTTCAGCATCTCTAAAAGAATATATAAAATGCAAAAATTACCACAATATCAGGACAATGTTAAAGATGAGTATTCAGGCATAAAAATCAGAAAATCCAAAATTAAAGGGACCTGATAATTCTGTAACTTGTGATAGGGTTGCCAACTTTCTCATTGCACAAAATCGAACACTCCTGCCACGCCCCTTCTCAAGACTCCACCCCTGCCCCACCTCTTCTCTGAGGACCCGCCCCCACTCACTGCAGACCCCCTCCCGCCGTCACTTGCTCTCCCCCACTCTCACTTACTTTCACTGGGCTGGGGCAGAGGGTTGGGATGTGGGAGAGGGTGAGGGCTCCAGCTGGGGGTGAGGGCTCCGGGGTGGGGCCAGAAATGAGGGGTTCAGGGTGCGGGAGGGGGCTCTGTACTGGGGGTTGTGGTGTCGGGGGGGGGGGTGCGGGCAGGGCCAGTGCAAGGAAGATTTGCACCCTAGGCGAAACTTCCACCTTGCACCCTTCCCCCCCCCAGCCCTGCGGTGCTCCCCCTGCGGCAGCTTCCCCCCCCTGCCCTGAGGTGCCCCCCCTGCAGCAACTCCCCCCCCCCGGGGAGCCGTGCGGCAGCTCCCTCTCCCCCGAGGCACCCCCGTGGCAGCTCCCCACCCCTCTGGCTCGGGGAGCCGTGCAGCAGCTCCCCACCCCAGCTCACCTCTGCTCCGCTTCCTCCCCGAGCACGCTGCCCCCGCTTTAATTCTCCTCCCCTCCCAGGCTTGTGGCGCCAAACAGCTGATTGGCACTGCAAGCCTGGGAGGTAGGAGAAGTGGAGCGGCAACCGCGCGCTCGGGGAGGGGGCGTAGGAATGATGTAAAAAAAAAATTGGGGGCACCACTTTTTGGCGCCCCCAAATCTTTGCGCCCTAGGTAACCGCCTAGTTTGCCTAAATGGGAGCACCGGCCCTGGGTATGGGCTCTGGGGTGGGGCTGGCGATGAGGGATGCAGGAGGGGGCTCTGGGCTGGGGCCAAGAGGTTTGGAGTGCAGGAGAGGGCTCAGTGCTGGGGCAGGAGGTTGGGGTGCAGGAGCGGTTCGGGGGGGGTGTGGGTTCCAGCTGGTCAGCGCTTACCTGAAGCAGCTCCCAGTTGGTGGCACAGTGGGGCTAAGGCAGGTTCCCGGAAGCAGCCAGCATGTCCAGCCCCTAGACAAAGTGCAGCCAGGCAGCTCTGCACGGTGCACGCTTCCCGCGCCCGCAGGCACTGCCCCCGCAGCTCACATTGACCGCGGTTCCCAGCCAACGGGAGCTGTGGAACCGGTGCTCGGGGCAGGGCCAGTGTGCAGAGCCTCCCTGGTCCCTGGGCCTAGAGGCCACAGGGACATGTTGCCACTTCCGGGAGCTGCGCATAGCCAGGGCAGGCAGGGAGCCTGCCTTAGCCCTGCTGCGCCACCGACCAGACTTAACGGTTTTGCTCTGAAGCATTTTTATGATCATAACATTATATATTTGAAAGTCTTTTTTACGGAAAATATATGAATGAAAGCTACAACTATCCTAAGATGATGAGAGCATTACGGTTCTTGTTATACTTATTAGGAAATACAAAGCATGTTACAGAACTCTCAAGGAGCCAAGAGAGGAAGTGGAATAGGTGAACTCATTGTGGGCTGTGTAGGGGGCATTATTAATGGATAGAATCAAATGTAAGTGGAACTGTTGAAGGGGCTTGGTTGACTAGAATCTAAAAATTGGTGGAAGGTGGCCAGGGCATTTAATATTTCTAAATAAAGTTAAGTCATCTTATTTCTCATTCTGTCTTTAGTTTATGACCTTTTAATTTAAAAGAAGACATGGCAAAATGCAAAAGGCTTACAGAAAAGCAGACAAGGGGAGATTTACAAAGTGCAGTTAGACCAATTCCCAATTGTACTGCTGACAATCTCGCCCTAGGACATTTAGAGGGAAGAAGGTTGGAGGGTAGAGGTGTCATCTTCCTTAGAAGGAAAAACAGAATTTATTTAATTCTGAATCCAGAAGAGGAGCAGGAAATATGAAAGAGGGGGGTGTAAACTAAGACTGACAGAAGTCAACAAAGAGCTTGCATTTACCCTGTTTCCCAAAAGAAGAGGACATTTGAAATAAAAAGCAATAAGGTTATAAAAGAAACAAGCTTAACCTCTGTAATTTAATGCCAGGGGGTAATTATTATTGAAAAATAACTGAGTAAAATCCAAAAATAGGTTAGATACACGAGAAAACAGTAACATCTTGCAGTTATACTAGCTATGAAAAGAATTACAAGGACGATTAATTGTTATGCTTCAGCATATAAACTGATGCCAGCTGGGGTCAGGAAAAAAACTCCCTTCCTAGTGTAGTACTGAGTAATAGCAAGACTATTGCACGTTTTACTTCTCTCCAAAGCATCCACTGTAGATTTTATCACAGATAGAATATTTGAGTGGCTGGGCAAGTGTCCTGTCTGTCATGGAATTTTATGTAAAATTTAGGGAAGAAAATCACTTCCTTCTGACCCAGAGAATAATTCAAAGGAGTAGAATGATTTTCAAAGTTTACTATGATGCTTCAGCTGCTCTTTAATATTCTAAAACTATAACACATAGAGGTTATGGACTACAGGCTCACATGTGCCAGAGAAGCACTCAGCACAACTGAGGAGGGGCACTTAGGTGCTTTATGACACCTTTCTGTCCTTCTGACCCTGGGGCTGCTGGATGCCAAGCTGGCCCTAGCGTAAGTTAGAGCAACGTCAGAGGGAATCCACAGCTGCTGCATTAAACATTGAGCTTTAATTCCCCTTTTCACAGCTGGAGCTGCACGAAGGGGAGTCAAGAACAGCCAATTCTTGGTCCTGCATGTGTAAATGCATTTCCTCTTGTGTTTGCAGGGAAGAAAAAAGTGTGAGTGAGAGAGAAAATGGCGATTTTAATAAAAACTCCCTTGAGCCATGCAGCTGCACCTGATGAAGCATGCACAGCAAGACTCCTGCCCTTTCTGAGGTGCTGCCCACCAGTGCTGCCAATCAATGGATGGGGAAAGGCTGTACAAGGCTCCCCCGTTCCCTTGCCACTTCTGGCATTGATAGCCACGGTGTTGGTGTGGATGAGAAGCTTCCTCCTCCCTCCAACCACATCCTCTGCCACTTGCTGGGAGGAAGGTTCCTGGCTCCTTCTGGTGCCAACAGTAGTGGAAGGGGCAGAGTCACATCAGTGCTTCCTTTTCCCCAGGCCACTTCCGGTGTCGCTGGCCAGGGAAAAGTAGCAAATAGGAGATTCCAGGATTTCTCCTTTTCCCAGCCTCCCTCCCTTTGTCTCTACTCATGGCTCCCAAGTTTCTTGTGTGTCTTGAAAGGACTCCCTGTGTGGATCCCTCTGCAAAATCGCAACCTCACATTGCAAATTGCACAGGGAAGGGATGTTGTCCCTTATTTGTCAAGGAGATGGCATGCCAATAGATATAAGAAGCAGAATAAGTAGTAACTTACTACAGATAACTATCACACACTCAGTAGGATTTCCTGTTCCAAATAGATTTAATAGCTCTGGCTTTTGTAGCAAACTTTTCATCTTGCAACAAGTGAGATATGTTTAGTTTTCATATTTGATGCTTTTGGCTTGTTTTTGAGACAATATTTGTCTCCCCCACACAAAAGGATGACATTTCTTGGTTGAAAAGCAGATAGTACACGGCCCCATCACTTATTAAAAGTGCCAGAATAAATTCCTAACTTATTTTAAAAATTGGCTAGGCAAATTTAGCAACATTTTTTAACTGTTAGCCCTATTAAAAGGGGAGGAGTACAGCGCCTTTTGCACTCCAGAAACAAAGATTACTGCACTTCTCCACATAACACATCGCAACAGGCATTCTTCCTCAGCTGCTGCTGTCAAACTAACCACAAGAGTCCACTCCCTAAATTACTGCAAAATTCTAAAAAGGCCTGCATGCTATTGCACAATCCAGTCTTCAGCTGAAGGTTCTGGTTGCTTATGGGGGGTGGGGGGGGGGAAGAATCTACATCTCAGTGTGCTGACCTATATAAAGGCTTCCTGCAATTAACATTTTTCAAAAATAAGAAGACTATAGAAAGGCTTGTGAGGTGTTAAAATATGCATTTAACATTCCAGATGTGTGTGTAAGTTTATCTATTGGTATAATTTAAGTACTACTGAGGCCAATTTATATCTGCTGGATTTTTAAAAAACATTAAGAAGTTAACACTCCAGGGACCCTTTACAGACACAATACTGATGTATGCATTTTCATGTAGGTACCAAAAGGTGCTTCTAGTTCAGCTCTTTGATAATTACATTGATATTAATGTTCTGGGAACAAAATAAAAGGCTGAGGTGTGTGAAGAAAGAGTTGGCAAGAATTATTGATGGCTTTCCATCATTATGTTTAGCCATCACACTCTATCAATATGGGTTTATCTACATCACGCCATCTTTGCTGTATCACGCTAGTGAGCTTAATGTGTGAAGTAGCTTCTCAGAATAAAGGCTGGCAAAACATATAGGCAGGAAACACTAAGGGCTTTTCTATACTGACACTTTACATCACTGCAGCTTTCTCGCTCAGGGTGTGAAAAAATACAGGGTGTAATGTGCCAGTATAGACAGTGCACCCCAGCACTGGTAGCTATGCCCCTCGTAGAGGCGCTTTAACGTTGCCAGTGTAGACAAGCCCTAAAAGATAACAGTCAGTGGGACTTGTTTTCTTCAGCTTTACATCCACTTGGGGGGTCCTGGAAAATCTGGGAAAACTCTCCCTTTATAGAGAAAGCATTGCAGATTTGCCTGGGGCTAAGAACTCCTGATCTTTAACACTTGGCTCCAATACCTACTTGCTATGGGGCCTTGGATAAGTCATTCAGCTTCTCTCTTTTTTTCTGTCTATAACATGGGAGGCAATAAAACTTATTTACCTTCCTCGCAGGTGTGTGGTGAAAATTAAGTAATGTATGTACAGTGTTTTGAAAATGATACACGAGTTAAGTGTTATCCTTACTACTTAACTATGAACTGCATGGATATACAGTAAAAAGACTCACTCTCATATAAAGACTCACTCTTCCCTTTGTGAATGAATGTACCCAAGTTTTCCATCTAGACTATACTCAGCTTTAGATAGAAATTTGGTAATGTTATCAAGCTAAATAGATCACAGTGCAGAGTTTGTAGCTCTCTGCTTCTTCATGGTGGCAATAGATTAATTTTGTGTCCCATATCAATGCTGCGAGTACAGGCAATAGTTGCCCACCTGGCCTAAACAAACTCTGCTCCAGTTTCCAAAGCTTGCTGGCGTAGTAGTACTGGATTTGTAAATTATAGCAGCAAGTCAACAACTCAACACAGTTGTGTACAATGATTTTTAAAGTATGTTGTACTAATATGCATAAAGCTGGGCAAAGCTTTCCAGATTTGTAGGGATCTATTCTTATATCCTATTTTGACCTGTTCAAAAGGAATTGTCTATTAAAGTCCCTATTTACAAAGTTTGGAAGGTAATTTGGAAGGATTATTTCAGGAGTACATTTAAAAAGCTCTTTAAAGAGTTTTAAAGCTCTTCAAGTTATAGTTTACAGCTGAAGCAGCTGCTAGAATTTAGCTTCTGTCACTAGTTACAGAGAATGGTTAAATCCTTTAGACACTTAAAACTGAAGGGCAAGTCTTCCCTTTCTAAGATAATAAGGAGAAAAAGTAGCAGTTTCTTGTGTTCTTTCCCCCCTATTTTATTATACGAAAATCAGATAATTTAATTTTTAGAACAAGGGAGCCTGTTTGTTGAGATTTTTCTGCCTTTGTGTATTCACTTTGGAACTGATCCAGAGTCCATTAAAGTCAACGCAACGAGCGTTTCTATTGACTTTCGCTGGCTTTGTAGCAAGCCCTTTGTCCCTTAAGTTGACATCTGTTGACAGCTCTCCCAGATCCTCGCACCAAAAAACAGAGTTGTATAACAAGTATGTTGCAATAGAGCAGTCCAGCAATAGTCTGCAGCTACTGTAAGTGGAAAGTCTTTAATATATTAATTCAAAAAGACAATACGAAGGCTGCAAATTTAAATGAAAGAAAACAGGAAATGCTAAAGTTACACTTCTCATAGGCAAGAGACTGCCCAGCCCCTTCCCCGAGGCCCAGCCCCCACTCACTCCATCCTCCCCCCTCCATTGCTCGCTCTCCCCCACCCTTGCTCACTCGCTCATTTTCACTGGGCTGGGGCAGGGGGCTGGGGTACGGGCTCTGGAAGGGAGTTTGGGTGCGGGAGGGGGCTCAGGGCTGGGGCAGAGGGTTGAGGTGCAGGAGGAGGTAGGACTCTGGGCTGGGGGTGCAGGCTCTGGGGTGAGTCCAGAAATGAGGGGTTTGGAGTGTGGGAGGGGGCTCAGGGCTGAGCTGCGGGAGGGAGTAGGGGTTCTGGGTTGGGACTGTGGGGTCTGGGGTGGGGCCAGAAATAAGGGGTTCAGGAAGCGGGAGGGGCTCAGGGCTGGGGCAGGGAGTTAGGGTGTGGGAGGTGGTAGGGCTCTGGGCTGGGAGTGCAGGCTCTGGGGTGGGGCCAGAAATGAGGGGTTCAGGGTGCAGGAGGGGACTCCAGGCTGGGGCAAGGGGTTGGGGCGCAGGAGGGGGTGCGGGCTCCGGGAGGGAGTTTGGGTGTGGGAGGGGGGTCCAAGCTGGGGCAGGGCATTGGGGCACGGGAGTGGTTTCGGGGTACAGGCTCCGGGCAGCACTTACCTCAAGGTGGCACCCAGGAAGTGGCCGGCATTTCCCTCCAGCTCTAGGGGGAAGAGGCAGCCATAGGGGCTCTGCATCCTGCCCCCTGCAGGCACCACCCCCGCAGCTCCCATTGGCTGTATTTCCCGGCCAATGGGAGCTGTGGAGACAGTACTTCGGGCAGGGGCAGCGTGTGGAGCCCCCATGGCTTCCCCTGAGCCCGAGGGATATGCCGGCTGCTTCCCGGGAGCTACGCAGAGCCAGGCAGGGAGCCCACCAGCCCGGCTGTGCAGCTGACCGGACTTTTGCAGCTGACCGGACTTTTAACAGCCCAGTCAGCAGTGCTGACCAGAGCCGCCAGGGTCCCTTTTCAACCACCTGGCAACCCTATAATAGCTAGGCTGTCACATGTGTACACAATTCATGCAATAAGTAATGAAAACCTTTAACTTCCTGATATCCATATAGTACACTGTATACTGAAAAAGGACACTTGTCAGCCTAATAATACTAAATACGACATATTCACAATGTAAGCAAGTTTATATTGCTATGAAAATAATTACTTTTGCCTTTCCTGAATATTCTTTATTTGGATTTGCCACCTTAAATTTAGGTAGAATTTCTGAATGACTCTACAAAATGCGGTACTCTGGTAGAAACACAAAAACCAGTATGAAGAACTATGGAATTCTGTGGAATTTTTTCTGCAATTACATTTTTTTTAAACTCCAGTATACAATTCTGTAGATACATGAACAAACCTAGCTACTGATAGCACATCACAATTTGGCACTGAGGCATTGCACAACCGGTACTGTCAAAAGCAATAATGTTACTAAACACCTCTAAGAACTTTATGGTTATTTGTTTTTTAAAAAAATCACTTTCATGCATGTGCTTACTTCAAGCTTAACAGGCAACTATCCTTCACTGCTTAACAGGCAACTATCCTTCACTATCCCTCAATGCTTGAGGTTTTCAAGTTTGGACATTTTGAATTATTAAGCCACAAAAAGCTGCATGATTATTTTAAAAACAAACCTGGAAATCTTTCCTGTTTACTTAACTCCACCGGCTGAAGACATTTTGCCCAAACTGTTGGAACCGGGCTTCACCTCAAATGGAGAATTTTTGAGAAACTGATGAGTGAGTGAAAACAGGTCTATAACAAAAGCTGAAATGCAGCATTAACAGTAGATGCCAAGAAAGCTGAAATAATAGATATATAACTGCAGTTAGAGGCTGCTAAAAGAGTTTTTTGTCTAAATGTTATATTGATCCTTGTGTGTGATATTTTGTGTCTAATACAAATATAAATATGTACATGATTAGAATTTAATCCTGGATTTTTCCCCTGGATCTGGAATTTCACATCAATTAAGAAATCCATGGGCCTGTATGCAATAGTTTCATTCCTCCATAGAAAATGGGAAGGAATATTCTTGGTTCCTGACTGGTAGAATTCCCTGAACAAATTGTGATTGGGTGACAAAAGTTTGGAGAATAAGAGAACTCTAGTATAAGACAGAAGGCAGCGTAGGTCAGCATGGGTGAAAAGAAGTAGCCAAATCCTCAGATGGCAAAGGAGCTTTGACAATTTTTTTTAAATTAATGGAGATATCCTATCTCCTAGAACTGGAAGGGACCTTGATAGTTCATCGAGTCCAGCCCGCTGCCTTCACTAGCAGGACCAAGTGCTGATTTTGCCCCAGATCCCTAAGTGGCCCCCTCAAGGATTGAACTCACAACCCTGGGTTTAGCAGGCCAATGCTCAAACCACTGAGCTATCCCTCCCCCCATAAACTCATAGTAACTTTCTCTCCATGTAATGTCTCATGCATTTTACTGTAGTTAGGCTGTTAGATGTGAATTTGTTCTTTTGCTAATTGCTTCCATTTGGTTTGGGTTTTTTCACCTGTACAAACACAATAAACTATGTATATTCCACAGTGTCTGGGAGTTTAGAAGGTGTTACGTACATCCAGAACAGTACACTCTCTCATGTCTACTATGTCCCTTAACAACGTTATACATGAAAATCAAGAGGAGAAATCACATAGGCCTTGTCTACACATGAAGAAAGTTGGCCTATTCTCAACAGGTCACCTACTACAGGACAGGCCCAACAAAGAAAGTAACAGAACGCCACTAGCCATCACCTACAGCCCCCAACTAAAACTTCTCTAGCGCATCATCAAGGATCTACAACCTATCTTGAAGGACGATCCCTCACTCTCACACTCTTGGGAGACAGGCAGTCCTCGCTTACAGACAGTTCCCCCAACCTGAAGTGCTCTCTTACTGGTTTTTGAACGTTACAATTCTTGATGTCTGATTTGTGTCCATTTATTCTTTTGCATAGAGACTGTCCGGTTTGGCCAATGGGCTACTCCACCTTGATTGAATTGGCCTCGTTAGCACTGACCCCCCATTTGGTAAGGCAACTCCAGGGCAGGTGCAAGGATGTTTCATGCCCTAGGTGAAACTTCCACCTTGCACCCCCCCCCCCCCCGCCCGCCCGAGCCCTGTGGCAGCTCTCCGCCCCCCCCTCGCCCTGAGGCGCCCCCCTGCGGCAGCTCCCTCCGGCCCGGGGAGCCATGCAGCAGCTCCCCGCCCCAGCTCATCTCTGCTCTGCCCCCTACCCGAGCACGCAGTCGCCACTCCACTTCTCCCGCCTCCCAGGCTTGCGGCGCCAATCAGCTGTTTGGCGCCGCAAGCATGGGAGGGAGAGAAGCAGAGCAGGGCAGCGTGCTCAGGGGAGGAGGCGGAGCAGAGGTGAGCTGAGGCGGGGAGAGGGTCCCCTGCGTGCCGCCCCCCCCCCTTACCTGCTGCAGGCGGCCCTCCCCTGCCCCAGCTCCCTCCGCCTAAACGACAGGGGCGGCCGAAGATCCAGCCGCCGCAGTCGCCGCCGAAGGCCCCTGTCATAACTATAAAGGGAAGGGTAACAGCTCTCCTGTGTATAGTACTATAAAATCCCTCCTGGCCAGACACTCCAAAATCCTTTTACCTGTAAAGGGTTAAGAAGCTCGGGTAACCTGGCTGACACCTGACCCAAAGGACCAATAAGGGGACAAGATACTTTCAAATCTTGGGGGGGGGAAAGGCTTTTGTGTGTCCTCATGCAGGCCCCCACACTTGTACCCTAAAGTTCAAAGTGGAGATACAGCCTTGACAGCCCCGAAATGCCGCCTCCCAAATGGGTTGCACCGGCCCTGGGCAACTCCCATCTTTTCATGTGCTGTAATATATATACTGCTTACTATATATTTCACTCCATGCATCCAATGAAGTAGGTTTTAGCCCATGAAAGCTTATGCCCAAATAAATTTGTTAGTCTCTAAGGTGCCACAAGGACTCCTCATTGTTTTTGCTGATACAGACTGACACGGCTACCACTCTGAAACCTGTTGAAAGAGAGCTTCTCAAGACAGACAAGAAACACTACTTAGCTCTGATACTGTTCAGTACTGACTTTAGTTCCAAAATGCCAGGGACATAACTGCAGGGAAAGCAGACACCAAATACAGAGGCCAAGCAGCTTTTCATTACCAACCGAGGAGTCAGAATAGATGCTGTTTCCAGGCCCAAGGTGTCAAGGCAGAGCAAGACTGAAAACCCCAAGAAATATGCTCAGAGCTTAGACAGCCAAAACCGCTTGTCATGTTGATCTGTGTCAGACATAAGATGAGCCACAGATAAAGCAGTGCCTAAGTTTAGGGGCTTTCACAGCATCAGTAGAAGGAAACCTTAAAAGTGTGGTGGGGAGCAAGGAGGGAGACCTACAAAAATTGAGCTGCAGAAGCTGTTTCTGAGATCCAAGGACAAGGAAAAAGGGAACTGATTAGGGTTCAAGCAATGCTTTCCCCCAGTTCCTATGTCCACCAAGCAGTTGCTCCAGAGCACTAAGATCACTAGAGAGGATAACAAATTGGAGAGTTGCAAGCCTTTTCCAAAGTCTTTACCTGACTGCTATTGCTTTTTTTGGAAAGTGCATTTCCGAAATTTTGCATACACATAGCTCTGAAGATAACAATGGGCAGAGCAGAGAATGCTTACTACACAATATTCAAAACAAGTATAGCTGTTAAATCAAACCTCTCCCCACAAACAAAAAACCCTAGCACCATTCCTGAATGGGGACTAAACCCACTCCAACTTTCAAATTTCAGCCATTTTGACAGAATCCTGTCCATAAAAAATAGGTAACTTATTTTATTAAAGTTTGCCTATTCAAAATCATCTGAAAAGATTTTCCTCAAACATGCCCCACCAAAATTCACGTCTGAACAGAGATCAAGCACAGAATGCTTCATGCCCAAAGATGAAAGGTATGAACATGTGAAAACAGAAATTATGATGAAAACTGATTTGCAATGTTAATAGCATTCACTATCAAGAAAATCATTAAGATAGGTAACAGCTGAATATAATTATGAATCTGCTTTTTTTAAATCTTCATTGTGAGAGTTTGTAAATGATATGTGAAAAAATAAAGTTTAAAAAGCAGAAAGATAAACTTATCAAGAGAAACTGTATCAAAAGGCAAATAGTAACTTGGAAAAATAAACATTTATAGAAGAAAATGGCTTTCCGATGATGCACACACATTGCTACACTGAGCTCTCCACCACTTCTACTGATATCAGCCTCTTGTCAAACCAGGGTAGCAATCCACCTCCAGCAAACTCTGCCTCAATCCTTGCTCGTGCCATAGAATTCCTCACCCCACAATTTGTCAAGAGAAGACAGGCAGGAATTGGGAAGCACTGTGTCAATTTGCCTTCCAGCCACTCTAGGAGTACTGGATGTCATGGGGGAGGTTGAGGACTGGGTTTATTTTTCTGGCATGTATTTTTTTCCTGGTGCAGTAAACGTACTGTTCAATTTGTGTGGTTGTCACTTTCAGAGTTTGGTTTTGGTAGTGTCCTCTGGTGCTGTGGCACACTTTCTCTGAGGTGAGATTTGCAGACATGTGACTAATGTTAAGATTTTGTCACAGTTATTTTTAGTAAAAGTCATGGAGAGGTTGCGGGCAATAAACAAAAATTCACAGGAGCCCATGACTTTTACTAAAAATAACTGGAAGCAGGGTTGGGGGAGGAATGACAGCTGGAGCTCCACTGCCATAGTCACGTGTGTTTGGGAGCGGAGGGGGAGAGCACACAGCCCTGGCCGCAGAACTCAAGGAATCCGTGAACTTCCGTGACTACATAGTATCCTTACCCATGACCATAAACTGCAGGGTTAAGCCACTTTTGTTCTCCTGCAACACCACACTCTGCCTTCCCATGGGCAGGTGCTACTCAGAGTTGCTCCTTCTAGCACTACTGTCATATGTCTGATAACAGTGTAGAGAGGCCCTATAGGGAAGGAGGAAGTTTACTCCCTGCAAACCCCCAAGAACACTTCCAGATATCATTATCCAGGGCTGCAAGGTGTTAAAGGTGTCTATCTGGCCATTCAGCATACTGCATTTCACTCCTAGACTCACAGACTTTATCCACTTGCAGGCACAGAGGGAAGATATATATGGTAATTTTGCCTTAGCAATGGGATTCCATTCTCAGATATTTGAGAACTCTCCTCTACCAGCCTGTATCTTTTTTTTTCTTCCTCCCTCAGATCTGCACATGGCTGAACGGGGTAGAGCTCTGACACAGAGACTCAACTAGTCTCATCCTGCACAGCTGATTTCCTGGACTGTCAGCTTCTAAGGCCTGGTCTACATTGCGGGGGGGAATCGATCAAAGGGTACGTCCAGACTACCTGCCGTATCGGCAGGTAGCAATCGATTTATCGGGGATCGATATATCACATCTCGTTAAGACGCGATATATTGATCCCCGAACGCACTCCCCGTTGATTCCGGAACTCCACCGGAGTGAGCGGCGGTAGCGGAGTCGATGGGGGAGCCGCGGCCATCGATCTTGTGCCGTGTGGACCCCAGGTAAATCGATCTAAGATACTTCGACTTCAGCTACACGTAGCTGAAGTTGCGTATCTTAGATCAATACCCCCCCCCAGTGTAGACCAGCCCTAAGTTACACAACTTCAGCTATGTGAATAGCGTAGCTGAAGTCGACGTATTTAGACCTACTCACCGCGGTGTCTTCACTGCGGTGAGTTGACTGCTACCGCTCCCCCGTTGACTCTGCCTGCGCCTCTCACGGCGGTGGAGTATAGGAGTCAACGGGAGAGTGCTCGGGGGTCGATTTATCGTGTCTACACTAGACGCGATAAAACAAACCCTGCTGTATAAATCGCTGCCCGCCGATCCGGCGGGTAGTATAGACACCCTGAGAAAGCACAGGGTCTGACTGAACAGTGTGCCATTTCTGTGATCACACACAAAACTTAAAGCCTGGCTAAACCTACTAATTAGGTTAGTCTGATACAAACTTCTGAAAATGTCCTTCACAAGGAACTCAGACCATGCTGCTTGGACTTCACAAAAATTGTCACTACATAATCCAAGGAAATCCACTTCAAGAGCATATTACTGGAGTATAATTAATGAAGTGGTAGAGAGACTCGCCCATCTGTTGCTAGGTGGAGTGGGATTGAAAGCTCCCAGATGGAACAAATTTAGTTTGATCTCTTGTAGCACTCTCATTTGGGCTTCTCTGGAGCAGCAAAAGTCTCTGCAGAAGTCAGGCTTGTAGCCCAACCTCTATGATATTTTCTAGAAAGATTGCCATGATTCTGCCAAATGCAAGGCCATGTTGGCTGACACATTTCTGTTTAGAGAGACAAGCTGGGTGAATAGTAGTGCAGTGGCAGTATCATAGCCAATGAGGTTAATCTGAGGCGTGATTATTGCTAGTTGAAATCTCTTATTGAACCCACTTCTGTTGGTGAGAGGTCTGGATAAGAGCTCTGGGTAAGCTTAAAGAACGAGGAGTACTTGTGGCACCTTAGAGACTAACAAATTTATTTGGGCATAAGCTTTCGTGGGCTAGAACTCACTTCATCGGATGCATGCAGTGGAAAATACAATAGGAAGATATATATACACAGAGAACACGAAAAAATGGGTGTTGCCATACCAACTCTAACAAGACTAATCAATTAAGGTGGGCTATTATCAGCAGTAGAAAAAAAACCTTTGTAGTGATAATCAGGATGGCCCATTTCAAACAGTTGACAAGAAGATGTGCGTAACAGTAGGGGAAAAATTAGCATGGGGAAATAGTTTTTACTTTGTAAACTTCTCTCTCACCAACAGAAGTTGGTCCAATAATTGATATTTCCTCACCCACCTTGTACTTCTAATATCCAGGGACCAATATGGCTACAACAACACTGCAAACTTTTCTGTTTAGGCATATTTTGTTGACACAGGATACAGTCTTCAAGATTATTTTCATCAGTGGAAACAGTGCCCTCAAAGCATTGGTTTGAAAGCTGGCATTTTATGGAGCTTTCTGGGTGTTCTTAGAGAAGCTGGTAACTACTTCGGTGGTTGACTCTAAATTTTGATCACCCATATAATATTTGTCAGGGAACTTATTTGGGGGGGAAAATGCTAGGGTTAAAGTTGTCTTTCCACCCTTATCCAATCTGTCTTTTTCCTTTCTGCATCTGGTCTCTCGTCTCCTTCTGGTTCAGGGTGACAATGCATGCAATAACTTGCATCACTGGAGCTCCTACACTGAACTACTTAGTTGCAGTGTGTGATGTTGAGTGTGAAGATACTAGTCTATTTCACTCAGCCTCAGAGGCTGTACCTGAAACATTTCAGTCCAAGAGTCTAGCATTACATGTTCCTCTTCACTTTCATAGGATGGTCAGCAGAAAAAGTGGGGAAAGGGAGGAGTGGGTTTAACTTGCTATTCGCTGAATGTGCATCCTCAACACGTGGCCAGGCAACACATGTTCATTCCTGGATCAGTATAAAACTTCTTACTTTACCATTTCACTTGTAGTTCTGATTTGCTATTCCATAACCTGATAAAAGAGACTGTGATTCTGGAAAGCTGGCCTTTGTTTCTCCAAGTCTCCCTTACAACTTACTTTTTAATATGACCACTCTCTTAATCTCATTATTTTTATTTTTGCACACAGCTAAGTCAATTCCATTACTCAACACAATTAAGTGTAAGTTTAAGACGATTTCACCTCTAATTATATCTACTACTGTATCTGGTGTTCCTTTACCAAGTGTAAATCCCCTTTTTATTTATTGAACATTGGGATTCATTTTAAAATGATTTAATATACCCAACTCATTTTTACTTGTTTTCTATTTGTGCTTCCATAGTTGTCACTTCAGTGCTTCAGTTAATATAAGACTTAACTCTTTTTTCTGATTTCTTGAGCATGATCTGAAACAGATAAAATGTGAATGGAAAAGTGTCCTTGTCCTTTAAAAAGAAAATTTAATCATTTCAATGATAGTTAAGGATCTCACACCTCACAGCATTTGATGCTAACATCCCATTGCATCAACACCTCTATGCCCTATAATATGACTCAATCTTGCTCTGAAATTGGGTATCTGAAGAGTCTGTGTGAAAATTTGGGAATTTCACCAATTTTGCTTCCTTGGAAGTAGGATTGGGCCCTCACGTTTTAGTGCTGTCATCTGCTAAAGGAAAAAGTGCAGATAATGAACTCAGGGTTTGGCAAGTAAAGGAAAGGAAGGTTAAAGTAATGTTTTAAATTTTTACATGCACAATTCTGTTAATGAGTGGGAGATAATTCAACATGGCTTTTTGTTTGTTTGTTTAAAACAGTCTGCCATTCTCCTTTAAAAGATGAGATTTCCCATCTAAAGTTATTGTAGGTTTAATTCTTCATTAAACTGCAGCAAATCCCCTTTTGGCAAAGCTTCTAGAGCAGTAGCTGCACTAGACTGTTACTTCCACTGGTGCAGCTTATCTAGCGGGTGCTATTGTGGACTTCACTAGGGTTTCCAATCACAGGCATTTTAACTCAGAGCAAGTCTAAATGGCATGGTTGTTAAAACAATGGCAGCAATGAGAGTTCTGTCTTAGTGCTCCCACCATTGCAACCTCCAGTGGAACTGCTCTCATGGGAAACTCGAATGGCTAGAGTAGACAGGCCTAATTGTTCATTTGCTACTGTGAGCCCAGCTGCAAAATGCATGTTCAGCAATAGATGTGGAAGCAACAGAAGAGCTAAAATCCAGTGAATCTACATTTAGCTTATAGCCAGCGGACCATCTAGCTAGGGACAGAGATAATGCCATAAGAGGACAAAAAATGCTTTGGCAGTTAAAGATGTATTTTCTTTCCTCTTAGATATTTTTTTTCAGTTTTGTGTGCCTCCTGTTTTGTATTCCACTTATACATTTAATATTAGAGGCCTGTAAATCATTGCATTCTGAACTTTGTACTTTTCACCTATTTAATACAGTCAAGCCTGATTAACAAATCTCACACACACACACGCCCCACCTCCCTCAGCCTGAATGGTTAAAATTTGGCAAAGACATTAGTAACTGTAGGCACCCTTTACTAGAGGAGTCTTAGAACTTAATTGGGAGTGTTCCAGTTGGGAAGATCCTGAGTGCTGCAATCCAGCCTTGGAGACTACAATGCCCATGATGCCTTCGGGAACAGAGAGAGAAACTTCCTTTGCTGGGGAGTTCAGGGAGAGGAGCTGAGACTGCTTTTGTGGAGCTCTGCCCATACCAAGAGCTGCTACAAGGAAGCCAGAAGCTGCTAATGAGAGTCTGCTGGGGCTTGGATTAAGCAGGAGCCTCAGAGGCTGTTGATGGGCATCACTGGAGTCAGGGCAATTGCTCTGCTCAGAACTGACTGAGGAAGGCCTGCAGTGCAGGCAGTGTGAGTAACCACTGCCTTTGCTGTTTGGGAAAGTGTTTGCAAAAGGAAGGGGGACAGCAAAGAGACTTCAAAGGGTTGTCTGAGTCTGCAAAGAGGTGGAGTAGTCTTGTCATCTAACCAGAACCCAGAGTTGCTGACATCTGGTTAAAACAACTCTAATCTTCAGAGCGGGTGTGCAGCTTGGAATGATCCCAAATTAGAAATGTTCTGCCCTTTGTTACCTTGGCTGGACTGATTCACTGGACCAAAAGACTGCTGTCCCCGGCTTCAAGCACACCCATGCAAGTGTTTAGAACTCTGAAATCCAGAGGAGTGTACACTCAGGAGTGGGAGAAATGGTGACAGTGTAAATGCAAGTTATATAAGTTTCATTTACTACTGTAAACTGCATTTGTTAATTGATTTGGGCCTCAGCTGGAGTATTGTGTCCAGTTCTGGGTGCCACATTTCAGGAAAAATGTGGACAACTTGGAGAAAGTCCAGGGAAGAGCAACAAAAATAATTAAAGGTCTAGAAAACATGACCTATGAGGGAAGATTGAAAAAAAGTGTTGGTTTAGTCTGGAGAAGAGAAGACTGAGAGAGGACGTGATAACAGTTTTCAAGTACATAAAAGGTTGTTACAAGGAGGAGGGAGAAAAAATTTTCTCATTAACCTGTGAGGACTAGAAACAATGGGCTTAAATTGTAACAAGAGCAGTTTAGGTTGGACATTCGGAAAAACTTCCTGTCAGGGTGATTAAGCACTGGAATAAATTGCCTAGGGAGGTTGTGGAATCTACATCACTGGAGATTTTTAAGAGCAACTTTGACAAATACCTGCCAGGGATGGTCTAGATAATACTTAGTCCTGCCATGAGTGCAGGGAACTAGACTAGATGACCTCTCGAGGTCCCTTCCAAGTTCTATGGTTCTATGATTTATCAAACTGCCCCTTGCTGATCTAAATTAGTAGTGGCATTCAATCTCAGTCTGTTATACTATGTTTACTTAAATTGTTAAGTAAAGGCACGTTAACTCTAATCTAAGTGTATATTGTTTATAATTGGTGTTTTTGAGTTAGACTCATTGCACAGATTAGCTCAGGTTTATTCCTAGAGGCACCCAAAGGCATGCCAGTGAGTGTGTACAGGGCCCAGCCAGGTGGAGGCACTGCCAATTTTAATCTCTTTACTGTACAAGAAAAAGGACTGCAGCAGAGAGGTGGAGAGAGGATTCGCACCTATCCAACATCACCACTGGGATACTCAGGATCTCCTTTACTGCCAGCATCAGGCACCCAAGCACACAGCTGAGTGCTGCCTGCTCCCGAGTAACCCAAGGAGAAAGGAGATGGGGGGGAGTTACACAACTGAAAAGAGGGTCTTATGATGGAAAGCATTAGCCAATTTTAATAATTTGTGGTGCTACCAGCTCCACCTATAATCAAAGAAAATAATAATAATAATAATAATTAATAATAACAGAAGGTAGAATTAGACCCTAAAAGTAAAAGACGCTGGGAAAAAAATGTGGCTGACAGAAGTTAGCCAGCCAGTTCGGAGTAGGAAGCCGTGATTTGCCCCAGAGGATGCTGGGAAGGCTAAAAATCTGGTTTTCAAAGGCAAAAGCATAGTAGGAGGCACACACCGTAAGTGTGATTTTCTAATCTTTCCATTTAATTGTTTGTGTAGCAACATTTCCTTATAGCTAGAGACAGGAAATTGTGCAATATACAAATTTCCTTTAAAAAGACAGCTTTGCTTTCTCTTCCTGTCCACCTCTAAAAAGTTCTGATTAGTGTCTCTCACAAGGTGCATTTGTTGGATTTTTTTTTAATTGGGGCAGGATTGCTTGTTTTTAAATAAAGGCATGGTGTAACTACTGGAATAAGCACATTTTCTTTTAATGTGTTACAAAAACAGCATTTTAAGTTACTATAGAACAAGAAATAATACTCAGAGATAAGCTGATATTATTTCCTGAAAACATGACAGTGGAGGGCTTTGTAAACATCATCCCCCAAAAACTCAATATACCTCTTTCTAACTATACAATGTTGCTAAAATTAATTTTATATTTTGTTCTAATGCAGTAGCAATGATGTATTTGAGGCTGAGATGGACATTGCATTTGAAATCCCTATCTGAAGGCTAAGATTGTAGCAGAAACCCTATTGAGGTTAGGAGCTCAACAGTTTTGTAAAAGAAGCCAGAGCCAAGGTTTAGGAGCTCCATGGGAACTCTGAACTGTGGGGATCTAAAAAGGAAGAAGAATGAGTAGGGGCCAGGAACCATGCAGATTTTACCACCATGTAAGTTTACTATAATTGTACATATAAATATACACACACACACTACTACTGCCACTACTGACTGTAAGGACATGTTTTTTCTTTCTTATAAGCTCACTAAATAGCCATTCCGATGTAGAGAATCCTGGTTTAATTTCTGTCGGAATGGATTTCTTACAAATTAAAAACTCCGTTGCAGGTGGAGCCCTGCACCTAGAGTAGGGTCTATGCATACTGCAGGATCAAGGTAAAAGTTAATCCCATTCTTTATCTTTGTGCACTTGAACAGTTTTCATATTCAAGTTTTTCTAATTTTTATTTAAATTTACTAGAACTTACATATTCAGTTAAACTCTCATTCTGCTGCCACTGAAATAAATAGCAGAACTATATTTTACTTCAGTGGTGCAGGATCAGGGCCATAGTTATGGCTCACATAGTCCTACTTTCAGTGACTTGTAACTTTCCAAACCCCTAAATACTTCAATACGGTAGGGCTGGAAGTTCTCATGCATGTTCTCAGCCAAAACCTGAACACCTCTGGAAAAACTGAAGAAACCTAACTTGTTCCTCCTGTTTAAAGTAGTCGGAAGTCAAGAAAATGCAGGAGCACTATTTGCTGAATGATGTTGAAATAATTTTACCATTCTTTTAAACAGAAGCAATATCGTGTATATTTTTCAATTAAAAGCATACAGGGAAATTTAAACACAAAAATCTTGTAATGCACAATTGCAGTCAAGAATTTACCCACATGTGAGTCAGAAAATTCCAAGTTAGATTACACATAGCAAGGTTAATTCACTCTGCAGTATAAAGGATTATATCTAACATATTCAAAGTATATGTAAAATGGCTGAATTAGGGATAACCTGTGAATGGTCTGATGTTCAAATTCTCAACTTGAATGCTGCATATTTTTTCAACTATATTTTCTTAATTGTTTGTGTTTGAAATTCGTTTTAATTAAATCTAAGGAACAACACCAATCCCCTTTCTTGGCCAACAGCAAAAATGAAACGGCACAAATCTAAATTATGAAGCATTTTCATTGGTACTTTATTAGTGGTAGCTTCTATTTGGTCAAGAGGTAAGGGATAACATTTTCAAAGCTCCCTGAGTTAAGAGCCTAGATCTCATTGAAAGTCAATGGAACTTAGTCTCCTAACTCATTTATAGGCATGTCTGAAAATTCTACCTGAGGCCAATAGTGGCTATGTTTATAATTAATGGATAATTCTTTTACCCATTAATTTGTGCACTTTGAAGGCTTCATACTAGCTATTTGCATCACTACTGGAACTGTAATTTCACCTTCTCGACTTCCTCTGGAGACAGCTCATGAAATCTATTTGGTGACTCAAGTCTGATTTATACAAAGCACCCCCTGAGACTAACTCCAAGACAGTTTAAGAATGGCAATACAAGAAAACCCTTACAACTGATGCCATACATTTAACAATTTAAAAGAAACATCCCCTTTTATTCATAAGAGTTCCATCAATTTGGCCTTGTATTTTATGGAACACATACAAACCGTGCAAAATGGAAGGAAAAGTAAACAAGAAAAAAATGCTGAGATCACAGCTTGTACAACCTTCCTGCCAAAAGAAACTAGATCTGTAACTATATTACATGACTGAGTGAGCAGTCCACAAGGAGCTGTTCTGTTTATATACAATGCTCCAGTCTATGCCATTCAAGGACTCCTCACTGGAGAGGGTGAGGGGAATGTAGTTTAAAACCTCTAGAATTAATCTGATATCATAAATCAAACCCACAGCCTTGGAAGCCTTCTTTGTCCTGTCCTGTAATTTATTTAGCAAAAATAAGTTACTCTACCTGCCAAAACCTGTTACTCTTCCCTAATAAATCCAGACAGTTTTTGATCTTTAGGCTCAAATAGAAATTACTTCACACTGAGCAGTAACTGTAGTTCTTTGAGATGTGCCCCCCAGGGGTGCTCCACTTCAGGTGTGAGCGTGCCCCCTGCACCTTCGATCAGAGATTTTCATTAGCAGTGCTCGTTCGGCCTGTGCCCTGTACCCTGTACCAAGGCTGTATCAGTTTGCACAGGCAAACTGCCCTCAGTTCCTTCTGCACCGCCAAGTCTCAGAAGGAAACTCCGAAACAGAAGGGAAGGAGGGTCAGTAGTGGAGCACATCTCTAAGAACTACAGTTAATGCACAAGGTGAGTAAACTCTCTTTCTTCTTCGAGTAGTGTCCTTATGGGTGCTCCAGTTGAGGTGACTCCCAAGCAGTATCCCCAAAGGGAGGAGGGAGCTTCAGAATCAAGTCCAGAACTGAGAACTGAAGAATTGCATTGCCAACTGCCATATAGGATCTAGAGGCATCAACTAGCGCGTAGTGTCGGGAGAAAGTATGTATTGAGAACCATGTAGCAGCTCTATAGATTTCAGAGATGGGACATTCTTAATTAGAGCTATAAATGTAGATTGTGACCTTGTAGAGTGAGCTGACCCTCCAGAAGGAGGTGAAATGCAAACAGCACTGTAAAGCAATAACACATCCAGGAATCCATTTTGATAGTCTTTGAGTAGAAACAGCAGAACCTTTAGATAAATCTGCAAATGAAATGAATAGTCTAGGACAGGGTTTCTCAACCTGTCAGTCAGGCCCCAAAATTGGGTCACTAGAATGTTTCAAAGGGTCGAGTAGCAGCTCCTGTGGCTCCTATCCCACAGGCCTGACTGGGCTTGCTTCCCTGCTCTAAGCACTGTAACCTCTGGGATCCCAGCACCACTCAGGTTTGGCCCAGCCATCATGATGACGGGAGTCTGGGTAGGCCAAATCTGAGTGAGTGGCACTGCAACCCCATGAGCCAGGTAACAACTCCACTCACACAAATTTGGTCCAGTCGGGAGGCGAGGCCAAACCTGAGCGGTGCTGCAACCATGGAGGTTGCAACGCTGAAAGCCAAGCCCAGCCAAGCACAGGAGTTGCAGCAGCTGCCACTGTGGGGTGAGTTCCAGGCAGGACCCGACCAAAACCACCTCCAGGCCTTCACGCACAAACTATTTACTGGGTTGCAACAGGCCATAAACATTTACAAATGGATCCTGAGCCCCAAAAGGTTGAGAACTACTGGTCTAGGAGATTTCCAAAATTAGTCTATCTAGGTAAAAAGAACAGGAGTACTTGTGGCACCTTAGAGACTAACAAATTTATTAGAGCATAAGCTTTCGTGGGCTACAACCCACTTCTTCGGATGCGCATCCGAAGAAGTGGGTTGTAGCCCACGAAAGCTTATGCTCTAATAAATTTGTTAGTCTCTAAGGTGCCACAAGTACTCCTGTTCTTTTTGCGAAAACTTATGGGCACTACAAAATAATGTTCCACCTGATAGCTACCAAGGTTGCTGGGGAGCAACAGGAGGCATATGAATGATTCATTTACACTATTCTGTAGCACTCACAGTCCTTGCTAACCTGAATCCAGGACTGTGATCCTCCGACATTGATGTTGGTGCCAGGCCAGTGGTTCTCCAAAGTTGCCATTCTGAGGCACATTTTGTAAGAGAAAGATCTTCTCATGGATGCAACTCTCCCTTAATTGATCTCTGTTCTGCTAGGGCAGCTTCACAAAGTTTCACTCTGCAGATAAACTGAAAGGGCTCAAAGACCAGTGGCTGTCCACTGACCACAGTTTGAGAACCAGCCACTGTCAAAGCAATTTTTTATGTTTTTCATGTTTTTTATTTTATATAAATGTTAGAAGGTTGGAAATAGTTAAAATTGGCAGAGAATAAAGTATCTGTTAATACATTCACATTCGGTATTTTATCTGAGGGAAGACTAGTTCATTATATTATTTTAAATAGCTTATTTGAATTTTGAAACTCTATATGTTATGTTCCCTAATTCCATATTTTACTATAATAAATCTAAAGGAACTATACATTATCTTAAATAATAAGACAAAACAATTCTACACACTACCAAGTTATCATTTGAAATCCACATATAACTTAGTTAAAAACCACATACTGTTTCAAGGTTCAGCCATTTTGACCTGTTTGTTGGACAGATCAATGTTATTGTTTGACTAAAGCACATTATAATTGCTTAATTTTATTTTTAATTCAGTGATTTAAATAATACATACAGTACAACATTCTGAGAATACTTTCTTTGTAACATACAGTCTCAAAATTCAAGCAAAACAATATCCACTCATCTCAGTCCTCTATTATAGGAATGCCCTCTGAGTAACAACATTTAACATTTAAGACCCATTGCATAGTATATGGGAATACTGGAGAAAAAATATTTCTAAGATAAAAATAAAGATTTATTATAGGTTTGAGATAGAATATTTTTCCATGTATATGTTACGTTTAAAAGACAAATAGCACTTCTTTTCCAAAAAGGCAAAATTTATGGCCCACAAAGGCTTCAAAATAGTTTCTTTTCAGAATAATGAATTATAGGTTAATAAAGTACTGTGAGAATTTTAGTCTCACCATCATAATAAAGCAAAAACAGTTTAACATAATGCTCTGTATATTGTATGTTACGTTTCGGTACGGGCGAAGAAGTCAATAGTAGTCTTACTATGCAAGAGTTTGTGTAAAAAGAAAAATTCATCCAAACCCTCTTCATGAGCCCAACCTCCCCACATTTTCTATTATTTATAAAAAAAAATCCTTCTATTCTAGATGAAAATAATAATGATTAACATATAAACAAGCTATGTTAAAGATGAATGGCAACTTGTCAGAAATCACTAATGATATACGCATACATATGGGTTGAATTCAACTTTATTGTTTAATTCTTTATTAAAAAAATATAAGGGTCAGTTTGTGACCACCCTTACTCTCACTAGTGAGCAGTTTTTCATGAGTAGCTCCCATTGGCTGAAGTGGGTTCCAGTCACATGAATAATTGCTCATTAATTTAAGTAAAAGCTCACAATCTCTGAAGATTTCATCATAATTTTAATGGAAAGATTAACTATTAATTGTTATTTTTCATTGCTGATTGATTTAAGCACACAAGAAAGAAGAGCAGCAAGTATATTACAAAGATGTGCAAAATCTATTGCCAGTGTCATCTCAAGATGGCATCTCAAGCAGGCAGAGCCTAGGAGATTATCAACACTTATGTTTTCCAATTTGATCCATGTATATTATTAATTATTATTATGA
>NW_020664462.1:19124017-19188467 GCF_002925995.2 Terrapene triunguis | reverse complement strand
CAAATCCCTTTAGTAGTCCAGGGAAAGACATCTCCTGAGAGCATCAGCTGTGACATTTTGCCTTCCCGGGAGATATATAAGAACTTCAGCAGTGTAATTTTTTATGCACCAGTTCCAGAACATTATTGCTTCAGCACAGAGGGAAGGGGAGTTCCCTCCTCCTTGCCAATTGATATAAAACATGCAGACCACATGGGCAGGGATTGGCAACCTTTGGCACACGGCCCGCCAGGGTAAGTCCCCTGGTGGGCCGGGCCGGTTTGTTTACCTGCCGCGTCCGCAGGTTCGGCTGATCGCAGCTCCCAGTGGCCACGGTTCACCACTCCAGGCCAATGGGGGCGGCGGGAAGTGGCGACCAGCACATCCCTCATCCTGCGCCGCTTCCCGCTGCCCTGTGACTTCCGCAACCTCCATCACCAAATCATAGCCTTAGTTATGTGTAATGCAATTGTTTGTGTAAATATTTCACCTATCATTCCTAAAATGAAAGATCTAACTGAAATAAAAGGCTTTTAAAGCCAGCTCAAGATATAGAAATAAAATACACTTCCTTACATATTTCAGAAGAAACTCTCTATCAAGGCAAGTCCAGTTAAACTAAGACACCATCTAGAACTCATGTTCACAAGGGAAACCATGAGTTCTCTTCTTCCTGACCAATGCCAGTATCACCACCAAAAGACTTGAAAAGCTGAAGATCAACATAATGCAGAAGCAGTAGATTTGACATAATGGAACACAAAATCCAACATCCCTAACCCTGGCAGTAGCAGGTATCTGAAAAAGACATCACACCAACACCTACCCAATAATGAACATCACTAATTGCACAAAGCTTGCAGGAGATGTGGGTGTGCTCAGGATTCCTTCCAGATGTGATATAAACCGGCTTATTTTCTAAATAATGAGATTTGATTACCCTATTCTTACCATGCCTAGGTGCAATTCTAGGTCATTAAATTACACTGGTCTACAATTTTTGAGAAGTCGTCTGCTTCAGAGATAAAATGTGCTATTTATTATGTATTTTGATGTGCTGAATTCAAATATGACAATTAATACAACTGATTGGCTACTATTTCTAAGATATTTAAGTTTTTACATTTTATGTCTATGTATATTGTGTAGATAGTAGAGTTTTAATCATAAATTGTAAACCTAGGTCTTTTCATGTGTTTATGGTTGCTTTACATGATAATATTTCACCTGTCCTCTTTATGTAACACTTTAAAAATCAGCAAAAGGGTTATATAAATAAAATTTATTATGAAACAAAAGGCAAAAACTATTATGTACATAGTTTAGTCCTATTCAGTGTCTACTCGGCGCTTCTTGGCTTGTCTCTTGTATTCATTAAATGGAGCATCTCTTGTCACTATCCAGCAATAGTCTGCAAGCATTGATGGGCTCCATTTGCCCTGATAGCGTTTCTCCGTTGTTGCAATGTCCTGGTGAAATCGCTCGCTGTGCTCGTTGCTCACTGCTCCGCAGTTCGGTGGAAAAAAATCTAGATGAGAGTGCAAAAAATGTATCTTTAGTGACATGTTGCAACCAAGGCTTTTGTATGCCTTGAGGAGGTTTTCCACCAACAACCTGTAGTTGTCTGCCTTGTTGTTTCCGAGAAAATTGATTGCCACTAACTGGAAGGCTTTCCATGCCGTCTTTCCTTGCCACGCAGTGCATGGTCAAATGCATCATCTCGAAGAAGTTCACGAATCTGAGGACCAACAAAGACACCTTCCTTTATCTTAGCTTCACTTAACCTTGGAAATTTTCCACGGAGGTACTTGAAAGCTCCTTGTGTTTTGTCAATGGCCTTGACAAAGTTCTTCATCAGACCCAGCTTGATGTGTAAGGGTGGTAACAAAATCTTCTTTGATTCAACAAGTGGTGGATGCTGAACACTTTTCCTCCCAGGCTCCAATGACTGTCGGAGTGGCCAATCTTTCTTGATGTAGTGGGAATCTCTTGCACGACTATCCCATTCGCAGAGAAAACAGCAGTACTTTGTGTATCCAGTCTGCAGACCAAGCAAGAGAGCAACAACCTTCAAATCGCCACAAAGCTGCCACTGATCTTGGTCATAGTTTATGCACCTCAAAAGTTGTTTCATGTTGTCATAGGTTTCCTTCATATGGTCTGTATGACCAACTGGAATTGATGGCAAAACATTGCCATTATGCAGTAAAACAGCTTTAAGACTCGTCTTCAATGAATCAATGAACAGTCTCCACTCATCTGGATCGTGAACGATGTTGAGGGCTGCCATCACACCATCGATGTTGTTGCAGGCTACAAGCTCACCTTCCATGAAGAAGAATGGGACAAGATCCTTTTGACGGTCATGGAACATGGAAACCCTAACATCACCTGCCAGGAGATTCCACTGCTGTAGTCTGGAGCCCAACAGCTCTGCCTTACTCTTGGGTAGTTCCAAATCCCTGACAAGGTCATTCAGTTCACCTTGTGTTATGAGGTGTGGTTCAGAGGAGGAGGAGAAGGATGGTAGAAAATGTGGGTCCTGTGACATTGATGGTTCAGGACCAGAAGTTTCATCCTCTTCCTCATCTGACTCAAGTGAGAATGATTCTGGTGCATCAGGAACCGGCAGTCCTTCTCCGTGGGGTACTGGGCGTATAGCTGATGGAATGTTTGGATAATGCACAGTCCACTTTTTCTTCTTTGACACACCTTTCCCAACTGGAGGCACCATGCAGAAGTAACAATTGCTGGTATGATCTGTTGGCTCTCTCCAAATCATTGGCACTGCAAAAGGCATAGATTTCCTTTTCCTGTTCAACCACTGGCGAAGATTTGTTGCACAAGTGTTGCAGCATATGTGTGGGGCCCACCTCTTGTCCTGATCTCCAATTTTGCAGCCAAAAGAAAGGTGATAGGCTTTCTTAACCATAGTGGTTATACTGCGCTTTTGTGATGCAAAAGTCACTTCACCACAAACATAGCAGAAGTTATCTGCACTGTTGACACAAGTACGAGGCATCTCTGCTCACTTTGGCTAAACAGAAATCTGTCCCTTTGCAAAATCAAACACTGACAAATAAGAGAGCACGACACTGTATGATTTCTAGAGCTGATCTAGGGCAATTTGTTCAGCAGAGTGATGTAAGCTTCGTTATGATTGCATCATCCATGACTTCTAGGAATAACATGATGCAATTCATATCATGTATGACGCAATACCAGCTTCAGATTGCATCATTCATTGTTTTGCCTAAAAAGCAAGTACTGTCCAAACCCAGTCATAGATTTATTCATAGATCCAGTCAAAGATGTATTTTAGTCATTTCTGGTTTAAATTGAGATCCCTTCCCTTTATAACTCACTTATCCTCCGACATTCCCAAGTCAAGGGTCGTATATACTGACCCAATAGCATATCTTGAAAACTAGAGCCAATCAACAATTTTAAGCATCATTTTCGTTCTCAGTGACCCAGAATTAGTAAAGTTTGACTACATTTATTTCAGAAGCATTTTGGCTGTAGAGCAGTGTTATTGAGCCCTTTTAAAATATCCAGCCACTGTATTTGACTGAATGACCTCCACTAGCAGAGAATTCCACCAGCTGAGTGCATGCTGGTTGAAGAAATATTTGTATCTGTTCTAAAGTTACAGGCCATTCTATCAAGTGACTCCTTGTTCTTGTTTAATGAGGTGGGGGTGGAGGGAGACTCAATCATTCTCATCATTCTTTTGTATTTTTGAATATCTCAGTGCAGACATCTCCTGCCCTTTTCCTTTCCAGGCCGAATAATCCTATTTTTTCAGTTATATCATAAACAAGTCAGATCATATCTCTAATCCTCTTTGTTTCCCTTCTGTGCATCATTTCATAGTCCCTGTGGCCAACACCACTGCTAACTCTCATCTCTTCTTTAGTTTTTCATTTTCTCCCACTGAAGTAATATGAGCTACTGAGACACACCACCTTTCTCCATGCCCTTCAACTGAGATTGAATGGGAAGGTGTAGGGTCCAGAAACTCTTTACCCTTCAGCTCCTCTCTTTAGAAGTTATGGACAGGGGGTGACTGAACATTGCAGCATCTAACTTTTAGGCCCAGCAGCATTGCACAACCTCTTATTAGGCACCAGGCTCCCCATACAATGCATAAGGAGAATTAGGAGACTAAAAAAGGGATTCACAAAAACCAGCACACTGAGCCAGGAGCCATCTAAACTGTCCTCAGGAAATGCTTAGGAGGGAGGTGTGTCTTGTTAGGCAAAAGTTAAAATTTAGCTAACAGCTAAAACAAAAACCGCAGAACAAGCAGGAATGCTTCAGTGGCAAGGACACTAACAACTGTAAACAGTTAATAAGCTTATATGGTCGATGCCCGCCCAGTAACTCAGCTCTTAGAACAGAACAAACCCTCCCTTCACAGCCCACCAAATATCTGTAAGCACTCATCCCTACCCTCCCACCTCACCCCGCCTCCTTCCCCCACAAGGTTGTCATAAACATTTAATGCAATTAAAAAGACCTCTATATGTATGTACTGTTCTTATTTTTATCTCTGTTCAGGGTTCTCTCTTAACTTATAGCAATGTGTGTCTCTGTATCTACAAATAAATGCAAATAAATTAATACAAAAATGTATATAACTGGCCACTATGGCACCATATTTTTAAAGCTGCTTGTCAGTCTTCCCGGTACCGTAAATAAACCCACTTTAGAATTGTCTGTGGTTGCCTAATTCTTGGGGGGGGGAGGGGGGGGAATCTTTTTGCCTTAGAGTCTTAAGCCTCACCCCTCAAAGGAAGTCAGGTACCTAAGTATGTGCGAGAGAGTGAGAATGATTTTATATCCCAGTGGTTAGGGCACTCAACTGGGAAGTGGTAGACCTGGATTCAAGTTCCTGTTCTGCTAGCTGTGGATCAGGGATTTGAACCTAGGTCTGCCACATCCTGAGGGAGTGCTCTAACCTCTGTATTACTGGTAAAAGGAGTGCACCTCGTCTGACAGCATCTGTTGAGCAATGCCTAACAAATTGGGCCCTCAAGGCAAGCTAAGTGGTGGAAGGCCTAGTCTGTGAGTCCCACTGGTGCTTAGGTGCAAATTAGGCATAGAGCGTCAGTGCTTAGGCAGCTGTGTACATGCCCAGCCAAAATTTAGGAGCCTCAGGGACTTTAACAATAGAAAATTAAGGATTTTAGACACCTTCAAGACTATAGGCAGATCAGTGGTGGTTCTGCAAATGCCAGAGGCAACAAAATGTTAGGCTTAGGGCTTGTCTACACTACGCAGCGTTTAGTGACAAGGCTGTGTCGACGCAGCCTTGTTGCTAAAAGTCAGCGTGTGTAAATGCTGTCGGTATTTCGTCAGCACTTTTGCAGACAAAATACTTCCTGCCGACAAAGCCGCGTTCACATTGCCACTTGCGTCGGCAAAACATTTGTCTTTCGGGGGGGGGGGGGGGGGGGGGCTTTTTTAAGTACCCGTGAAAGACAAAAGTTTTGTTGACAATATCACAGCGTAGACAAGCCCTTAGATACCTAAATCCCCCCTTGTGAATTTAGCCCTATGGGTTTCTCTCTCCTCTTTGAGGACATCTATGTGAAATTACCCACACAACAGTAATCTTAATAAAAACAAGATTTATTAAAACAGAGAGAAAATTGGGGGGAAATTTTTTTTGCTTAACATACTAGATTTACACTTCTCATACACTAAACTAGATAAGACATTTTCAGCTTAGCTACTGATAAAAAAGGAAAGTGAATAAGCTTGTATCCCTTAAAACCAATATCCGCTCTGACAAATATGGTCAGCCTGTCAGTATTGCTTGCTGCCCAGAGACCAATAACCCCTCTTTTGTTCCCCACAGACACACTTAACTCCCATCTCCAGTTTTCCCAAACACTGTTCTAAAGACAAAAAGACAGAGTAGGCTTTGGTAGATAGTTTCAGTCTCCACCTCCCAGGAGATTGTCCTCTGAGGAAGAAAAAACACTTAATGAAGATTAATGGCTGCCCTTCTACAGCTTAATGAACTAGCTCAGACACTGCCTTTCATTGACCACCGTGGCTGACTGCACCCAATTTCGGCCAGATCTCTTGATAAACCCCTCGAGCATTTTTTCCCCCTCTTCTCATGAGCTAAGAGTTATAGACCCTCTGTCATAATTAGCTATCTCTTATGATGATGAGTGAAAAACAGCTAAAAAATGGTTCTCAAATTGACAGGTCATGCTTTCTTTTTGCCTTTTGTGGTTTTAGGTCTAGCCCACACAGTTTTTACTGGTATAACTATGTTGGTCAGAGGCAATGTTGTACTGACATGGTTATACCAGTACAGTAACTCCTCACTTAAAGTCGTCCCGGTTAACGTTGTTTTGTTGTTACGTTGCTGATCAATTAGAGAATGTGCTTGTTTAAAGTTGTGCAATGCTCCCTTATAACGTTGTTTGGCAGCTTTGTCCACTGCTTGCAGGAAGAGCAGCCGTTGGAGCTAGCTGGTGGGGGCTTGGAACCAGGGTGGACCGGCAGCCCCCCCATCAGCTCCCCGCTCCTCTAAGTTCCCTGTGTGGCAGCCGCCCAGCAGGCTATCAATTGCTGGGTAGTTCAGCTGTCCCTCCCCCCAGTACTGTTCCTGCCCTCTGCCTTGGAGCTGCTCCTGGGAGCCTCCTGCTTGCTGTGCGGGGGCGGGGGGCAAAGGGGAGATAATGTCAGGGTGTCCCCTTCCCCCCTGCTCCTGCCCCCCGCTTACCCCATCTCCATAAAGCGGCGGGGGGGACGACATGACAGGGCTCAGGACGGAGGGAGCTTGCTGGAAGCAGCTACTGAACTTGCTGATCTACTTAAAAAGGCAATGTACTTAGAGTGGGGTCAGCATACTTAAAGGGGCAATGTGCATCTCACACACACAGGGTGTGTGTCTCTGTCTGCCATTCTGTCTCCCCTCCCTCCATTTGTGCTGCCTTGTAGAGTGTGAGGCTACATTAACAACGTGTTAACCCTTGAGGGCTCAGACGAGTGCTAGTTCATCATTTAGCAGTTAGGCATTCCCTGGGAAATATCCCACCTTCTTCCACTCTCTGACTTCACCACCTCAACCAAGCTTCACAATCATCATTGCTGTGTACAGTATTAAATTGTTTGTTTAAAACTTATACTGTGTGTGTATATATAGTCTTTTGTCTGATGAAAAAAATTTCCCTGGAACCTAACCCTCCCCCATTTACATTAATTCTTATGGGGAAATTGGATACGCTTAACATCGTTTCGCTTAAAGACGCATTTTTCAGGAAAATAACTACAATGTTAAGTGAGGAGTTACTGTACAACCCTAATGTGAACACAGTTATGCTGGTGTAGCTTATTCCATATGGGAATAAGCAATTTTTGTAGAAGCGTATTTATATTGATGTAACTGCAACCCTTCTGGGAGGACTGTACCGCTTTAACAGTATTGCCAACCACAAGTGTTCAAAAATCATAAGCCAGACACCCCAAAATCATGAGATTTTTTAAAATAACTTTTGGATTTTTTTATTTGATTTCTGGTTTCTGAGCCATTAGGGTACACTTGCTTGGTATTTTCAAGCTCTTCTCCACAAACATGAGAGCTAGAAACTTACTTTTTTTAAAATGAAAACAGAGATTCTCATGCAATCTCTTGATTCCAGGAGTGGAGGCTTTAAGAAAAATACCAGATATCGTGAAATTAGCAGTAAAATCACAAGAGTGGGCAACACTGGTTTAATTATACCAGTAGAGATAAAGTAGTACAACTTTTCTGTGTAGACAAGCCCTTGGAAGGATGATTGTCTTTAAAGGTTTTTACCAGTTGATTAGCAATTAACTCAAGGTAGTAAGCAACTTTGCAAAGTCTAGTCTAAACACTGTCCAAAACTTTGTTCGAGGCTGTGGTTTACCTTATATCAGCAAGGACTATTCAGGTGAGTAAGGTCATGTCTACACTATAAAGTTTTGCTACTTTAACTATACCAGTACAGTTAAATCCCACCTCCCCATGCCTGGATATACCAGTATTAAAGTGCTGATATCAGAATAGCTTTATCCTGGTTCAGAAAGCAAAAGGCACCTTTACTACAGTATAACTGCCTTCACACCAGGGGTTATATTAGTATAACTATATCTCTAAAAAAAAAATCACACCTCCAATCAGACTAGATATACTGGTATACATTTTCTAGCCAGGCATAACAGTTTACAGGATCATTCCTTTATTCTGCAGTGTCCCCACGGAATTAGAACTACATACAAGCACACACACAAAATAAAAAAAGAAGTCTGAAGAAAGAGAAGAAACAGACTGTTGTGGAGCAGCTCAAAATAAATTTAAAAAAAAAAAAGTGTAGGCTGGCCCCCAACTAATGCAAGCCAGTGCTACAGCCAAAAGCATGAAGACTATTGTAGAAGAACAGCTAGAGTACCGGTAATTTTAAGAGTCTGACCGTCAGGTTGGCATTGCCATGGAAGACAATGCATTCCTATAACACAACATTCAACTAAGACTCTCAGAATTGTAACCATGTCATGTGTATTTTTTTTTTTTTTTGTTTTATAAAAAGATTTTTTGAAAAAACAGCATGTTGGAATTCAGGGTGGGGTTGTACACTAGGTTCCATATCACCAACAGGAAAGGGACTCTGATCTGGGGCTTCAATAAGTGCATTACACTTCTCATACACTAAACTAGATAAGACAACTAACGGCCGCCGGGGGATAGTACTATAGATATTCAAAAAAAAAATTCTAACTAAGTTGAATAAAAAAATGATACAAAGGGGTCCTTTTAAGTAGTCAGAAATAACTGATTGTCTAAAGAAAGGTATCTTTGTATACAAATATTTTATAGAATGAGCACTGTGCCAGAAAAAACACAGGGATAAATTTCCTTCCCAGATGGTAGATTTGAATAAACACCACTGTCACTATGTTAATATGTGATAGACTGCCAATAAGTTAGTATTTCATAACCAAGACCTTGAGTTCACTAGAAAGGTGTGTTCACTAGAAAGGTTTTTTATAACATGTTAAATTCCTAGTGTTGTTAAGGTTAACATGTATCAGCTGGCCAGGGTAAGCCCTAGAGGGTAACCACTTCAGGGCAGATTTTTAAATGTGCCTGTATCTTTGAGTGCCTAAAGAGGGGGGAGAGCTAGCTAGCTCGCTCAGTGGTTTGAGCATTGGCCTGCTAAACCCAGGGTTGTAAATTCAATCCTTGAGGGGGCCATTTCAGGAACTGGTGTAAAAAAATCTTTCTGGGGATTGGTCCTGCTTTGAGCAGGAGTTGGACTAGATGACCTCCTGAGGTCCCTTCCAACCCTGATATTCTATGAACGGATATAGGTTGGCACCTAGTGTGATTTTCAAGAGTGCCTAGGCACTTAACTCCCATTGATTTCAAGTAACTTAACTAATTGATTGCCAGTTATTAACTTGAATTAATTAACAACTGTAAATGCTAGTCTGCACACTTCATAAACATTTGTGGCTCAGCCTAGGGTAAACAACAGACCTTTGTTTCCCAGTACAAAAGTTTGTGGACAATCATATTAGTTAACTAGTTAATAGGCAATCAAATAACTCAAGTTAAAACATAATCACAAACTCAAGTCTAGACATAGCTGAAAAGGTTAGGAAGGGGGCATCACACCTTTTAAAGACTGTCAGGAGTAAATGAGGATGAAGGTCAAGGACTCCGATGGACTTCTGAGATACTCTGATATTAACAAGAGGAAAGAGAGGAAAGACTGTGATGGAATGGCAAACATGTGAGGTCTAGGATCGAAGTAAATAATTATTTAACTTGCTGTAACCACAAGATTCAGAACTAGTGTACCTAGGCAAGACAAGCTGCAGATGCAGACCAAGCTACATTTTATATGGTGTAGCTTTCATTTATTTTGAAAAAAGCAACGGAGAGTCCTGTGGCACCTTTAAGACTAACAGAAGTATTGCAGCATAAGCTTTCGTGGGTGAATGCCCACTTCACCAGACGCATTGCTTATGCTGCAATACTTCTGTTAGTCTTAAAGGTGCCACAGGACCCTCTGTTGCTTTTTACAGATTCAGACTAACACGGCTACCCCTCTGATACATTTATTTTGATTTACTCTTCTCTAAAAAGAACACCAAACACTATTTTATTTACAGCCCTACCAAATTCACAGTCCATTTTGGTAAATTTCATGGTCATAGGATTTTAAAAATCTTAAATTTCACGGCTTCAGATATTTAAATTTGAAATTTTACTGTGTTGTAATCATGGGGGTCCTGACTCAAAAGGAGGCTGTGGGGAGGGGGTCGCAGTATGGCCATCCTTACTTCTGCACTGCTGTTGGCAGGGCGTTGCCTTCAGAGCGGGGCTCCCAGCCAGCAGCTGCAGAGCTTCCTGCAGACATGGGTCTGACCTGACCCCAGGAGAGGCTCATGCAGGGGAGGAGAAAGTCCCATCCCTCCCCAGCCCGGCTGGGACTAGCAGCTGGAGCCCAGCGCATGGTAGGAGCCTTCGGCCAGCCCTGCCCCTCTCTGTCTCTGGGTCCAGCGCTTGGGGGTTAAAGGATCTTTGGGCTGGCTGTGTGAGTCTAGGGGTTGACCACAGTGCCCCCTTACCATGCCATCCTGGACATTCATCCACATCGCCCACCCGTAAATACCTTTAAAAATCTGGCTCTTAGTGAAAGTCTGGTGACTAGGTACGGTGGCAGGAATAAGAGAATGAAGTCTCAGATTGTGACAAACATGTCTATTGAATCCAGAGTGCCAACACCTTCAGCAAGGTGTGGAGAGCCATCCACTGCTATTAACTTCAGTGGGAGTTGAGACTGCTGCTGCCCTTCAGAGAGCAGGCCCTAAAACTATAAAGGTATTGCAATTCATACTTAACAAGTACTGTCAATATTATTCAGCTGCCTAGATACTGGAAGTTTGACGCTGAGTTGCTATAAATGTTGGGGTTGTAAGTCATTCCAATGCAGATTTTTAACTACAGTAATATCTCAAGAGCTTGTTTGGAAGGTGGGAAGGGGAAGAGCAGGATGGAGGAAATTATTATATAAAATATCAGGAGTTAGTTTTAATTTTTAACTATAGATATCCCATTTGGACTCCATTCCCATCCCCCGCACACAACAGCAGGATCTTCTGTCCTCTGAATATTGAGTGTGAGAACACAGCAGGAAGTGAAACTACTTTAACAATATGTTTATAGGAATGTCCTTGGAAATATAGCTCATCATCAGAATACTGTCCAGTGTTTTACAATCCAGCATATCATTTTTGCTTATATCAGTGCAACAGAGAATTAAAAATGCAGTGTCTTCCTTTTGTTTTACTGAACGACGACCAAATAATTTTATGACATCAAAAAGATTCCAGATTTTTTTTTAAAAATAAACCCCTTTATCTGTCAACTTTCACAACAGAATTTGGAGAAAAAAATTAGATATTAAATCTTTTTAAAAAGTAAAACTTAATTATCCCACCAATGACCTTCAACTGTGAGGGAAACTGGCACCATTCTTTTTTAATCAGTTACACAAAGCTCTTTGGATTAGTTAAAAGAGCTTATCAACTGGTGCTGGGATGACTATTTAAATATGTTTTCTAAAAAAGGAAATGTAAATGCTCTTTACCCAACATATAACTGCCCTACCATGAAAATGAATGGTGTTTTAAGAGTGAAGGGGTCCAAAGCCTTTTTCTTATTAATGCGCTATTAGAAGAGTTCAGAAATAGTGGTGTTCTATAATTTTCAAGTTACAGTTTGACTGAATTCTGACCTCAGTTACATGCAACTAATAATGTTTGTGAGGTACTTAAATACTACACCATGGTAAAGCACAAAAATAAATGTGGCAGATTATAAATGGCCCTTACTCAGGTGTGCAGGGGAAAAGAGAAGTTTGCATGCCCGACCCACACAAGGGCACTCATTTTGCCCGGGACACTATGTTTCAGTGATGTGTTCCTGGGGGCACTGAGTGCTCCCAAGCAGAGTGACTACACTAGGATGAGCACAGGGGCGTTATAAGGAAAAATATATTAAACACCATGAGGCACCCCAGAAACTACAGTAACAGAGGTCATATAACTAGGTGGGAGGGATAGCTCAGGGGTTTGAGCATTGGCCTACTAAACCCAGGGTTGTGAGTTCAATCCTTGAGGGGGGGCCACTTAGGGATCTGGGGCAAAATCAGTACTTGGTCCTGCAAGTAAAGACAGGGGGCTGGACTTGATAGCCTTTCAAGGTCCCTTCCAGTTCTAGGAGATAGGATATCTCCATTAATTTTATTTTAATTTATTTATTTAACTAAGTACCACAGATACAGACAGGTAGGAGCAGGCTGAAATATCCTAAAGGATAGTGAGGTCTGAACACCATCCCTATGTACCAGCTCACTTAGAGGAATTATTGCCATCCATCCACCATCACATAGTTCTCCTCCATACCACTCCATACTCAGGCCAGTGGTGAAATGCCACAGTTCACCTAATACATGGATACATTCAGCCAATACATTCAGTAGCAGTAAGGTAGAGCTGGGATCAAAGTTAGAGAACATTATTTAGAAATCAGGAGAATATTTAATTTCAGAAGTCCCTGGATATTGCTTATAGAAAAAATGTCATGTAATTACCAAAGAAATTAGGAACTGATCTGGAGCCACCACTATTTCTGTACTTTAATAAAATAATAATCAATTTCTTAGAGTTTTTTATTAGATCTCAAAGCTCTTGATGTTGGACAAGCATTATCATACCCATTTTAAATCAGGGAAAAGGTCGCACAGCAAGTAACCAGCAGAGCCAGGTATAGAACCTGAGTTTCCTGCTCTATCCATAGCTGGACTACATTGCCGTCTTTCTCCCTTCATGGAACTGTAAAGAAAGGGTGGCTACGCTTTTATATGAGAGCAATATCATTGTTATGATTGTAGACATTATTAAAAAACACATACATGAAAAAATGCCTCAAACAGACATACCAGTATAACATCTAAAATAATTTCCTATTAAGAATTCCTGTTTACAATTTCTAGGATGGTTTCCTGTCTTTTCACCTACTTGTAAAAAATGTAAAAATTTCATTTCAAACTGATAGCGGATGAAAAAACACGATTTTATGCACAGTGGCTAACCAGCTGAAGGGACAGCTTACAGATGTTTGTGTATTCAGTGAAACTCACATGTTGCCATTGCCTAGATCAGGGTTTCTCAAATGAGGCCACCATGGCCGCATGCATCCACCAGGGGTTTTTGTGCAGCCACAACCTCCTGGGTGATGATGGGGATGGGGGAGCAAAGCAGTGGTCTCTCCCCCAGGCCCGCCAGCAGGGGCTGGTCCCTACTCCCTTCTGGAGCCACAAACACTGTAGGAGCAGGTGATCAGTGGGACTCAGGCTTCCTCTCTGGGGTGGTGGACGGCCGTCTCTAGCCATGTGGTGGTGGGCTCCTTCCCCAGCCACAGAGCTTCATGCTCTGGCCCCAGGCTCCCTCCCACCCCCTCACCCCCCGTTACCCCTGGCTCCCACTGCCTCCTCCAGCCATGCAGCAGGACCACAGGGTCTGGCCCCAGGCTCACCCCCCACCATCGCTCAGATCCCTGCTGCCTCCTTCAGTCTTCCATCCAGACCACCAATCGCCACTGCACCCCCCCCCGCCTCCCTACCCACCTCCCCATTCAGGGCTTAATTTGTCGCCCACCTTGCCGGGGCTGAGTAAGTCTGCTGTGAAAAGTAATATTAACAAATATACAAATATCTCTTTTCACAGTAGCAGACTTACGAGCTAGCAAGTCTAAAAAAAAAAAAAAAAATTCAACCAAAAAAGCAAAACATGCAAAACACCTTATTTGTGTTTCTATTCTGTTTAGGTCCTGTACAGAATAGAGACAACTGTAGATTATTTTGTCTGGGGGGAAAAACAAACAAAACAAACAAAAAAACCTCTATATAAATAAATTACAAGTATTTAGACATGTATATGTGCATATTTATTTGTTTTTCCTGAAGTTTTCCTAAAGTTAATTATGTATTTTAGAAAAAATTGTCAGAGTGGCTACCAGCAAGAGTTGGTGGCTGCACTCTGAGGCCACCAAAATTTTTCTTGTGAGAGAACCCCAGATGCTCCAAGACTCAGTCATAATAATAATTAAACAGTTTTCATAAACCAGCATATTAGATAAAGGAGATATGGGACAATGTGGCTGAAGGAAGAGGTGGGCAGAGCTGAAGGGATGCACACACAGTGGAAAAGTTGCACTCACCAGAGATATCAGCCTCTAGGAGCGTGCTGTCATGTTTAACCAAACAGAGAAAAAGAAATCCAAAAGAAAGCTATGTAAGTAGCAAGTTTTTTGTTTTGTCAGATAAGTACAGAAATAATAGAAATAAGGCTATGCATATTGCCAGGAAAAATTATAGTCACCCAATATAATTTTATATCTATAATATATTCCAGTAAACCAAACTAAGGAATAAGTCTGGTCATAAATTGGCCAGGAACCTACAAGAATCATTAGCCTTACGGTTCAGCATATTAGATTCAAGGTGAAGCAGATGAAGATTTTTAAAGCAGATCACAAATCCACAATCTTTATAATTTAAGGATCCAAACACATCGCATAAACTGCCTCAACCATGCAGACAGGTTTTTAAGTTTTTCATGTCTCAGATTCAAATAAAATTCAAATATATCTTTGCAAAGACAAAGTTAATACCAAAGGTGATACTCTGTGAAATAACAGATAAAACAAAGTACTGACATGAAGGATTATCTTTAGTATTTAAAATACTTTAGTATTTTATACTGCCACCCATTACTGTAGTATCCTAGCAGCTTACACATAAAATCAATAGCATTAGCCAAGTTGCTAGTGGATTTAATGGAGTCTCTGATACTACTTTTTGGGGTTAAAAACTCTGTTTGGGGGGGGGGGTGTCTCTTTGAGGGGGGAGCACAGGTGGAGTAACAGAAAGGGAAATTAAGAAATCTGTTAAAGCACAACTCTTCCCTTGGTACTCTCTTGTTTCTGTTTTGGGACCGTACAAGATGTTGTGAGCCCTCAATTTTAATGGAGCTGAGAATATTCAGCACCTTGTAGGGTCAGGTCCAATAAAACCAAAAATCTTTACTAGCGCTGCCAATTAATCGCAGTTAACTCACGCAATTAACTCAAAAAAATTAATTGTGATTAAAAAAATTAATCACGATTAATCGTACTGTTAAACAATAGAATACCAGCTGAAATTTATTAAATATTTGATTTTTTTTCTACATTTTCAAATATATCGATTTCAATTACAACACAGAATACAAGTGTACAGTGCTCACTTTATATTATTTTGCTTACAAATATTTGCACTTAAAAATTATAAACGAAAGTAGTATTTTTCAAGTTACCTCATACAAGTACTACAGTGCAATCTCTTTATCCTGAACATGCAACTTCAAATGTAGTTTTTTTGTTACATAACTGCACTCAAAAACAAAACAATGTAAAACTTTAGAGCCTACAAGTCCACTCAGTCCTACGTCTCGTTCAGACAATGACGAAGAGAAACAAGTTAGTTTACATTTACTGGAGATAATGATGCCCACTTCTTAATTAAAATGTCACCTGAAAGTGAGAACAGGCATTTGCATGGCACTGTTGTAGCTGGCATGGGAAGATATTTACATGCCAGATGCGCTAAAGATTCCTATGCCTCTTCATCTTCGGCTATCATTCCAGAGGACATGCTTCCATGCTGATGACGTGCGTTAAAAAAATAATGTGTTAATTAAATTTGTGCCTGAACTCCGTTGGGGAGAATTGTATGTCTACTGCTCTGTTTTACCCACATTCTGCCATATATTTCATGTTATAGCAGTCTCGGATGATGACTCAGCACATGTTGTTCGTTTTAAGAACACTTTCACTGCAAATTTGATAAAATGCAAAGAAGATACCAATGCGAAATTTCTAAAGATAGCTACAGCACTCCACCCAAGATTTAAGAATCTGCGGTGTAAAAAAGAAGCAGGTAGCATTATCTTCTGCAACTGTAAACAAACTTGTTTGTCTGAGCGATTGGCTGAACAAGAAGTAGGACTGATTGGACTTGTAGGCTCTAAAGTTTTACATTGTTTTATTTTTGAATGCAGGTTTTTTGTACATAATTCTACATTTGTAAGTTCAACTTTCATGATAAAGAGACTGCACTACAGTACTTGTATTAGGTTAATTGAAATATACTATTTCTTTTGTTTTTTTACAGTTCAAATATTTGTAATCAAAAATCAAGTGAGCACTGTACACTTTGTATTCTGTGCTGTAATTGAAATCAATATATTTGAAAATGTAGAAAACATCCAAAAATATTTAAATGGTATTTTATTATTAACAGCGTGATTAATTTTTTTTAATAGCACGATTAATCACGATTATTTTTTTTAATCACTTGACAGCCCTAATCTTTACATATCAAGCTTTACCTTTACTAGATCTTGTCCTATGTAGTGGCAGTAGCCTTGAACCATATTCTATCACACAGAGAGAAAACGAATTTTATTTCTGTTCCATTTATCCAGTTTTTTTTTTAAAAAACAGATTCTGGTTCTTAAAAGAGAAAGAGGAGAACATCAAGGGTTGCTTCATTTCCCTTTTATAATCCATCACATCAGTACAGTTTTTTTTACTGTTTATTCCACCATCCTTATAGCCCTTTCTATGCAGCCCATTGCCATAGTATGTAGCTACCATTCTGATATGCTTCTAGTTAGTCTGGTTATTTCATCCATTTTCCCACCAAAGGAAGCTAAAGCACCTTCAATTCTGTTAAATTTATGCTGATCTGCTCTGATCTAGCCTCCCCTCCTCCAACTCATTGTGTTCTTATCTGAATGAAGTTCCCTGGCCATATCTTCATGTTCCTGCAATGCTGGAAAAGGAACTGAGCCCCCAGCATGGGACTCCTCCTTGTTTCTCCCCTTTGGTTTGGTTTTTTACTCCCCTTTCCTTCCATGATTTACAGCTTTTATAATTCAGGGGCATAGGCCCTGCTCTTTCCTCATATGGAAGATGGAGGCAGTGAGAGCTGGCAGAGTCCTCACCTGAGGCAGTAGCCTGTGCTAAGGGAACTCCTTTCTTCATTAGATCAATAATTGAAAAAGAACCCAGAGTTTTCACAAAAAAGTAAGACCAGCTGATACTTTTAATCTATCAAATTTTCTTTAAAAAAATGTGTTTGCCACTCAAACCTTGCCGCATGACCTTAGTGCATAAAATGATCCAGAAAGTGATTCTGACTAGAAACTAAAATAAAACTACACCTCTACCCCGATATAACGCAACCTGATATAACACGAATTCTGATATAACGCGGTAAAGCAGTGCTCCGGGGGAGCGGGGCTGCGCACTCCGGCGGATCAAAGCAAGTTCAATATAACGCGGTTTCACCTATAACACAGTAAGATTTTTTGGCTCCCGAGGACAGCATTATATCGAGGTTGAGGTGTAGTGTATTTTAACAGGCCACACTGAGAAATACAAATAGAAAAACAAAGAGAGAATGTCACAGCAGATAGTAAAAAGTAATATGGTATCTGAAGTATTTGTGTTTACAATCTAAACAAGTGTTGTTCTAGCTTTCGTTTGGTAGTGACCACAACAGCGAGGGTGCAAAATACCGTAGTTTCAGTTACCGTACAATGCCTTGCTTTCATTCATTCATACATTTTCAAACACATCTTTATGTCTGTTGAAATTAGTCATGTTTGGTCTCAACCAAAATGTTCTCTTTCTTTTTTCTTTTTTAAGACAAAGAGTATGAGGAAAATTTATGCATGTGTGTCGGAGTTACACAAAGGTGGAGGAGGAAAAACAAAAGAATGCCTGACCTGAAAAACAAACTGGGAGATCCTTTTGTAAGTCACAGAAATACAGAAATCAGGAATGAAGGAGGTGGGAAGCAGACAGGATCCTACTGACTTTTCTGTTACTACCTGACTGGCCTATCTTCAGATCCTGAGTGTTCTAGCTCTTCATTCTCCTCTAGCCAGGGTCTTCTGTGTCTGAACTAGTGCTGCTGTTTGTCCTCATGCCAGGTAGCTTGCTGGCTCTCCTGGGATCTCTGGTCATTGTGCTACCAGAGATTACAATGCATGGTTAGTAGCTGACAGCACGCTTCAATAAAGTAACAAATTAATCTGTTTAGGAAGGATTGTCCTGCGGTTTATATAAAGGACAGAGAAAGGTTCTATTCCTGACTCTGCCACATATTTTCTGTGTGATATTGGGCAATCTGTGTGATATTGGGCAAGTCACTTACCATATGTAAAACAGGAATAGTGCTTATCTACTTCACTGGGATATATTCATTAATATCTGTAAAATGTTTCAATATTCTAGAATGGAAGGGGCTATTTATATGTAAATTATCACCATTATTATTCTCACAGGCCGTGTTGGAGAGACAGGTATTTATTGCAAGTGAAAATTCAAGGGGATATTTTTATGTAGCTACATGTGACAGAGAGATACAATATAATACCGGAGGACAGTAATTGTCAAAGTATAAGGACTTGTCTACACTTACAGCACCAGCCCTCTAGTGAGATCTGAAACTCTTTGCACCTTTCAATCTACAGCCATTTATAATCAATATTCTAAGAAGTCATCAATCCAGTTCCAAAACTCATTGCAATGTAGGCCACAGATAGCTAATGTCAGCACCGCATCTAAGTTATGGCAAAGGGTAAACAATGGAATAAAAACAAATATAGAGTAATATATGAATAAGTTTACCCAGAGGAGAAATAGTCTGTTCAGGCTGGCTGAAATAATAGTTTTAAAATAATGGTAAGTTTCAGCTGAGAGTTGTTCTCTCTTGAGGAAAGTTTTAATGATGCTGTTTGTTGCGACTCACTCTCTTGCAAGTTATTAGGCAGCTTTTCTTTTGTGGAATAACATTTAATCTTTTTACTATGTACAAACTTTACTATCTGCAATATTGTGGCTTCTTAAAAAGGTACCCAAAAATAGTAATGAGCCTCTTGTTTGAGGTTGCTATAGTCCAAACACATTTTTATCCTCCCTACTATTAAAAGCACAGCAACTACCTGAAGTCTAGCCATTAAAAAAACAACAAACAAACAAACAAACAAACAGTAAGCTTTGGGTAGTACATCTGCCTCTGAGTCCACTCTCCTTATATTTGTGCCTTTACAGCTACATTCTTATTTTTATCAAATACTTCTATTTCCCCATCCCTCACCCCACCCCCACCCTGCTGCAAAACACATCACTCCTATATACAAAATTTCCTTTCTTCTAGCAGGAAGGTCCACAGATCCCAAGCAATGTATTTTCAGCCAGTTCTGAATAGACTAGACCTCTTAATCACTGGTAAAATGGAAGTATCTGCCTTATCTAAGGTATGTCTATGGCCCCAATTAAATAGTATCCAAGATACTCAGCCTTTAATGTTTTATTCTCTTTTTATGTCTTTATCCTGTCAACACACTGTGAGGCAGGAAAGTGCTATCATTCCCATTCTGCAGATGGAGAACAGCGGCACAGAAGACTAAGTAACTTGACCAAGCTCACACAGGAACTTTGTTGTAAAGCAGGAAATTGAATGTGGGTATCCTGAGTTGCATCCTATCCATTGGATCATCCTTGCCCCCTGAAGATCCCACCAGTTTGATAACTTCCACAGTTACTATTATAGATAATCCTAAATCATAACCATTTAATTTTAAAGTGAATAGGAATACTTCTCTAATATGCAGTTCATTGCAGTGCAAATGATTTCTTCCAATCACAGAATCGAATCGAACCATAGAAATGTAGCATTGGAAGGGATCTCGATAGGTCATCTAGTCCAGGTTCCTGCACTGAGGCATGGCTATGTATTATCTAGACCACCCCTGGCAGGTTTTTGTCTAACCTGTTCTTAGAAACCTCCAATGACAGAAATTTGTTCCAGTGCTTAACTACCCTGACAGTTAGGAAGTTTTTCCTAATGTCTAACCTAAATCTCCCTTTCTGCAATTTAAGCCCATTACTTAGAATATCAGGGTTGGAAGGGACCTCAAGAGGTCATCTAGTCCAACCCCCTGCTCAAAGCAGGGCCAATCACCAGACAGATTTTTTGCCCCAGATCCCTAAATGGCCCCCTCAAGGACTGAACTTACAGCCCTGGGTTTAGCAGGCCAATGCTCAAACCACTGAGCTATCCCTCCCCCCAATGGTTAAGGAGAACAATTTATCACCCTCCTCTTTATAACAACCTTATAAGTACCTGAAGAATATTATCATGTCCCCCCATCCGTCTTCGCGTCTCCAGACTAAACACACACAATTTTTTCCATCTTTCCTCCTAAGTCATGTTTTCTAGACTTTTATCATTTTTCTTGCTCTCCTCTGAACTTTCTCCAAAAAGTGGTATCCAGAACTGGACACAATACTCCAACTGAGTGTGACAGTTTGTACCTCATGTTCACCCATTTTACAGGACTACATGACATTTTGTACAAAGCATACTACATAAGGTACCATTTGAAAACTCATGATTTGATGATCATTATTGACCTGGTAAAATATGCGTGGCAACACTGTATGTAAAGATATTAGATTCCACTGTATGATTTTACCAAGACATGTTTCAACATGTTCTGGAGGGCAGTCACAAACAAGTTTCCCAAAGACAAAAAGTTAGCCAATGCCTCAGCCAGGTGTCAATAAATTCAAATGGACCATCGCCTAATTAAGTGGCCACCACTTCAGGATAGAAAGTGTGGGCAAAAAAGTCTACATTTGGACAAAGAAGCAGCTTAAAGTTCCTGACCACACAGACTTTCTGTCTCCTGAATATCAGCTGGAGGTGATTCTTGCGCAACAGAAAGGGCTATAAGAGGAGATGACAGATGCCCCAAATCATCCCTCCCTTGCTCTCCACCCATGACATCATCAACACCTGAAGAACAAAGGAAGCAGCATTGGACTGGGGGAGAGATCCTGATCGAAAGAGGTTCAGCCAGTAAGACTGCTGGAACATGTGGTGAAACACATCTTTGCTTTGTATTCACTTGGTTTAAGTTAGGTATTAGTTGCATTTTACCTTTTATTTTCTTGTAACCAATACTGACTTATATGCCTCATTACCTGTAGTCACTTAAAATCTATCTTTCTGTAGTTAATAAATTTATTTTGTTGTTTGGATTGAAGTGTTTGGGAAACTCCATTTGGGATAACAAGATTTCTTCGTATCATTTTCTATTAATAAATGATGGACTTTATACATGCTTGTATTCTCCAGGAGGGTGCTGGGCAGTACAAGATGCACATTTCTGGGGGAAAGTCTGGGACTGGGCGTTTACTGGTGTTGCCCTGCAGTGTAATTCATGAGTGGCTGGCTATAGCACTCATATAGCATAGCTGGGAGAGATTTGCATGCCGGAGGCTGTGTGTGAGCAGACCAGGAGGGGTTGCTCTCACAGCGAAACAATGTAAAAGGCACCCCAGGTTAGAGAATCGAAGGGTTACAGCTGTCCATCAATCCAGATTTTACCCTGGGTAATGTCACACTGAGTCTTTATCAGTGCTGAGTAGAGTGGAAGAATTACTTCTCATGTCTTGCTTACAACACTCCTGCTAATACAGCCCAGAGGGATAGTTCAGTGGTTTGAGCACTGGCCTGCTAAAACCAGAGTTGAGAGCTCACTCCTTGAGGGAGCCACTTAGGGATCTGGGGCAAAAATCAGTACTTGGTTCTGTTAGTGAAGGCAGGGGGCTGGACTCGATGACCTTTCGAGGTCCCTTCCAGTTCTATGAGATAGGTATATCTCTCATATATTATATTAAAGTCCATGCAGCTAAGATAGATCTTTATGGGTTTTTCATATAGAATAGGACCCTGTGAGAAAACGGTCCCTTCTGTGAAGATAGGTTGTACGGTTTTCTCACTGATCAGGTTGGAGCACCAAGATCTTTGTGGCCAGAGATGGGCAAACAGAACATGATCTTCCTTATGCATGTGTGGCAGATATCATTCAGATTGGCATTGGTTGTTATAATGGATCTGTTTGATACTGAGATTCAGTATCTGGTGCTATACCTGCTGACCTTCAGCCAGCAATAAAAAGACCTGGCTACCTTCTGAGGAAGAGAAGCAGAAGTCCCCACTCTTCTTTGGTACTTTAGACCAGCACTTTGCCTACGGTCTGCAGGAGACAAGAGTCTTTGCCATTTTGTCTGATATTGGTTCATCCTCCAAAAAGACTGACTGGAAGGATTGAGAGTCAGAAAGAGATTTGACAGCGTTGAGTATCCCTTATTTTTGAGAGAATTTTAGATACCCTTTGTCTTCCCCGAGAGATTCCCTCTGTGACTTAAGGTTTCTTTCTCTTGCCCAGGACAGCAAATCCTCTGAAGAGATGTGTCTTAAACATGGGGGTTTGAAGCTGAGGGTTGGCTAATTAGTTCCTTGGACAGACTAATCTCCAGTCACTGAGATCATGAGCAATTCTCCACTGAGCTAGTTGCAGCAAGTAGTTTAAGAGAGATGAACTCCCTGCATGAAGGGTTTATTCCAACACTGGGGGAGAGCAGATGACAATTTGGGTCAAGACACCTCTTACTACTCTCTATACTATCCACACAGAAGCTGCTCTTGTTTCCTTAACTCTCCTAGTTATGGGAAGGCAGGGATGGCAATGATAGGGGCAGTGTGGTCAACAACATTGGTCAGTGATGCGTAGTCAGATGTGTTTTTTCTACATGCTGTTTCATCTGAGCCTCTCCCCGCACTGAATCAGGGATGTTAACTTATAGCACCTTCCTCAAACAAGGCTGAGGATGGTCTTGTGGAACCCTGGCCAGCTTTCAGTTCAATGGACACAACCCAGCCACATGTGTAAACTCCAATACAGAGAAAAACAGTGTGAGCAAATTTTCACTCTTTGGCTTGTCACTCTTGATGAGCCAGTAGTAAGCCTCCGAAATCAAAAGCAAAGGAGTAGAGACTGTCACTAAGAAACCCTGCCAATCTGCCAAAATCTGGCGCACATAGCTCAAGGATCCTGTTAACAATTTCAGGTTTTTGTTTGTTTGTTTTTCTTCTGTAGGTTCAGAGCTCTTAAACAGGAAAGACTGTAAAAACCTGCCTAAAGTTAAGGACATAGATCAGAACAGTGGCTACAGTACTGGATTGGGACCCAGAAGATCTGGATTCTATTCCCTGCTCTGCCATTGACCCACTGGATGACCTAGACAAATCACCTCACCACTCCATGCCTCAGTTTCCACAGCTGTAAAATGGAGATAACAATACTGACCTCCTTTGTAAAGCACTTGGAGGTCTATAGATAACAGCTGTTATATTTATTATTATTGGGAGTACCCTATTTATTATTATTAAAGGTTGTAGCATCACTCACTCTGCTAGTGACTGACAGCTCTGCCTCCTAAACCCAGAACTGGCTGCAGAAATGCAGAGTTGACTCATTATTTAGAATCAGTGGACCAATTTCCCTGAAGAAAGGGGGAAATTGCTGACAGCATAGGAGAAAACAGTGAAACTAATTATATAAAGAAAATGCAGCAAGGGGCAGATTTTCAAATGTTTTAGGTGCCTAAAGATGCACAGAGGCATCTCGTGGGATTTTCAAAAGCACCTAAGCAATGTAGGTGCCTAACTCTCATTGACATGAATGGAAGCTAGGTACCTAACTTGTTGAGGCAATTTCTGCATCTTTAGGTCAGAGCCTTAGGCGCATGGAACCCCAGTAACGAGCGAGTGCTGAGAGAATGCGGAATCAGTCCAGGCTACACTCGGCTGATGCGGCAACTCATGGTGTCGGACGCCATCAGATGGTCGAGGGACATCTGCATAGAACACATCATCGGACATCAACAATACCAGGAGGGATCAGCTGGAGTGCAGATGAGAAGCGCAGTCAGGAAAGTAACAAATATTTTCCTCATGGATTGTATTTTCTAAATGAACAACCAACCTAATTCTCAATTACTGAGGGACAATCTCCACTCATTGATATATTTTGCTTTCCACAACCAAATCTCTGTGCAATTTTTCATGAGTGATGTACCCAAGTATTCGGTTTCTAATATCTAAACTGTATTGTTAAATCTATTCACCTAAATTTGGGTTATTGCTGATTATGTACTCTATGTATCATGACTTTAAAAATAAACTTTGTATTTGTGGATAATCTAAGCACTATACCCAGATGTACAGACCTATGTATTATATAATTTTTTTAACATAAGCTTTAATAAAAATTTTAAATCTGTGGACCTTCCTGCACAGAAGAAAAGGGGAAATTGCTCACAGTGTAGGAGAAAACAGTGAAACTAATTATATAAAGAAAATGCAGTAAGGGGCAGATTTTCAAATGTTTTAGGTGCCTAAAGATGCAGACAGGCACCTCATCGGATTTTCAAAAGCACCTAAGCAATGTAGGTGCCTAACTCTCATTGACATAAATGGAAGTTAGGTACCTAACTTGTTGAGGCAATTTCTGCATCTTTAGGAGCTTAAATACCTTTGAAAATCTGTCCCCAATTAAACAAACTGAAAAGACAAATAGCTTTGTTCTCTAATCTTTTTTAGTAATCTTAGGTTACTTGTAATCATATTAGGTGAAGTATTTTTAGACAGAAATGTGATTTCTAAATTGACAGGGTCTGTTCTAAATTGACAGTGCCTGTTCTAAATTCTAATGAAATCCATTGCTGGTAATTTTTTTTATTAAAAACGTTTTACTTAATCAGCACGTCACTATTCTGAACACGTTTTCTGTTCAAGCCGTTTAAATTTACAGTTCAATGTAAAATATACAAATGTTTCCTGAGATCATCCAGTTCAGATCGATAAATCCAGGATCCAGAAATCAGTCCTGTAACTAATGTGGCAGCACTCTGTTTTGCAGTGCTGACAGTTCAGGATCCAAAGTCCTGTCAATGATGCATGATGGAAGGGGGGGAGGGCGGGGAGAGAGGGGATTGTTACAATTTTACATAATAAAATACAGGCGCTCCCAGGGTTACGCAAGACCCGACTTATGCAAATTCGCACTTAGGGAAAAAGTTCCATAAACCAGAAATAGGATTTTTGAGTTGCGGAAATTTTTGCGTAACGTACAGGTATATGTTTCCAACTTACGCAAAATTCGAGTTACCAAGGCTTTCTGGAACGGAACGATTGCGTAAGTCGGGGGGAAGTCTGTATGTTTTATGGATTTGATTCAGCAACAGCTGAGTAAAATTCTATGGCCTGTGTTATGGAGCAGGATGTCAGGCTACATCATGAACAATGAAAAGAAGACCACCAGCTTTCAAAACTTGTGTTTTTCCTAAATTTATCTTTGAGGTTTGCATTGACACCCATCACCACAGAATCTGGACAGTTTGTAGATCCATGTATTTAAATGGGAACAATCATCTACTCTGACCTCCTGCATAATACAAGCCATAGAACTTCACCCAAGAATTCCTTCAGTGGAGTGAATTATTCTCTACTATGTAAGTCCCATAATTTATGGTTGAGCTAGAGAATATGTTCTAGACATCCAATCTATATTTAAAGACAACAAGTGCTGGAAAATTTACAGTTAATACATTGGTGCAACATCCTTAGTGGACTTCATGAAGTCATTGGCTCTTCTGCCATTCCTGGTTTTGGGAAGCTCTGCCTCAGGTAGGTCAGAGGTACCAAACTCATTCAGTCCCAAGGACCAAATTCCATGTTAAATTATGGCCAATGGGTCAGGGTATACATTAAGACTGTAGACTCCTCTCAATGCACAGTAGTCTCCCACTGATGTCACTGGGAAATTCAGAGAGAGATCAAAGGAAACCTGGTCTTTATATAGTAACTAAATTCTTAGGTATTTGGGAATTCAGCCTCTTACTGTTGCATTCAGCATCACTCAGGAAAAAAATAGGCTCCCCTTTATGGCTACTGAAATATCTGCCCTTTGTTTCTGTTCCTTCCCCCATTTTCAGTTCTTCTCCCTCTTCCCAGTCTGTCTCCTCTTTGCATTTCCCTCCCTAAAGCAACTCTCAATTCCAATCTCCTCTTGTGGGCTTCATTCCCATCCTCTTCCCTATTCCAACGGAAAAATTATCAGCACTAAATCAGTCAATATTGACACTGAAATGGCAGCACTGGATTTTGGAACTGACGCCCCAATGAAATTATTAGTACACAAACGATTTCACACTTCTCAGTCATTGTTTCAGGCTGTCTGTACACTCCAGCATATGTCACTCCAGCAATTACTCTGGGTTCACAGAAGAAAGTTTTTCTTCACAACTATTAGGGCCAGTTACTTCCCTTAACAAAAGAAAAGAAAAAGGAAGCAAGCAAGCAAGCAAGATAGATTTTGGGCAACCTGAACATGTCATGGAAGCCACATAGATACAAGAAGAACAGGAGTACTTCGGATGCATCCGAAGAAGTGGGCTGTAGCCCACGAAAGCTTATGCTCAAATAAATCTGTTCATCTCTAAGGTGCCACAAGTACTCCTGTTCTTTTTGCGGATACAGACTAACATGGCTGCTACTCTGAAACCTGTCATAGATACAAGAGCAGGTCAAAACTTGGAACTTCCACTTTACAGGGAATTTTGACATTTTGAACTATGTTTTTGTTCCAAATCATTAAGGGTGGTTGCTATTTAGTGCTGGTTAAAACCTCTTATCTTCTTTTCTAGGTCAAAGTGTCAAACTGTTCAATTGCAACACAGTCAGCAGCCACTAATCTAGAAAACATAAGATGTTTCAATCAGCACTAAATGGCAACCACCCTAATGATTTTTAAACTAAAATACTATAAAAATAAAACAATGTAACAAATTAACAATATTTTGAGTATTATATTAGGTCATTTTGCAGAACAGGACGTGTCAGTAGCAATGTGTAATATAATATGTCATATTACATGACTTGACATGACATGACGTAATACACTATTGACATCTCATGAAATAATGAAAAAATAATGAGTGATATGAAAACAGAAAATGAAATAATCCTTGAAATGAAAATTTCACTTTGGAAATTTCAAAGTTTTCCCTAAACAATTGTTGTTTTTGATAAATTAACACTATCCCATAAAAACCTGTTTTGGCAAAAATTTTATTGAAATCTATACAATTTTGGAGAATGTTTTGGTTTAGTTGAAATAGCATTTTTCGATGGAAAAGTGTTTCAACAAACAATTTCCAACCAACTCTAATAAATACATCAAATGGGCCAGGTGCAGCCTGTGAACTGTATATCTGACATCCATGGAGTAGTATGTTAAATTTTTCTGTCATTCTAATTATGAGGAGAAACCTTTATAAAAGAGGAAGGTGGTGCAGTATGGTCTAATGGTGGATTAGCCTATATTCCTCTGTAAATTAATTCCACAAATTATAAATGATTACGGCTATAAGAAAATTGTGGGCTGCAATTTTTTTGTGGCAACCACAACAGTAACATAGACTGCAACTTTTTATAGTTACTGCAAATTAGAGTGGCATTGTGACCTTGTGTGCCAGGTTGCAATGTTACTTATTCAAATTTGGCAACCTGTTTCTATTTTGTGTGTATATGTGTTTGGGTTTTTTAATGGAAGTTGAACTGGCCACACCAAAACCACAACTTCAACAAAACTATGGTTGCAACTTTTGAACCAAAAAAAAAAAAAAAATCACAACTTTCTTACAGACTTACAAATAATTTATTAGTATTAATTAGTGTTGTGAGAGTTAACTCGCAGCTTTAATTGCTCCTAGTTTTTCTAGTTCAGATGCCAGAAATAACCATAATTTCCTCAGTTCAGCCCCCTTCCCTTCTCTCTGCATGTGTCAGGATTTTTTTCCCCACCCAGTTGTTGCTGAAGGAACACATATAGCAAGTTGTTCCTGCTACTATTTAAACAAAAGTCTCTATAAAACAAACTGAATAGCAGATCATGCAATCAGTCTTTGCATATAGAACGGGGCGTTCTGTGCCAGAAATTGATTGCCATGTGCAGATCTGAGATAGCCTAAATCCCATTCACATGCCTGCAACACCCATATAATTTGACTTTTTTTCTTGTTGATGCATGTGTAAAATCATATCCAGCTCATGCATAAAGCTATGGATCAACCCACTGTCATTAAATTAATGTGCACCCTGTGCAAAAAACCAGCATACACATTTTAAAATCTTAGTTTCATAGAAATAATATTTGTAAGGAAAAGAATCAAATAGTTTTAAATATAATACAGGAATCATTTCACCCACCAATGAAATATAGCCACCATCCGCGATACAACGTATCATCTGCTTTACAGTGCACACTACACAACAATTTAGGTCAGTAAGTGAAGAATTTTGTGAAGCTTCTTCTACACATTTTCAAAGTACTCGGTAACTACACCACTGCACTTATACCTATATTTCTGCCTTCAGCTCCTCCAGCTCTATATAAGTTTCTCTCCTGACTGCTTCTGTCTCTTTTTACCTCTATGCCTTATTTCATGCCTGTTCCTTTTACACTTCGAAAAGGTCCCCATGTATGTTATGCGCCCTCCTTCTTTTACTTCAAAAGCTCTGAAAACCCACCTGTTCTGAAGACTATTCAAATATGTGCCACTTTGCATTCTTTCTACTGAATCCATTCATAAACACAGACTGTAAATTATTCAGGATTGGGATTTTGGTTTTTGTTTAGCATGCACTATTGTTTTATAAACTGCCATGTACATATGCATTGCTGTGTAAATAAATAACAGTAATAATATCCAGTTGAAATTGCAGAGAGAACTTAGATAGGCAGAATGTAATTATACAAATTGGAACTTGGCCAGGACACCAGGGCTAACATCCCTATTCTTGCAGAAAGTGTCAGGGGATCTTTAAAACAGCTGTGATTAGTCAAAATGCTTTACATAACTAAATAAATATATACTATAAAACAGAGTTTAGAAGTATCTATCACTGTTTCACTATCTAACACGACTGTGAAGGGTGCTGAGGTCTCAGCAGCAGCTGCCATTTTAGTGATATATCCCATCACACTTAGGTGGTAGTCTGAAACACAGGAAGTGAAGGTCAGCATTTAAATTCAGGTGAAAAAGCTACCGTAAAGCTTGACATTCTTCCAGAAAATTGGGGGTTCCTTTAACAATAGCCAATAGGCAGTTCTGTAGGGATGTTTGGCAGTCCAGATAATTTCATTAATTCAGTGGAATTTAGAAGAAATGGTCAAAATGACAAGGCTGTAATTTCAAACAGTGAAGAGCACTTTTGTTTCCTAAGTTTAGCAACAGAAATGTGAATGTATTTCGCATTCTTTGTAATCTTGTACATAATTTAATGCATTTGTTTGGTAATATTCTGGACATCACAACCACAAGGGTGTCACATTGGACAACTGATACTTGTTACTCTTCCAAATGTGAAAGTCTCCATTGTTCAAGCCACGCCTTAATCAGTAAAACATACTTTCAGCTGAAAATACACAAACTCTCACTCTTGATGTCATTCAACAACCAAAATCTCCCAAGCTTATTTAAAGAAAGATTTTTCCCACTAGGCAAAATGTCCAAATATATCAGTCATACTAAAATTTACTTTTACTACCACCTATTTCTTAATTTCTCTAGCCACTTGCTAGTTAGCAGGCATGAACCTCTGTGTTTAGCAATTGTTTTCTTCCTCATCCCTTATCTTCTGGAGTTGCAATCCCCAGTTCAAGTCCCTGTTTTCTAGTAGAAGCATGCAAAAACTGTCTTGACAGATCTTCCTGATATCACATATCATAAATGAAAGTCAAAACAAAACTACATACTGGATTTGCAGTCGATTAATACAATGAAGCAGCAGAGCTGTTGATGTAATACTCATTGGATAATATGATGAATTTAGCAAAATATTTCAAGTGAGATGGACAAGGCTATGTGACCACAGATATATAAGCAAACTATTTTGTGTGAATGTGACCTAGACAACACTGAATGTAAAGTTGGCTCTAAATACCCAATAAATCTTTCATTAAAAAAATATTTTCAGACCTTTTAAAATATAAAAACCAAACAAGGCCATGCAAAGAGATACTTCAACTGAAAAATCAAATCTCTCTCCCTCAGTCAGATAAAAACAGAGAATTGTTTTAATCTGGGGTCCATATAGGTAGTTAGAATATAATGCTTCTGTGGAAATGAAGAATTCCCTCCTTCTGCTCTCTTTAAAGTGCTTCTACACTGTACCTGAAACAAGTGAAACCCCCAATAACTTAAACTGGCATACCTCCTGTTTATAAAGGTTATTATGCAATCAAGAGAAGAAATAATACTAGGCCTTTGCAAGATGGCTGTTAATCATCATTAAAGGAGCTGTGTGTCCTCTTAAAAGAATGCAGAGTCCCCAAACCTATTGTCCGTGTAGGTAACTGTAGAAAACTCGTTTGGAAAGGATGGGGAGGATGAATCAGGATGGAGGCTGATAACAGAGAGGGGAAAACATCTCTTTAGAAAGCTGTGTGATGCTGATAGGCAAATCTAAGTGATCTGAGGGAGGATATTGCTTTCCAGGGATGCAAACATTCACTTTTCCTTTTCTCTCTCTGCGCTATGCTGAAAATGACTTATCTAGATTAGCTTCTGAGTAGTGTAAATCTGATATATTAAGCCAACAGTTTCTTTTGTTTTGATTCCATTTTCTCTGTTTGTAGTAACAGAGAAATGGGGGGATTATGGGAAGGCTCTGGAGGACTAGCAGACTCAGTTGTTGTCACTGCATACATAACAGGGATAGAAACAATTGAGACAAGCTCATTTGAAGTAAGCTAATTCAGTCTCCTATAAGACCAGCCCCCTATAAGATAGGTGCCCTGATTGCAGGCACAAGCAACATACTGAAGCGGTTTTGTATATAGGGTGTGTATGTGAATTAATGGGAACAATTGATCCAAATCTTAAATTAAATCTCTAGTAAAAGCTATGTCTACACTGCAATCAACCTAGGTGGTTGGTACTGGGTTAGCCTAGTCCTGCTGTGAACAGCCACAATGCAAAGTCCTACCCATGTTACTGTGTCTCCCCGTTTCTGCCAGGGTGGATAAAAATCAATGATTAAAAAAAAAAAAAAAATCAAAAAAATCAAATTTTTTTGATAAAATGCTTTTTGAGGAAAAATCCTATCTAAAGATACTTTTAATTAAGATACATTATAGCTCAACAATATCTCATCATGGAATAGGGATTATAAATTCTAATTCTATAGTATGAGACAATATATTCATGTAATGTTTAAGAAAAGTTTTGTAAATGAGTTCCAATAGTTCATGGATTAGGGACCTAATTTTATGGGGTTCCAGGGGCTTCCCTATAGTTTATTTAGGTTAATCTTTCTATCTACCCAATGGGACTCAGTGCTCAGTCTAGAAGGTACCATCAGAGATGCTTAGTTTTGCAGTTCTCAAACTGTGGATTTGTGTCTCCAGAGATAACATGCTTGTTAACAGCAAAAATGTTTTAAAATAAATAATTAAATAATATATAGAAGTGAGAAATAAGACCTCAACCCTATTGTCCCGCTGCAAATTTGAGTACACAGAGTCAATCCCTTACCGCTCTCTAAAAGTACAAAGTTTCAAAAAGTTCAATGAATAGGAGATCGTTGGGGGCGGAATAGATCTGGACAAGGAGAAGAAGTCTGGAGAAAAATGTGAGAAGGGAGGGACAGACAGTAGAAACAAAAGTGAAACTGTTTGAGCAGCATATTCCAGAAGTCTTGAGGTCTTTCTGAGTGTAGCCTTCATTGATTTGAAATCTACCATACCATTATCTCACTAGAAGGGAAAACCTATAACAGCAGCAGGCTGTAAAAGAGACTCAGTTTGGGAATAAGAACCATTCAAGAAATATATGTTTGCTGATGATGCTTTAAAGAAAGTCACACCAGTGAACTAGTAGAAGTCACTTAAGCACTTGGATTCAAAGTCTGTTGCAGTGATAATCTCACTTTTAACAGCAGTAGCTTCTTCTGCCAGCGTAGAAAGAATATTTTCTTCCTTTGGACTAATTCATTCCAAATTGAGAAATCGTTTGGGACCTGAAAAAGCAGGAAAGCTTGTTTTTCTTTTCCAGATTATGAACAAACAGGAAAGTGAAGTGAAGACAACTGAGTTAGCTGGAGAAGCCAATATTTTAAGTTTCTCATGTTGACCTGGCTGACAAAGTCGATTTAATTTTTGCTTTGTTTTTTTAAAATATTTCATTTAACTATTTTAGTTAAAAACAATTTTAACAAAAACAAACCTGATTTTAAAAAACTTGAATGTTTAACTAAATTCAAAAATTCATATGTTTGTTTTGTTAAAATATTATATGTTTGCTGTTGAAGAAAAAAATCCAGAATCGCGCTGTTAAACAACAGTAGAATATCATTTACTTAAACATTTTTGGATGTTTTTCTACATTTTCAAATACATTGATTTCAGTTACAACACAGAATACGAAGTGTACAACGCTCACTTTATATTTATTTTTTATTACAAATATTTGCACTGTAAAAAAAGATATTTTTCAATTCACCTAATACAGGTACTGTAGTGCGATCTCTTTATCATGAAAGTTGACCTTAAAAATGTAGAATTATGTACAAAAGAAGCCCTACATTAAAAAATAAAACAATGTAAAACTTTAGAGACTACAAGTCCAATCAGTCCTACTTCTTGTTCAGCCAATCGCTCAGACAAACAAGTTTGTTTACATTTGAAGGTAATGCTGCCTGCTGCTTGTTTACAATGTCACCTGAAAGTGAGAACAGGCGTTTGCATGGCACTGTTGTAGCCGGTGTTGCAAGGTATTCACATGCCAGATGCGCTAAAGATTCATATGTCCCTCAATGCTTGAACTACCATTCCAGAGGACATGCGTCCATGCTGATGACAGATTCTGCTCGATAACGATCCAAAGTAGTACAGACTGATGCATGTTCATTTTCATCATCTGAGTCAGATGCCACCAGCAGAAGGTTGATTTTCTATTTTGGTGGTTGGGGTTCTGTGGTTTCCGCATCAGCGTTGCTCTTCTAAGACTTCTGAAAGCATGCTCCACACCTCATCCCTCTCAGATTTTGGAAGGTACTTCAGATTCTTAAACCTTGGGTTGAGGGATGTAGCTATCTTTAGATATTTCACATTGGTATCTTCTTTGCATTTTGTCAAATTTGCAGTGAAAGTGTTCTTAAAACGAACACGTGCTGGGTCACCACCCGAGACTGCTATAACATGAAATATATGGCAGAATGGAGGTAAAACAGAGCAGGAGACATACAATTCTTCACAAATTTAATTAACGCATTATTTTTTTAACGAGCACCATCAGCATGGAAGCATGTCCTCTGGAATGATGACCGAAGCATGAAGAGGCATAGGAATCGTTAGCGCATCTGGCACGTAAATATCTTGCAACACCAGCTACAACCGTGCCATGCAAATTCATAGATTCTATGACTGGAAGGGACCTCGAGAGGTCATCGAGTCCAGTCCCCTGCCCTCATGGCAGGACCAAATACTGTCTAGACCATTCCGGATAGACATTTATCTAACCTACTCTTAAATATCTCCAGAGATGGAGATTCCACAACCTCCCAGGGCAATTTATTCCAGTGTTTAACCACCCTGACAGTTAGGAACTTTTTCCTAATGTCCAACCTAAACCTCCCTTGCTGCAGTTTAAGCCCATTACTTCTTGTTCTATTCTTAGAGGCTAAGATGAACAAGTTTTCTCCCACCTCCTTATGACGCCCTTTTAGATACCTGAAGACTGCTATCATGTCCCCTCTCAGTCTTCTCTTTTCCAAACTAAACAACACCCAATTCTTTCAGCCTTCCTTCATAGGTCATGTTCTCTAGACCCTTAATCATTCTTGTTGCTCTTCTCTGGACCCTCTCCAATTTCTCCACATCTTTCTTGAAATGCGGTGCCCAGAACTGGACACAATACTCCAGTTGAGGCCTAACCAGCGCAGAGTAGAGCGGAAGAATGACTTCTCGTGTCTTGCTCACAACACACCTGTTAATACATCCCAGAATCATGTTTGCTTTTTTTGCAACAGCATCACACTGTTGACTCATATTTAGCTTGTGATCCACTATAACCCCTAGATCCCTTTCTGCCATGCTCCTTCCTAGACAGTCTCTTCCCATTCTGTATGTATGAAACTGATTGTTCCTTCCTAAGTGAAGTACTTTGCATTTGTCTTTATTAAACTTCATCCTGTTTAACTCAGAACATTTCTCCAATTTGTCCAGAACATTTTGAATTTTGACCCTATCCTCCAAAGCAGTTGCAATCCCTCCCAGTTTGGTATCATCTGCAAACTTAATAAGCGTACTTTCTATGCCAATATCTAAGTCGTTGATGAGGATATTGAACAGAGCTGGTCCCAAAACAGACCCCTGCGGAACCCCACTCGTTATACCTTTCCAGCAGGATTGGGAACCATAACTACCCTCTGAGTACGGTTATCCAGCCAGTTATATACCCACCTTATAGTAGCCCCATCTAAGTTATATTTGCCTAGTATATCGATAAGAATATCGTGCGAGACCGTATCAAATGCCTTACTAAAGTCTAGGTATACCACATCCACCGCTTCTCCCTTATCCACAAGACTCGTCATCCTATCAAAGAAAGCTATCAGATTCGTTTGACATGATTTGTTCTTTACAAACCCATGCTGGCTATTCCCTATCACCTTACCACCTTCCAAGTGTTTGCAGATGATTTCCTTAATTACTTGGTCTCACTTTCAGGTGACATTATAATTAAGAAGCGGGCAGCATTATCTCCCATAAATGTAAACAAACTTGTTTCTCATAGTGACTGGCTGAAAGAGAAGTAAGACTGAGTGGACTTATAGGCTCTAAAGTTTTACATTGTTTTGTTTTTGAGTGCAGTTATCTAACAAAAATAACCTACATTTGTAAGTTGCACTTTCATGATCAAAAGATTGCACTGCAGTACTTGTATTAGGGGTGAATTGAAAAATACTATATCTTTTATCATTTTTAAGTGCCAATATTTGTAAGCAAAAATAATATAACGTGAGCACTGTACACTTTGTATTCTATGTTGTAACTGAAATCAATATATTTGGAAATGTAGAAAACAAAAAATATTTAATATATTTCAATTGGTATTCTATTGTTTAACAGTGCGATTAATCACGATTAATTTTTTTAATCATGATTAATTTTCAGTTAATTGAGTGATTTAACTGCGATTAATCGACAGCCCTATTAAAAATCAAGCTATTTGTTTGATATAGCCTGTTTTTCTTTCCTATTTGCTTTCTTCTCTGCATTTTTGTACAACGGAAAGCAGAGAACAAATTTAAAATATTGTATGACTATAGCTTTATATTGTACTTAGCTTGTGTTTTTCTTATTTCACTGTAATTGATATAGTTTTGTTTTCTTTACTTAATAAAAAGAGTTAATACTTACAAAAACAGACATTTAGAAGCTAGTAAGCCAGATTTTATAACTAAACTACCCAACAATGTCCTATAGGTGTCTTACCTAGCTGCAGTAACTTTAAACAACCTAATTGCTGGATCATTACAACTTGAATTAAAAAGGCTGAAAGCTTCTGCAAGCCTAAGATTTTACAAAACCTAAGATATTAAAAGAAATAGTTTTCATAATATTTTATTTTATATTTCACTGAAAAGAGGTATATTTGATTTAAACATTCCCCTTACAACAGTTTGCAACACAATACTGCAGCATTGTTCTAGGGTAGGGGGACTAACGAGTTAATTTTCTTTGCCCAAACACAGGACTAGATTCTGCACCTCACACACTGAATAATCACAATGAAGAAAACAACATAGTGAGGTACTAGTCAATGTGAGTAAGGGTGGTAGATATTGGTCCCTAGGGAACTTCATAAAGCAGAAGAGATTAACATTCAGTTTTAAGCTCATGTGTGAACATTAACACTGATGAATACTATTTAAAATATATGATCTTTTAACTCCTTTACCTTCATATAATCATTCTCTCTCTCTCACACACACACACACTCACTCTCTCTCTTCCCCCACGCCCCTGTTTCACACCCCTGCAGGTACCCATGACATACCAAATTGTCTGCTAGTGTAAACTGATGTTGCTATATTGAAGCCAACAGAGCTGCACCAATTTACATCAGAATCTGGCCCTCTTTCTCTTTCATACGCACTCTTCTTTGACACATGCACCTGTACTGTCTTACACAGGTACACTTCATACCAGAATCTTCCCTTCTTCCTGTCACACACACTTCCAAAGTTTGATTCACATACACCAGACAACCACTATACTCCACCATTAACTCACTACTCAAATCCTCCCAACTCAGTCACACACTGAATGAAAGCCAGGTGTCTTTTGTTCTTTCTGGACCTGGGGAGAGGACTGTGGAACTGGGCTGGAAGATACTGGGCCTGCAATAGGTGGCTGCAAGGCAGTGGAGCAGGGGTGTTCTGGAACGGTATTCAGGTATTCAGGGATGAGAAGGGAAGCAGCTTGGCCCAAAAAAGGATTAAAAAAAAATACACAAGCTTTGGAAAGGAGAGAAATCCTCATGCTTCAGGACAGAAGCCAACTATTAGGGATCAGAATGAAATTTTCCCTAGAGGGAAAATTTTATTCCATACCTGCCTACTGCAAAGTTTTGTTTTTTTGTGGGGATTTTTTTGGTATCTTCCACTGAGTTTCCTGCTATTGGCCACTGTCTGAGAGAATACAGGACTACCTGGCATGCTGGTGTAATTCATTATGGCAATTCCTAATGGAAGAGGATTCAGGAAGAATCACTAGAGTTCACTCCACCCCCTGGGCTCAGGAGCCACTGCATTCACTCCCTCTGCTTTTGAACTGGGCAGGGTAAATACATAGTGCTCCACAGTGCAACAACAACTGCTCTCCCACCAGCTGCTAACTGCAGCTGATTACACTTGGTTCACATTTTTCAAGGTTTTCTTTACAACCATAAAGGCTAGAAGCCTTAAAAAAAACAAAAAAAAAAAGTAGCTTACGCCTGGCCTACACCTAAAACTTAAGCTGACCTAGCTACATTGCTCAGAGTTGTGAAAATTTTCATACCCTGTGTGACGTCATTAAGTAGAACTCACCCCCTGCCCTACATTCACCTAGGTCAACACAAGAATTCTTCTGTCAACCTAGCTGCTACCTCTTGGAGTGATGGATTTACTACAGCAATGGGAAACACTCTTCCGTCACTGTAGTGTCTACACCAGTGGTTCTCAACCTGTGGCCCACGGACCGCTTGCAGCCCAACCAGCACACAGCTGTGGCCCATGTGACATCCTCAGGACCATACAGGTAGTACACCTCTACCCCGATATAACACAAATTCGGATATAACACGGTAAAGTAGTGCTCCAGGGGGACCGGGCTGCACACTCCAGCGGATCAAAGCAACTTCGATATAACGTGGTTTCACCTATAACGCGGTAAGATTTTTGGCTCCCAAGTACAGCGCTATATAGGGTTAGAGGTGTATATATATTGTGTGCATGCAGGCCACATAACACACACAGAGAGCTGAATATGCAGCCCACAATGGTAAATAGGTTGAGAACCACTGGTCTATACTATAGCACTACCTTTAGAGTCTGCAGAAGTTGATGCCACTTGTCCCCAGAGAGCTGGCGAATGGGGTTTTGCAAGACTGCTCTATTATAAACAACGTTATTGTAGTCGTGTTTGTCCCAGGCTATTAGAGAGACAAGGTGGGTGAAGTAATATATTTTATTGGACCAAGCTTGTCTCTCTCACCAACAGAAGTTGGTCCAATAAGAGATATTAGCTCACCCATCTTGCCTCTTTATTATAAACAACTCAGATAAAGAAAACTAATATGGGGTGGAAGACCTATTGCTTTCAGTATATGTGGAGTTCATTTCCCGCTAATTCATCCTGCTTCCCCAAGTGGGAAGGTGTGAACAGCAATACTAGATCTCATGCCTGGACTCAGGTAGGAGCTAAGAGCTTGACCCCAATCAGGAAACACTATAAAGAATCCCCGTAGTAGTCAGAGAAGTGGAAAGGGGGCTGACAGGAATGTGACCTGTGGAACTGAGGGGAAAGGTAAAGCCTCTTCCTAAAAGTATTTTCTTTAAACTCATTAACTTTGGGGCATTCTAAGAATAAAAAGATGTGAGAGCTCTACAACTGGAAGATGCAGTTATTGGATTGTTGGTGGTGACGCCTACCACCCAGCAGGAACAAACTGATCCCCTCCTAGGTGGGTAATAGTATAGAGCATGATGGCTGGAAGTGATTTGAACTATTGCCTTTCGTTCAAATTAATTGTCCATAAAAATACAGCAATCTTCCCCCTACCTCACTTTTTTTCATTGTATTTAAGTAAATGTAAAAAAACACAAGGTTTTTATACTTGCACCAGTTTTCAAGAAACCCATCACCCTGATCAATGAGACAAAGTCCTCTCACGGCAAAGGTACCTCTCTTCTTCCCCCCACCCTCCTTGTTTTGTTTGGGTGGGAAGAGAAATATTTAGAAAGCTTTTGTGGGTGGAATAAATACTTTATATTTCTCTCTTATTCAGAAATGATGCTATTCAAGGATTGATTTTTCACTGAGCCATGTTATCTTCAAATGTCTGCTGGCACAGACAATAATTCATGATGAAACATCTAGCTTCCCGAAAGCTGCTTCAGGCATTTAGCTCCTAGGAGTGACCTAAAGCCTAGACAGCATTCAGATCAATTTAAAGGGACAGTACTAACCTGGGTTTTATGACACTCACTAACCAAGAAATAAAGATGAAGAGAGCAGATATAGTGAGATCTCAAGGGACTGTGAATGAGGTAAAGTGCACTTTGTCTCAGAATAAAATCGCAAGGTGGAAGGAATGGTGTTGTTTCTGAACTCTTTATGGAAAATAAGGCACAATTCTGCACTAAGATCCACACACAAGTGGTAGGTGAACCACTTGTAGCCCATATTCAGCATGTATTTTGTAGGATGGTTGGATGCAAGCGTCTATCTATTTTGAAGTTTTGAAGTAGTGGGGATAAAAGCGCCAGAATTCAGGTTATTGTTGGAATGTGTAATATCCTATATCCGTACTGGATGTTATTCATACAGTATCAACTGTGAAGATATTTGAGTATTAGTTTTACTTTGACTTAGCTGTTCATTTCCATTTTTTAAATTCTTAAAGTTTATCAGTAACATTTCTTGCAATACATATGTTTCAAATTTATTTTTAGCTAGTAGCCTTAAAAGGTAATAATCTTTGATCTGTCAATAGGGGCAGCCATCATAATAAAAGGCATATCAGTAATCCAGGGACTTTGAAATCAACAGGACCACTCCTATAGTAAGTTGCTACTCAAAATGCATAAGGCTTTTAGAATCTTGCCCACAGTTAAGAAACACTTAAGGCTGAAAGTGTTTATAAAGAGTCTACCTAAAACCAAGAAAGTACTATGATTTCCATTTTTCTACCTAAAAAAAGTGTTAAAAGCATGAATGTCTAGAAATTCCCTCTTGTGATCTGAAATTATATATTATTAGATGAATACAAAAGAAATATTATACTATTTAATTAATGCTAAAGATTTCAACAGTAGTTTAGTCCCAGGATACATTATGATAAGTCAGGTTTCTGCTGGTGTGACACGTTGTTCAAGCTGTAAGATATTTTTATGAATAAAAAGCAAAGCACTATCTTTGTGATTACAGAATCTGTTGACTATATTGTATTTTACATTTATTGACTAGACTGTGCCTGGTCCAAATGAGGCTGAGTAAGAAGTTCCCCACCTGAACTACTGCATTAGAGCTCCCTAGATTTTGGGTCTGAGTGCTGGCGGAAGGGCAGGTGCCTCTACCACAATATAACGCGACCCGATATAACATGAATTCGGATATAACGCGGTAAAGCAGTGCTCCGGGGGGACCGGGCTGCGCACTCCAGCGGATCAAAGCAAGTTCGATATAACGCGGTAAGATTTTTTGGCTCCCGAGGACAGTATTATATCGGGGTAGAGGTGTACTCTCCTTCTTCTTCCCTCAGAGCAGGTGGGTAGAGAGGGCTGGAGCCTTGTTTCCGCCTCCATTACTTTCCAGCCAATGAAACTGAGATTGCACAGGGGGTGAGTTTGCTACTTCTGGTCAATTGCCATGAACAAAGGCAGAGCAAGTGATGAACTAGTCACATTTCCTCCCTAAAGCAACTGTAGTTTCCCAACATTATTTACTAACACTTATATTGCTTATTTAAAAAAAAATAAGTAACAGAAAATTGTATGTTAGTTATAGCATACTGGATATAGAATCCCTTAAAAAGGAAACGGGATTTTATATTCATAGTAATATGGTCTTAACTTTACATGAATTTATACAAATTATAAGGAGACAAAAGGTGTGGTTAAGGATTGGTATGTGTAACTTTTATGGCATGACAGTAAGTGAAATAGGAATAGAAGGCATGAATGAAATGGCCGCATTTCAGTGTTTCGGTTTTTGGAGGAAGACAGTCTATGGAAATTTTAAAAATTCCAACTGTTAGGCAGCCTCCATTGATACACATTTTCAGTCTTAACTAATTTCCAATTAAGTTTTACTTTACTAATTTTCTATATTTACAAATAATGTAACTATGTATGTATAATGTGTACAGGTTATAAAACATTTAGAAAGACAGATATTAATAAAGAAATATAAAGTAAGGAGCCAGAGAAAACATACAATTGACTGAAAATGTAAAAATATAGGCAGACCCTGCAGAAACTTATGTACATGATACACTTTAATCATGTAAGTTGTCCCCTTGAGTTCAACTGGACTCTCAAGCTTAAAGCAAAGCATGTTCTTAAGTCTTTTCAGAATCATGGTGACAATTTGTACTATTAAAGGTAGACTTCCAGGAAACACATACATTCTATTGGAAAGTAGTTAAAGATGAAGACAAATGTCATCTTCATAAAAGTAAAAAAAAAAAAAAAAATACACAGAAAAAAATGACAAAAACTACTGTCATTTTCATATAGTACTTTAGTTGTATATAAAGCTTTTAAAATATTACTTTAGTTATAAAAATACAGATTTTTGTATTGAGTATGGCCCCAATCCTGCAAACATTTATACATGTTTAACTTTAAGAGTATGACTAGGCTCACTGATTACATGTATAAGTCTCTGAAGCATCAGGGGCTCTGGTATCAGGGGGTAGCCGTGTTAGTCTGTATCTACAAAAACAACAAGGAGTCTGGTGGCACCTTAAAGACTAACAGATTTATTTAGACATAAGCTTTCGTGGGTAAAAACCTCACTTCTTCAGATGCATAGAGTGAAAGTTACAGATGCAGGCATTACATACTGACACATGGAGAGCAGGGAGTTACTTCGCAAGTGGAGAACCAGTGTTGACAGGGTCAATTCAATCAGGGTGGATGTAGTCCACTCCCAATAATAGATGAGGAGGTGTCAATTCCAGGAGAGGAAAAGCTGCTTCTGTAATGAGCCAGCCACTCCCAATCCCTATTCAAGCCCAGATTAATGGTGTTAAATTTGCAAATGAATTTTAGTTCTGCTGTTTCTCTTTGAAGTCTGTTTCTGAAGTTTTTTTGTTCAATGATTGTGACTTTTAAATCTGTAATAGAATGACCAGGGAGATTGAAGTGTTCACTTACTGGCTTATGTATGTTACCATTCCTGATGTCCGATTTGTGTCCATTTATTCTTTTGCGGAGGGACTGTCCGGTTTGGCCAATGTACATGGCAGAGGGGCATTGCTGGCACATGATGGCATATATAACATTAGTGGATGTGCAGGTGAATGAGCCCTTGATGGTGTGGCTGATGTGGTTGGGTCCTCTGATGGTGTCGCCATCAGGGGCTCTGTAATTACACTTGTACCATCCATTAGTTGTTTTCAGATATGAAAACTATTATTATAATACAGTGCCCTGTGATTATATTTTATGGTACACAGTTCCTTTGGTTGTGAATATGTCCTCTTTGTTGTAAATGCAAACTCTCTGTGATTTGCAATTAGTTATTGGGACATGAATCTTTTGTATTGATTACTGAAAAGACAATTAAACAAAAACACGTTAGATTAAATCCTGGCCCTACTGAAGTCAAAGGAAATTTTGGCACTGACTTTATTAAAGCTAGAATTTCACTCACCGTCCACAATAAAAAAAGAAAGAGGGTTCAGTTCTCCAATAGTAGCTCAACTCCTTTCGGATGAGCACCTCGATATATTGCAGGATTGATCCCGTAATGTGAATCATAGGAGAATTACAGTTATCACAAATATCACTTAAGAGAGCAGAACTTAGCAGAACTTGAAAACTAACCATTCAGGGTTAAAATGTTCTTCTGTAGTATTAATAAGTGTGAACATCTGCTGTTCCCTAAAATCTCTCTCACGCTGCGGAGTCAAACTCACCCTCTTCCTGTGGTTTTCCTTTATTAACAAAGAAAGGAACAATAAGATAACAAAATTCGACTTAAGCTTCTGTGCAGACTTGGCTACTCCTTGGGTTTCTGACAATACACCTTCTATAACAGTACACAAATAACTACAATATAACAATATGTATGTCCAAAAATAAACATTCTGCTACAAAATAAGCATGAGGATTGTTCATAGAAAATTAGAAGGATTAGACAACTAGCCAGGAAATAATAAAACTATCTTGTCCAAAAATTCAGATTCTTCAAAATAGAGTTAAAGCTATACTTTTCATCTTTTTAATTTCATTTACTTCTCTTTCAGCTTACTATTATGGCATGTTACTTTTAAGTTTTTAGTCAGTCTCTCAACTCCATTTTGTTTCACTTTATTGCTACTCCAACAACAAGATCCAGTAAAACTTATTGCTGGAAGATAAGAGTTATTTTGCTAAGATTTGTGAACTAAGTACAGCCTACCATTAATTGTTCCACCCTGCTCCCATCAACCTCTCTTAAAAAGAACAGATAAGAGTGTCACACTGTAAATCCCGGAGACCAAAGTACAAAATCTAATTTTCAGCATGCCACTTTTGAATACTACACCTACCAGTAGACTCCAGAATTTGTAACTAAAAATGTACTATGGTAAATTAGCTAATTTTAAGGTTAAAAAAAAAAACCAACATATACGTTAGTATGATTCCCTGTTTGTGCAGGTCTTTCATAGACCAACAGGGAAGAGAAAAAAAATTAGAATAGGAAAATGCTATATAAAACTGGCAGGTGGGATAAGAGGCAGATATAATATCTAAACAAAAAAAATATTATTTTTTGTTTGTAACTGACTAAATTTCAAGTTGACAGTATCCCATTAAGGGGGGGGGGGTAAACGGGGGACCTAAGACTGATTCTAATTCTCTGCCTCTGAAAAAGTTCTCCTATAGACATGTATGATATTAATTTTGTACTATGCTTGGCTTTCGCTTAAATGCCAATGAAATGGATTTTACCACTGTAGATTTTTATATATGTAATACCAAAATTAATTGTAAGAATTTTTCAAAATAAAAATTTTAAAATATTCTGTTGCTTGTATAAAATAATTAATTCTTTGTATTTTGGAATCATTTGTATTATTCTCCTGCAACTGCGTCCAAGAGTTTGGGTTTCTTTTAAAATTCCACTATACTACTGTAGATAAAGATATAGGTATCTACAAAAAAGATACAAGAACTGCAATTCTGAAAAATGGTAAAGGAAGGAGAAACTGAAAAAATAATCAACTTGTCTCCTTTGCTAGATCTTGCAATCATTCTGTATACAAACTCTCAGCAACTTCACTGGATTTACCTTCATAGAATAACTGCAAGATTGGACTCTAAAGGGATGTTACCAAGGTTGCTAGGCCTAAAATTAGACCTTTGATTTGGGTTCATGGGTGTGTCACAGCATCTCTCCACTATTCCTGCTGTGCTCTTGTGGGCAGCCTAAAGAATGCTGCTCTCAAAGGAGAAAAACAAAAATCAGATGTTACTAAAATAGAATCAAGTTTCAGCACTGCACAACTTTATTATTTTAAATTAATTCAAACTCTAATTGTTTGCAATTTAATGAAAGTATTTACTAACGAGGGGGGAGGAAGGAGGCAGTCTTGCAATGACACACAGTAACTACATGTTAGGATAGTTTTAGATATCCATTTAAACATCTTGATTAAATAACCAGGAGTTTATTCACTTCTTTTGTAACTAGGACATTGCTAAGAATCCGTAATATAGTCAAGAGTTTGCTTGGCTTCATATTAAAAATAACTTGTCAATAGCTCTGCATGAAAAAAACCATTCTAGTTGTACATTCAAAGTAATAGCTAACAAATAATTTAGGATGCAGTATTGGTCATACTGAAATCAATGAAAGCCACTGCTTCCAATAGAAGATTTATACCTAGTTTAAAGCGCAATCTCACAAACATCAGCAGATATAACCCCTGATTCTGCCATGAGATGCACTTAGCAGACCCCTGAAATCCAAAGGACTCAGTATAGATGTAAGGCCCACCTGTGCAGAGTAGGGGTCATAGTGCTTACTATATGCTGTGAGACGTCTCACTAACATTAGACTACTCCCAGTTACATATATTATACCAGTAGTAAGTGTTTCCAGGGCTGGACCTTTTAATTTGTAACACTTTAAAACAATTTAAAATTGGATTTAAAATAAAATATAATTTACACTCGTATTTTGCAACCAACACAGACTGTAAAAGTGCATTTTTCACCAGCTTTTTAAAAATTGATTTAATATTTTAAAAAATAAATTTCATTGGATTACAAGCATCTTGCAGAAAGACTTACTTCCCCAAGACTTATCTCACTAGAAAATTCCCTCCAAAATGGCATATTGTTTCACAAACTCATGACTTTGGAAAATATGGCCTGCAAAGTTTATAAGACAAACTGACAGATCTAACTACAGAACAATAAGTAACTCATTTAGGAATCAAGTGTAGATCCAAATTAACAAAAGTCTTCCAGAACCTGACAAAAACAATCTTGCCGTTAACGTCTTTGTTCGCAATTGTTAGCACAAGCAACCCTGACAAACTAAGATGTATGGACTACATAAAAGATGACACGTAGCGTTGCCAAAGTGCCAAGGGCACCACGCTCCAAGTATCATAGAGTGTTCAATTCTGACTACCTTCTGAGACTCTTGAAAAATCCATCTCTTTGAAATGCTTGTAAAAGAAATAACTTCAGATTGCACTCTTGGCTTACTACAACAGAGGAGCCCAGACAAAAGGGGACACAGAAACCATAATTCTTATAAAGTCAGTTTGTGGAATAAAAAATGTTAATTAGTATTGGAACGCTCCTAAACCTTCATTGCAAGGAGAATGACTAAAAGAAATCTCACATTACGTACCAGAAGAAAAAAAATTACAACCAGGAGAAATTACTGAACTGAAACTCTACTCTACACAAACTACTATTCATTTACTGAGTACATGGAGGGAAAGGAATTAGCCCCAATATACCTGAATATAAACACAATCCTTGCTGAAGAACAATCATCTATCTAGACTGGTTCAGGAACTTAAACTCTAAAAATGAAACACATCTGTGGAGTAATTTTTGACAAATCTGAAATTTCATGGGTAATATTCACTGCTAGTGTCAACGGTTATAGCTTAATTAATATCAATGAATTTAATTTCATAAAATTTTATATGAAGTGATGTACATATATTTGACAGTGAATTTTGTCCACAGATTGACTACCAATACATCAACAAAGCAGCCATCAGATAACTCTTTCAGTCACTCTGAACACAGATTAAAATTTATGACCAAAAAAATTAAATGCTCTCATAACATAAACAACCCTGTGAGTTATTGAGACCTCCATCAAAAAAATCCAGTCAAAACAACAATAATTTATCTAGCTATAGAAATTTTGGGATTAAATGTGAATCCATGCAGGGAATTATTCTGAGTATACTTTCACTTCTTATATAAAACAGCAGTCAGCAAATGCTTTACTTCCCTAAAGACTTTCTGTAACATGCTCAGAATGGCTGGTAACAAAATTGTGTTTAAAATGTGTGAAGAGAGACCTGGTCCTTTGTGCTGAATGATGAGGGACAAGAAAAACCTCAAGAGATTGCAACCTGAACCACAAATTGCTTTTTCTGGCCCCCAACCCTAGTTGCGTAAGAGATTCCCCTCAAGGAATTTCCTTTCAAAGGAACACCATAAAGTTCAATAAAAACAGGCTTCACAAAGGTGGGAGAAGTTTTCTACCTTCCTCTTGTCCTCTCCAGTAGGGTATTTTAAAAACTATTTTATTATATTTTTCAAGTAATCCAATCAGTAAAGTGTGAGAGGAAGAGACTATTCTGAGATGTTAAAATGTCAAACTATCACTGAATTATACAATACCCAGCACTGTATTCAATATTTGATTTTTCAATATGTTTCTAGGTTTCTCAAGCCTGGTTCTTTACTACTAGTGTCTTTTAAGTGCTGTTCACTACTTTGCATTTGAACAAGACCAAACACATTTAATGATAGATTCTGAGTGATTTTCAGAGACAAAAACTGTGAGCTCAGAAATGTCACACAAAGTTTCCCAAGTCCCTAATGTCACTATTCGACATACTGACCTGTGTCTCAAACTAAGAGAGAGAGCCAGGAAAACATAATGAAATACCCCACTATATTTCTGCTTTCCGTACTCTACATAAAGATTTGCTTCTCCTTGCACACTTTCACCTCTTAAATTTAAAATAAAAAAGGGAAGGAAACCTGGAGAGTCCTCTGGCAAATCTTTGAGACAGAAGTAGAGTCACCACTTAAGTCAATGCTGTTGGAGGCTGAAGATAATTTGGAAATGAAGTTTTTTTTAAAAATTATTTCAAATTTCCTTAGAACCAGGGCTGTCAAGTTTCGAGCAACACTTCTCAGGTGAGGAGACTGAGTAAATCATTTCTGAAGAGGGAGGGAGGGAGCCCCACAAAGATACGAGCCTGTGGGTGGCTGGGTGAGCTTCTCCACTCACATATGGGAAACCAGAGCCAATCCCCCCAGGCCCTACTACCCCAAAAGAGCTAGAGCAGACACTGTGGGAGGAAGAAATCCATCCAGCAGGTGGGGAAGAAAAGTGAAGATGGGGAAGGAGCCACCTGGGGCTAATGAGTATCTGGCCAGCAGGGGGCTTGGGGAGCAAGGGGCCTGTCTCCTGTTAGGGGGAGCAGGGGATGTAATCCCCACCCCAACCCCATTCCCTCCTTTAGGAGACAGTTTGAGGATGTAACATGCACCTTCCCTGCCCATGTCTGCCCTAAGGGGGGGGAGCTAAAGTATCGCTGCCCCTCCTTCAGGGTTTACCCTACGAGGGGAACTGGGGGGAGCGGGGTTTTTTCTCTCTCCCCCTCACCCCCCAGCGTGTGCCCTACAGGGGGAGAGGGAATATCGACCTCCCTCCCCTCCCCCGCGTCTGCCCTACGGGGGAAACTCGGGGGGCGGGGGGTACTGCCTCCCCCCAGCGTCGGCCCTTCGGGGGGAGGTGGGGATACAGCCCTCGCCCCCCCCCATGTGCCCCCTACAGGGGCTTATTCCCCCCACCCTACCCGTGTCGCTCCTTCGGAGACAAGCCTGCAGAGCAGCTGCCATTATCCGGCCCAAGCCCCGTCTCTTAGCAGGCACCACCCCAGCGACAGACACAGGCGGGGCTAGGGGCAAACCAGGCGCCTTGCGTGTGAGGCCGGGGCGGGGGGTAGGGGCTGTGGCTGGCCTGCGCCACACCCCGCTCGGCCTCTCCTCTCACTCGAGGCCCCGGCTTCCCCGCAGGCCCTCGTGGAAGATTCGGGAGAGGATTTCTCGTGCCCCCCCCCCGTTTCCTTTCCTCCCCCAGTTGCACCCCCCAGGTTATTTATTGTAACTTCAGGGGGGAGGCGCAATCTCAGCCCTTTGCAGCTGAAGCCCATGGGCGGGGGGCGCTTTGTGAACGAGAATAAATAATAGTTAATACCCCCCCCTCCCCGCGCTCGCAGTTTCCCTGCTCGATTTCCAAGCTGGCTGGGAAATTATCCTCCCCCCACGCCAACAACGAACAAAATCCTACCTTGGCCCCCTCCCCCCCGCAGCTCCCCACATTTTATTAATTATTATTATTATTGCCCCCTCCCCATTTACTACAACCCCCCCAGGCAGGATCCCCCTCCCCTACAGAGCAGCCCTTTCCCTGCCCCCATCTCCTCGGATCACTGTACAGATTTTGTAGGGTTTTTTTTTTTTTAAGGCGCCATGTTTATAATCCTCCATCATATTAAAAAAAAAAATCCACCCAGCACGAGACACGGTGTCTCCTCACCCCAAAGGCAGGGGGAGAGAGACAGAAACATCATCCACAGGGCTGTAAATTCAAGCCCCCCCCTCCGCACACGAACCCCTCCTCCCCAGACTCGAAAGTCTCTCTCACCTTGTGCTGTTGCTGCTGCTTCTGCTGCTGGAAGGGGGGGGAAGGGAGGGAGAAGTTAAGCCAGGGGAAACTTTTCAATCGCTTCCCCAGGCCGCTGCTGCCTCCTCCTTCCACATATTTTTCCCCCCTCAGAGTTTTATTGTGTCTGAATATTCTCTCCCTCTCCTCTTCTGTCTGTCCACAGTTAAGGTTTCTGGGGTAAACAGGGTTTAGGATGGTGCCAGGGATATTTGGGAGAAGGAGAACTCTAGTGGTGTCTGCTGGAGTTGCTGTTTGTTTCTTTTTCCTTTCCTTTTCTTTTATTATAATAAATTTAAAGCACATTCTTAACTGTTTATTAATTATATATTAGTTTTTAGATCATAATGTTAGGCCGCGACCCTGCAGTGAGCTTATTGGAGGATCAGGAAGTTAGAGGGAATGTACATTAACCAAGGCAAGATAGTGTGCACACGATCAAAATACAATCTAGAAATTCTGGACAAAATTTTCAGAAGGGACCACTGATTTGGGACACCCAAAAACTGAAGCATGCAAAATCCATCACTACTCTTGAAAATTTGGCTGTGTACACCCAGCTATGGTGTGATTACAGAATCTAGCTTTTTAATAAATAAATATTATCACTGGGTGCATTTTGTATGAAATTTATAATATTTAGGGATATTTTGTGGTTTGTTTAGATATAATATAGTACATCTTATGGGGTGTCAATATTAAAAGAATATTTAATGCTTGTGTAGGCAAATACATTCTAATTTTCATGTACATTAGAAATTACATAACAAGAAAGAAAGAAGCCTTGTAATTACAGGTTTGACCAGCATTTCCTTTTGCAGTGCAACATCATATTCTGTCACAGCATACTATCGCTCAATCCTGCAGACATTTATGCATGTGAATAACTTTACGCATGTGAATAGTTCCATTCATATAACAGAGGACTACTCAAATGAATAAAGTTAATCACATCCTTAATGCCTGATACAAAGACTTACACATGTGCTTAATTTTATGTGCAGTGAATTGTCTCAATCAACTGTGTTGAAGTTAATGGGACTAACTGATAGTGCTTAAAATTAACCACTTGCATAAGTCTTTGCTGAATCAGGGCCTTAAGCCCTTTTAAAAATGTTGTTAAGCATCAGTAAAGCAGCTTTGGTTCTATTTTTTTAAGCAGTGAGAGAGCATTTTATACTATCTGAAATAAATTATATAAATAGAAAAAATGTAAGTAGATAATCTACTTAAGTTTACTTGATGGGTTTGGTTGATAGCAGACTACTTTTAGTTATTAACAGCAATGCATTATATGACTGTATATTACCATAAAATATGGATTTTATTTTAAAGTCAGGGTTTTGATAAGCATACGTCATTGGAGCTTTGGTGTCAATAAGTTACAAACCAGCTGCAACCTTATATTGAACAATTGGGTATAATTTCTGTTCTAGGGCTAGGATTTTTAAAGGAACTTAAGATAGTTAAAGTTCTTTAGTGAATTAGACATTGTGATATGGGGCCTTTATTGGTTAGCACCTCTGGCAGCAGGATGGGGAGCTATACTAACCTGACTCCTATCCCCCTAATGGCACCAAACTCAATTTTGTGTTTATCAAGTCCTTGTTATGACCCAGCCATCTAGCTGGGTTCTAGTAGTATCTACCCCCTTCAAGATAATGGAGAGTCAGAAGTCCCATAATTCTAATGGGGGCTAGATAGCCTTAGGTCTCCTGGGTTTAGCACCTTCTCTGGAGTAGATAGGGGAACCCAGCACAGGCACTAACTTTCGTTTTTGAAGAGATGTGGGTGCTTTTGAAGAGATGTGTATGTTTGGGAAGAGGCTATTTTCAGCATATTTATTCACTTCTTTCATATTCTAATCACTGAATGTGTGTCTGTCATTGGTATCTTAGCAGGCAGAGAGGAGCGGGTGGGGGGCCGCCTTGGGGGCAGGGTCCTCAGAGGAAGAGGTGGAGAAAGGGTGAGAAGAGGTGAAGTGAGGGCAGGGCTTCGGGGACGTGGCAGAGCGGAAGCAGTGCATCTGGGTGAATTGCAGGTAGGGCCTCAGTGGGAGCAGGCTGAGCAGGGGTGGGCCATGGGGCTGGGCCCCCCACACTTCTAGGAGCTTCCCGCACTCCCACCCACCTCCCCAAACACAAGAAGCATGCGCTGCCTATGACTGTGGCTCATAGGTGCTGAGCACCCCTATTTTTTTTCATTGGGTGCTTGAGCCCTAGAGCACCCACAGAGTTGGTGCCTGTGAAACCCAGGCCCACCCACTTGTGGTGTTTAGATGCTGCATGTGATTATTAGAACTGGGAGTACTGGCTGTTGGGAGTCTGAAAGGACAGGAAACAGGAAGGAGGGGGGAGGAGTTGAGGAGGCTGGGAGAGTTACAGAGTGTGCAGCTACAGCTTGGAAAAGAGACTTCCACTGTAAATAAAGTTCTGTTGAAGTTGTTAATACTTTGCTTGGTGGATACAACATTTTGGCGATGAGGATGGGATCTTCTGCCTCTGAACCCACCTGCACCCTTTCTGCAAAGCCCAGGTGAGCCTCCAATTGCTTTTACTGCCTGGATCCGTATGTTTGAGACTTATCTGCTTGCAATCAGTGCTACAGAGATTTCTGAAGTAAGAAAGCGTGCTCTGCTAATCCACTGCCTTGGAGCAGAAGGGCAGCGTATATTTTACACTTTTCCCCTTGCAGATGATAAATATGAGACTGCACTCACTGCATTAAAGAACTTTTTTGTGCCAAAAGTGAATGTAGTAGCTAATCGCTACAGATTTCGCCAGCGTGAGCAGAAACCAGGGAGACTATAATGCAGTATATGGCTTCCCTGAGGAGTCTGATTGTAACTTGTGACTTTGGGAATATGGCAGATGAGATGATTAGAGAGCAGCTCATTGAGAAAACAACAATGCTTCATGTAAGAGAACGCTTACTTCTAGAACCACAACTTACACTAGAAAAAGCAATAACCATTGCTACTCAGATTGAGTCAGCTACAGCTGAAGCCAAAATATTGAGCCAGGGTACAGGAGGCCCAGTCCAGGCTGTGACTCCTTTGCAGAAAAGTTCACTATCACTGCAGACAAACAATTGCAAAAGGAAAACTAATGAAAAGCCACTGAATCAGCAAATGCAAAATACAGTAAAAGCATGCTTTCGCTGTGGATCCCTACAACATCTTGCAAGCTACACAGGATGTCCAGCAAAAGTAGCTCAGTGCAATCATTGCAAAAAGATTGGGCATTTTGCTAAAGTATGTTGCAGTAGCCAGTTCAATCAACAGGTGCATGCAGTTACAATACCAGATGTTACTGTGCTGAGTGTAGACAAAATCACCACTGCACATATTCCAGAACAGATAAAGTGCACTGTAAATGTTTCTGCCATACCCTCAGGCAAATCACACTCTATTCAGCTAATGTTGGACACTGGCTCAGTTGGACACTGGCTCAGCAGTATCTATACTACCTGATTCCATCTATTTGCATTACTTTAAAGATGTGCCTCTTACTGAACCCAAACTTCACTTGGTATGCTATTTGAAAAACCATATTCCAGTACATGGCTGCTTGCCAGCAACAGTTACTTTTGGTGATCGCTGTGTAACTGCGGAATTCTACATTGTTCACAAAGGCACTCCTATCCTTGGCAGAGATTTATTAGCTGCTTTAAATCTCAGGGTAGTTAATGGACGAATTGATCTTCCTCAGCAAAGCACTCTTGCGGTACACACACCAGTTTCAGCTGGGACCCAACTCCAGGTTGAGGAGAAACTCGGCTGTGCTTATGGGTTTCTGCATAAAGTTAAAATGCGGAATAATGTGTTGCCATTACGACAGAAATTACGGCGCTTACCATTTTCAGTCAGGGAAGCTGTTTCAGAGGAACTTAGAAAACTTGTTCAAAAAGACATTATTGAAGAGATTAACTCCTCGGAATGGGTTTCACCTATAATAGTGACGCAGAAAAAGGGTGGAGACATTCGCCTTTGTGTGGACTTAAGGGAGCCAAATAAAGCTATTGTGATTGACAGCCATCCTCTTCCTCACATACAGGAAGTATTTGCAGAACTCCGTGGAGCAAAGACGTTTTCTACTCTTGATTTGCAGAGCACATACCACCAGGTTATGTTGCATGAAGATAGCAGAGACCTCACAGCATTTATTACACATGAGGGACTATTTCGTTTTAAATGTGTTACATACGGTCTCGCATCAGCCCCAAGTGCCTTTCAAAAAATGATGTCATTGATTCTGAAGAATCAACATGGAGTTCAGTGCTATTTGGATGATATTATTGTGTTTGGAAATACTACTGAGGAGCATGACAATAACCTGCAGTCTGTACTAAACTGCGTCAGCAAAGCAGGCCTCAAGCTCAATAGGTCCAAATGCAAATTTAGACAAACTGAACTCTCCTTTCTGGGGCATACAATTTCACAGGCTGGACTAAAACCTGATCCAGATCATATCCTGGCAATTTCAAATGCTCCTCCTCCAACAGATTTGCAAACCTTACGTTCCTTCTTGGGTCTTACTTCCTGGTATGCAAAATTCATTCCCAATTATGCTTCTGTCATTGAACCGTTACAAGAATTACTACGGAGAAGTTCAACCTTAGTGTGGACAACGGATGCACAAGTTAGTTTCGAAAGGGTGAAAGACTTGATTGTACATAGTCCAGTACTTGCATTATTCAGTCCCGCATTGCCCACAATTGTAACTACTGATGCTTCTGATTATGGACTTGGGGCTGTCCTCACACAACTTCATGAGGACAACACAGAGAGGACTGTTGCATTTGCTTCAAGGACACTAAGTAATGCTGAGAGAAAATATTCTACAGTTGAAAAAGAAGCACTTGCTTGTGTCTGGGCTATTGAAAAATGGAGAACTTACGTGTGAGGCCGCACGTTCAAGTTGCGCACAGACCACAGCCCTTTGACAATGTTGCTCACCACGAAAGGACTGGGAAGAGCAGGATATCATATTGCTAGATGGTCTGCAAGACTACTCTCTTTCAATTATGAACTGGAATATAAGCCTGGAAACAAAAATGTGGTAGCTGATTGCCTTTCTCGCCTGCCTTTGCCTTCACCAGATGGTCCACTGGAGGATGAGGATGTAGTAGTTGCGCTTATTACAAGCACTCTTACTGCAGTTACAAGAGAACAATTTCAAGCTGCTTGTTCAGCGTGTCCAATTCAACAAAAATTATGGGAATTTCTGACAAAGAGATGGCCCAGTAACCCTAAAAACCTTGACCCAGTTTTGCTGCCTTATTTTAGAGTTCGGGATGAACTTTCTTTGCTCGATGACTGTGTGCTACGAGGTACACACTGGCTACTTGTGCCAGAAGAATTACAGTCAAAACTCATACACCTGGCACACTATACTCATCAAGGAATTGTCAGAACCAAACAACGACTACGGGATCTGTATTGGTGGCCAGGGATGGACTCTCAAACTGAAGCATTCATAAAATCCTGTGTCACTTGCCAAATGCATGATAAGACAGCAGTGACATGTACCCCTCCATTACAGCCTGTTCCTCTTCCTGAATCTGCATGGGAAAAAGTGGCGATTGACATTGTAGGACCCTTTGATACTGCTCCAATTGACTGTCGTTATGCCATCACTTTAATAGACTATTTCAGCAAATGGCCTGAGGTGGCGTTTACATCGCAAATTTCTTCTGCTATAGTAATTAAGTTCCTCTCTTCAGTTTTTAGCCGGGAAGGTAACCCCAAAGAACTGGTTTCAGATAATGGTAGTCAATTTACTTCCCTGGAGTTTGAAACTTTTCTAGCAGAAAGGAACATTTTACACAGGAGGTCATCCCTATATTACCCTCAAGCCAATGGGGAAATCAAACGGTTTAACAGAAGTTTGAAAGAGAGTTTGCAAACAGCTAAACTGGAAGGGCGATTGTGGATACCCTTCACTACTGATTTCTTGCAAGCATACCGGGCTACACGACATGCCACAACGCAAAGATCACCCGCAGAGTTACTTCATGGGAAACAGATGACTACTAAACTGAACATTGCCGGATTGTTAAAGGCACGACCTGATGCCCCACACAAGGATGATGTGAGAAAGACAGTTGAACAGAACCAAGCAAAGTCTAAGGCTTTCACAGACAAACGGCGGGGTGCTAAGGAACCAAAGTTTGAGTATGGTTCCTTTGTTAGAATACGAAAACCTGGACTGTTACGCAAAGGGGACCATAAATTCACAGCTCCTCTTAAAATCATAGAGAAGAAGGAACCTTACACTTATCGACTTTCTGATGGGCGGGTATGGAATGCTTCTTATCTTCCACCTGCCTATGCACCAAGAGGAGATTATGCCAACACCCAGTCTGCATTGGATGACTTCACCGTAGAACCAACACAACAAGACATTGCACTGGAACCGAGGCTTGAGAGACGGCTTGTCAGCTCAGACGACCACCTGCCTGGACTAAAGACTATGTTATGTAGTATCTACAGTGTTTTCAGTGTAATATTCCTGCCAACAGTATAGTGTCTTGTTTCATATTTGTTCCTGTGGTTAGAACAACAATGTTTATTTTAATTTGGAAAGTTTCTTAAGAGAGGAGGGAATGTGGTGTTTAGATGCTGCATGTGATTATTAGAACTGGGAGTACTGGCTGTTGGGAGTCTGAAAGGACAGGAAACAGGAAGGAGTGGGGAGGAGATGAGGAGGCTGGGAGAGTTACAGAGTGTGCAGCTACGGCTTGGAAAAGAGACTTCCACTGTAAATAAAGTTCTGTTGAAGTTGTTAATACTTTGCTTGGTGGATACAACACCACTCCACTGGTTTCCAACTCAGGGAACATGTTTAGAACCAGCATCAATCTTCTCAATTTCTTGTTCCTCTATAAGCTACTCTCCTCCTCTGCAGGCTTTTCATGCCTCTTGCCCTAATTTGCCCTTTTTGGAGTGTTGGGTTCTCTAGCAGCTTTTTCCCCAGCCTGTTGGAAGAATCTTCATTTTACAATCCCTCTCTGAGGGCTTCCTATTTCTTCAGGATGTTTCCCCTCTAATTGAGGCCCTTAGTCTTTTATCATGCCCCAGTGCTTCCCTGCCATGCCGCTAAAAGTTGTGCAGCGTAGCTGCTGTTTGTCAGCTCTCCTGCAGACAAAAAACTTCCATCCCACAATGAGTGGCGTTGCGTTGTCGGCAGGAAAGCGCTCCTGCCGACAACGCGCTGTTCATACCAGCACTTGCCGCGGAAAAACTTTTGTCTTTCAGGGTTTTTTTTTTTTTTTTTTTTTTTAAACACCTCTGAAAGACAAAAGTTTTGTCATTCAAGTGCCAGTGTAGACAGTCTAATTAACTGCCTCCCAGTTACTGAGTGAATTAACTACTTACAGGTGTACCTGAGGTGCCTCATTTCCCCTCATGGGGCCTGTGAGAAGTAGGCTGGGCCCCTAACTCCAGAAGGCCATCTACTTTCTGACAGGCACTCAATTTCATTGGGATTTGGATGCCTAACTCCCTTAGGTTTCAGAGTAGCACCCGTGTTAGTCTGTATCTGCAAAAAGAACAAAAACCCAACCCCATGTCATTTTTAACTGCGCTATAAATAGTAAGAGGGAAAAGGATATACATCATGATCTTACAAACCCTTATTCCCAGGAGTAAGTCTTACTTGTACAAAGATTCATATTGACTTAGGGCAAAACTGCAATTGTCTTCAACCCTAGCATGTTTAGTCCCTTCGGTTCTCAGAAACTATGGTGATCGTTATCACACAAATGTTTGGGCCGCAGTCTTGCAAACATTTATGCACATGCAGGATTGGGGCTTTCAGGTTTGTCTACATTAGAAATTTTTATTTGGCGTTATTGATTGCCAAATCATTTGTGGTAGTTAACATATTTGTAAAGGCTAATCTGGATACTCTCTAAATGTTCGTTCGTCCAGGATACAAATTTTGGGTTTGAATACAGGACAAACATTTGTATTCTGGAAGAAATGTTCAGGGAGTGTTCATACTGTCCCTAAAAATGTGTCACCAACTTCTATACAGTGTTGTTGTAGCCGTGTTGGTCCCAGGATATTAGAGTGACAAGGTGGTGAGGTAATATCTTTTATTGGACCAAGTTCTGATTGTGAGAGAGACACACTTAAAGAAGAGCTCTTCTTTAGGTATGGGAAACAGCTAAATACAAGTTAGAACAGATTAAGCATTTGCTGACTAACTCAAACCAGGTAATCAGTTAACTCAAGGTAAATAACCCTAGTATAGACCTCCCCAGAGAAATGGAACAGTTTAGGGCCTAATCTTGCAAGATGCTGATCTCGCTCAATTTGCATGAGTATCAGCACCTTGTAGGATCCAGCTTCAAGCAGGTAAACATTTGCATAATGTAGTCCTTAGGCTGGGTCTTGATGGACAAAAAAGGTGGGTTTTTCAGGGCTTCTCTACAGAGGGATATCCAGGAAAATTATTCCAAATTAACTCAATTAATTTGAAGTGGATTAGTTAAACTTCATTAAACCCCTGTGACCCTATTCAGAATTAAAGTAGCCTTAATTTAGTTTAGTTTAATTCACTTCCAGAGTGATTTAAGCTACATGGAATCAGGGCCACTTTAATTTTGAACAATAGTGTACACACTGGGATTTAATATGGTTTCACTAATCACTTCAAATTCACACCTTTAGTTAATTCAGATTAATTTTCCTGGATGGCCCTATGTAGACAAACCCTCAGTCATAGCAGTTCATTTGACTTAGCTTAAACATGACTGAAAAGACTTCTTAATACTGATTAAGATGCAAGATTGAAGCCAGGTTAGCTGGCCCTGTTATAGCCTTGGCACCCTTACAGTCATTTATCTGCATTTATTTCTGTATCTGTATTTAAGGTTTCCCCTTTGGTAGGTAAGGTTTCAATTAGGGAACAGCACTAAAATAACTAATTTTAAAGTTCCATAGTGAGAAGCAGTCAGAGATTAGGTAGGCAGACAATGGGAAGAAAATCCCACCTTCCATGAGTGCTGGTTCAGCAGTTTGTTCCCTCATAGGCAGTGCCAACTGTTTGTTAAGGCAACTGCTCAATTAGGAGTGTCCTAACCCTTCCCCCAAAGTAATGTGGTTGGCTGCTGAGATTAATAGGCAGCTAGAGTTACATGGCGTATCAGCATAAAATTCAGGGTGTTTCGTTTCTCCTCCTCTTGGACTGGAAGGTCTCTATAAAGGCAAAACTAAAAAGACAAACATTGCTTACTTTTTGAACTAGAAAGCAAACTTTTGCTACTAAAGTAACTCAGTTTAGGAAGTCACAAGTGTTTGAATAGCTATAATCAGGAGATTGCATTCTAATGGAAAAGCAAATATTAAAAAGAGCCAGTTTGTTACTTGGTTCAGGGAAAAGAAAATATAGTAACAGTTAAACAATACAAAGAAAAGATGAAACATTTACTTCCCTTCCTAAAGTATTTCCCTTAAGAAAATAAAAACTATTCAAGGTAGAAATAGTTAAGGCCAGCATAAGTTATATTGGTGAGGAGGTGTGATTTGTGACTGACATAGCTGTGCCAACAAAAGCCCCTAAGATAGACACAGTTATACCGGCAAAACTGCACTTTTACCAGCATAGCTTATTTTGCTTGTGGGGGAGGGACTGGAATAAGTGCAACTGTGCTGATATAAGCTGCTTCCCTATGTGGTGTGTTTTGCTGGTACAGTATATCAGTCTAGCTATACCGGGAAAATCTTTCAAGTATAAGCCTGGCCTAAGAGACAGAACTATTTTTTAAAGCTAAATTCTGTCTTTAGAGAGAGAGAGATATATATATACACACACACACACAACTATTGGAGTGGGCACACATGTACATTTAATTTAAGTTTCAGAGGCTTGCCCAATCTGGGGTTCAGATAAGGAGATGATAATCTCTTTTTATGAAGTAATTTACACTTTAAGGTTTAAATAAAAACAAACAGAAAAACAGAACTTTCTATATTGAGCCAAACAATTAAAACACCGGATCTGTTGATAACCTATCAGGAGCCAGTGATAAGGCATATGTAATTTTCCTAAAAACAGCTACCACCATCAGCAAATAAGTGACACCTTGCGCAACTATTAAAATATTTACAAAATAAGGTCCTGATACTGAAACTGGTTCCACATGGGCAGAAGCCTGAGTCATTTCCCTAAGCAGTATTGCCAATGTTACGCATTCACAAATCACAAGTAAGGCTCCAAAGTGTCATAAGATTGGGTTTAAAATCATGAGACTTTTTAGAATCATAGAATATCAGGGTTGGACGGGACCTCAGGAGGTCATCTAGTCCAACCCCCTGCTCAAAGCAGGACCAATCCCCAACTAAATCATCCCAGCCAGGGCTTTGTCAAGCCTGACCGTAAAAACCTCTAAGGAAGGAGATTCCACCACCTCCCTAGGTAACCCATTCCAGTGCTTCACCACCCTCCTAGTGAAAAAGTTTTTCCTAATATCCAACCTAAACCTCCCCCACTGCAACTTGAGACCATGACTCCTTGTTCTGTCATCTGGTACCACTGAGAACAGTCTAAATCCATCCTCTTTGGAACCCCCTTTCAGGTAGTTGAAAGCAGCTATCAAATCCCCCCTCATTCTTCTCTTCTGCAGACTAAACAATCCCAGTTCCCTCAGCCTCTCCTCATAAGTCATGTGCTCCAGCCCCCTAATCATTTTTGTTGCCCTCCGCTGGACTCTTTCCAATTTTTCCACATCCTTCTTGTAGTGTGGGGCCCAAAACTGGACACAGTACTCCAGAGGAGGCCCCACCAATGTCGAATAGAGGGGAATGATCACGTCCCTCAATCTGCTGGCAATGCCCCTACTTATACAGCCCAAAATGCTGTTAGCCTTCTTGGCAACAAGGGCACACTGTCGACTCATGTCCAGCTTCTCATCCACTGTGACTCCTAGGTCCTTTTCTACAGAACTGCTGCCTTGCCATTCGGTCCCTAGTCTGTAGCAGTGCCTGGGATTCTTCCGTCCTAAGTGCAGGAGTCTGCACTTGTCCTTGTTGAACCTCATCAGATTACTTTTGGCCCAATCCTCTAATTTGTCTAGGTCCCTCTGTATCCTATCCCTATCCTCCAGCGTATCTACCACTCCTCCCAGTTTAGTGTCATCTGCAAACTTGCTGAGGGTGCAGTCCACGCCATCCTCCAGATCATTAATGAAGATATTGAACAAAACCAGCCCCAGAACCGACCCTTGGGGCACTCCGCTTGATACCGGCTGCCAACTAGACATGCAGCCATTGATCACTACCTGTTGAGCCCAACGATCTAGTCAGCTTTCTATCCACCTTATAGTCCATTCATCCAGCCCATACTTTTAAAATAATATTAATTTTGTATTAATTCTAATTGCCTTCTGGTTTCTTAACTTTTAGGGTACATTCAGGTCACATTTTCAGGCTTTTCTCCACAACCATGAGGGCTAGAAATAATACATTTTTACTGAAAGCTAAGATTTTCATGTAATCACTTGACTCCAGGAGCTAAGGTTTTAGCAAAACAATAAATATAATTAGATTTTCAATAAGATTACAAAAGTTGTCAGTATTGGGCTTATCTATTGAGAGGTTGTACTGCTTTAGCTATACCACCACAGTAAAAGCAGTACAATCCCCTTAGTGTGGAAGTAGTTATACCACTTAGAGCCCTGCAACCCGACTAGAACCTGTCAGGACCTAACTAAAAGTGTCGGGTGGGAAAACAACCAGACCCTCTCAGGCTCAGCTGCCTCCTCTCAGGCTCAGCGTGACTGCTGCCATCTCACTGCACTGTGTGTACTGAGGAGCTGCAGCACCTCTCATTCTGCAGCACACACACATCACAGCAAGAGTTGGCAGAGTAGAGGAGTGGGCACACAGCTACTGCCATGCCAACCCCCTGGACAGGAGGCAGCAGTGGCACTGGCTCAGGTTCAGGAGAAGCGTTAGGTTTGGGTTGGGTCAGAAAATGACTTGACCCTCTAGGGCTTGGGTCTGGGTTGAGCCTAAAAATTAGTCATGAGCAGACCTCTAATACCACTATAAAAGTGCTCTAGACTGGGCCAAATTTTTGTCCGTTATGGTGGATTTGAGACTGCCATAGCTATTCCTGTATGGTAAGGAGAAGAAGCTATACTAGTACAAGGCACCTTTATACCACTATAACTACGTCCATGCTTGGTGGGAATGGGTGTAACTATTTGGTAACTGAATAGATATACCAGTACAAAAATTGTGTGTACACTGGGATGAACTCATTGCTCCAGGAAGTTGTTGAGGCCAAAAATATTGGACATTTGTATGCATAACCAAGAATAGCTTGCATTATAATTAAGGCTGCAAGTTTGTCACGGAAATCACGGATTCTGTGACTTTCTGTGACCTCTGTGACTTCTGCAGTGGCTGGCTCTCGGGCTGCTGGACCAGCTTAGGCAGCCCCTGGGCCAGTCGCACTGGCTGCTGCTGGGGCAGTCTCAGGCCACCGCATCCCCCACCAGCAGCAGGAGAAGTTTGGATGTGGGAGGGGGCTCAGGGCTGGGGCACAGGAGGGGGTGAGGGCTCTGGGCGGCGCTTATCTTGGGGGGGCTCCCCAGAAGCGGCAACGTGTCCCTCCCTCCCAATAGGAGATGTGGAGCTAGGAGCTTAGGGAGGGACACATTGCCACTTCCAAGAAGCCGGGCAGGGAGCTTGCCAGCCCTGCCAACTTTCCCCCCACACCAGCATCAGTAGGGGTCCCGGGCTGCTCCCGTGGCAACCCCCAGACCACACCCACGGCATTCCCTCAGCGCCCTCCCCCCAAGCACCTGAAGTGCCCCCCGGGCCACTCCACCCTCAGAACCCACGGCCCCCACACAAGCACCCACGGCCCTCCCAAGATTTAGTCAAGGGTATAGTACAAGTCATGGACAGATCATGGGCTGTGAATTTTTGTTTACTGCCCATGACCTTTACTAAAAATACCCATGACTAAAATGTAGCCTTAGTTATAATTCATAACATTTTTGAAGGGATATTAAACCCAGTGCCAATTTCTAACCATTAGAAATCAGGATGAAACCTAATGTGGGTGAGAGATTAACCCACATTTGCCACTGTGGGGTTGTTACATCTTCCTCTGAAGCACTTGGTACTGGCCACTGTCAGAGGCAGGATATTGGACTAGATGGACTTTAGGTCTGACCCCATATGGCAATGTCTATGTTCAGGGAGGTTCTGTAAGATCTCAGAGGACCACCTCCACAGAGACAACTGTAGGATCAAAATCTCACTGTCCTGTCTATAAATTCCATCAGTATTAGAGATGGTTAAAGATGATACAAGGACATGACATCCAAATAGGAACTTTTTATAATGGGAGACTGTTTGAAGAGTGGAGGATAGTCAGGCATTTATAATGTTAGCTCTTCTATCTCATCTGGGGTTTGTGTTTCTAAAGCACATAAAAGGGTATATAGGTTCTTTATTTAGTTATTTTAGCTAATAATTGCATTGCAGTCAGCAGATGGCAATTTAATCTTTTAAAAGGTTTCTCATTAAAATGAGAATTTGTTAACAAACTTTTAAACTTAATAGCAACAATGCGTGTGTGCGCACATACACTTTCTAATTTTGTGAGAAAGTTCCTAAATTAGCCACGCACACTGTTGAAAAGGGATGTAACAATATTTGCTAAGGTCCAGTTGCCATAGAAATCATAACTTTGGCTGTCTGGATTTTTCTTTGTTTAAAGTTTTGAACATAATATGGAATTTTACAAAGTTTCATTGAATTTCTTTAATTTTAAAATACAAAAGTGAAAAATACTCAATGCACATTAAAACAAACATTTGTGATTTAAAAATGTACATTTATGGCCCTCAAGATAAACTCATTGTATGTATAAGCTTTGAGTTCTGCCCTGCATTTATTGACATTATTGCACACACAAGTGAATGCAACTTAAAACGTAAAAAATCAATTTTGATTTCAGTGTCTCGAGTTCTCTATGGCCTATGCATAAAACTGAAGTTGTGCATGAAACTGAACTTGCATGCATTTATTTCAGTGTGGAATGTATATATTTTAGAGGAAAAATACAGGCTTATCTATTGAATTAAATGCACACCTGTAAGTGACAATATTTGATTTGTTAATGAGAACACTGTTTCCAAGAGAGGTACAGTGGATGCACCTTTGTGAATTATATTGCTTTTACTGCAGGTGGAATGTAGGACAAGAACAGCACAGAGGCAATGGGACACCAGGGGTAAAACCCATTGTTTTTTTTCTTTTGTATTCCTGCAGATCTACAGCACAGTTCCACAAACTATGGCCTTTACTCATATGCATGGACATGTGCAAGACTGATGTTATGCAGGTGATTAATGCCATTAAATCCACAGGGGAGTAAATGTCTTTGTTCCCTTTTCTAAAATCTTCTGAGTTCAACATGTGTGCAAAGTCACTCACACATAAAAGATCAGATTTGGATGTGATCTAAAGTCCATTGCAAGCACTGAAAAGATTCCCATTGACTTTAGTGACCCTTGGATCAGGCCCTTTCAGCATTTCTCAAATGCAGCCACCAGGGGCTTTTCTTGCGGTCACAGCCTTCTGGGTGGTTATGGGAGGGTTCAGGGGAGGAGCAAAGCAGTGGCCCCTCTCAGGAGACACAAAAGCTGGAGGAGCAGGCAGCCAGTGAGTTTCCCACCTTCCCAGGGGCGGTGGGGTTTGGCTAGCCTACAGCCCTGGGGTGGTAGGCTCCAGCCACGGGGCTTTGGGCTCCATTCCACAAGCTCACCACCCCCTCCCCCACACTGCCTTCCCTAGTGCCCCATTGCCCCTGGCTCCTGCTGCCTTTGTGCCCACCTCCGCATCCAGGGCTCAATTTGTCCCCGGGATTGCCAGGGCTGAGTAAGTCTGCTGTGAAAAGTGGTATTTGTGGGTTTGTTAATATCACTTTTCATAGCAGACTTAGTAGCTATCAAGTCTTAAAAAAAAAAAAAAAAAGGACAAGAATGTGCAAAGCACCTTATTTGTGTTTCTGTTCTGTTTAGGCCCAGTAAAGAATAGAGACACCTGTAAATTATTTTTTATTATTGAGGTTTGCAAAAAAAAGTCCTACATAAATAAATTACAATGATTTGGGCATGTATATGTGCATATTTATTTGTTTTTCCTAAAGTTAATTAAGTATTTTAGGGGAAATGGTCAGAGCAGCCACCAGCACGAGTTGGTGGCCGCACTCTGAGGCCACCAAAAAATTTGTTGTGAGAACCCCTGCCCTAGATGACCTTCTATACCATAGCCCAAACTAGATTACATCATGCAACTCCACGCACATTTTGTCCTTCTACCTCCATTCCATAAGATGTGGTTGAATGAACTTGAATGCTGGACATTTTCCACCCCCAACCAAACATACAGAGATAAGAAGCAATCATAGGAAGACTGTCTTCTAGGTGACAAGACATATGTATGTCTCTCTTATATAAAGGAAAAGATAAACTAGAAGTATTAATACCACCTTAGACTCTAGGTGAATTAAATTTGACTTCGAAAACAAAAATAGAGAAAATCTTAGGTTTCCAAATTAACACATTATTTTGATCTGTTTTGGGAAGATGAGGAAAATGAAAAGAGTGTAATTGTCACAGGGTGCTCTACTCAAAGCTAGGATGGTACCTCCTCCTGGTCACTCTGCAGAATAGCTCACCAGATTAACACCCCTTCCTGCTGTTGCTCACCATCCCTCTGCCTTTCTTTGTCTGCAGCCTCTCTTGCTCCAGGAGCTGCTGAAGCCTCTCCATGACTTGGGCCTAAGCTAGGGTTACCATACGTCCTCTTTTTCCCGGACATGTCCGGCTTTTCGGCACTCAAACCCCCGTCCGGGGGGAATTGCCAAAAAGCCGAACATGTCCGGGAAAATGGCGGCTCTGCTCCTCCCCTGACTCTTCGGCTCTTAAACAG